>NC_091706.1:8765000-9390000 GCF_041296265.1 Equus caballus | reverse complement strand
AGGAAATAAAAATTAGAGCAGAAGTAAAATAGAGACTAAAAAAAGTAGAAAGGATTAATGAAAGTAAGAGCTGGTTCTTTGAGAAGACAAACAAAATTGACAAACCCTTAGCCAGACTCACTAAGAAAAAAAGAGAGGTCTCAATTAAATAAAACTAGAAATGAAAGGGGAGAAATTACAACAGATATTACAGAAATACAAAAGATTATAAGGGAATAATATGAAAAACTATGTGCCCGCAAATTGTATAATCTAGAAGAAATGGATAAATTCTTAGACTCTTTCAAACTCCCCAAACTGAATCAAGAAGAAATAGAGAAACTGAATAGACCAATCATAAGAGATTGAAAGGGTAATGAAAGACTTCCCAAACAACAAAGGACCAGGAGCATATGACTTATCTGGAGAATTCTACCAAACATTCAAAGAAGATTTAATACCTAGGCTTCTCAAACTATTCCAAAAAATGGAAGAAGATCGAATGCTTCCTAACTCATTTTATGATGCCAACATTACCCTGAGGCCTAAACCAGACAAGGACAACACAAAGAAGGAAAATTACAGGCTGATATTGCTGATGAACACAGATGCAAAAATCCTCAACAAAATATATTAAAAGGATAATACACCATGATCAAGTGCGATTTATTCCGGGGAGGCAGGGATGGTTCATCATCTGCAAATCAATCAATTTGATACATCACATAAAGAAAATAAGGAAACAGAATCCCTTGATCATCTCAATAGATGCAGAGAAAACATTTCACTACATCCAACATCCATTTATGATAAAAATTTTCAATAAAACGGGTATAGAAAGAAAGTATCTCAGCATAATAAAGGCCATATACAACAAACCCTCAGGCAACATCATGCTTAATGGTGAGTAAGTAAAAGCCATCCCTCTGAGAACAGGAACAAGACAAGTGTGCCCACTCTCAACACTTGTATTCAACATAGTACTGGAGCTTTTTGCCAGAGCAATTAGACAAGAAAAAGAAATAAAAAGAATCCATATTGGAAAGGAAGAAGTGAAACTCTCACTGTTTGCAGATGACATGATTCTATATATAGAAAACCCTAAAGAATACACCAGAAAACTGTTAGAAATAACCAACAACTACAGCAAAGTTTCAAGGTACAAAACCCATTTGAAAACACCAGTTGCATTTCTATACACTAACAATGAAGTAGCAGAAAGAGAAATCAAGAATTAAATTCCATTTACAATCACAACAAAAAGGATAAAATATCTAGGAATACACTTAACCAAAGAGGTGAAAGTCCTGTTCACTGAAAACTATGACATTATTCAAAGATATTGAAGAAGATATAAAGAAATGGAAAGATATTCCATGCTCATGGGTCAGAAGAATAAACATAGGTAAATTGTTCATACTACCTAAAGCAATCTACAGATTCAATGCAATCCCTATCAGAATCAAAACAGAATGGCATTCTTCACAGAAATAGAATGAAGGTTAAAGATTCCTCAAATTTATGTGGAACAGAAGAAGACCCCAAATAGCCATGACAATCCTGAGAAAAAAGAACAAAGCTGGAGGCATCACAATCTCTGACTTCAAAATATACTACAAACCTATAGTAATCAAAACAGCATGGTACTCTCACAAAAACAGACAGATGGATCAGTGGAACAATGAAAGCCCAGAAATAAAACCACACATCTGTGGACACTTAATCTTCAACAAAGGAGCCAAGAACATACACTGGGGAAAAAGAAAAGTCTATTCAACAAACAGGTGTTGGGAAAACTGGGCAGGCACATGCAACAGAATGAAAGTAAACCATTATCTTGGACCACACACAAAAATTAACTCAAAATAGATTAAAGATTTGAATGTAAGAGCTGAAATTGTAAAACTCCTAGAAGAAAATATAGATAGTACATTTTTTGAGATTGGTCTTAGCAACATCTTTTCAAATACCATGTCTACTTGTGCAAGGGAAACAAAAGAAAAACGTAGCAAATGGGATTAGATCACAATAAAAAGCTTCTGCAAAGGAAAGGAAACCATGAACAAAATGAAAAGACAACCCACCATCTGGGAGAAAATATTTGCAAATCATTTATCTGACAAGGGATTGATCTCCAAAATATATAAAGAACTCAAACAGCTAAACAATAACAAAAAAACACCTGATCAATGAATGAGTAGAGGATATGTACAGACATTTTTCCAAAGAAGATGTACAGATAGCCAACAGACACATGAAATGATGTTCAATATCACTAATCATTAGGGCAATGCAAATCAAAAGTACACTGAGATATCACCTTACACAAGTCAGAATGGCTACAATTACCAAGACAAAAACAAATGTTGGAGAGGATGTGGAGAAAAGGGAACCCTCATACACTACTGGTGGGAATAAAGACTGGTGCAGCCACTATGGAAAACAGTATGGAGATTTCCAAAAAAATTACAAGTAGAAATACCATATGATTCAGCTATCCCGCTACTGGGTATTTATCCTTGAAATCAATGATACAAAGAGATTTATGCACCCCTATGTTCATTGCAGCATCACAGTATCCAAATGTAGAAGCAACCCAAGTACCCTTCTACAGATGAATGGATAAAGAAGATGTGGTGTGTGTGTATATATATATATGTGTATATACACATACTTACACTGGAATATTACTCAGCCATAAAGAAAGACAAAATCATTCCATTTGCAACGTGAGTGGACCTTTATGGTATAATGTTAAGTGAAATAACCCAGAGAAAGACAAACACTGCATGATTTAACTCATTTGTGGAAGATAAATATATAGATAAAGACAACACATTAGTGGTTATGAGGGGAAGGGGGTTGGGGGCTGGGCTAAAGTGATAAAGGGGCACATATCTATGGTCATGAACAAAATTAGACTACTAGACAAAAATTAAATCACAATGAAGTGTATTCAGAAATTGATAAATAATAATGGACACCCAAAACTACACAATGGTATAAACCATCATGATCTCAGTAAAAGTCGAAAACAGCAACATTTTTCTTGAAAAAAGAAGCCACTTTTATTACATTTAGTAAAGATTACATTAATAAATTATGAACTTATTTAGTTCTAAACTTTTCAGAGTAAAAATAGAGCCAACATCTATTGATTGTTTTTCCGTATGTCAGGTGCTGTGTGATATGCTTTAAATGGACTGTCTCCATTAATTTTTGTAACACTGTACTGAGATGTATATTTAAAGAATAAAGAAATTCAAAACAGTTTACACAATTCATTAACACACCTGCAGCTGATAACTGGAATAAAACAAGATTTGTGTTCCATTTTGTCCAACAATACAGCTTGATTTTCTAATGACTATATGTCCAACTATACAAGTTATACAACAGTGGGATGAAAAGAAAACTGAACAGTGATTCATAAAAATGTCTCCCCAAAACTAGATTGACATTAAATTTATCATAAGTTAAAAAAATGATTAGGGGCTATCCCGGTGGCTTAGTGGTTAAGTTCTCACACTCCACTTTGCCAACCTGGGGCTCACTAGTTGAGATTCTGGGCATGGACCTAAACATCACTCATGAAGCCATGCTGATGTGGTGTCCCACATAGAAGAACTAGAAGGATCTAAAACTATTTACTGGGGCTTTTGGGAGAAAAAAAGAAGAAGATTGGTAGTAGATATTGGCTCAGGGCTAATCTTCCTCACCAAAAAATCAAATCAAATAAAAATTTTTTTAAAAAATTAGAAAGATATGTGAGCCTGAGCCTAGCACAGAAAATGGATCCTCCATATTCCTCACAGTCTGGAAAGAAGGTAAAGGGAAAAGTCACCACACATGGGGCAGAGGACCTTCTGCTTTTATCATCCCTTTGTCTATCAGTGACTTTAACTTCAAATGTTTCTGAGTATCTCCCATCTCCCCCCAAATCCAGACTCTTAGCTGTTTCAGTAAAGCCTAACCATATTTTACTTTGACACTTTGGTGTCACAGGTCCCATTTGCTATCACAGTCATGTGTCACTTAACAATGAAGATATTTTGTGAGAAATGCATCATTAGGTGACTTTGTCACTGTGTGAACATCATAGAATGAACTGACAAACCTAGATGGTATAGTCTACTGCATCCCTGGGCTACATGGTACTGATCCTATGGGACCAGCATCGTACGTGCAGTCTGTCCTTGACCAAAATGTTGTTATGCAGTGCGTGACTGTATATGACTGCCTAGGTTTAGGACCTGAGGAAAGGACCTTAACACACACACACACACACACACACTTTTCTCATCTATAAATGGAAACTTTCCAGAGAAATGATCTCTAAGGGTCCTCAACCTGTGTGGTTACTTTCATAATAAGATACCAACATTCTATGCTTAATTCCTTAAGACTAAATTAAGTACCAAGAAGAAGGCCCGTGGGAAAAAATCTATCAATGTGTAATCACTAGTGGTCCTTCTTCATATTTTACTTTCTGTTATTGTTTTGATGACTTCAAAATATGTAGAGCAATATGACCTCCTCTGGACTAACAGAGAAATGAGAAATATAATTGAGAGAATATGGAGGAAACATAAGTAAGCATACAAAAAAGTAAAATTAAATTCACCAGAATGCTTACATTCTAGATATTACTGAAAATCTTGTATCTAAAACAATTGATTTTTTAATTAAATTAAAGCATGTTTTCATATACAAGCATCAAATTAATGGTAGAAAACAAAGTTGACCATGCAATTGCATGTTGAGGTGGAGTTTGGATTTCAAAATTGAATAAACTTAAAAATCATATAGAGACAAAATTACCTCTGAAAGTCTGTGAAAGTGCTCATGAAATACAGCACTCATGATTTTGCATCTAGCTTATAGACCTCTAGAATATTTTATCAATTCCTCTAATTGTTTTAAAGCAATTTTTATTCATAGGCTCCAATTAGTTTCTGTAGGTTGTTCTGAGGCATCACCATCCCACAGTATCACCATTTATTCAGTCATTTCCACACCTCTGTCAATTTTGAATGAAAATCCTTAAAATCACTGACACATTTTACCCAAAGATTTCCTTAAGAAGCACTGCTGTTTCTTGTTTCACTTCATCTTTCCTAATGTGAATTTTGTCTCAAATTTAACTGCACATTGAATCATCTATGGAGTTTTTAACATCCCAATGCCCAGGCATCCCCTGCTAGATTTATCAGAATGTCTGGGTGGCACCCAGGCTTCAGTATTTTTAAAGTTCCCCAGGAGGTTCTAATGTACACCATATTTGAGAACCAGGAGTCTACAGAACAAATTCAATGGTTAGAATGACAAGCAGAGCTCAGCCATACTTTCAAACTTATTTATTTCTATTTTACTTTTGTTTTCCTACCCTCCAGCTGCGTTAGTTGAGTACACGACTTCACCATGCCAGTGCAATTCAAATTGGAGTATGCCTGTTCATGTTCATGTGAAAAGACTCACCAAGCGTTATGAGGGCAAGAATAGTTTTAAGAAAATTAACGTTCAGTTCTTCCATTTCCATATCCATTCCTTCCTGAAAATGATTTGCCTGAGAGAGCACCTATGCTCTTGTTTTGTTTTTGGGTGTTTTTGGCTTCTATTTTCAATATCAACCATTCTTTCACTTTACAAATGAAAATGTTTCTCACCCACCTGGAAGCTTATGATTTCTTGCTCCAAGATGTAAAAACATTCAGTGTTCTAAGTAATTTGGACATTTATATAATTCCTTTCATCGAGACACTCTCATGTCATAATACGACAAATGGCAAAGGAAAGTTAAATGTATATTTAATGCTTATTCATCAAAACTGTGATTATAACTCAAACATAAATATTTTACTAGTATGGTATAAAGAATCTATAGAACTTTATAGTTACAAGAATAAAATTCAAAGCTGTGTGTGTGTGTGTGTGTGTGTATTCTAGGAGATTACCTGGTTAATTCAATATGAGGTCATTTAAGAAGTGCATATGTGTAAGAGAGAGAGAGAATTGGAGGCGGGTGAAGTAGAATTTTAAGTACAGATAGATATCCTTTCGAAAGTACTGAAAAGCAGAGTATGAAAGTAAGAAATGCAGTCAGGATGTTAGCAGTGTTATCACTAAAAGCAGACTGTCTGCATTTAATACCACAGCTTACCGAGGAGACTGGTTTATAACACGAACCTTGCTTATGGGTGGAAGGTTTGCTACGCACTCTGTATACAGCCTCCACATGGCTCACCTGCTTAGCAATGATCCTGGCTCCCACTGGATCACTCTCAAGTTCTTTGGGTGATTTATTGGTTCTAGATCCTTTTGGACCCCTAGAGATATCTTGACTTGAACCTCTAGAGACATCTGAAAACTGTAATATTTCCTTCGCTGTTTCTCTCAAAGTAAGATGAGCTGGACAAATTATATTGCAGGTTTTAAAAAATATTTTAATTATATGTCAGAAAAAAAAAGAATACTTCCAGTGTACCATTCAGATAATTTGCATGAGAGCAGAGATAGGCTAGACTACTGGAAACAACATACAGAGACCATACACCTTGGTTCTTTTGCATAAGAACTCAAGTTTCGTGAAAGGATAAGACCAGCAATTAAATTCTAAGTTATTTACTCAAGAGAGCTTTGTCAATATGCATATTCTTTTTAATTCTCAATTTCTTCAGTTGTGAAATCAAGTAAAAATGGTACATCTTTCATGGTTTTGTGAGTATTGAATGAATTAATGTACATAAAGGACTCAGTAAACTCTATGGTATGTGTTCAAAAGATATTTGCTTAAAAAGTTAGATAAATTAGAACTATAAATAAAATCAAGATACTTCAAAAACCTACCTGAAAAACAGAGCTTCTTCTGTCACAGTTTCAGCTTCTATCTTGGTGAATCAACACAAGAAATGGATGTGTAATTATTAGTGGTGAAACCCAGTCTCTTCATAAGTTTCAAAGAGTAGATATGAGTGTGTGTGTGTGTAAAACACAACTCACAGAAGTAGCCAAAATTCTTGAAAAAGCTGTCGACTGCTTCCAATTTCTCATAAACTTTACCCTTTCCAATCCAGCTTTTCCCTCCACCATGGGAGCCACTGCTTTCTAGATTATCTGACTATCATACTATGGATAAGTACAGTGAATTTTTTCAAGTATTAGTTGGATTTCCTCTGAAATTTGAAAATGTTGTACATGGTCTCTCCTTGTCATTTGTGATACTACACTTTATTTTTTTCTTTCTTAATTGTAGTAAGAACACTTAATGTGAGATCTCCCTTTTAACAAATTTTTTAGTGCACAATACAGACAAAATGTTGTACAGCAGATCTCTAGAACTGTTTATCTCTATAGATCTCTCTATTTGTATCTATCTCTCTATCTATATATCTCCCTATAGATCTCTAGACTGTTTTAGATACCTCATATAAGTGGAATCATGCCATATTTGTACTTCTATGACTGGCCTATTTCACTTTGCACAATGTCCTGCAGGTTCATCCATTTTGTCACATGTGGCAGAATTTCCTTTTTTAAGCCTGAATGATATTCTACTGTATGCATACACATTTTGTACATATATTTATATTTGTATATATATATATTTGTATATATACATATATGTATGTATGTATGTATGTATGTATATTTTCTTGGTCCATTCATCCATTGGTGGACATTTCCATTGTTTCCATTTCTTAGCGACTGTGAGTAATTCTGCAATGAGCAGGGGAGAGCAGATGTCTTTTACAGACTCTGATTTCCATTATTTTGGGTAGATGCCCAGAAGTGGGATTGCTGAACCATATGGTGGCTTTAGTTTTAATTTTTTGAGGAACCTTCATACTGTTTTCCATAGTGGCTGCCCCACTTTATATTTCCACTAACCATGTACAAGTGTTCCAATTTCTCTGCCTCCTCGCCAACATATCTTTTTTTAAATATGTGTAAATAATAGACATCCTAACTGGTGTGACGTAATAACAAAATAGTGGGTTTGATTTGCATTTTCCTGATAACTAGTGACGTTGACCATGTTTTCATATATCTGTTGGCCATTTGTAGTCTTCTTTGGAAAAATGTCTATTCAAGTACTTAGCCTGCTTTGTAATTGGGTCATTTATTTATTTTGACTATTGAATTGCAGGAGTCCATTATATGTTTTGGAACTAACCCCTTATCAGACATATGGTTTCAAGTATTTTCTCCCATTCTCTTAGCTACCTTTCTCTCTGTTGATTGTTTTCCTTGCTGTGCAGAAGCTTTTCAGGTTGATATAGTCCAATGTGTCTAACTTTGATGTCGTTTCGTGTACTTTTGATATAATATCTGCAAATCATTGCCAAGCCCAATGCCATGAAGATTTTCCTCTGTGTTTTCTTTTAGGAATTTTATAGTTCCAGGTCTTACATTTAAGTCTAAAATCCATTTTGAGGTTATTTCTGAGTAGAGTATAAGATAAGAGTTTAATCTTATTATTCTGCATATGGGTTGCTTTAGCCATTAGAGTCCTTTGTAGTTCCATATGGATCTTAGGATTGTAAAAAAATGTCATTGGGATTTTGCTGGGGATTACATTTTCTTTTTTATCTCTTGCCTCACTGATTTCAGTTTCCAGGCTTTACTTTTTTTCTGTTATTATTTTTGGTTCTTCTCGCCATTCCATATCCTTTTTTATGCTCACAAGTTCAATGATCAATGAATCTCAAATTTATTTCTCACATTCCATACAATAGCAGGATTCTGCATGACCTCTCCCAAGTTTTCCTCTCTAGCCCTGCCTTGCCCTCTCTTTCTAAACCACTTTTGTTTTAACCACATTCCTTTTATGTCATCTGCTTGTTTGTTTCTTCCTGCCACAAAACTCAGTATTTTGTTCTTTCTTTCTTAAATGCTGTCCCTACCTCCCATCCCTTTTGTCAAACTTTACTTGAGAATTTAAACTAAGTATCATTTTCTAAGGGATGTTTTACTGAAACTTGAACTATGTTGGGTTCCTCTATATATTCTAATCATCACGTACCTCTACCTAGAAGGAAGGATCAGAGTTCATGATCATAGGCTCCCTTGTGTAGCTATTTTAACTATCTCTCCCAACAGATTGTAAGCTCCATGAGACAGAGATCATGCCTATCTCGTTCAGTTCCTGAATTTAAAATACAAAAACATATTAAATAAATATCTGTTAAATAAATAAACTCGTATACAATTTACCAAGTACTCTGAAAAATATGTTATGAGCACGCACAAACACAACCTATCATCAGATGGCAAAAATTGTGTTATAACCCTTGCTTTCAACTTCCCAAGGTCTTACAGCTACTTATTTGCATCACCCCCAAGCTAGACATTCAGGGTCATCCAGCTTAACATGATCAATTAAACAGATGGGGGAGAGGAAGGCTCCTCAGCCTTATATAATTTCCTCTCTCACTTTCCAGCCGAGTGAAGAAAAGAGCATCAGAGTATTTAATAACAATAATATCCACAAATGCTTATTTAGGGTCACTCATATTGTGCCAGGCACACTCCTAGCATTCTATTTATTAGCACATTTAACCCTCATAACAATCTTGTGGTATAAGTACTTTCATTATTGCTATTTACAAAGGAGTAAACTGAAAGACAGGGAGATCCGGCACCTTGCTCAAGGTCACACACTGAGTTAAGTGGAGGGGCCATGTTTCGACTGACTCCAGAGACATAATCATTAATTTACATTTCTCATCCCTGTTCTGCTCCAAGCATGGGCATACTGACTGCATCTCCCAGGCATGTTTGATGGCTAGAGCCAGTTGAATGCAGCCAATAGGAAGTTGTGACAGGAGACCAGATGGTGCTGGGAGAGGGAGTGTTCTTTGTCCCTGCTCCTGCTCGCTCCTTGCTTTGGCATCATGTCTCTGGCAGTAGATGTGTCACTCTACCCGGCTCCATCCAGGCAGCCTCTCATCCATAGCCCTGCTCTCATTGGGGTCTTAATTTTCTCTATGTCCCTCAAGACCTTCGGATGATGATCAGATTGCACTGCTGTTAAATTCTAAGTGCCTCACTATTTCTTGGTTGTTCATGTCTCTTCATTTGAATTATGTGGATAGATTCTCACAAATATAACCAATAATTCTTTAACTCCATTGCAATTCACCCCTCTTTTTCTTGTTTGGAACATGTTTGGAATTCATTAGAAAGAAAGATCACCTGTATGTATTTAAGTGAGGGTGGTTGCATTCCAAGACCTTTGAAAATATGAAACACTTAAGTCAGTACTTAAAGGATGGCCAAGATTTCTATTCTTAGAAATGAGGAAATGCTCTGCAAGGTGTATGGATCTTTACTATCTATGTAAAATAGTAACTGTTTACATTTCATTCACGTGATCAAAATTATATGTTTGAAGTGAAATATGTGTGGATGTGAGGAAGGGAAAACATCTCTTGTCAACTGTCTGCTGGGATCTCATCTGGACTAAAAGCTAAGCTGTAGAATTCTGTTATAGAATATTAGAAATTTCACAAAATACCAACACGAGAGAACTTTACTTGGCAGTGGTGATGAAGCAAGACAAAAACAGGATCACTCAGTACTGATGTCAGAGCAGAGACAAAATCAAGAACACTGTCTAAACCATGATGAAATCCAGCCTTTTGTGACAACATGGATGGACCTTGAGGGTATTATGCTGAGAGAAATAAGTCAGAGGGAGAAAGTCAAATACCATATGATCTTACTCATAAGTGGAAGATAAAAACAACGACAAACAAACACATAGCATTGGAGATTGGATTGGTGGTTACCATAGGGGAAGGGGGGAGGAGGGAGGGCAAAAGGGGTGATTAAGCTCACATGTGAGGGGATGGACTATAATTAGTTTTTGGGTGGTGAACATGATGTTATCTACACAGAATTTGAAATATATTATGATGTACATCTGAAAAGAAACACATAAATTAATTAAATTTTAAAAATGGCCAAACATCCTTTTCATCTGGCTAATATGGAGGACAATGCTTCCTCACCAATTAAAGCTTCAGCTCTCCTCCAATTTGTCTACATTCTACATGAGAACCATTAAGGTTCTGAATCATAAAAATGATACCACTGTCTGAAACCATCCCCATCCAGAGTGCATCCATGCTTGGTTAAACACTACCCTAATAAACACACCGGTGGAAATCCTGTAGCAAGCCTGGTCCTAAGACCTCTCACTGAGATGCTTCTGTTTTCCGTGGTTGACAATCTCCCTTGTTGAAACAAGCAACTGTAAGACAACTTTGACTAGAGATTTGTTTCTGGTGGTCTTTGCCTGGACAGGAGCAATGAAAGAAATGATGCAAAGTCTGCGATTTACTTCAAAATAACTCTGGGCTCCGTGGGTGGGGCAAGAAGTATGGATGAAACATATCTGACCTTGAATGGACACATTGAATCTGGGAAACTATTATGTCAATTCTTCCAATTTTGTTTATGTTTGAAAATTTTCATAATAAAAATTTTTATTGTATAATAATTTATTTAGTAAGCAGGTAAAAATGCTAAAAAATTTGTAAGTAGCTGTATCAGTTTGGGGCTTGGGATATCAGTACATTTCTACTAAAAGTATCATCATAGAGGTGAGAAAATCTACACAAAGGAAATATAACAGGTGTAGTTTTTAAAAGGAAGAAACAAAAACACTTCACAAATAATGTGATTAGCAAAACCCAAGGTAATCAATGAATTGCAATAATAAAATTTCATCAAAACGGCACAATGGAGAATGATCTATGCATAATAACGTGAGATCTATTAGTTTTGTGTGTATTGAACTAAGAAATCCATTTAAAGTATTCAAATTAAAAAAAATTAAATAAATACAATTTTTAGCTTACAAGTTTACTGAACATGATATTATTCTATGTTGCTGCTTTTCTTTTAGACAGTTTCGGTCAAATTATTCCACTATTTACTGAAAATATTAAAAATAATAACGCGTGTTGCCATTCTTGCACAACACTGTAGTTAAAGGTGTGACTCTGTAAAAGTCCCTGCCAGTGAGGCAACTCAAGGGAGACAGATGTGAAAATA
Source organism: Equus caballus (assembly GCF_041296265.1). NCBI lineage: Eukaryota > Metazoa > Chordata > Mammalia > Perissodactyla > Equidae > Equus > Equus caballus. The sequence continues at coordinate 9,377,961 of NC_091706.1, read as the reverse complement.
GGTATTAGAATACAGCAGGAAAAATGTAACAGTGACACAAGGAAGCACAGAGCATACTGAGAAATAATCCATCAACATTCTTTTTTCCATTTGGGGGATCAGGTAAAGAGAAGACCGAGCAAATTTGGTGAAAATCCTACCACGATGTTAACTTTTGAGCCTGAACTAGAAGGATGCGAAAGACTTAGACATTATAAATGGATGAAAGGCTTCATACAGGCATTTCAGTGACACAGAATGTACAAAGACAAAAAGTACAGCCATGATCAATGAAGGAGAGCAATTGTATGGTGGACAAAGAAGGGAAAAGCAGAAGTTAGAAAGACAGTCAGGGCCATGGTCCCGTAGAGTGCTGTGGGTCATACTAATGAATTTGGGCTAAATTCTATAGTAGAGGGAAATTATAGAAATATCTTATATACAAGATTGGTGTAAACAGATGCATTTCAAGAGCTCCCTCAAACAAGATAGTTGCTTAACATGATGGAATAACATGTAGTGAATTTGAAGGAGGCTCATATGTACAAAGATTGGTAGAAACAGTGTGAAATTCAAAATGAGTGAAAAAAGATTACATATTGTAGGTGGTATGTATGCTCCTTAAAAAATGAGAGAATTTAGAAAAAACTTTTATAATTTACTAGTCCCTGGGTTATGTTGGTAATGTGATATGGAATTCATAGTTAGAATGAGATTCTTGATTAGGGGGAGAAAAATAATTGCTTTAGCTGAGATATACAAAACAATTTAATAATATATATATTATTAAATGTACCTATGTTACTGGGAAATAGGGACTTTTGAGACCTGCAGTTTGGATAAAGCAGCTGTTTGGAAATTGGCATCACTATCAGTGGGAAATTTGTTGATAACTGGGCTTCAGGGTATGGCTCCCCCTTCTGCCTCCCCTCACCCCCGACCTGGTTATAACAACCACATGGCACATGCTGGGAGGATGCCCGGGTTGCCAACTCAACCCAGGGGCCTCAGCTGGGGAAGGACAGAAGATTTATGTATGCACAGACTCTGTTTTAACTTCTGAGAAGACTAAGGGGCTAGGAGGGACCAACTGAGTGCACAGCTGTTTGAAAGAAACAGGCCTGCAGGAGAGAAGGGTGGGGTGGATGGGCAGAGTCCTAAAGTCATCTTCTAGTTCTACAGGAATCTAAGAACAACAGATTCTGTTTTTGGAGAAGCACACATTAAAGAAGAAAATCCAGAGAAACCTCATGAACCTGTACAGCATCATGTAGCATCTATCCATGGGAGCAGCTGGGTGTGGGCTGAGTGCAGCTTCAGGTGGCGAATTTGGGTTTTAGTAGGATAGAAGACTTCTCGGGCTTTCTCTGTCCATTACAAAAGATGGGTTCAGTAAATATGAGTTACCTGAGAGAAATAAGAGATAGAGAAAAAATGATGGCAGGGTTATGGGACCTCCATATACTGTGACTGTGGACACTGATGTCTCCCAGGAAGCAGGCACTCTCATGGGGGCATGAGGCTGGTGCATGAGGCAAACAGGCATTAAGCAGTGTTATGTCTGAGTATTATTCATTTTACTATTGTTATTTAAGATTGTCTTAATAGTAATATTAAATCACGTACGGTCTGGGGCCGGCCCACTGGTGCAGTGGTTAAGTTCGTACATTCCACTTCTTGGTGGCCCGGGGTTCCCCGGTTCAGATCCTGGGTGTGGACATGGCACCACTTGGCACGCCATGCTGTGGTAGGACCAGAATCCAACATTGGTCTCCAACTGACCAGGCCAGTGCCTTCCACACCACACACTCTGTTTCAGGCCCTCCATAAGGATACACAAGGAGGGTCATTGAGGGCCCAGCACAGGCAGCAAGTCTGAGGTCTGAGGTCTAACATCAGGGCCTCCAGTTCTGCCACTCTCCAGGTGGCTGGGATGGGCAGAAGGGAGGTAGGCCCTGCCCATCTGAAGGATAGGACAACCTGCAGAGCGGGACAGATTTATCCCAAGACCAGTGACTTAACTTTCCAAATACTGACCATGTGGGATCTGTTCTGAGACATTTGCCTAAAAGCACATGCAGAGGGGCATCCAGTGTGCAGATTCATAAACTGGCAAAGATCTGCTTTATGTGAAAAGCCAGTATTTTCCAGTACTGACAGCTAACTCTGTGCAGAATCTGTGTCCACCCACTGCACTGAGAGACCACTCCAAGACCCTGGAAGTGCAGGTTCCTGAGCCCACCCAGACCCACTAGTCCAATCCCAGGAAAGGACTCCAGGAACCTGCTCCCCCAGGGGCACCAGAAGCAGGGCCTGGGCTGAGAGTTTCAGGACAGAGACACCTGTCCAAGGGAGGGAGGGAAGAATGAGAGAGCTCAGATTCTGATAAGCCAGCCTCCACAGGCTCTGGGCACACCAAAGTGCCTCTGGTCTCAAAGAGCAGAAGGAGGGACTGCAGCAGGTCACATCTGGGTCCAGACTCCCTCTGCACAAGCCTGGGTAAGTTACATCAACTCTTGGAGCCTCAGTTTCCCAATCTGTAAAATGAGGAATCAACACCATGCCACTGTAAGTGCAGAACCTGACCCTGCTGGGTTCTTGACACCTTCATTCCAAGGCAGAAGGGATAATCAGGGGAATGTAGTCAATGATGATGGAGAGGGTGACTCTGAGGGTAGGGGTGGGGGAGGGGGTGCCGTGGGTGGGGAAGACAGGTGTTCCAGAGTTGAGGGTGGGGAAGGGGGTACTAGGGGTGGGAATGTGAGGGAGATAAGGGCTCTGGGGAGATGGGGATGGGGTGGGGGGTTTCACAGGGAGTGTGGATGAGGAAGGGACACTAGGATTGGGGACATAGGAGATGGGGGCTTTGGGGGTGAGGATGGCGGGAGAAAGGCTTTATGTTCGTGGGGATATGCAGGGAGAGGCCAGGCTGAAACCTCCCCCAGCACACCCCTGCCCATGGTGCTGTAGGGGAGGAAGAGAATTCCTCTACCCTCTTTAGGGCCTTCTGGCTGGCCTTAGAATTAAATTGACATGAGACAGAACAACAGAGGAAAATCAAACAAAACATTATAATGTGTATACATGGGAGAAACCCAGAAAACTGGGTAACTCAGACAGAATGGCTGGAGCTGTCATCTTAAATATCAGCTTCATCTAAAGACAAAGGAGGATGTTGGGGGTAGTGGTTTGAGGCTTCAAAGGCAAGACGAGGAAGGCAATTCATACGGATGGAGAAGCAAATGTTTGCTAGACAAGATGGGCTTAGCAAGGACCCTCACCGTCTATGGATACTCAGAGTTATCTATGGTGGTGTGCTGTCATGGGGACAGGCCTTTTATCTTACATTCTTTTAGGCAGTTGGGGGAAGGTCAGTTTTTTTCAGAGCCTTTTGTCTTTGAAACCAAGCCAAAGAGACACATTTTGAGGTGACCAATTTTGATGGCCCCACAGTGCAGACAAGAGATTTTCACATATTGAGGTATATTGGGTAACTATTTGGGTCCAAAACTGATTTGGCTTGAACTAACAAAGCCTGCCTTATGGTCTATCAAATATACATCATATATGTGCTTTAAGCATTAAAGTAAAGAATGCACTCTCTTAGGAATGCATACTTCCCCTCCTCAGCCCTAATGGTAACACCCTATTGGTAATGCCCATATTAGTCCCTTTCTTGACATCAGGGTCATGTTGACCTGCTAATTTGCAATGGAATGTCTCTATGAAATTTTGATGACTATGTATCCTGGGTGTGTTTAATGTATGTTCTTTGTTCTAAAAAGATATATCACTGTACTGAAAACGATGCTTCTCCAGAAAGCTTTCTTCCTTTCTGAAAAAGTTTTTCGCAGGTTATAATCTTCATTCTGGATCAAGTAAAACTCATGTTCTCTCTCTTATCTATAGAACAGTTATTGATTATTTTGCATTGACCCTTCTTGGTGTAGTGGGAAGATTACAGAGAAACCCACTGGAGACCACCTTTGAACTGGTGCTTGGTACCATATAGGCCCATTGAGCTCCTCTGACTTCAAGGCACTCTTCAAATGCACTCAGTGAGTTTCTCCTAAAGGCTGCACCTCCTTAAGTCGCAGATCCTGACTTTTACTTCATCTGTTTCAAGTCTTAAGATTAGATTTCTCAAGGGGGTACTGGTACATTTCCAAGGTAATGATGAGGATTATTTTAGGTTGGTTACTTTTAAAAACTGCAGAAGAGAAGGAGGCTCTGAGGAGCGGAGTTTGCTTGCCCTTTGATGAGAGACATTTACATTTGTGAAGGAAGTCTCTACCTGTGGGGGTGTCTCCCTCTCTTCACCAGGAGGAAGAGGGGAAGGCCCTATCTCTGGAAACTCTTAATGGGGAAGGCAAGGACTTAAGTTGTTTACTGTTTGGTAACCTCATGTAACTGACGACCCCACCAACATCCTCCTTTGTCTTTAGCTGAAGATAATTTTTAAGATGGTGGCTTCTGCCATTTACTTAATCTGGGTTGATTGTTATCTAAAGGTTATAGGACCACTCAATAACCAGACCCCACCTGCCCTGATACCATTTTAACAACAGTTTTTACATATTATTTCCTTTGTCTTGTGAAGAGATAACTCACATACCTATGCCTAAAATTTAGCCCTACTCTCAAGCCATGTTTGCAGCAGCAGCAGCAGCTCCTCCTGCCCATGGGTCCGGTCCCCACACAACAGCTCTGATTGTCCATAGGTCCTGTCCCCATGCTATTCCATACAATTCTCTAAATAAAAGAGCACTACTGCCAGGCCTGGAGAGTCCAAGACATCTTTCTTTTGACTCTTCATCTCGCTGACCACGCAACAGTAAGAGAAAACTGGCAGGAATGTCCTTGGCCAGGGTAACCTAGAGGGACCTTTGGAGTGAATGGGACAGGCTGACCATTTAAATTTGCATTTAAGTTGGAAAGAACTGTGTCCATAGTGTCTAAACGAATTGCTTAATAGCAAAATGAAAGACTGAAAGTTCAGTCAGCTGAGAAAAGAAGGGATACCATCTCCACCCAGTCTAAGGAATTCTCAGGTGACTGAGAACCTAGTGGGAGTGTCTGAGCTTGAGCCTCATGATGCACAGCAGTCCCATGGGGAATTCCATTGTGATCATGCACTTTAATTGACACCTCATCCAGGGATGTGCACATGAGGGTTGGATATCCACACACTCCAAGCCTCCATGGTAGTTTTAGTCTGCTGGCAGGAGAAACTGAGACAGATAAGAGAATGTTCATGATATTTTTAGGGAGGGAACTCACAGGCAACACACTTCTGACCAAGTACTCTGTCCTTAGAAATTGTTCAGACTTCATAGTAAAATGAAACTAAGCAAAAAATGGAAAATCAGGCTCCTGAATAGGCAGCCTCCCCCTGGAGCTCTGGCTGGCTTCACACATGATACGTGCAGAAAATATACTTGCAAACACCTAACAAAGCAGGGATAAATGTAAATGGTTGGATCTTTAGAGCAAGATAAGCTGGGATAATTTAAAATTTCAGTGGCCACTTTGTGGTTCCTTTGAGCATCCAAAGCTTGTATATTGGCCATTAGAAGGAAAGTTCAAATTAGATAAGATCATTTAAGAAGTGCACTTGTGAAGTCATGAGTTTACAAGCAATCATGTAATCTACCTTCATAGCTGGACACAATATGAGCCCCTCCCAAGGTTGGTGAGATTCTGAAAGATTTCTTGGGAAGCTGCTACCCTTAAACAGTCAATGGGAAACTAAAATGAAAAAAGTAATGTAGTTGCTTAATGCTGCGAGGAATAGTTGCGGTTTGTCCCCTATGAAAGTGGACAAGATATTTGAGAGGATTTTATAACTTGTGATGAGAAATTTGGCCAAATTGGAAGCTAACATTCAAAGACAGATAGGAATTTTTTAAGATTTTCTTCCTTAAATTAAGAGAAAATGAAGTTTACAGGGCCTCGTACTGTGGCCAAGTGCTTAATCCCTCAATGTGGATACCGTGCCCCTGCAGTGGATGCAGTGTCCATGAAGGTGGATAGAGTGTCCTTGAGGTGGATGCAGTGTCCCAGAAGGTGGATGCAGTACCTTCTAATGGTCAGGGCAGTGTACATGAAGGTAGATGCAGTGCCCCTGCAGTGGATGCTTCACCCCTGTGGTGGACCTGGAGGTGGATGTAGCATCACTGATATGGATTAAGTGTCCTTGAAGGTGGATGCAGTGTCACTGAGGTGGATGCAGTGTCCCAGAAGGTGGATGCAGTATGTTGTGACCGAGGATGCAGTATCCATGAAGGTGGATGCAGTGATGCTCCGGTGATTGCAGTGCCCCTGCAGTGCCAATTAAGCTGGATGCAGTGACCCTGCAGTGGTTGAAGTGCCCCTGCAGTGTCCCTGAGTGTGGAGGCAGCGCCCATGCAGTGGAGGCAGTGTCCCAGAAGTTGGATCTAGTGCCCCCAAAGATGAATGCAATATCTGCTGAAGGAGGATGCAGTGCCTGTGAATGTGGATGCAACGTCCCTGAGGTCAATGCAGTGAACATGCAGTTGGATGCATTGGGCACCAATATGAATGCAGTGCCTTCTGAGGGTGGAGGCAGTGCCTGCGCTTTGTATTCAGTGTTCCTGAAGGTGGATGCAGTGCCCTTTGACATTGGATGCAGTGCACGTGAAAATGAAACCAGTACCTTCTGAAGGGGGATGCACTGACCTTGAGCGGATGCAGTGTCCCTGAAAGTGGATGTAGTGTTTGTGAATTTGTATGCAGTGCCCTGCAGTGGAGGCAGTGTCCTTGAAGGTGGGAGCAGTGCCCCCAAGGTGGATGCAGTGTCAAAGAAGGTGGATGCAGTGCCTTCTGATGGTGAATGCAGTGTATCAGAAGCAGGATGCAGTGCCCACTGAAGGTGGATGCAGTGCCCCTGGCGGTGGATGGATTGCCCCATGGATGTGGATGCAGTCTTCTCCTGAAGGTGTATGCAGTGCCCAGGCAGTGGATGCAGTGTCACACAAGGTGGATGCACTGTCCCAGAACGTGCATGAAGTTTTTCCTGAAGGTGGATGCAGAGTGCCAAAGATGAGTGCAGTGCCATCTGAAGGTGGAAGCAGTGCCCATGCAGTGGATGCAGTGTCCCTGAAGGTGGATGCAGTGGACCCCACAATGAATGCAGTACCTTCCGAAGGGGGATGCAGTGTCCCCGCAAGTGGATGCAGTGTCTATGATGATGGATTTACTGCCCCTGACATGGAGGCAGTGTCCCAGAGGATGAATGCAGTGCTGAGGATGGTGGACGGAGTGTCCCCTGATGTGGAAGCAGTCTCCCCTGAAGGTGGATGCAGTGGGCCCAAAAATGAATGCAGTTCCTTCTGAAGTTGTATGCAATGCCCCTGCAGTGGATGCAGCACCCCTGCAGTGTACCAGCAGGTGGCTGCAGCATCACAGATGTGGATTCAGTGTACTTGAATGTGGATGCAGTGCCCCTGAAGGTGGATAGAGTGTCCTTGAGGAGGATGCAGTATCCCAGAAGGTGGATGCAGTCCCTTCTGATGGTCAAGGCAGTGTACATGAAGGTGGATGCAGTGATCCTGCAGTGATTGCAGTTAGCGGCAGTGCCACTTCAGCTGGATGCAATGTCCCTGCCATGGCTGCAGTGCCCCCTGCAGTGTCCCTGAATGTGGATGCAGTGCCCATGCAGTGGATGCAGTGTTCCAGAAGTTGGATCTAGTGCCCCCAAGGGTGGACGCAGTGCCTCCAAAGATGAATGCAGTACCTGCTGAAGGAGGATGCAGTTTGTGTGAATGTGGATGCAACGTCCCAGAGGACGATGCAGTGTCCCTGAAGTTGGATGTGGTGGGCACAAATATGAATGCAGTACCTTCTGAAGGTGGATGCAGTGCCGGCGCATTGCATTCAGTGTTCCTGAAGGTGGATGCAGTGCCCCTCGACGTTGGATGCAGTGCACGCGAAAATGAAACCAGTACCTTGTGAAGGTGGATGCACTGACCTTGAAGTGGATGCAGTGTCTCTGAAAGTGGATGTAGTGTTCGTGAAGTTTTATGCAGTGCCCTGCAGTGGAGGCAGTGTCCATGAAGGTGGGAGCAGTGCTCCCAGGTGGATGCAGTGTCAAAGCAGGTGGATGCATTGCCTTCAGATGGTGGACGCAGTGTATCAGAAGCGGGATGCAGAGCCCACTGAAGGTGGTTGCAGTGACCCGGCAGTGGATGGATTGCCCCCTGCATGTGGATGCAGTCTTCTCCTCAAGTTGTATGCAGTGCCCATGCAGTGAATGCAGTGTCCCACAGGTGGATGCACTGTCCCGGAAGGTGCATGCAGCTCTTCCAGAAGCTGGAGGCAGAGGGCATAGATGAATGCAGTGCCTTCTGAATGTGGAAGCAGTGCCCATGCAGTGGATGCAGTGTCCCTGAAGGTGGATGCAGTGGACCCCACAATGAATGCAGTACCTTCAAAAGGGGGATGAAGTGTCCCTGCAGGTGGATACAGTGACTATGAGGATGGATGCACTGTCCATGACATGGATGCAGTGTCCCAGAGGGTGAATGCAGTGCTGCTGATGGTGGATAGAGTGTCCCCAGATGTGGAAACAGTCTCACCTGAAGGTGGATGCGGTGGGCCCAAAGATGAATGCAGTTCCTTCTGAAGTTGTATGCAGTGTCCCTGCAGTGGATGCAGCGCCCCTGGAGTGTACCAGCAGGTGGCTGCAGCATCACGGATGTGGATTCAGTGTCCTTGAACGTGGATGCAGTGCCCATGCAGTTGTTGCAGGGGCCATGCAGTAGCCCTGAATGTGGACGCTGAACCCCTGCAGTGGATGCAGTGTCCATGAAGGTGGATAGAGTGTCCTTCAGGTGGTTGCTGTGTCCCAGAAGGAGGATGCAGTACCTTCAGATGATCAAGGCAGTGTATGTGAAGGTGGATGCAGTGCCCCTGCAGTGGATGCATCGTCTCTGTGGTGGACCTGGAGGTGGACGCAGCATCACTGATGTGGATTAAGTGTCCTTGAAGGTGGATGCAGTGTCACTGAGGTGGATGCAGTGTCCCAGAAGGTGGATGCAGTATGTTGTGACCGAGGATGCAGTGTCCATGTAGGTGGCTGTAGTGATACTGCAGTGATTGCCGTGCCCCTGCAGTGCCACTTCAGCTGCATGCACTGTCCCTGCAGTTGTTGCAGTGCCCCTGCAGTGTCCCTGAATGTGGATGCAGCGCCCATGCACTGGATGCAGTGTCCCAGACGTTGGATGCAGTGCCCCCAGGGTGGATGCAGTGCCCCCAAAGATGAATGGAATACCGACTTAAGGAGGATGCAGTGCCTGTGAATGTGGATGCAGCATCCCCAAGGTCGATGCAGTGCTCCTGAGGTTGGATGCGGTGGGCACAAATATGAATGCAGTACCTTCTGAAGGTGGATGCAGTGCCGGCCCATTGCATTCAGTGTTCCTGAAGGTGGATGCAGTGCCCCTCGACGTTGGATGCAGTGCACGCAAAAATGAAACCAGTACCTTCTGATGGTGGAGGCAGTGACCTTAAGTGGACGCAGTGTCCCTGAAAGTTGATGTAGTGTTTGTGAAGTAGTATGAAGTGCCCTGTAGGGGAAGCAGTGTCCATGAAGGTGGGAGCAGTGCCCCAAAGGTGGATGCAGTGTCAAAGAAGATGGATGCAGTTCCTTCTGATGGTGGATGTGGTGTACCAGAAGCAGGATGCAGTGCCAATGCAGTGGATGCAGTGTCCCACAATGTGGATGCTGTATGTTATGACCTATGATGCAGTGCCAAAGAAAGTGGATGTAGTGTCCCTGCAGTGGTTGCAGTGGCCCCAGCATTGTCCAGGAATGTTCATGCAGTGCCCATGCAGTGGATGCAGGGTCCCAAAACTTGGATGCAGTATGTTTTGATGGAGGATGCAGTGCTAGTGAAGGTTGATGCAGTGATCCTGCAGTGTTTGCAGTTACCCCTGCAGTGTCCCTGAATGTGGATGCAGTGCCCATGCAGTGGATGCGGTGTCCCACAAGGTGGATGCAGTATGTTTTGACGGATGATGACATGCCCATGAAGGGGCGTGCAGTGATCCTGCAGTGATGGCAGTGCACCTGCAGTGCCACTTCAGCTGTATAGAGTGTTCCTGCAGTGTGTGCCGTGTACTCTGCAGTGTCCCTGAATGTGAATGCAGTGCCCATGCAGTGGCTGCAGTGTCACACAAGGAGAACACAGTATGTTGTGATGGAGGATGCAGTGTCCATGAAGGGGGATTCAGTGATACTGCAGTGATTGCAGTGCACTTGCAGTGCCACTTCAGTTGGCTGCAGTGTCCCTGCAGTGGTTGCAGTGCCCCGTTCTGTGTCCCTGAATGTGGATGCAGTGCCCATACAGTGGATGCAGATTACCAAAAGTTGGTTGCCGTATGTTGTGACAGAGGATTCAGTGTCCACGAATTGGATGCAGTGAGTCAGCAGTGATTGCAACGTGCCTGCAGTGCCCTTGCAGCTGTATGCAGTGTCCCTGCAGTGTTTGCAGTGCCCCCTGCATTGTCCCTGAATGTTGATGCAGTGTCTATCCTGTGGATGCAGGGTCCAACAAGGTGGTTGCAGCATGTTATGACGGATGATGCAGTCCCCACTAAGGTGGATACAGTGTCCCTGTAGTGGTTGCAGTGCCCCCTGCATTGGCCCTAAATCTTGATGCAGTGCCCATGCACTGGATGCATTGTCCCAAAATGTGGATGCAGCATGTTATGACCGATGATGCACTGCTCATGAGGGTGGATGCGGTGTTTCTGCAGTTGTTGCAGTTCCCCCTACAGTTCCCTGAATTTGGATGCAGTGCGCATGTAGTAGATGCAGTGTCCCACAAGGTAGATGATGTATGTTGTGATGTATGATGCAGTGCCCACGAAGGTGGATGCAGTGACCCTCAGTTATTGCAGTGCGCCTGCAGTGCCCTTGCAGCTGTATGCGGTGTCCCTGCAGTGTTTCAGTGCCCCATGCATTGTCCCTAAATCTTGATGCAGTTCCCATGGAGTGGATGCAGTGTCCCAGAAGGTGGATGCAGTATGTTGTGATGGAGTATGCAGTGCACATGTGGCTGTATGCAGTGATCCTGCAGTGATTGCAGGGCACCTGCAGTGCCACCTCAACTGGATGCAGTGTCCCTGCAGTGGTTGCATTGCCCCCTTTTGTGTCACTGAATGTGGATGCAGTGCCCATGCAGTGGATGCAGAGTAACAAAGGGTGGATGCAGTATGTTGTGACGGAGGATGTAGTGCCCATGAAGGTGGCTGGAGTGTCCCTGCAGTGGTCGCAGTGCCCCCAGCATTGTCGTGGAATGTGGATGCAGTGGTCATGCAGTGGATGCAGTGTCGCACAAGGTGGATGCAGTATGTTGTGACAGAGGATGCATTGCCCATGAAGGTTGAAGCAGTGATCCTGCAGTGGTTGGAGTGCACCCTGCCGTGACCCTGAATGTGAATGCAGTGAACATGCAGTGGATGCACTGAGCCTTCAGTGATTGCAGTGCACATTATGTGCCACTTCAGCTGGATGCAGTGTTGATGCAGTGGTTGCGGAGCCCACTGCAGTGTCTCTGAATGTGGAGGCAGTGCCCATGCAGTGAAGGCAGTGTGACCCAAGGTGGATGCAGTATGTTGTGAAGTAGGATGCAGTGCCCATGAAGGAGGATGCAGTGATCCTGCAGTGGTTGCAGTGCAACCTGCAGTGTCCCTGAATGTGGATGCAGTGCACATGCAGTAGATGCAGTGAAACTTCAGTGATTGCAGTGCACCTGCAGTGCCACCTCTGCTGGATGCAGTGTTGATGCACTGCTTGCAGAGCTCCCTGCAGTGTCACTGAATGTGGATGCAGTGCCAATAGAGTGGATGCAGTGTCCCACAAGGTGGATGCAGTATGTTATGATAGAGGATGCAGTGCCCATGAGGTGGATGAGGTGATCCTGTGGTGGTTGCAATGCCCCCTATAGTTTGCCTGAATGTGGCTGCAGTGCCCAGGCAAGGCATTCAGTGTCCCACAAGGTGGATGAAGTATGTTGTGACGGAGGATGCAGTGCCCACAAAGGTGGATGCAGTGAGCCTGCAGTGATTGCAGTGCACCTGCAGTGCCACTTCATCTGGATGCAATGTTGCTGCAGTGGTTGCAGAGCCAACTGCAGTGTCCCTGAACGTGGATGCAGTGCCAATGCAGTGGATACAGTGTCCCACAATGTGCATGCAGTATGTTGTGATGGAGGATGCAGTGCCCATGAACGTGGATGCAGTGATCCTGCACTGCTTGCAGTTTCCCTGAATTTGGATGGAGTGCTCATGCAGTGGCAGCAGTGTCCCACAAGGTGGATGCCTTATGTTGTGATGGATGATTCGGTGATCATGAAGGAGGATGCACAGATCCTGCAGTCACTGAAGTGCACCTGAAATGCGACTTCAGCTGGCTGCAGTGTCTCTGCAGTGGTTGTAGTGCCCCGTTATGTGTCCCTGAATGTGGATGCAGTGGTCAAGCAGTGGATGCAGTGTCCCAAAAGGTGCATCCAGTATGTTGTGATGGAGGATGCAGTGCCCAATAAGGTGGATGCAGTGAGCCAGCAGTGATTGCAGTGCACCTGCAGTGCCACTTCAACAGGATGCAGTGTAGCTGCAGTGGTTGAAGATCCAACTGCAGTGTCCCTGAACGTGGAGGCAGTGCTCATGCAGTGGATGCAGTGTCCCACAATGTGGAGGCATTGTGGTGTGTTGTAGTATGCAGTGCCAATGAAGGTGAATGCAGTGATCCTGCAGTGATGGCAGTGCAACTGCTGTGCCACTTCAGTGGGAGGCAGTGTTGCTACAGTGGTTGACGTGCCCTGTGCCATGTCCCCGAATGTGGATGCAGTGCCCATTCAGTCTCTGCAGGGTGACACAAGGTGGAGGTAGTAGGTTGTGAAGTAGGATTCAGTGCCCGTGAAGGACGATGCAGCGATCCTGCAGTCACTGCAGTGCACCTGCACTGCTACTTCATCTGTATGCCTTGTCCCTGGAGTAGTTGCAGTGCCCTCTGCATTGTCCCTGAATTTGGATGCAGTGCTCATGCAGTGGATGAAGTGTCCCACATGGTAGATGCCTTATGTTGTGATAGAAGATTGAGTGATCATGAAGGAGGATGCAGTGATCCTGGAGTCACAGCAGTGCATTTGCAGTGCCACTTCAGCTGTCTGCAGTGTCCCTGTAGTGGTTGCAGTGCGCTGTTCTGTGTCCCTGAATGTGGATGCAGTGCTCAAGCAGCGGATGCAGTGCCCCACAAGGTGGATGCAGTATGTTATGATGGATGATGCAGTTCTCAGGAAGGTGGATGCAGTGTCCCTGTGGTGGTTGCAGTGCCTCCGCATTGTCCAGGAATGTGGATGCAGTAGTCATGCAGTGGATGCAGTGTCCCACAAGGTGGAGGCAGTATGTTGTGATGGAGGATGCAGGGCCCATGGAGGTGGATGCAGTGATGATGCAGTGATTGCAGTGTCCCAAAAGGTGAATGTCGTATGTTGTGATGGAAGCTGCAGTGCCCACAAAGGTGGATGTAGTGAGCCAGTGCTGAATGCAGTGTGCCTGCAGTGCGACTTCAGCTGGATGCAGTGTAGCTGCAGTGGTTGCAGAGCCCCTGCCATGTCCATGAATGTGGATGGAATGCCCATGCAGTGTCTGCAGTGTGAACCAAGGTGGATGCAGTATGTTGTGAAGTAGGATTCTGTTCCCATGAAGGACGATGCAGTGATCCTGCAGTCATTCCAGTGTCCCCGCAATGCCACTTCATCTGGATGCAGTGTCCCTGCAGTGATTGCAGTGCCCTCTTCATTGTACCTGAATGTGGATGCAGTGCCCATATAGTGGATGAAGTGTCCAACAAGGTGCATGCAGTATGTTGTGACAGAGAAAGCAGTGCCCATGAGGGTGGATGCAGTGATCTGGCAGTGGTTGCAGTGCACACTGTGGTGTCCCTGAATGTGGATGCTGTGAACATGCAGTGGATGCAGTGACCCTGCAGTGATTGCAGTGTGCCTGCATTTCCACATCAGCTGGAAGCAGCATCCCTGCAGGGATTGCAGTGCTGCCTTCTGTGTCCCTGAAGGTGAATGCAGTGCCCATGCAGTGAATGCATTGTACCTAGAGATTTATGCAGTATGTTGTGACTGAGGGTGCAGTGCCCATGAAGGTGGATGCAGTGTCCCTGCAGTGGGTGCAGTGCCCCTGGCATTGTCCTGGAATGTGGATGCAGTACCAAAACTGTGGATGCAGTGAACCTGCAGGGGTTGCAGTGCCGCGTTCTGTGTCCCTGAATGTGAATGCAGTGCCCATGCAGTGGAAGCAGTGTACCTAAAGGTTTATGCAGTATGATGTGACGGGTGATGCAGTGCCCATGAAGGTGGATGCAGTATCACTGAAATCGTTGCAGTGGCCCGGGCATTGTGCTGGGATTTGGATGCAATGGTCAAGCAGTGGATGCAGTGTCTCACAAGGTAGATGCAGTATGTTTTTTTGGAGGATGCAGTGCCCATGAATTTGCATGTGGTGAACATGCAGTGGTTGCAGTGCCCCATAGAGTTTCCCTGAATGTGGATGCAGTGCCGATGCAGTGTCCCACAAGGTGGATGCAGTATGTTGTGGAGGAGGATGAAGTGCCCACGAAGGTGGATGCAGTGATCCTGCAGTGATTGCAGTGCCCCTGCATTTCCACATCAGCTGGAAGCAGCATCCCTGCAGGGTTTGCAGTGCCACCTTCTGTGTCCCTGAAAGTGAATGCAGTGCTCATGCAGTGAATGCAGTGTACCAAAAGGTTTATGCAGTATGTTGTGATGGAGGATGCAGTGCCCATGAAGGTGGATGCAGTGTCTCTGCAGTGGTTGCTGTGCCCCCAGCATTTTCCTCGAATGTGGATGCAGTGCCAATGCAGTGGATGCAGTGTTGCTGCAGTGGTTGCAGTGCCACCTGCATTGTCCCTGAATATGGATGCAGTTCCCATGCAGTGGATGTACTGTCCCACAAGGTGCATGAAGTATGTTGTGATGGAGGATGCAGTGCCCATGAGGGTGGATGCAGTGATCTGGCAGTGGTTGCAGTGGACACTGTGGTGTCCCTGAATGTGGATGCTGTGAACATGCAGTGGATGCAGTGATCCTGCAGTGATTGCAGTGTGCCTGCATTTCCTCATCAGCTGGAAGCAGTGTTGCGGCAGTGGTTGCAGTGCCAACTAATGTGTCCCTGAAGGTGAATGCAGTGCCCATGTAGTTGAGGCAGTGTACCTAAAGGTTTATGCAGTATGTTGTGACGGCAGGATGTATTGTGCATGAAGGCGGATGCAGTGTCTGTGCAGTGGTTGCATGGCCCCAGTATTGTGCTGGAATGTGGATTCAGGGGTCATGCAGTGGCTGCAGTGTCTCATAAGGCAGATTCAGTATGTTTTGTCGGAGGATGCAGTGCCCATGAAGGTGGATGCGGTGAACTTGCAGTGGTTGCAGTGCCCCCTACTGTTTCCCTGAATGTGGATGCAGTGAACATGCAGTGCATGCAGTGTCCCAAAAGGTGGATACCGTATGCTGTGTCGGAAGATGCAGTGCCCATGAAGGTGGATGCAGTGAGCCTGAAGTGATTGCAGTGCACTTGCACGGCCACTTCAGCTGGATGCAGTGTTGCTGCAGTGGTTGCAGAGCCAACTGCAGTGTCCCTGAATGTGGATGCCATCGCCATGAAGTACATGCAGTGTCCCACAATGTGCATGCAGTATGTTGTGACGGAGGATGCAGTGCCCATGAATGAACATGCAGTGATCCTTTAATCATTGCAGTGAACTTGCAGTGCCACTTCAGCTGGCTGCAGTGTCCTGCAGTGGTTGAAGTGCCCCATTCTGTGTCCCTGAATGTGGATGCAGTGCCCATGCAGTGGATGCAGAATACCGAAAGTTGGTTACCGTATGTTGTGACAGAGGATGCAGACCCATGGAGTTGGATGCAATGAGCCGGCAGTGACTGCAGTACGCTTTCAGTGCCACTTCAGCTGGATACAGTGTCCCTGCAGTAGTTGCAATGCCCCCTGCATTGTCCTGGAATATGGATGCAGTGCTCATGCAGTGGATGCACTGTTCCACAATGTGGAGGCATTGTGATGTGTTGTAGTATGCAGTGCTGTTGAAGGTGAATGCAGTGATCCTGCAGTGATGGCAGTGTGCCTGCAGTGCCACTTCATCTGGATGCAGTGTTGCTGCAGTGGTTGCAGTGCCCCCTGCATTGTCTGGGAATGTGGATGCAGTGGCCAGGCGGTGGATGCAATGTCCCACAAGGTGGATGCAGTATGTTATGACGGATGATGCAGTTCTCATGAAGGTGGATGCAGTGTCCCTGCAGTGCTTGCAGTGCCCCCCACATTGTTCGGGAATGTGGATGCAGTAGTCATGCAGTCGATGCAGTGTCCCACAAGGTAGATGGAGTGTGTTGTGATGGTGGATGCAGGGCCCATGAAGGTGGATGCAGTGAAGCTGCAGTGGTTGCAGTGCCACCTACATTTCTCTGAATGTTCATGCAGTTCCCATACATTAGTTGCAGTGTACCTAAAGGTTTATGCAGTATGTTGTGATGGAGGACCCAGTGCCCATGAAGGGGGATGCAGTGTCCCTCCTGTGGTTGCAGTGCCCACCACATTGTCCTGAAATGTTGATGCAGTGCCTATGCAGTGGATGCAGTGAAAGTTCAGTGAGTGCAGTGCACCTGCAGTGCCACTTCATCTGGATGCAGTGTAGCTGCGTGGTTGCAGAGCCCCCTGCCATGTCCCTGAATGTGGATGCCATGCCCATGCAGTGTCTTCAGTGTGACTCAAGGTGAATGCCATATGTTGTGAACTAGGATTCAGTGCCCATGAAGGAAGATGCAGAGATCCTGCAATCATTGCAGTGCACCTGCAGTGCCACTGCATCTGTATGCAGTGTCCCTGCAGTGATTGAAGTGCACCCTGCTGTGTCCCTGAATGCAGATGCTGTGAAAATGCAGTGGATGCAGAGTCCCACAAGCTGGATGTTGTATGTTGTGATGGAAGACGCAGTGCCCATGAAGCTGCATGCAGTGAGCATGTGCTGAATGCAGTGCACCTGCAGTGTGATTCAGCTGCATGCAGTGTCGCTGCAGTGGTTGCAGTGCCCACTGCATTGTCTGAGAACGTAGATGTAGTGCCCAGACATTGGATGCAGTGTTCCACAAGGTGCATGAAGTATGTTGTGACGGATCATGCAGTACCCATGATGGTGGATGCAGTGATCTGGCAGTTTTTGGACTGCACCTGCAGTGCCACTTCAGCTGGCTGCAGTGTCCCTCAGTGGTTGCAGTGCCAGATTCTGTGTCCCTGTCTGTGGACGCAGTTCCCAGGGTTTGGATGGAGTGAGCCGGCAGTGATTGCAGTACGCCTTCAATGCCACTTCAGCTGGATGCAGTGTCCTGCAGTGGTTGCAATTCCCCCTGCATTGTCCTGGATTGTGGATGCAGTGCTCATGCAGTGGATGTAGTGTCCCACAATATAGAGGAATTGTGGTGTGTTGTAGTATGCAGTGCCGATGAAGGTGAATGCACTGATAATGCAGTCATGGCAGTGCACCTGAAGAGCCAATTCAGCTGGATGAAGTGTTGCTGCTGTGGTTACAGTTCCCGCTGCATTGGCCAGATATGTGGAGGCAGTGGTCAGGCAGTGGATGCAGTGTCCCACAAGGTGGATGCAGTAGGATATGATGGATGATGCAGGTCCCATGAATGTGGATGCAGTGCCCATGCAGTGGATGCAGTGTACCACAGGGTGCATGCAGTAAGTAGTGATGGAGGATGCAGTGCCCATGAGTGTGGATACAGTTATCTGGCAGTCGTTGCAGTGTACCATGCTGTGTCCCTGAATGTGGATGCTGTCAACATGCAGTGGATGCAGAGATCAGGCAGTGATTGCAGTGCGCCTGCATTTCCACATCAGCTGGATGCAGTGTCCCTGCAGGGGTTGCAGTGCTGCCTTCTGTGTCCCTGAAGGTGAATGCAGATCCCATGATGTGGAGGCAGTGTACCTAAAGGTATATGCAGTATGTTGTGAGGGAGGTTGCAGTGCACATGAAGGTGGATGCAGTGTTCCTGCAGTGGTTGCAGGGCCCTCTGCAGTTTACCTGAATGTGGATGCAGTCCTCACGCAGTGGATGCAGTGTCCCTCAAAGTGGATGCCTTATGATGTGTTGGAGGATTCAGTGATCATGAAGGAGGATGCAGTGATCCAGCAGTCATTGCAGTGAACTTGCAGTGCCACTTCAGCTGGCCACAGTGTCCCTGCAGTGGTCACAGTGCCCCGTCCTGTGTCCCTGTATGTGGCTGCAGTGCCCATGCAGTGGATGCAGAGTACCAAAATTTTGTTGCCATATGTTGTGACAGAGGATGCAGAGCCCTGGATTTGGATGCAGTGAGCCGGCAATGATTGCAGTACACCTTCAGTGCCAATTCAGCTGGATGCAGTGTCCCTGCAGTGTTTGCAATGCCCCCAGCATTGTCCGGGAATGTGGATGCAGTGCTCATGCAGTGGATGCAGTGTCCCACAATGTGGAGGCATTGTGGTGTGTTGTAGTATGCAGTGCCGATGAAGGTGAATGCAGTGATCCTGCATTGATGGCAGTGCACCAGCAGTGCCACTTCATCTGGATGCAGTGTCCCTGCAGTGGTTGCAGTGCACCCTGCTGTGTCCCTGAATGTGGATGCTGTGCACATGCAGTGGATGAAGTGATCTTTCAGTGATTGCAGTGTGCCTATGGTGCCAGTACAGCTGGATGCAGTGTAGCTGCAGTGGTTGCAGAGCCACCTGCCATGTCCCTGAGAGTGGATGCTGTGCCCATGCTGTGTCTGCAGTGTGACACAAGGTGGATGCAGTATGTTGTGAAGTAGTGTTCAGTGCCGATGAGGGACGATGCAGTAATTCTGCAGTCATTGCAGTACACCTGCAGTGCCACTTCAGCTGGAAGCAGTGTTGCTAGAGTGGTTGCAGTGCCACCTTCTGTGTCCCTGAAGGTAAATGCAGTGCCCATGCAGTGGAGGCAGTTTACCTAATCGTTTATGCAGTATATTGTGACTGAGGGTGCAGTGTGCATGAAGGCGGGTTCAGTGTCCCTGCAGTGGTTGCAGGGCCGCTGGCATTGTGCTGGAATGTGGATGCAGTGGTCATGCAGTGGATGCCGTGCCTCACAAGGCAGATGCAGTATGTTTTGTCGTAGGATGCAGTGCCCATGAAGGTGGATGCTGTGAACCTGCAGTGGTTGCAGTGCCCCCTACAGTTTCCCTGAATGTGGATGCAGTGCCCATGCAGTGCATGCAGTGTCCCACAAGGTGGATGTGGTATGCTGTGATGGAGGATTCAGTGGCCACGAAGGTGGATGCAGTGATCCTGAAGTGATTGCAGTGCACTTGCAGTGCCACTTCAGCTGGATGCCGTGTTGCTGCAGTCGTTGCAGAGCCAACTGCAGTGTCCCTGAACCTGGATGCAGTGCCCATGCAGTGGATGCAGTGTCCCACAATGTGCATGCATTATGTCGTGATGGAGTATGCAGTGCGCTGGAGTTGGATGCAGTGATCCTGCAGTGGTTGCAGTGCCCCTTGCATTTTAGCTGAATGTGGATGCAGTGCTCATGCAGTGGATGCAGTGTCCCTTAAGGTGGATGCCTTATGATGTGGTGGAGGATTCAGTGATCATGAAGGAGGATGCAGTGATCCAGCAGTCATTGTAGTGAACTTGCAGTGCCAGTTCAGCTGGATGCAGTGTCCCTGCAATGGTTGCAGTGCCCCATCCTCTTCCCTGAATGTGGATTCAGTGTCCATGCAGTGGATGCAGAGTACAAAAAGTTGGTTGCCGTATGTTGTGAAAGAGGATGCAGAGCCCTGGAGTTGGATGCAGTGATCCGGCAGTGATTGCAGTACGTCTTCAGTGCCCTTCAGCTGGAAGCAGTGTCCCTGCAGTGGTTGCAATGCCCCTGCATTGTCCTGGAATGTGGATGCAGTGCTCATGCAGTGGATGCAATGTCCCACAATGTGGAGGCATTGTGGTGTATTGTAGTATGCAGTGCCATTGAAGGTGAATGCAGTGATCTGGCTGTGATGGCAGTGCATCTGCAGTGCGACTTCATCTGGATGCAGTGTTGCTGCAGTGGTTGCAGTGCCCCTGCATTGTCTTGGAATGTGGATGCACTGGCAAGACAGTGGATGCTGTGTCCCACAAGGTGCATGCAGTATGTTATGACCGATGATGCATTTCTCATGAAGGTGGATGCAGTGTTCCTGCAGTGCTGGCAGTGCCCCACTCATTGTCCGGGAATGTGGATGCAGCAGTCAAGCAGTAGATGCAGTGTCCCACAAGCTGGATGCAGTATGTTGTGATGGAGGATGCTGTGCCCATGAAGGTGGCTGCAGTGATGCTGCCGTGGTTGCAGTGCCCCCTACAGTTCCCTGAATGAGGATGCAGTGCCCATGCAGTAGTTCAGTGTCCCACAAAGTGGATGTCGTATGTTGTGAGGGAAGATTCAGCCTCATTGAAGCACGTGTCAGCCACACTGGCACAACTTGCCTGCCATGCCTGAACCACGTGCCACCCATGACAAAAACACATGTGAGCCCCTCCTCAGCAACACAACAGACATGCAAGCGCCACACCTGAACCATGTGTAAGCCATGCGTGACCAAAGCCTGTATCATGTGTCAGCCACATGGGAGCCAGTTCTGTGGCACACCTGCATCACGTGTGAGCCATGGCTGAGCTATGCTTGAACCACGTGTGAGAGTGTCCTCAACCATATGTGACCCAGACTAGTTGTGTGAGATCCACGCCTGAATTACACCCGAACTATGTGTGAGCCATGCAGGAACCACATGGGAGTCACCCTTGAACCACATCTGAAGAACCTGTGAAACACACATGTTCCATGCTTGAACCACGCATGAACCACAGGGGAGCCACCCATGAAACACAGCTGAGCCATGCATGAGCCACGTGGCAGCCATGACTGAGTTTGTGGGAGTCACGTTTCAGCTGCCTATAGTCACATGGGAGCCGCCCATGTACGGCATGTGACTCCTGCGTGATCTCCTTTCCATCACACATGGATACTGGGCGATGAATGCCTGAGTCATGTGTCAGCCATGCCTGACAAATATTCAGCCACACCGTAGTCCTGTTTCACACATGCCAGAGTCACATTTCAGCCACGCCTGGACCACCTGCCACCCATGCGTGCACCATGCACCAGCCACCCCTGAACCACACGAAGGCCATGCATGAACCATGTGTGAACCACACCTGCGTGATGTTTCAGGCACGCCTGTGTCACGTTTCCACCTCACCTGAGTCATGTGTCAGCCACGCCTGAACAACATGTGAACAACGCCTGTGTCAAGGCTCAGCCGCTCCAAGTCACTTGCCAGCCAGGCCTGAACCAAGTGCCAGTCACACTTGAACCACAGGTCAGCCTCACTTGAAGCACGTGTCAGCCACACTGGCACAACTTGTCTGCCATGCCTAAACCACGTGCCACCCATGCCAAAAACACATGTGAGCCACGCCTGAACAACACCACAGACATGCATGAGCCACACCTGAACCATGTGTGAGCCATGCGTGACCAAAGCCTGTATCATGTGTCAGCCACATGGGAGCCAGTTCTGTGGCACACCTGCATCACGTGTGAGCCATGGCTGAGCTATGCCTGAACCACGTGTGAGAGTGTCCACAACCATACGTGACCCAGACGAGCTGTGTGAGATCCACGCCTGAATTACACCCGAGCCATGTGTGAGCCATGCAAGAACCACATGGGAGACACTCTTGAACCACATCTGAAGAACCTGTGAAACGCACATGTTCCATGCTTGAACCACGCATGAACCACAGGGGAGCCACCCATGAAACACAGCTGAGCCATGTGTGAGCCAAGTGGCAGCCATGACTGAGTATGTGGGAGCCACGTTTCAGCAACCTGTAGTCATATGGGAGCCACCCATGAACGGCATGTGACTCCTGCATGATCACATTTTGTCACACATGGATACTGGGCAATGAAGGCCATGCATGAACCATGTGTGAACCACACCAGTGTGACCTGTCAGGCACACCTGTGTCATGTTTCCACCTCACTTGAGTCATGTGTCAGCCACGCCTGAACATGTGTACCACGCCTGTGTCAAGTCTCAGCCACGCCAAGTCAAGTGCCAGCCCAGCAATGTGTGAGTCACATGGGAGCCACAAGAGAACATTTCCCCCATGGGTGAAGCAGGCATATGCCACGCATGGATACTGTGCGATGAAGGCCTGAGTCACTTGTCATCCACGCCTGAGACATGTGTCAGCCACACCATAGTCATGTTTCACACATGCCTGGGGCACATGTCAGCCTTGCCTGAACCACCGGCCACCCATGTGTGAACCGTGAACCAGCCACGCCTGAAACACACGAAGGCCATGCATGAACCGTGTGTGAACCACACCTGCGTGACATGTCAGGCACTCCTGTGTCCTTCATCCACGTCACCTGTGTCATGTGTCAGCCTTGCCAGAATAACGTGTGAGCCACGCCTGAGTCACTTATCAGCCGTGCCGATGTCACATGCCATCCAGGCCTGAACCAAGTGCCAGTCACACTTGAACCACAGGTCAGCCTCACTTGAAGCACGTTTCACCACACTGGCACAATGTGCCTGCCATGCCTGTCCCACGTGCCCACCATGAGACAAACAAATGTGAGCCATGCCTGAGCAACACCTCAGCCATGCATGAGCCACACCTTAGCCATGTGGGAGCCATGCGTGACAAAAGTGTGAATCATGTGTCAGCCACAGGTGAACCAGTTCTGTGGCACACCTGCATCACTTGTGAGCCATGGCTGAGCTAGGCCGGAACCACGTGTGAAAGTGTCCTCTACCATATATGACCCACACTAGTTCGTGTGTGAGCCACACCTGAATCACACCCGATCCATGTGTGAGCCGTGCATGAACCACATGTGAGACACCCTTGAACCGCATCTGAAACACACATGTTCGATGCTTGAACCACACATGAACCACAGGGGAGCCACACATGAAACACAGCTGAGCCATGCGTGAGCCACATGCCAGCCATGACTGAGTACGTGGGAGCCCTGTTTCAGCAATGTGGGAGCCACACCTGTACGACATGTCCCACGTGTGACCACATTCCTGCCACACATGGATAAAGTGCGATGAATGCCTGAGTCCTGTGTCAGCCATGCCTGCGTCATGTCCTCCCAGAATCAGAAAAGTGCCAGAGACACCTGAATCACCTGTCACCCCCATCTGAACCACGTCATGCACACCTGAGCCATGTGTCAACTGTGACACACCAAGTGTGAGCCACACAGCAATCATGTGTCACTGCAGCCTGAACGAAGCATCACATACCACTGGGACCCAAGTGCGACACGCCTTAATCCCATGCCTGAAACAGATGCCAGCAACGCCTGAATCTCATGTCAGACATGCCTGAGCCACGTGGCAACCATGCCAGAGTCACGCCCCAGCATGGCATGACCCTCACCTGACACGTCTTAGCCATGTGTGACAAACTCCTGAATCATGTGTTGGCCACACCTGGCCCCGGTCTGAGGCTTGCCTGAACTACCGGTGAGCCATGGATGAGCAATGCCTGCACCATGTGTGAACCACGCCTGAATCACGGTTGAAACACTCCTCAACCTTAGGTGACACACATGTAAGCCATGTGTGAGCCACACCTGGGTTACACCTGAACCATTTGGGAGCCACACCTGAACCATGACTGAACCACATGAGACACATTTGAACCACATGGGAAACATGTGTGAAGCACACATGTTCAAGGTGTGTACCTCACGTGAACCACAAGAAAGCCACTCCTGAATCATGGCTGGGCCATGCGTGAGCCACGTGCCAGCCACGTCTGAGTAGGTGGGAGCCATGTGTCAGCAGCGAGTGAGTCACGTGTGTGGTACACATGAATGACATGTAACCCATGCATGAAACACATGTCTTCCAGGCATGGATAATGTGAGATGAATGCCTGAGTCACGTGTCAGCCATGCCTGCATCATGTGTCAGCCAAACCTCAAACATCTGGCACCTCCGTGTAGGCCACACACCAGCCAGCACTGAGCCACGTGAAGGCCGTGCGTGAACCAGGTGCGAGCCACACCTGCGTGATGTGACAGTCATGCCTGAGTCACGTGACTGCCTCACCTGAGTCATGTGTCAACCATGCCTGAAAAACGTGTGAGCCACGCCTGAGTCGCATCTAGGCAATGCCGAAGTCACATGCCAGCCGCAACTGTACCATGTGCCAGTCCCAATTTAGCCACACACCTGCTTCACTTGAATCACGTGAACCACAAGGGAGCCACTTGTGAATCATGGCTGGGCCATGCGTGAGCCATGTGCCAGCCACGTCTGAGTAGGTGGGAGCCATGTGTCATCAGCAAGTGAGTCACCTGTGTGCCACACATGAACGACATGTAACCCATGCATGAAACACATGTCTGCCAGGCATGGATAATGTGCGATAAATGCCTGAGTCACATGTCAGCCATTCTTGCATCATGTGTCAGCCACACCTGAAACACCTGGCACCCCTGCAGGAACCACACACCAGCCAGCCCTGAGCCATGTGAATGCCGTGCATGAAGCAGCTGCGAGCCACACCTGCGTGATTTCACAGGCACACCTGTGTCCCGTGGCTGCCTCACCTGAGTCATGTGTCAGCCATGCCTGAAAAACGTGTGAGCCACACCTGAGTCTCATCTCAGCCATGCTGAAGTCACATGCTGGTCACCACTGAACCATGTGTCAGTCCCAATTTAACCACACGCCCACCTCACTTGAAGCACATGGCAGCCACGCTCGAGACACCTGCTTGCCATGCCTGAACCATGTGCCAACCATGCCACAATCAAGTGTGAGCCACGCCTGAGCAGCACCACAGCCATGCATGAGCCACACCTCAGCCGTGTGGGAGCCATGCATGACAAATGCCTGAATCATGCATCAGCCACGTGTGACCCCCTTCTCTTTTGTGCCTGCATCATGTGTGAGCCTTGGCTGAGCCACACCTGAGCCATGTGTGGGCCATGCCTTAATCATGTGTGAATGTCTCCTGAAGCATTTGTGAGCTACTCAAGTCACGTGTGAGCCATGCCTGAATTACATCTGAACCATGTGTGAGCCACAAGTGAACCATGCCTGAACCACATCTGAGGCACCCTTGAAGCACACGTGAACCACATGGGAAGCACCCATGTTCAATGCTTGAACCACACCAGAACCTCAGGTGAGCCACACATGAAACACAGGTGAGGCATGCATGAACCACGTTCCAGCCACGGCTGTGTATTTGGGGGCCACGTTTAAGCAACGTGGGAGCCACACCTGTACGACATGTCCCACATGTCACCACATGTCTGCCACACATGGATAATATGCTATGAATGCCTGAGTCCCCTGTGGGCCATGCCTGCGTCATGCATCAGCCCCCCATCAGAGAAGTGCCAGCCACACCTGAATCACCTGTCACCAACATCCTACCCACATGTCAGCCATGCCTGAGCCATGTCAACGATGACACACCAAGTGTCAGCCACAGAGCAATCACTTGTCACTGTGGCCTGACCGAAGCATCACATACCACTGGAACCCATGTGTGACACGCCTTAATCCCATGCCTGAAACACATGCCAGCAACGCCTGAATCTCGTGTCAGACATGCCTGAGCCACGTGACAACCATGCCAGAGCCATACCCCAGCATGGCATGAGCCTCACCTGAGACATGTGTTAGCCTTGCGTGACAAAAGACTGAATCTTGCGTCAGCCACATGCGACCCAGTTCTGTTTCGTGCACACATCACGTGTGAGCCTTGGGTGAGCTGCACCTGAACCACGTTTTGGCCATGCCTAAATCATGTGTGAAAGTCTCCTGCAGCATTTGTGACCCACACAAGTCATGTGCGAGCCATGCCTGAATTACATCTGAACCGTGTGTGAGCCACAAGTGAACCATGCCTGAACCACATGTGAGGCCCCCTTGAACCACATCTGAAGCACATGGGAAGCACCCATATTCAATGCTTGAACCACACATGAACCTCAGGTGAGCCACACATGAAACACTGCTGAGGCATGCATGAGCCTTGTGCCAGACATGAGTGAGTATGTGGGGTCCACGTTTCAGCAATGTGGGATCCACACCTGTACAACATGTCCCACATGTGACCACATGCCTGCCACGCATGGATAATGTGCAATGAATGCCTAAATCATGTGTGAGCAATGCTTGCGACATGCGTCAGCCCCACATCAGAAAATTGCCAGCCACACCTGAATCACCCGTCACCCACATCCGAACCACATGTCAGGCACGCCTGAGCCATGTGTCAACTGCGACACACCAAGTGTCAGCCACACAGCAATCACGTGTCACTGTGGCCTGAATGAAGCATTGCATACCTCTGGAACCCATGTATGACACGCCTTAATACCATGCCTGAAACACATGCCAGCCACACCTGAATCTGGTGTCAGACATGCCTGAGCCACGTGGCAACCATGCCAGAGCCACGCCCCGGCTAGTCGTGAGCCTCACCTGACACATCTGTTAGCCATGTGTGACAAACTCCTGAATCATGTGTCAGCCACACCTGGCCCCGGTCTGAGGCTCGCCTGAACTACAGGTGAGAAATGGCTGAGCCATGCCTGCGCCACGTGTGAGCCACGCCTGAATCACGGGTCAAACACTCCTCAACCATATGTGACACGCACACGAGCCATGTATGAGCAACACCTGGGTTACACCTGAAACATTTGGGAGCCATGCCTGAACCATGACTGAACCACATGAGACACACTGGAACCACATGTGAAACACGTCTGAAGCACACACATTCAAGGTTTGAATGACACCAGAACCAGAAGGGAGCCACTCGTGAAACATGGCTGGGCCATGCGTGAGCCACGTGCCAGCCACGTCTGAGTAGGTGTAAGCCATGTGTCAGCAGGGAGTGAGTCACGTGTGAGCCACACATGATCGACATATATCCCATTCATGAAACACATGTCTGCCAGGTACGGATAATGTGCAATGAATGCCTGAATCACATGCCAGCCATGACTGCATCATGTGTCAGCCACACCTGAAACACCTGACACCCATGCGTGAACCACACAGCAGCCACCCTTGAGCCACGTGAAGGCTAAGGATGAACGAGGTGCGAGCCACACATGCGTGATGTCACAGGCACGCCTGTGTCATGTGGCTGCCTCGCCTGAGTCATGCGTCAGCCATGCCAGAAAAACGTGTGAGACACGCCTGTCTCATCTCAGCCATGCTGAAGTCACATGCCAGCCACCACTGAACCATGTGCCAGTCACCATTTCACCACACGCCAGCCTCACTTGAAGCTCGTGTCAGCCACGCTGGAGCCACCTGCCTGCCAGGCCTGAACCACGTGCCAAACATGCCACAAACAAGTGTGAGCCACGCCTGAACAGCACCACAGTCATGCATGAGCCACACTTTAGCTGTGTGGGAGCCATGCATGACAAACACTGGCATCATGCATCAGCCATATGTCACCAATTTCTGTGGCTTGCCTGCATCACGTGTGAGCCTTGGCTGAGCTGCTCCTAAACCATGTGTGGGCCATGCCTAATTCATGTGTGAAAGTCTCCTGCAGCATTTGTGACCCACACAAGTCACGTGTGAGCCATGCCTAAATTACATCTGAACCGTGTGTGAGCCACAACTGAACCATGCCTGAACCACATGTGATGCAAACTTGAACCACATCTGGACCACATGGGAAGCACCCGTGTTCAATGCTTGAACCACACATGAACCTCAGGTGAGCCACACATGAAAGACAGCTGAGGCATGCATGAGCCACGTGCCAGCCGTGACTGAATTTGTGGGGCCCACGTGTCAGCAACGTGGGAGCCACACCTGTAGGACATGTCCCAAATGTGACCACGTGTCTGCCACGCCTGGATAATGTGCGATGAATGCCTGAGTCGCGTCTGGGCCATGCCTGGGTCATGCATTAGCCCCGCATCAGAAAGGTGCCAGCCACACCTGAATGACCTGTCACCCACTTCTGAATCACATGTCAGGCACGCCTGAGCCATGTGTCAACTGTGACACAGCAAGTGTCAGCCAGACAGCAAGCACGTGTCACTGCAGCTGGAACAAAGCATCACATACCACCAGAACAAGTGTGCGGCACACCTGAATCTCATGCCTGAAACACATGTAGCAATGCCTGAGTGTCGTGTCAGACATGGCTGAGCCACGTGCCAACCATGCCACAGCCACGCCCCATCCATGAGTGAGCCTCACCTGAGGCATGTGTTAGCCAAGTGTGAAAAACTCCTGAATCATATGTCAGCCACACCGGGCCCCGGTCTGAGGCTCGCCTGAACTCCAGGTGAGCCATGGCTGAGCCATGCCTGCACCACGTGTGAGCCACGCCTGAATCACGGCTGACACACTCCTCAACCATCTGTGACACGCACATGAGCCATGTGTGTGCGACACCTGAGTTTCACCTGAACCATTTGGGAGCCACGCCTGAACCATGACTGAACCACATGAGACACACTTGAACCACATGGGAAACACGTCTCAAACATACACGTTCTAGGTTTGAACCTCACGAGAACCACAAGTGAGACACTCATGAAACATGGCTGGGCCATGCGTGAGCCACGTGCCAGCAACGTCTGAGTAGGTGGAATCCATTTGTCAGCAGCGTGTGAGTCACCTGTGTGCCGCACAAGATCGACATGTAACCCATGCATGAAACACAAGTCTGCCAGGCACGGATAATGTGCGATGAATGCCTGAGTCACGTGTCAGCCATGCCTGCGTCATGTGTCAGCCACCCCTGAAACACCTGGCACCCATGCGTGAACCAAGCACCAGAACCCCTGAGCCATGTGAAGGACGTGCATGAAGCAGGTGTGAGCCACAGCTGCGTGATGTGACAGGCACGCCTGTGTCACCTGGCTGCCTCACCTGAGTCATGTGTCAGCCATGCCTGAAAAACGTGTGAGCCATGCCTGAGTCTCATCTCAGCCATGCCGAAGTTACATGCCAGCCACAACTAAACTATGTGCCAGTCCCAATTTCAACATATGCCAGCCTCACTTGAAGCACGTGTCAGCCATGCTGGATAAACCTGCCGGCCATGCCTGAACCACGTGCCAACCATGTCACAATCAAGTGTGAGCCACGCCTGAGCAACACCACAGCCACGCAAGAGGCACACCTCAGCTGGGTGTGAGCCATGTGTGACAAACGCCAGAATCAGATGTCAGCCACATGTGACCCATTTCTGTGGCGTGCCTGCATCACGTGTGAACCTTGGCTGAGCTGAACCTCAACCATGTGTTGGCCATGCCTAATTCATGTGTGAAAGTCTCCTGCAGCGTTTGTGACCCACACAAGTCACGTGTGAGTCATGCCTGAATTACATCTGAACCGTGTGTGAGCCACAACTCAACCGTGCCTGAAACACATGTGATGCAAACTTGAAACACATCTGGACCACATGGGAAGGACCAGTGTTCAATGCTTGAACCACAAATGAACCTCAGGTGAGCCACACATGAAACGCAGCTGAGGCATGCATGAGCCACGTGCCAGCCGTGACTGAGTATGTGGGGCCCACGTTTCAGCAATGTGGGAGCCACAGCTATAGGATATGTCCCATGTGTGACCACATGCCTGCCACACATGGATAATGTGCGATGAATGCCTGAGTCACGTGTGAGCAATGCCTGCGTCATGCGTCAGCCCCGCATCAGAAAAATGCCAGCCACAGCTGAATCACCTGTCACCCACATCTGAACCACATGTCAGGCACGCCTGAGCCATGTGTCAACTGTGACACACGAAGTGTCAGCCACAGAGCAAGCACGCGTCACTGCTGCCTGAACGAAGCATCACATACCACTGGAACCCGTGTGCCACACACCTGAATCCCATGCCTGAAACACATGCCAGCAATGCCTGAATCTCGTGTCAGACATGCCGGAGCCACGTGGCAACCATGCCAGAGCCACACACCAGCCATGTGTGAGGCTCACCTGAGACATGTGTTAGCCATGTGTGACAAACTCCTGAATCATGTGTCGGCCACACGTGGCCCTGGTCTGAGGCTCGGCTGAACTCCATGTGAGCCATGGCTGAGCCATGCCTGCACCACGTGTGAGTCACGCCTGAATCACAGCTCAAACACTCCTCAACCATAGATGACACACACATGAGCCATGTGTAAGCCACACCTTGGTTACACCTGAACCATTTGGGAGCCACACCTGAATCATGACTGAACCACATGAGACACACTTGAACCACATGGGAAACACATGTGTAACACACATTTTCCTGGGGTGAACCACACGTGAACCACAGGGGAGACACTCGTGAATCATGGCTGGGCCATGCGTGAGTCACGTGCCAGCCACGTCTGAGTATGTGGGAGCCATTTGTCAGCAGCCAGTGAGTCACGCGTGTGCCACACATGAACGCCCTGTAACCCATGCATGAAACACATGTCTGCCAGGCATGGATAATGTGCTTCAAATGAGGCGGGTGTGTGGTTGAATTGGGATTGGCACATGGTTCAGTTGTGGCTGGCATGTGACTTTGGCATGGCTGAGATGAGACTCAGGCGTGGCTCACACGTTTTTCAGGCATGACTGACACATGACTCAGGTGAGGCAGCCACGTGACAGAGGCGTGCCTGTCACATCATGCAGGTGTGGCTCGCACCTGTTTCATGCACAGCCTTCATGTGGGTCACGGCTGGCTGGTGAGTAGTTGACACAGGGGTGCCAGGTGTTTCAGGTGTGGCTGACACATGACGCAGGCATGGCTGACACGTGACTCAGGCATTCATCGCACATTTTCCATGCCTGGCAGACATGTGTTTCATGCATGTGTTACATGTCATTCATGTGTAGCACACACGTGACTCACTCGCTGCTGACAAATGGCTCCCACCTACTCAGACGTGGCTGGCACGTGGCTCACACATGGCCCAGTCATGATTCACTAGTGGCTCCCTTGTGGTTCACGTGTGGATCACACCTTGAACATGTGTGCTTCACACGTGTGCAGCACGTGGTTCCAGTGTGTCTCATGTGGTTCAGTCATGATTCAGGTGTGGCTCCCAAATGGTTCAGGTGTAACCCAGGTGTGGCTCACACATGGCTCATGTGTGTGTCACCTATGGTTGAGGAGTGTTTCACCCGTGATTCAGGCGTGGATCACACGTGGTGCAGGCATGGCTCAGCCATGTCTCACCTGTTGTTCAGGCGAGCCTCAGACCGGGCCAGGTGTGGCTGACACATGATTCAGGAGTTTGTCACACATGGCTGACACATGTGTCAGGTGAGGCTCACACCATGCTGGGGCATGGCTCTGGCATTGTTGCCACATGGCTCAGGCAGGTCTGACACGAGATTCAGGCGTTGCTGGCATGTGTTTCAGGAATGGGATTAAGGTATGTCACACATGGGTTCCAGTGGTATTTGATGCTTCATTCTGGCCGCAGTGCCACATGATTGCTGTGTGGCTGACACTTGGTGTGTCACAGTTGACACATGGCTCAGACGTGGCTGACATGTATTTTGGATGTGAATGACAAGTGATTTAGGTGTGGCTGACAATTTTCTGATGCAGGTCTGATGCATGATGCAGGCATGGACCACACGTGACTCATTCATTCATCGCACATTATCCATGATTGTCAGGCATGTGGTCACATGTGGGACATGTCATACAGGTGTGGCTCCCACGTTGCTGACACCAGGGCCCCACATACTCAGTCAAGGCTGGCACATGGCTCATGCATGCCTCAGCTGTGCTTTATGTGTGGCTCACCTGAGGTTCATGTGTGGTTCAAGCATTGATCATGGGTGTTTCCCATGTGGTCCAGATGTGGTTCAAGGGTGCCTCACATGTGCTTCAGAGTGAACCACATGAGATACACTGGAACCACATATGAAACACGTATGAAGCACACACGTTCAAGGTTTGAACCACACGTGAACCACAATGGAGCCACTCGTGAAACATGGCTGTTCCATGCATGAGCCATGTGCCAGCCACTTCCAAGTAGGTGGGAGCCGTTTGTCAGCAGTGAGTGAGCCACGTGTGTGCCACACAGGAATGACATGTGACCCATGCATGAAACACATGTCTGATAGGCACGGATTCTGTGCGATGAATGCCTGAGTCACGTGTCAGCCACACCTGAAACCACCTTACCTGAGCCATGTGTCAGCCACGCCTCAACAATGTGTGAACCACACCTGTGTCAAAGCTCAGCTGCGCCAAGTCACGTGCCAACCTGGCCTGAACCAAGTGCCAGTCACACTTGAACCACAGGTCCGCCTCACTTGAAGCATGTGTCAGCCACACTGGCACAACATTTCTGCCATGCTTGATAAATGTGCCACCCGTGCCACAAACACATGTGAGCCATGCCTGAGCAACACCACAGGCATGCCTGAGCCACACCTGAACCATGTGTGAGCCATGCATGACAAAAGCCTGTATGATGTGTCAGTAACATGGGATCCAGTTCTGTGGCACACCTGTGTCACGTGTGAGCCATGGCTGAGCTATGCCTGAACCACGTGTGAGATTGTCCTCAACCATATGTGACCCACACGAGTTGTGTGAGAGCCACGATTGAATTACACTGAACCATGTGTGAGCCATGCAGGAACCACATGGGAGACACCCTTGAAGCACATTTGAACCACCTGGGAAACACACATGATCGATACTTGAAACACACATGAACCGCAGGGGAGCCACACATGAAACACAGCTGAGGCATGTGTGAGGCACATGCCAGTCATGAGTGAGTATGCAGGAGCCATGTTTCAGCAACCTGTGAGTCACGTGGCAGCCACCCATGTACTGTATGTGACACACGCATGACCACATTTTTGCCACACATGGATCCTGTGCGATGCATGACTGAGTCACGTGTCAGCCAAGCCTGAGACATGTGTGAGCCACGCCAGAGTCATATTTCACACATGCCTGAGTCACATGTCAGCCACGCCTGAACCACCTTCCACCCATGTGTGAACCCTGCACCTGCTACCCCTGAACTCCACGAAAGCCATGCATGAAGCATGTGTGAACCACACCAGAGTGCCGTGTGACGCATGCCTGTGTCATGGGGCAGCCTCACGTGAGTCATGTGTCAGCCACACCTGAATAACGTGTGAGCCACGCCTGAGTCACGTCTCAGCAGTGCCACAGTCACATGTCAGCCACGCCTGAACCAAGTGCCAGTCACACTTGAACCACAGATCAGCCTCACTTGAATCACGTGTCAGCCACACTGGCTCAACTTGCCTGCCATGACTGAAACACTTGCAAACCATGCCACAAACACATGTGAACCACACCTGAGAAACACCACAGCCAGGCATGAGCCATGCCTGAGCCTAGTGTGAGCCAAGCATGACAAAAGCCTGAATCACGTGTCAGCGACTTGGGAGGCAGTGATGTGGCACGCCTTCATCATGTGTGAGCCATGGCTGAGCTATGACTTAAGACCCAGGGAAAGTGTCCTCTACGATATGTGACCCACACGATCCTTGTGTGAGCAATGCCTGAATTACACCCGAACCATGTGTGAGCCATGCATGAACCACATGTGAGACACCCTTGAAGCACATCTGAACCACCTGTGAAACACACATGATCGGTGCTTGAACCGCACATGAAACGCAGTGGAGCCAAACATGAAACACAGCTGAGTCACTCATGTGCCACATGCCAGCCATGACTGAGTATGCGGGAGCCATGTTTCAGCAACCTGGGAGTCACATGGGAGCCACACCTGTACGGCATGTCACACACTCCTGACCACATGTCTGCCACACATGGATCCTGTGCCACTCATGCCTGAGTCACATGTCAGCCATGACTGAGACAAGTGTGAGCCACCCCAGGGTCATGTTTCACACATGCCTGTGTCACATGTCAGCCACGCCTGAACCACCAGCCACCCATGCGTGAATCCTGCACCAGCCACCCCTGAACCACACAAGGGCCATGCATGAACCATGTGTGAACCACACCAGAGTGACGTGTCATGCACCCCTGTGTCACGTGGCCACAACACCTGAGTCATGTGTCAGCCACGCCTGAATAAACTGTGAGCCACGCCTGAGTCACGTCTCAGCAGGCCGATGTCACGTGCCAGCCAGGCCTGAACCAACTGCCAGTCACACTTGAACCACAGGACTTCCTCACTTGAAGCACGTGTGAGCCACACTGGCACAACTTGCCTGCCATGCCTGAACCACGTGAGAACCATGCCACAACACAGGTGCGTCACGAATGAGCAGTACCACGGCTGTGCATGTGCCACACATGACCCATGTGTGAGCCATATGTGGCAAAAGCCTGAATCATGTGTCAGATATGTGGGAGTCAGTGCTGTGGCACGCCTACATAATGTGTGAGCCATGGCTGAGCTATGCCTGAACCACATGTGAAAGTGTCCTCTACGATATGTGACCCACACGAGTCTTGTGTGAGCAATGCCTGAATTACACCCGAACCATGTGTGAGCCATGCATGAACCACAGGTGAGACACCCTTGAAGGACATCTGAACCACCTGGGAAACACACATGATCGATGCTTCAACCACACATGAACCACAGTGGAGCCAAACATGAAACACAGCTGAGCCAGGCGTGTGCCACATGCCAGCCATGACTGAGTTTGCGGGAGCCACGTTTCAGCAACCTGTGGGTCATGTGGAAGCCACACCTGTACGGCATGTTGCACAGGCATGACCACATGTCTGCCAGACATGGATCTTGTGCGATGGATGCCTGAGTCACGTGTCAGCCATGTATGAGACATGTGTGTGCCACCACAGGATCATGTTTCACACACGCCTGAGTCATATGTCAGCCACGCTTGAACCACCTGCCACCCATGCATGAACCCTGTACCAGCCACCCCTGAACCACATGAAGTCCATGCATCAACCATGTGTGAACCACACCTGCGTGATGTGTCAGGCACGCCTGTGTCACGTTTCCAACTCACCTGAGTCATGTGTAAGCCACGCCTGAACAACGTGGGGATCCCGCCGGTGTCAAGGCTCAGCCACACCAAGTCACGTGCCAGCCAGGCCTGAACCAAATGCCAGTCACACTTGAAACACAGATCAGCCTCACTTGAAGCACGTGTCAGCCAGACTGGCACAAATTGCCTGCCATGCCTGAACCATGTGCCACCCATGCCACAAACACATGTGAGCCACGCCTGACCAACACCACAGACATGCATGAGACACACCTGAACCATGTGTGAGCCATGCATGATCAAGCCTATATTATGTGTCAGCAACATGGGAGCCAGTTCTGTGGCACACCTGAGTCACGTGTGAGCCATGGCTGAGCTATGCCTGAACCATGTGTGAGAGTGTCCTCAACCATATGTGACCCAGACAAGTCGTGTGAGATCCACGCCTCAATTCCACCTGAACCATGTGTGAGCTATGCAGGAACCACATTGGAGACACCCTTGAACCACATCTGAAGAACGTGTGAAACACACATGTTCCATGCTTGAAGAACACATGAACCAGAGGGGAGCCACCCATGAGACACAGCTGAGCCATGCGTGAGCCACGTGGCAGCCATGACTGTGTATGTTGGAGCCACATTTCAGCAACCTGTAGTCACGTGGGCGCCACCCATGTACGGCATGTGACTCCTGTGTGATCACATTTCCGTCACACATGGATACTGGGCGATGAATGCCTGAGTCACATGTCAGCCATGCCTGACACATGCGTCAGCCACACCAGGGTCCTGTTTCACACATCCCGGAGTCACATTTCAGCCACGACTGAACCACGTGCCACCCATGCATGAAATATGCACCAGCCACCCCTGAACCACACGAAGGACATGCATCAACCATGTGTGAAACCCACCTGCATGACTTTTCAGGCACACCTGTGCCACGTTTACACCTCTCCTGAGTCATGTGTCAGCCGTGCCTGAACAACGTGTGAACCACGCCTGTGTCAAGGCTCAGGTGCACCAAGTCATGTGCCAGGCCGGCCTGAACTAAGTGCCAGTCACACTTGAACCACAGGTCAGCCTTTCTTGAAGCACGTTTCAGCCACACTGGCACAACTTGCCTGCCATGCCTGAACCACATGCCATCCATGCCACAAACACATGTGAGCCACACCTGAGCAACACCACAGACATGCATGAGCCACACCTGAACCATGTGTGGGCCAAGCGTGATCAAAGCCTGTATCATAAGTCAGCAACATGGGAGCCATTTCTGTGGCACGCCTGCATCACGTGTGAGCCATGGCTGAGGCATGCCTGAATGTGGATGCTGTGAACATGCAGAGGATGCAGTGATACTGCAGTGATTGCAGTGCGCCTGCGTTTTCTCACCAGCTGGAGGCAGTGTTGCTGCAGTGGTCGAAGTGCCACCTTCTGTGTCCCTGAAGGTGAATGTAGTGCCCATGCAGTGGAGGCAGTGAACCTAAATGTTTATGCAGTATGTTGTGACGGAGGATGCAGTGCCCATGAAGGCGGATGCAGTGTCCCTGCAGTTGTTGCAGGGCCCCCGGCATTGTGCTGGAATGTGCATGCAGTGGTCATGCAGTGGTCATGCAGTGGATGCAGTGTCTCACAAGGCGGATGCAGCATGTTTTTTGGAGGATGCAGTACCCATGCAGTGGATGCAGTGTACCTAAAGCTTTATGCTGTATTTTGTGATGAAGGATGCAGTGAGCATGAAGGTGGAAGCAGCATCCCTGCAGTGGTTGCAGGGCTCCCTGCATTGTACTGGAATGTGGATGCAGTGGTCATACAGTGGATGCAGTGTCCCTCTATGTGCATGGAGTATGCTATGACAGATGATGCAGTGCTAATGAGGTGGATGCAGTGTTGCTGCAGTAATTACAGTGACCCCTGCAGTTTACCTAAATGTGGATGCAGTGGTCATGCAGTGGATACAGTGTCCCTCAAGGTGGATGAATTATGCTGTGATGGAGGAGTCAGTGATCATGAAGGAGGATGCAGTGATCCTGCAGTCATTGCAGTGCACCTGCAGTGCCACTTCAGCTGGCTACTGTGTCCCTGCAGTACTTGCAGTGCCCCATTCTGTGTCCCTGAGTGTGGATGCAGTGCCCATGCAGTGGATGCAGAGTACAATAAGGTGGTTGCCATATGTAGTGACAGCGGATGCAGTGCCCACGAATTGGATGCAGTGAGCCGGCAGTGATGGCAGTACACCTTCAGTACCACTTCAGCTGGATGCAGTGTCCCTGCAGTGGTTGCAATGCCCCCTGCATTGTCCTGGAATGTGGATGCAGTGCTCATGCAGAGGATGCCGTGTCCCACAAGGTGCATGCCATATGTTGTGATGGATGATGCAGTACCCATGAAGGTGGATGCAGTAATCCAGCAGTGGTTGCAGTGCACCCTGCTGTGTCCCTGAATGTGGATGCTGTGAACATGCAGTGGATGCAGTGATCCTGCAGTGATTGCAGTGCGCCTGAATTTCCACATCAGCTGGAAGCAGTTTTCCTGCAGGGGTTCCACTGCCACCTTCTGTGTCCATGAAGGTGATTTCACTGCCTGTGCAGTGGATGCAGTGTACAAAAAGGTTTATGCAGTATGCTGTGATGGTGGATGCAGTGCCCATGATGGTGGATGCAGTGTCCCTGCCTTGGTTTCATTGCCCCTGGCCTTGTCTTGGAATGTGGATGCAGGAGTCATGTAGTGGATGCAGTGTCTCAAATGGAAGATGCAGTATGTTTTGTTGTAGGATGCAGTGCCCATGTAGGTGTATGTGGTGAAGCTGCAGTGGTTGTAGTGCGCCCTACAGTTTCCCTGAATGTGGATGCAGTGCCCATGCAGTGCATGCAGTGTACCGCAAGATGGATGCGGCATGTTGTGACGGAGGATGCTGTGCCCACGAAGGTGGATGCAGTGAGCCTGATGTGATTGCAGTGTGCCTGCAGTGCCACTTCAGCTGTATGCAGTGTTGCTGCAGTGGTTGCAGTGCACCATGCATTGTCCAGGAATGTGGATGCAGTGCCGATTCCGTGGATGAAGTGTCCCACAAGTTGGATGCAGTATGTTATGACGGATGATGCGGTTCTGGTGAAGGTGGATGCAGTGTGCCTGTAGTGCTTACAGTGCCCCCGGCATTCTCTGGAAATGTGAATGCAGTAGTCATGCAGTGGATGCTGTGTCCCTCAAGGTGGATGCAGTATGTTGTCATGGAGGATGCAGGGCCATGAAGTTGTATGCAGTGATGCTGCATTGATTGCAGTGCCCCGTACAGTTCCCTGAATGTGGATGTTGTGTCCATGAAATAGTGGCAGTGTCCCACAATGTGGATGTCGTATGTTGTGATGGAAGATGCTGTGCCCAACAAGGTGGATGCAGTGAGCCAGTGCTGAATGCAGTGCGCCTGCAGTGCGACTTCAGCTGTATGCAGTGTCCTGGCAGTGGTTGCAGTGCCCCCCGCATTGTCCACGAATGTGGACACAGTAGTCATGCAGTGGATGCAGTGTCCCATAAGGTGGATGCGGAATGTTCTGATGGAGGATGCAGTGTCCACAAAGGTGGATGCAGTGAGCCTGAAGTGATGGCAGTGTGCCTGCAGTGCCACTTCAGCTGGATGCAGTGTTGCTGCAGTGGTTGCAGAGCCAGCAGGAGTGTCCCTGAACTTGAATGCAGTGCCCCTGCATTGGAGGCCGTGTACCTAAAGGTTTATGCAGTATGTTGTGACGGAGGGTGCAGTGTGCATGAAGGCGGATGCAGTGTCCCTCCAGTGGTTGCAGGGTCCCCAGCATAGTGCTGGAATGTAGATGCAGGGTTCATGCAGTGGATGCAGTGTCTCACAAGGTGGATGCAGTATGTTTTGTCGGAGGATGCAGTGCCCACGAAGGTGGATGCAGTGAGTCTGTGCTGAATGCAGTGCACCTGCAGTGCAACTTCAGCTGTTTGCTGTGTCCCTGCAGTGGGTGCAGTGACCACTGCATTGTCCGAGAACGTGGATGCAGTGCCCATGCAGTGGATGCAGTGTCGCACAATGTGCATGCAGTATGTTTTGACGGAGAATGCAGTGCCCATGAAGGTGGATGCAGTGATCCTGCACTGATTTCAGTGCACCCTGCAGTTTACCTGAATTTGGATGCAGTGCTCATGCAGTTGATGCAGTGTGCCTCAAGGTGGATGCCTCGTGATGTGTTGGAGGGTTCACTGATCATGAAGGAGGACGCAGTGATCCGGCAGTCATTGCAGTGAACTTTAGTGCCACTAAAGCTGGCTGTAGTGTCCCTGCAGTGGTTGCAGAGCCCCGTCCTATGTCCCTGAATGTGGATGCAGTGCCCATGCAGTGGATGAAGAGTACCAAAAGTTGGCTGCCGTAAGTTGTGACAGAGCAAGCCATGCCCACGAGATGTATGCAGTGAGCCGGCAGTTATGGCAGTACGCCTTGACTGCCACTTCAGTTGGATGCAGTGTCCCTGCAGTGGTTGCAATGACCCCTGCATTGTCCTGGAATGTGGATGCAGTACTCATGCAGTGGATGCAGTGTGCCACATTGTGGAGGCATTGTGGTGTGTTGTGTTATGCAGTGCCGATGAAGGTGAATGCAGTGGTCCTCTAGTGATGGCAGTGTGCCAGCAGTGCCCCTTCTGCTGGATGCAGTGTTGCTGCAGTGGTTGCAGTGCCTCCTGCATTGTCTGGGAATGTGGATGCAGTGGCAAGGCAGTGGATGCAGTGTCCCACAAGGTAGATGCAGTATGTTATGATGGATGATGCAGTTCTCATGAGGGTGGATGGAGTGTACCAGCAGTGGTTGCAGTGCACGCTTCTGTGTCCCTGAATGTGGATGCTGTTAACATACAGTGGATGTAGTGATCCTGCAGTGATTGCAGTCCGCCTGCATTTCCTCATCAGCTGGAAGCAGTGTTGATGCTGTGGTTGCAGCGCCCGCTACAGTTCCCTGAATGTGGATGCAGTGGCCATGCAGTGGATGCAGAGTACCAAATGTTAGTTGCCGCACGTTGTGACAGAGGATGCGGAGCCCTGGAGTTGGATGCAGTGAGCCGGCACCGCTTGCAGTATGCCTTCAGTACCACTTCAGCTAGATGTAGTGTAGCTGCAGTGGTTGCAATGCCCCCTGAATTGTCCTGGAATGTGGATGCTGTGCTCATGCAGTGGATGCAGTGTCCCACAATGTGGTGGCATTGTGGTGTGTTGTAGGATGCTGTGCCAATGAAGGTGATTGCAGTGATCCTGCAGTGATGGCAGTGCGCCTGAATTTCCACTTCAGCTGGATGTAGTGTCCTGCAGTGGTAGCAGTGCCCCGTCCTGTGTCCCTGAATATGGATGAAGTGCCCATGCAGTGGATGCAGAGTAAAAAATGTTTGCCACCGTATGTTGTGACAGAGGATGCAGAGACCCTGGCGTTGGATGCAGAGAGCCAGCAGTGATTGCAGTACACCTTCAGTGCCACTTCAGGTGGTTGTAGTGTTGCTGCAGTGGTTGCAGTGCCCCCTGCATTGTCCGGGAATGTGGATGCAGTGCCCAGGAAGTGGATGCACTGTCCCACAAGGTAGATGTAGTATGTTATGACGGATGATGCAGTTCTCATAAAGGTGGATGCAGTGTCCCTGCAGTGCTTGCAGTGTCCCCCACATTCTCTGGGAATGTGGATACAGTAGTCCTGCACTGGATGCAGTGTCCCACAAGGTGGATCCAGTATGTTGTGATGGAGGATGCAGGGCCCATGAAGGTAGATGCAGTGATGCTGCAGTGGTTGCAGTGCCCCCTACTGTTCCCTGAACATAGATGCAGTGCCCATGCAGTAGTTGCAGTGTCCCAAAAGGTGGATGTCGTATGTTGTGATGGAAGATGCAGTGCCCACGATGGTGGATGCAGAGAGCCTGGGCTGAAGGCAGTGCTCCTGCAGTGCGACTTCAGGTGTATGCAGTGTCCCTGCAGTGGTTGCAGTGCCCACTGCATTGTCTGAGAACGTGGATGCAGTGCCCAGGCATTGGATGCAGTGTCCCACAAGGTTTCTGCAGTATGTTGTGACGGAGGATGCAGTGCCCATGAGGGTGGAGGCAGTGATCCGGCAGTGGTTGCAGTGCACCCTGCTGTGTCCCTGAAGGTGCATGCTCTGAACATGGAGTGGATGAAGTGATCGTGCAGTTATTGCAGTGTGCCTGCATTTCCATGTCACCTGGAAGATGTGTCCCTGCAGGGGTTGCAGTGCCGTCTTCTGTGTTGCTGAAGGTGAATGCAGTGCCCATGCAGTGGATGCAGTGTACCTAAAGGTTTCTGCAGTATGTTGTGACGGAGGATGCAGTGCCCATGAAGGAGGATGCAGTGTCCCTCCAATCGTTGCAGTGCCCCCAGCAAGGTCCTGAAATGATGAAGTGTCTATGCAGTGGATACAGTGACTCTTCAGTGATTGCAGTGTGCCTGCAGTGCCACTTCAGCTGGATGCAGTGTAGCTGCAGTGGTATAGACCCCTGCCATGTCCCTGAATGTGGATGCTGTGCCCATGCAGTGTCTGCAGTGTGACTCAAGGTGGATGCACTATGTTGTGAAGCAGGATTCAGTGCCCATCAAGGACAATTCAGTGTTCCTGCAGTCATTACAGTGCACCTGGAGTGCCACTTTATCTGGATGCAGTGTCCCTTCACTGGTTGCACTGCACACTGCTGTGTGCCTGAATGTGGATGCTGAGAACATGCAGTGGATGCAGTTACTCTGCAGTGATTGCAGTGCGCCTGCATTTCCTCATCAGCTGGAAGCAGTGTCCCTGCAGTGGTTGCAGTGCCGCCTTCTGTGTCCCAGAAGGCGAATGCAGTGAACATGGAGTGGAGGCCACGCACCTAAAGATTTATGCAGTATGTTGTGACGGAGGATGCAGTGCGCATGAAGGCAGATCCAGTGTCCCTGTAGTGATTGCAGGGCTCCCAGCATTGTGCTGGAATGTGGATGCAGTGGTCATGCAGTGGATGCAGTGTCTCACAAGACAGATGCAGTATGTTGTGTCGGATGATGCAGTGCCCATGAAGGCAGAGGCAGTGAACCTGCAGTGGTTGCAATGCCCCCTACAGTTTCCCTGAATGTGGATGCAGTGCCCAAACAGTGCATGCAGTGTCCCAAAAGGTGGAAGCAGTATGCTGTGACGGAGGATGCAGTGCCCACGAAGGTGGATACAGTGAGCCTGAAGTGATTGCAGTGCACTTGCAGTGCCACTTCAGCTGGATGCAGTGTTGCTGCAGTGGTTGCAGAGCTAACTGCAGTGTCCCAGAACGTGGATGCAGTGCCCATACAGTGGATGTAGTGTCCCAAAATGTGCATGAAGTATGTTGTGATGCGGGATGCGGTGCCCATGAAGGTGGATGCAGGGATCATGCGGTGGTTGCAGCTCCCCCTGCAGTTTACCTGAATGTGGATGCATGCTCATGCAGTGGATGCAGTGTCCCTCAAGGAGGAAGCCTTATGATGTGTTTGAGGATTCAGTGATCATGAAGGAGGATGCAGTGATCCTGCAGTGACACTTCAGGTGGCTGCAGGGTCCATGCTGTAGTTACAATGCACCCTCCTGAGTCAGTGAATGTGGATGCAGTGCCCATGCAGTGGATGCAGAGTACCAAAAGTTCCTTGCCACATGTTGTGACAGAGGATGAGGAGCCCTGGTGTTGGATGCAGAGAGCCGGCAGTGATTGAAGTATGCCTTCAGTGCCACTTCAGCTGGATGCAGTGTCTCTGCAGTGGTTGCAGTGCACCCTGCATTGTCCGGGAATGTGGATGCAGTGCCCAGGAAGTGGATGCAGTGTCCCACATGGTGGATGCAGTATGTCATGACGGATGATGCAGTTCTCATGAAGGTGGATGCAGTGTCCCTGCAGTGCTTGCAGTGCCCCCCGCATTGTCCGGAAATGTGGATGCAGTAGTCATGCAGTGGATGCATTGTCCTACAAGGTGGATGCAGTATGTTGTGATGGAGGTTGCAGGGCCCATGAAGTTGGATGCAAGGATGCTTCAGGGTTGCAGTCCTCCCTACAGTTCCATGAATATGGATGCAGTGCCCATGCAGTAGTTGCAGTGTCCCACAAGGTGGATGTCGTATGATCTGATGGAAGATGCAGGCACCATGAAGGTGGATGCAGTGATTGTGCAGTGTTTTCAGTGAGCCCTACAGTTCCCTGAATGTGGATGCAGTGCCCATGCAGCAGTTGCAGTGTCCCACAAGGTGGATGTCGTATGTTGTGATGGAAGATGCAGTGTCCACGGAGGTGGATGCAGTGAGCCTGTGCTGAATGCAGTGTGCCTGCAGTGAGACTTCAGCTTCATGCAGTGTCCCTGCAGTGGTTGCAGTGATGACTACATTGTCCAAGAACGTGGATGCAGTGCCCAGGCATTGGATGCAGTGTCCCACAGTTGCATGCAGTATGTTGTGAGGGAGGATGCAGTGCCCATGTAGGTGGATGCAGTGATCCGGCAGTGGTTGCAGTGCATCCTGCTTTGTCCCTGAATGTGCATGCTCTGAACATGGAGTGGATGCAGTGATCCTGCAGTGATTGCAGTGTGCTTGCATTTCCACATCAGCTGGAAGCAGTGTCCCAGCAGAGGTTGCAGTGCTGACTTCTGTGTCACTGAAGGTGAATGTAGTGCCCATGCAGTGGATGCAGTGTACCTAAAGGTTTATGCAGTATGTTGTGACTGAGGATGCAGTGCCCATGTAGGGGGATGTAGTGTCCCTCCAGGGGTTGCAGTGCCACCGGCATTGTCCTGAAATGTTGATGCAGGGCCTATGCAGTGGATGCAGTGATTCTTCAGTGATTGCAGTGCGTCTACAGTTCCACTTCAACTGGATACAGTGTAGCTGCAGTGGTTGCAGAGCCCGTGCCATGTCCCTGAATGTGGATGCTGTGCCCATGCAGTGTCTGCAGTGTGACTCAAGTTGGATGCAGTATGTTGCAAAGTAGGATTCACTGCCCATGAAGGACGATGTAATGATCCTGCAGTCATTGCATTCCACCTGAAGTGCCACTTCTTCTGGATGCAGTGTCCCGGCAGTGGTTGCAGTGCCGCCTTCTGTATCCCTGAAGGTGAATGCAGTGCCCTTGAAGAGGAGGCAGTGTACCTAAAGGTTTATGCAGTATATTTGACGGAGGATGCAGTGCACATGAAGGTGGATACAGTGTCCCTCCTGTTGTTGCAGGCTCCCCGGCATTGTGCTGGAATGTGGATGCAGGGGTCAAGCAGTGGATGCAGTGTCTCACAAGGCAGATGCAGTATGTTTTGTCAGAGGATGCAGTGCCCACGAAGGTGGGAGCGGTGAACCTGTAGTGGTTGCAGTATGCCTTCAGTGCCACTTGAGCTGGATGCAGTGTCCCTGCAGTTGATGCAATGCCCCCTGCATTGTCCTGGAATGTGGATGCAGTAGTATTGCAATGGATGCAATGTTCCACAAGGTGGATGCCGTATGTTGTGATGGAGGATGAAGGTGGATGCAGTGATCTGTCACTGATTGTGCTGCACACTGCTGTGTCCCAGAATGTGGATGCTGTGAACATGCAGTGGATGCAGTGATCCTGCAGTGATTGCAGTGTGCCTCGTTTCCACATCAGCTGGAAGCAGTGTCCCAGCAGTGGTTGCAGTGCCTCCTTCTGTGTCCCTGAATGTGAAGGCAGTGCCCATGCAGTGGAGGCAGTGTACCTAAAGGTTTCTGCAGTATGTTGAGGCGGAGGATGCAGTGCCCATGAAGTTGGATGCAGTGTCCCTGCAGCGGCTGCAGTGCCTCTGGCATTTTCCCATAATGTGGATGCAGGGGTCATGCAGTGGAT
The DNA here is from genome assembly GCF_041296265.1 of Equus caballus. Lineage (NCBI taxonomy): Eukaryota > Metazoa > Chordata > Mammalia > Perissodactyla > Equidae > Equus > Equus caballus. The sequence continues at coordinate 9,333,016 of NC_091706.1, read as the reverse complement.
GCAGTGCCTCACAAGACAGATGCAGTATGTTTTGATGGAGGATGCTGTGCCACTTCAGCCAGATGCAGTGTTGCTGCAGTGGTTGCAGAGCCATCTGCAGTGTCCCTGAACGTGGATGCAGCGCCCATGCAGTGCATGCAGTGTCCCACAAGGTGGATGCAGTATGATGTGACGGAGAATGCAGTGCCCACGAAGTTGGATGAAGTGAGCTGGCAGTGATTGCAGTGTGCCTGCAGTGCCACTTCAGCTGCATGCAGTGTCACTGCAGTGGTTGCAGTGCCCCATTCTGTGTCCCTGAATGTGGATGCGGTTCCCGTGCAGAGGATGCAGAGTACCAAAAGTTGGTTGCTGTATGTTGTGACAGACAATGCAGTGCCCACGAGTTGGATGCAGTGATCCTGCAGTGATTACAGTGCGTCTTCATTGCCACTACAGCTGAAGTCAGTGTCCTTGTAGTGGTTGCCATGCCCCCTGCATTGTCCGGGATTGTGGATGCAGTGCCCAGGCATTGGATGCAGTGTCCCACAAGGTGGATGCAGTATGTTATGACGGATGCTGCAGTTCTCATGAAGGTGGATGCAGTGTCCCAGCAGTGCTTGCAGTGTCCCAGGATTGTCCGGGAATGTGGATGCAGTAGTCATGCAGTTGATGAAGTGATCCTGCAGTGATTGCAGTGCGCCTGTGTTTCCACATCAGCTGGAAGCAGTGTCCCTGCAGGGGTTGCGGTGCTGCCTTCTGTGATCCAGAATGTCAATGCAGTGCCCATGCAGTGGAAGCAGTGTACCTAAAGGTTTATGCAGTATGTTGTGACGGAGGATGCAGTGCCCATGAAGGTGGATGCAGCGTCCCTGCAGTTGCTGCAGTTCCCCTGGAATTCTTCTGAAATGTGTATGCATCAGTCATGCAGTGAATGCAGTGTCTCTCAAGGCAGATGCAGTATGATTTTTGGAGGATGCAGTGCCCAGTAAGGTTTAGGCAGTGAACCTGCAGTGGTTGCAGTGCCCCCTACGGTTTCCCTGAATGTGGATGCAGTGCTCATGCAGTAGATGCAGTGTCCCAAAATGTGGAGGCATTGTGGTGTGTTGTAGTATGCAGTGCCGATGAAGGTGAAGGCAGTGATCCTGCAGTGGTTGCAGTGCCCCCTGCAGTTTACCTGAATGTGGATGCAGTGCTCATGCAGTGGATGCAGTGTCCCTCAAGGTGGATGCCTTATGATGTGTTGGAGGATTCAGTGATCATGAAGGAGGATGCAGTGATCCTGCAGTCATTGCAGTGAACTTGCAGTGCCACTTCAGCTGGCTGCAGTGTCCCTTGAGTGGTTGCAGTGCCCCCTCCTGTGCCCATGAGTGTGGATGCAGTGCCCATACAGTAGTTGCAGTGTCCAAAAAGGTGGATATCGTATGTTGTGAGGAAAGATGCAGTGCCCACAGAGGTGGATGCAGTGAGCCTCTGCTGAATGCAGTGCACCTGCAGTGCAACTTCAGCTGTATGCAGTGTCCCTGCAGTGGTTGCAGTTCTCACTGCATTGCCCAAGAATGTGGATGGAGTGCCCATGTAGTGGATGCAGTTTCCCAAAAGGTGCATGCCGTATTTTGTGACTGTGGATGCAGTGCCCATGAAGGTGGATGCAGTGATCCAGCTGTGGTTGCATTGCACCCTGCTGTTTCCCTGAATGTGCATGCTCAGAACATGCAGTGAATGCACTGATCCTGCAGTGATTGCAGTGTGCCGACATTTCCACATCAGCTGGAAGCAGTGTCCTGCAGAGCTTGCAGTGCTGCCTTCTGTATCCCTGAAGGTGAATGCTGTGCCCATGCAGTGGATGCAGTGTACCTAAAGGTTTATGAGGGATCTTGTGGCGGAGGATGCAGTGCCCATGAATGTGGATGCAGTTTCCCTACAGTGGCTGCAGTGCCCCTGCCATTGTCCCGTAATGTGGATGCAAGGGTCATGCAGTTGATGTAGTGTCCCACAAGGCAAATGCAGGAAGTTTTGTTGGTGGATGCAGTGCCCATGTAGGTGGATGTGGTGAAACTGCAGTGGTTGCAGTGCCACCTACATTTTGCCTGAATGTGGATGTAGTGTCCATGCAGTCCATGCAGTGCCCCACAAGGTGGATGCAGTATGTTGTGATGGAGGATGCAGTGCCCATGAATGTGGATGCTGTGTCCTTGCAGTGGTTGCAGTGCCCCTGGCATTATCCTGAATGTGGATGCAGTGCTCATTCAGTGGCTGCAGTGATCCTGCAATGATTGCAGTGTGCCTGCATTGCCACAAAGCTGGAAGCATTGTCCCTGTGGGGGTTGCAGTGCCGCCTTCTGTGTCCCTGAGGGAAAATGCACTGCCCATGCAGTGGAGGCAGTGTACCTAAAGGTTTATGCAGTATGCTGTGACGGAGGATGCAGTGCCCATGAAGGTGGATGCAGTGATCCTACAGTGGTTTCCATGCACACTGCAGTGTCCCTGAATGTGGATGCAGTGAACAAGCAGTGGATGCAGTGAACATTCAGTGATTGCAGAGCACCTGCAGTGCCACTTCAGCTGAATGCAGTGTTGCTGCAGTGGTTGCAGAGACCACTGCAGTGTCTCTGATTGTGGACGCAGGGCCCATGCAGCCTCTGCAGTGTGACCCAAGGTGGATGCAGTATATTGTGAAGTTGGATGCAGTACCCATGAAGGAGGATGCAGTGATCCTGCATTCATTGCAGTGCACCTGCAGCTTCAATTCATCTGGAGGCAGAGTCCCTGAATGTGGATTCAGTGCTCATGCAGTGATGATGTATGTTGTCATGGAGGATGCAGTGCCCATGAAGACAGATGCATTGATCCTTCAGTGATTGCAGTGTGCCTGCAGTGCCACTTCAGCAGGATCCAGAGTCACTGCAGGAGTTTCAGCGCCTATAGCACTGTCCCTGTTCGTGGCTGCAGTGCCCACTCAATGGCTGCAGTGTCTCTGAAGGTAGATGCAGTATGTTGTGTTGGAGGATGCAGTGCCCAGGAAGGTGGATGCAGTGTCGCACAAGTCAGATGCAGTATGTTGTAATGGAGGATGCAGTGCCCATGAATGTGGATGCGGTGATCCTGCAGTTGTTGCAGTGCCCACTTCAGGTTCCCTGAATGTGGATGCAGTGCCCATGCAGTGGATGCAGTGCTGCACAAGGTGAATGCAGTAGGTTGTGACGGAAGATGCAGTGCCCACGACTGCGAATAGAGTGAGGCTGCAGTGATTGCAGTGCACCTGCAGTGTCACTTCAGCGGTATGCAGTGTTGCTGCAGTGGTTGCAGACCCAAATGCAGTGTCCCTGAGCATGGATGCAAATCCCAGGCAGTGGATGCAGTGTACCTCAATGTGCATGCAGTATGTAGTGAGGGAGGATGCATTGCCCATGAAGGTGGATGCAGTGATCCTGCAGTGGTTGCAGTGCCCCCTGCAGATTCCCTGAATGTGGATGCAGTGCTCATGCAGTGGATGCAGTGTCCCTCAAGGTGGATGCCTTATGTTGTAATGGAGGATTCAGTGATCATGCACTCATTGCAGTGCACCTCCCAGTGCGACTTAAACTGGCTGCAGTTTCCCTGCAGTGGTTGCAGTGCCCCGTTCTGTGTCCCTGATTGTGGATGCGGTGCCGATGCAGTGGATGCAGAGTACCAAAAGTTGCTTGCCGTATGTTGTGACAGAGGATGCAGTGCCCACGAGGTGTATGCAGTGAGTGCACACTGATTGCAGTACACCTTCAGTGCCAATTCAGCTGTATGCAATGTTCCTGCAGTGGTTGCAGTGCCCACTGCATTGTCCGAGAACGTGGATGCAGTGCCCAGGCATTGGATGCAGTGTCCAACAAGGTGCATGCAGTATGTTGTGATGGAGGATGCAGTGCCCATGAAGGAGAATGCAGTGATCCAGCAGTGGTGGCAGTGCACCCAGCTGTGTCCATGAATGTGGATGCTGTGAACATGCAGAGGATGCAGTGCTCTTGCAGTGATTGCAGAGCGCCTGCATTTCCACATATGCTGGAAGCAGTGTCCCAGCAGGGGTTGCAGTGCCGCCTTCTGTGTCCCTGAATGTGAATGCAGTGCCCATTGAGTGGATGCTGTGTACCTAAAGATTTATGCAGTATGTTGTGACGGAGGATGCAGTGCCCATGAAGGTGGATGCAGTGTCCCTGCAGTGGTTGCAGTGGCCATGGCATTGTCCTGAAGTGTGGATTCAGGGGTCATGCAGTGGATGCAGAGTGCCACAGAGTGGATGCAGTATGTTGTGGCGAAGGATGCTGTGCACACAAATGTGGATACAATGAGCCGGCAGTGATTGCAGTGCTCCTGCAGAGTCACTTCAGCATCATGCAGTTTTGGTGCAGTGGTTGCAGACCCAACTGAAGTGTCCCTGAACGTGGATGCAGTGCCCATGCAGTGGATGCAGTGTACCACAATGTGCATGAAGTATGTTGTGATGGAGGATGTATTGTCCATGAAGGTGGATGCAGTGATCCTGCATTGCTTGCAGTGCCCCCCGCAGATTCCATAAATGTGGACGCACTGCCCATGCAGTGGATTCAGTGCCCCACAAGGTGGATGCAGTATGTTATGACGGATGATGCATTGCCCATGAAGGTGCATGCAGTGTTCCTACACTGGTTGTCGTGCCTCATTATGTGTCCCTGTTTTTGGAAGCAGTGCCCATCAGTGGATGCAGTGTCCCACAAGGCAGATGCAGTATGTTGTAATGGAGGATGCAGTGCCCATGAAGGTGGATGTGGTGATCTTGCAGTTGTTGCAGTGCCCACTTCAGGTTCCCTGAATGTGGATGCAGTGCCCATGCAGTGGATGCAGTGTCGCACAAGGTGGATGTAGTATGCTGTGATGGAAGATGCAGTGCCCACGACTGTGAATGCAGTGAGACTGCAGTGATTGCAGTGCACATGAAGTGCCACTTCAACTGTATACAGTGTCCCTGCAGTGTTCCAGTGCTGCCTGCATTGTCCAGGAATGCAGATGCACTGCCCAGGCAGTGGATGCAGTGTCACACAAGTTGGATGCAGTACATTGTGACAGAGGATGCAGTGCCCATCAAGGTGGGTGCAGTGATCCTGCGGTGGATTCTGTGCACACTGCAGTGTCCCTGAATGTGGATGCAGTTAACATGAAGTGGATGCTGTAAACATTCAGTGATGGCAGTGCACCTGCGGTGTCACTTCAGCTGCAGACAGTGTCACTGCAGTGGTTGTAGTGCTGCCTGCATTGTCCATGAATGTGGATGCAGTGCCCAGGCAGTGTATGCAGTGTCACACAAGTTGGATGCAGTATGTTGTCACAGAGTATGCAGGGCCCATGAAGGTGGATGCAGAGATCCTGCAGTGGTTTCCATGCACAGTGCAGTGTCCCTGATTGTGGATGCAGTGAACAAGCAGTGGATGCAATGAACATTCAGTGATTGCAGTGCACCTGCAGTGCCACTTCAGCTGAATGCAGTGTTGCTGCAGTGGTTGCAGAGACCACTGCAGTGTCTCTTAAAATGGATGCAGGGCCCATGCAGCCTCTGTAGTGTGACCCAAGTTGGATGCAGTATGTTGTGAAGTAGGATGCAGTACCCATGAAGGAGGATGCAGTGATCTTGCATTCATTGCAGTGCACCTGGAGTGTCAATTCGTCTGGATGCAGTGTCCCTGAATGTGGATTCAGTGCTCATGCAGTGATGATGTATGTTGTGATGGAGGATGCAGTGCCCATGCAGGCAGATGCAGTGATCCTGCAGTGGTTGCAGTGCATCTGCAGTGCCACTTCGGGTGGATCTAGTGTCCCTGCTGGGGTTGCAGTGCCTGTTGCAGTGTCCCTGAACGTGGATGCAGTGCCCATGCAATGGCTGCAGTTTCACAGAAGTTAGATGCAGTATGCTGTGTTGGAGGTAGCACTGGCCATGAAGGTGGATGCAGTGATCCTGCAGTGGTTGCAGTGCCCCATGCAGGGTCCCTGAATGAGAACACTGTGCCCTTGCAGTGGATTCAGTGCCCCACAAGGTGGATGCAGTATGTTATGACGGATGATGCATTGCCCATGAAGGAGGATGCTGTGATTCCGCAGTGATTTTAGTGCACCTGCCGTGCCACTTCAGCTGGCTGCAGTGTGCCTGCAGTGGTTTCAATGCCTCCTTCTGTGTCTCTGAATATGAATGCAGTGCCCACGCAGTGGATGCAGAGTACCAAAAGATGGATGAGGTATGTTGTGACAGAGGATGCAGTGCCCATGAATGTCGATGCAGTGATCCTGCTGTGGTTTCCATGCACACTGTAGTGTTCCTGAATGAGTATGCAGTGAAGATGAAGTGAATGCAGTGATAGTACGCTGATTGCAGTGCGCATGCAGTGCCACTTCAACTGTATACAGTGTCCCAGCAGTGGTTGCAGTGCTGCCTGCATTATCCAGGAATGCGGGTGCAGTGCCCAGGCAGTCGATGCAGTGTCACAAAATTTGGATGCAGTATGTTGTGACAGAGGATGCAGTGCCCATGAAGGTGGCTGCAGTGATCCTGCAGTGGTTTGCGTGCACACTGTAGTCTCCCTGAATGTGGATGCAGTGAACATGAAGTGGATGCTGTGAACATTCAATGATTGTGGTGCACCTGCAGTGACAATTCAGCTGAATGCAGTGTTGCTGCAGTGGTTGTTGAGCCCACTGCTGTTTCTCTGAATGTGGATCTAGGGCCCATGCAGCCTCCACAGTGTGCCCCAAGGTGGATGCAGTATGTTGTGAAGTAGGATGCAGTACCCATGAAGGAGGATGCAGTGATCCTGCATTCATTGCAGTGAACCTGCAGTGTCAATTCATCTGGATGCAGTGTCCCTGAATGTGGATTCAGTGCTCATGCAGTCATGATATATGTTGTCATGGAGGATGCAGTGCCCATGAAGGCAGATGCAGCGATCCTGAAGTGATTGCAGTGCCTCTGCAGTGACACTTCAGGTGGATCCAGTGTCCCTGCAGTGGTTGTCGTGTCTGTTGCAGTGTCCCTGAACGTGGATGCAGTGCCCATGCAATGGCTGCAGTGTCACTGAAGGTAGATGCAGTATGTTGTCTTGGAGGAAGTAGTGGCCATGAAGGTGGATGCAGTGAAGCTTCAGTGGTTGCAGTGGCCCCTGCAGGGTCCCTGAATGAGAATGCCATGCTCTTGCAGTGGATTCAGTGCCTCACAAGGTGGATGCAGTATGTTATGATGGATGATGCATTGCCCATGAAGGAGGATGCAGTCATTCTGCAGTGATTGCAGTGCACCTGCAGTGCGACTTCAGCTGGCTGCAGTGTGCCTGCAGTGGTTGCAGTGTCCCCTTCTGTGTCTCTGAATACGAATGCAGGGCCCATGCAGTGGATGCAGAGTACTAAAAGATGGATGTGTTAAGTTGTGACAGAGGATACAGTGCCCATGAATGTGGATGTAGTGATCCTGCAGTGGTTGCAGTGCGCATGCTGTGCCACTTCAGCGGGATGCAGTGGCGCTGAATGTGGATTCAGTGCTCATGCACTGATGATGTATGTTGTGATGGTGGATGCCGTGCCCATCTAGGCAGATGCAGTGATCCTGCTATGGTTTACATGCACACTGTAGTGTCCCTTAATGTGGATGCAGTGAACATGATGTGGATGCAGTGAACATTCAGTGATTGCGGTGCACCTGCAGTGCCACTTCAACTGCATACAGTGCCCCAGCAGTGGTTGCAGTGCTGTCTGCATTGCCGGGAATGCAGATGCACTGCCCAGGCAGTGTATGCAGTGTCACACAAGTTGGATGCAGTATATTGTGATAGAGGATGCAGTGCCCATGAATGTGGATGCAGTGATCCTGCAGTGGTTGCAGTGCCCCTGGCATTGTCCTGAAATGTTGATGCAGTGCCTATGCAGTGGATGCAGTGAATCTTCAGTGAGTGTAGTGCACCTGCAGTTCCACTTCAGCTGAATGCATTGTACCAGAAGTGGTTGCAGAGCCCGCAGCCATGTCCCTGAATGAGGATGCTGTGCCCATGCAGTGTCTGGAGTGTGACTCAAAGTGGATGCACTTTGTTGTGAAGCAGGCTTCAGTGCCCATGAAGGAGGATGCTGTGATCCTGCAGTTATTGCAGTGCACATGCAGTGGTTGCAGTGCACCCTGCTGTGTCCATGAATGTGGATGCTGTGAACATGCAGTGGATGCAGTGATCCTGCAGTGATTGCAATGCACCTGCATTTCCTCATCAGCTGCAAGCAGTGTTGCTGCAGTGGTTGCAGTGCCACCTTCTGTGTCCCAGAACGTGAATGCAGTGCCCAGGCAGTGGAGGTAGAGTCCTGAAAGGTTTATGCATTATGTTGTGATGGAGGATGCAGTGCACATGAAGGCAGTTGCAGTGTCCATGCAGTGGTTGCAGGGCCCCTGGCATTGTGCTGGAATGTGGATGCAGGGTTCATGCAGTGGATGCAGTGTCTCACAAGGCGGATGCAGTATGTATTGTCGGAGAATGCAGTGCCCATGAAGGTGGATGCGGTGAACCAGCAGTGGTTTCAGTGCCCCCTACATTTTCCCTGAATGTGGATGCAGGATTCATGCAGTGGATGCAGTGTCTCACAAGGCGGATGCAGTATGTATTGTCGGAGGATGCAGTGCCCATGAAGGTGGATGCGGTGAACCAGCAGTGGTTTCAGTGCCCCCTACATTTTCCCTGAATGTGGATGCAGGGCCCATGCAGTGTATGCAGTGTCCCACAAGGTGGATGCGGTATGCTGTGACCGAGGATGCAGTGCACACGAAGGAGGATGCAGTGAGACTGAAGTTATTGCAGTGCACTTGCAGTGCCAATTCAGCTGGATGCAGTGCTGCTGCACTGGTGGCAGTGCCCCTGCATTGTCTGGGTATGTGGGTGCAGTGCCCAGGCGGTGGATACAGTGTCTCACAAGGTGGTTGCAGTATGTTATGACTGATGTTTCAGTTCTCATGAAGGTGGACGTAGTGTCCCTGCAGTGCTTGTAGTGTCCCCGCATTGACTGGGAATGTGGATGCAGTAGTCATGCAGTGGATGCAGTGTTCCAAAAGGTGGATGCAGTATGTTGTGATGGAGGATGCAGGGCCCATGAACTTGGATGCAGTGATGCTGTAGTGGTTGCCTTGCCCCCCTACAGTTCCCTGAATGTGGTTGCAGTGCCCATGCAGTAGTTGCAGTGTCCCACAAGGTGTATGTCGTATATTCTGATGGAAGATACAGTGCCCACGGAGGTGGATGCAGTTAGCCTGTGCTGAATGCAGTGTGCCTGCAGTGTGACATCAGCTGTATGCAGTGTCTCTGCAGTGGTTGCAGTGCCCACTGCATTGTCCAAGACCGTGGATGCAGTGCCCAGGAATTGGATGCAGTGTCCCCTAAGGTGCCTGCAGTATGTTGTGATGGAGGATGCAGTGCCCATGTGGGTGGATGCAGTGATCCGACAATGGTTGCAGTGCGTGCTGCTGTGTCCCTGAATGCATATGCTCTGAATATGGAGTGGATTCAGTGATCCTGCCATGATTGCAGTGTGCCTGCCTTTCCACATCAGCTGAATTCAGTGTCTCTGTAGGGGTTGCAGTGCCGCCTTCTGTGTCCCTGAAGGTGAATGCAGTGCTTATGCAGTGGATGCAGTGTATCTAAAGGTGTATGCAGTATGTTGTGAGGGAGGATGCAGTGGGCATGAAGGCGGAGGCAGTGTCCCTCCAGTGGTTGCAGGGCCCCCAGCATTGTGCTGGAATGTGGATGTAGAGGTCGTGCAGTGGATGCAGTGCCCCAGAATGTGGATGTGGTATGCTGTGAGAGATGATACAAAGCCCATGAAGGTGGCTGCAGTGAGCCTGAAGTGCTTGCAGAGTGCTTGCAGTGCCACTTCAGCTGGATGCAGTATTGGTGCAGGGGAAGCAGAGCCAACTGCAGTGTCCCTGAACGTGGATGCAGTCCCCATACAGTGGATGCAGTGTCCCAAAATGTGCATGCAGTGTGTTGTGATGGAGGATGCAGTGGCCATAAGGTGGATGCAGTGATCCTGCAGTTGTTGCAGTGCCCCCTGAAGTTTACCTGAATGTGGATGCACTGCTCATGAAGTGGATGGAGTGTCCCTCAAGGTGGATGACTTATGATGTGTTGGAGGATTCAGTGATCATGAAGGAGGATGCAGTGATCCTGCAGTCATTGCAGTGAACTTGCAGTGCCACTTCAGCTGGTTGCAGTGTCCCTGCAGTGGTTGCAGTGCCCCAATCTGTGTCCCTGAATGTGGATGCAGTGCCCATGAAGTGTATGCAGAGTACCAAAAGTTGGTTGCAGTATGTTGTGACAGAGGATACAGAGGCCTGGAGTTGGATGCAGTTAGCCGGGAGTGATGGCAGTACGCCTTCAGTGCCACTTCAGCTGAAGGCAGTATCCCTGCAGTGTTTGCAATGCCCCCTGCATTGCCCTGGAATGTGGATGCAGTGCTCATGCAGTGGATGCAGTGTTCCACAATGTGGAGGCATTGTGGTCTGTTGTAGTATGGGGTGCCGATGAAGGTGAATGCAGTGATTCTGCAGTGATGGCAGTGCATCTACAGTGCCACTTCACCTGGATGCAGTGTCGCTTCAGTGGTGGCAGTGCCCCCTGCATTGCCCACGAATGTGGATGCAGTGCCCGGGTGGTGGATACAGTGTCCCAAAAGGTGGATGCTGTATGTTATGACGGATGATGCAGTTCTCATGAAGGTGGATGCAGTGTCCCTGCAGGGCTTACAGTGCCACCTGTATTGTCCTGGAATGTGGATGCAGTACTCATGCAGTGGATGCAGTGACCCACAAGGTGGATGCAGTATGTTTTGATGGAGGATGCAGGCAAATGAAGGTTCTTGCAGTGATGCTGCAGTGGGTGCAGTGCCCCTACTGTTCCCTGAATGTGAATGCAGTGCCCATGCAATACTGGCAGTGTCCCACAAGGTGGATGTCTTATGTTGTGATGGAAGATGCAGTGCCCATGGAGGTGGATGCAGTGAGCCTGTGCTGAATGCAGTGCACCTGCAGTGCAACTTCAGCTGTATGCAGTGTCCCTGCAGTGGTTGCAGTGCCGACTGCATTGTCACAGAACGTGGATGCAGTGCCCAGGCATTGGATGCAGTGTCCCACAAGGTTTCTGCAGTATGTTGTGACAGAGGATGCAGTGCCCATGAGGGTGGTGCAGTGCATCTACAGTGCCACAGCTGGCTGCACTGTCCCTGCAGTGGTTGCAGTGCCCCCGGCATTGTGCTGGAATGTGTATGCAGGTGTCATGCAGTGGATGCAGTGTCTAACTAGGCAGATGCAGTATGTTTTCTCAGAGGATGCAGTGCCCATGAAGGTGGATCTGGTGAACCTGCAGTGGTTGCATTGACCCCTACACTTTACTTGAATGTGGATGCAGTTCCCATGCAGTGCATGCAGTGTCCCACAAGGTGATTGAGATATGTTGTGATGGAGGATGCAGTGCCCACGAAGGTGGATTCACTGAGCCTAAAGTGATTGCAGTGCGCTAGAAGTGCCACATCAGCTGGAAGCAGTGTCCATGCAGGGGTTGCAGTGTTGCCTTCTGTGTCACTGAAGTTGAATGCAGTGCCCATGAAGGGGGATGCAGAGTACCTCCTGTAGTTGCTGTGCACCCGGCATTGTCCTGAAATGTTGATTCAGTGCATATGCAGTGGATGCATTGAATCTTCAGTGATTGCATTGCGCCTGCATTTCCTCATCAGTTGGAAGCAGTGTTGCTGCAGTGGTTGTAGTGCCGCCTTCTGTGTCACTGAAGGTGAACACAGTGCCCAAGCAGTTGAGGCAGTGTACCTAAAGGTTTACGCAGTATGTTGTGATGGAGGATGCAGTGCGCATGAAGGTGGATACAGTGTCACTGCAGTGGTTGCAGGGCCCCTGTCATTGTGCTGGAATGTGGATGCAGGGGTCATGCAGTGGATGCAGTGTCTCATAATGCAGATGCAGTATGTTTTCTCGGAGGATTCAGTGCCCATGAACGTGGATGCGGTGAACGTGCAGTGGTTGCTGTGCCACCTACAGTTTCTCTGAATGTGGATGCAGTGCCCATGCAGTGCATGTAGTGTCCCACAAGGTGGATGCGGTATGCTGTGACGGAGGATTCAGTCCCCACAATGGTGGATGCAGTGAGCCTGCAGTGATTGGAGTGCACTTGCAGTGCCACTTCAGCTGTATGCAGTGTGCCTTCAGTGGTTGCAGTGCCAACTGTATTGTCTGAGAACGTGGGTGCAGTGCCCAGGCATTGGATGCAGTGTCCCACAAGGTGCATGCAGTATGTTGTGATGGAAGATGCAGTGCCCATGAGGGTGGATGCAGTGATCTGGCTGCAGTTACAGGGCACCCTGCTCTGTCCCTGAATGTGCATGCTCTGAACATGCAGTGGATGCAGTGATCCTGCAGTGATTGCACTCTGCCTGTATTTACACATCAGCTGGAAGCCGTGTCCCTGCAGGGGTTGCACTGCCACCTTTTTTGTCGCTGAAGGTGAATGCAGTGCCCATGCAGTGGAGGCAGTGTACCTAAAGGTTTATGTAGTATGTTGTGACAGAGGATGCAGTGCCCATGAAGGGGGAAGCAGTGTCCCTCCAGAGGTTGCAGTGCCCCCGGCATTGTCCTGAAATGTTGATGCAGTGCCTATGCAGTTGATGCAGAGAATCTTCAGTGAATGCAGTGTGCCTGCACTGCCACTTCAGCTGGATGCAGGGTAGCTTCAGTGGTTGCAGAGCCCCATGTCATCTCCCTGAATGTGGATGCTGTGCCCATGCAGTGTCAGCAGTGTGACTCAAGGTGAATGCAGTATGTAGTGAAGCAGGATTCAGTGCCCATGAAGGATGATGCAGTGCACCTGCAGTCCTTGCAGTGCACCTGCAGTGCCACTTCATCTGGTTGCAGTGTCCCTGTAGTGGTTGCAGTGAACCCTGCTGTTTCCCTGAATGTGGATGCTGTGAACATGCAGTGGATGCAGTGATCCTGCAGTGATTGCAGTGCGCCTGCATTTCCTCATCAGCTGGAAGCAATGTTGCTGCAGTGGTTGCAGTGCCACCTTCTGTGTCCCTGAAGGTGAATACAGTGCCCATGCAGTGGAGGCAGTCTCCCTAAAGGTTTATCCAGTATGTTGTAACGGAGGATCCAGTGCGCATGAAGGCGGATGCAGTGTCCCTGCAGTGGTTGCAGGGCCCCCGGCATTGTGCTGGAATTGGATGCAGGGGTCATGCAGTGGATGCAGTGTCTCTCAAGGCGGATGCAGTATGTTTTGTTGGAGTATGCAGTGCCCATAAAGGTGGATGTGGAGAACCTGCAGTGGTTGCAGTGCTCCCTACAGATTCCCTGAATGTGGATGCAGTACCCATGCCATACATGCAGTGTCCAACAGGATGGATGCGGTATGCTGTGACGTATGATGCAGTGCCCACGAAGGTGGATGCAGTGAGCCTGAAGTGATTGTAGTGCGCTTGCAGTGCCACTTCAGCTGTATGCATTGTTGCTGCAGTGGTTGCAGAGCCTACTGCAGTGTCCCTGAACATGGATGCAGTCCCCATGCAGTCAATGCAGTGTCCGACAATGTGCATGCAGTATGTCTTGATGGAGGATGCAGAGCCCATGAAGGTGGATGCAGTGATCCTGCAGTGGTTGCAGTGCCCCTGCAGTTTACCTAAATGTGCGTGCAGTGCCCATGCAGTGGATGCAGAGTACCAAATGTTGGTTGCCGTATGTTGTGACAGATGATGCAGTGTCCAGGCGTTGGATGCAGTGAGCCGGCAGTGATGGCACTACACCTTCAGTGTGACTACAGCTGGATACCCTGTCCATGCAGTGGTTACAATGACCACTGCATTGTCCTGGTATGTGGATGCAGTGCTGATGCAGGGGATGCAGTGTCCCACAATGTGGACGCATTGTGGTTTGTTGTAGTATGCAGTGCCGATGAAGGTGAATGCAAGGATCCTGCAGTGATTGCAGTGAGCCTGCAGTGCCGCTTCAGATGGATTAAGTGATGCTGCAGTGGTTACAGTGCCCCCTACCGTTCCAGAATGTGGATGCTGTGCCTATGCAGTAGTTGAGGTGCCACACAATGTGGATGTCATATGTTGTGACACATGATGCAGTGCCCATGAGTTTGATGCAGTGATCTGGCAGTGTTTGCAGTGCCACCAGCATTGTCCTGGAATGTTGATGCAGTGCCAATGCAGTGGATGCAGTGAAACTTCCGTGATTGCAGTGCACCTGCTGTGCCACTTCATCTGGATGCAGTGTCACTGCAATGGTTGCAGTGCCCCCTGCATTGTCCCTTAATGTGGATGCAGTGCCCATGTAGTGGATCCAGAATCCCAAAATGTCCATGCAGTATGTTGTGACGGAGGATGCAGTGCCCATGAGGGTGGATGCAGTGATCTGGCAGAGGTTGCCGTGCACCCTGCTGTGTCCCTGAATGTGGATGCTGTGATCATGCAGTAGATGCAGTAATCCTGCAGTGATTGAAGTGCCGCCCTATGTGTCCCTGAAGGTGAATGCAGTGCCCATTCAGAGGATGCAGTGTATCTAAAGGTTTACACTGTATGTTTTGACGGAGGATGCAGTGCCCATGAAGGTGGATGCAGTGTCCCTGCAGTGGTTGCAGTGCCGCCGTCATTGTCCTGTAATGTGGAAGCAATGGTCATGCGGTGGATGCAGTGTCTCACAAGGCCGATGAAGTATGTTTTCTCAGAGGACGCAGTGCCAATGAAGGTTGATGCGGTGAACGTACTGTGGGCACAGTGCCCCCTACAGTTTCCCTGAATGTGGATGTGGTGCCCATGCAGTGCTGGCAGAGTCCCACAAGTTGGATGCAGTATGTTGTGACGGAGGATGCAGTGCCCTCTAACGTGGATGCAGTGAGCCTGCAGTGATTGAAGTGCACCTGCAGTGCCACTTCATCTGGATGCAGTGTTGTTGCAGGGGTTGCAGAGAGCATTGCAGTGTCCCTGAACGTGGATGCAATGCCCATTCAGTGGATGCAGGGTCCAACAGGGTGCACGCAGTATGCTGTGATGGAGGATGCAGTGCCCATGAAGGTGGAAGCAGTGTCCCTGCAGTGGTAGCAGTGCCCCCGGCATTGTCCTGGAATGTGGATGCAGTGGTGACGCATTGGTGCAGTGTCTCACAAGGCAGATAAATTATGTTTTGTCGTAGGATGCAGTGTCCATGAAGGTGGATGCGGTTAACCTGCAGTGGTTGCAGTGCCTGCTAAACTTTCCGTGAATGTGGATGCAGTGCCCGTGCAGTGCATGCAGTGTCCCACAAGGTGGATGCAGTATGTCGTGACAGAGGAGGCAGTTCCCATGAATGTGGATGCAGTGATCCTTCAGTGGTTGCAGTGCGCATGCAGTGCCAATTCAGCTGGATGCAGTGTCCCTGTAGTCGCTGCAGTGCAACCTGCACTTCCCTTAATTTGGATGCAGTGCTCATGCAGTGATGAAGTATGTAGTGATGGAGGATGCAGTGCCCCTGAAGGCAGATGCAATGGTCCTGCAGTGATTGCAGTGCACCTGCAGTGCCACTTGAGCTAGATCCAGAGTCCCTGCAGTATTTGCAGTGCTGCCTGCATTGTCTGGGAATGTGGATGCAGTGCCCAGGCAGTGTATGCAGTGTCACACAAGTTGGATGCAGTATGTTGTCACAGAGGATGCAGTGCCCATGAAGATGGATGCAGTGATCCTGCAGTGGTTTCCGTGCACAATGCAGTCTCCCTGAATGTGGATGCAGTGAACAAGCAGTGGATGCACTGAATATTCACTGATTGCAGTGCAACTGCAGTGCCACTTCAGCTGAATGCAGGGTTGCTGCAGTGGTTGCAGAGCCCTCTGCAGTGTCTCTGAATGTGGATTCAGGGCCCATGCAGCCTCTGCAGTGTGACCCAAGTGGGATGGAGTATGTTGTGAAGTTGGATGCAGTACCCATGAAGGAGGATGCAGTGATCCTGCATTCATTGCAGTGCACCTGGAGTGTCAATTCATCTGGATGCAGTGTCCCTGAATGTAGATTCTGTGCTCATGCTGTGATGATTTATGTTGTGATGGAGGATTCAGTGTCCATGAAGGCAGATGCAGTGATCCTGCAGTGATTGCAGTGCATCTGCAGTGCCACTTCAGGTGGATCCAATGTCCCTGCAGTGGTTTCAGTGCCTGTTGCACTCTCCCTGAACCTGGATGCAGTGCCCATGCAATGGCTGCAGTGTCAATGAATGTATATGAAGTATGTTGTGTTGGAGGAAGCAGTGGCCATGAATGTGGATGCAGTGATCTTGCAGTGGTTGCAGTGTGCATGCAGGGCCACTTCAGCTGGATGCAGTGTCCCTGCAGTCGCTGCAGGACAACCTTCACTGTCACTGAATTTGAATGCAGTGCTCATGCAGTGATGAAGTATGTTGTGATGGAGGATGCAGTGCCAGTGAAGGCCGATGCAGTGATACTGCTGTGATTGCAGTGCGCCTGCAGTGCCACTTCAGCTGGATCCAGAGTCCCTGCAGTGGTTGAAGTGCCTGTTGCCCTGTGCCTGAACGTGGCTGCAGTGCCCATGCAATGGGTGCAGTGTCCCACAAGGAAGATGCAGTATGTTGTAATTGAGGATGCAGTGCCCATGATGGTGGATGCGGTGAACCTGCAGTGGTTGCAGTGCCCCCTACAGTTTCCCGGAATGTGGATGCAGTGCCCATGCAGTGCATGCAGTGTCCCACAAGGTGGATGCATTAAGTTGTGATGGAGGATGCAGTGCTGACGAAGGTGGATGAAGTGAGCCTGCAGTGATTGCAGTGCACAAGCAGTTCCACTTCACTTGGATGCAGTGTTCCTGCAGTGGTGGCAAGCCAACTGCATTGTCCAAGAACATGGATGCTGTGCCCATTGAGTGGATGCAGTGTCAAACAATGTGCATGCAGTATGTTGTGATGGAGTATGAAATGCCCATTATGGTGGACACAGGCTCCCTGCAGTGGTTGCAGTCACCCCTGCTTTGTCTGAGAATGTGGAAGCAATGCTCAGGCAGTGGATGCAGTGTCCCACAAGAGGGATGCCTTATGTTGTGCTGGAGGATTCAGTGACCATGAAGGAGGATGCAGTGATCCTGCAGTCATGGCAGTGCACCTGCAGTGCAACTTCAGCTGGCTGCAGTGTCATTTCAGTGGTTGCAGTGCCCCGTTCTGTGTCCCTGAATGTGTATGCATTGCTCATGCAGTGGATGAAGTGTCCCACAATTTGGAGGCATTGTGATGTGTTCTAGTATGCAGTGCCAATGAAGGTGAATGCAGTGATGGCAGTGCACCTGCAGTGCCAATTCAGCTGGATGCAGTGTTGCTGCAGTGGTTGCTATGCCCACTTCATTGTCCGGGAATGTGGATGCAGTGCCCAGGAGGCGGATGCAGTGTCCCACAAGGTGGATGCAGTATGTTGTGCTGGAGGATGCAGGGCCCATGAAGGTGGATGCAGTGATGCTGCAGTGGTTGCAGTGCCCCCTACAGTTCCCTGAATGTGGATGCAGTGCCCATGCAGTAGTTGCAGTGTGTTACAAGGTGGATGTCGTATGTTGTGATTGAAGATGCAGTGCCCACAAAGGTGGATGAAGAATCCTGTGCTGAATGCAGTCAGCCTACAGTGTGACTTCCTCTGATTGCAGTGTCCCTGCAGTGGTTGCATTGCCCATTGCATTGTCAGAGAACGTGTATGCAGTGACCAGCATTGGATGCAGTGTCCCGCAAGGTTCATGCAGTATGTTGTGACAGAGGCTGCAGTGCCCATGAAGGTGGATGCAGTGAACGTGCAGTGGTTGCAGTCCCCCCTATATTTTCCCTGAATGTTGATGCAGTGCCCATGCAGTGCATGCTGTGTCCCACAAGTTGGATGCAGTATGTTGTGACGGAGTATGCAGTGTCCGTGAGGGTGGAAGCAGTGATCCGGCAATGGTTGCAGTGCACCCTGCTGATTCCCTGAATGTGGATGCTGTGAACATTAGTGGATGCAGTGATCCTGCAGTGATGGCAGTGTGCCTTCATTTACAAATCAGCTGGAAGGAGTGTCACTGCAGTGGTTGTAGTACCGCCTTCTGTGTCCCTGAAGCTTAATGCAGTGCCAATGCCATGGATGCAGTGTACATAAAGGTTTATGCAGGAAGTTGTGACGGAGGATGCAGTGCCCATGAAGGTGGATGCAGTGTACTGGCAGTTGTTGCAGTGCCCCCGGCACTGTCCTGGAATGGGGATGCAGTGGTCCTGCAGTGGATGCAGTGTCCATCAATGTGGATGCCTTATGTTGTGATGGATGATTGAGTAATCATGAAGGAGGATGCAGTGATACTGCAGTGATGGCAGTGTGCCTGCAGTGTCTGGCATTGTGGATGAAGTGCCCAGGCAGTGGATGCAGTGTCCCTCAAGGTGGATGAAGTATAGTATGACGGATGATGCAATTCACATGAAGGTGGATACAGTGTCCCTGCAGTGCTTGCAGAGCCCACACATTGTCCGGGAATGTGGATGCAGTGCTCATGCAGTGGATGCAGTGTCCCTCAAGGTGGATGCCTTATGATGTGTTGGAGGATTCAGTGATCATGAAGGAGGATGCAGTGATCCTGAAGTCATTGCACTGAACTTGCAGTGCCACTTCAGCTGGCTGCAGTGTCCCTGCAGTGGTGTCAGTGCCCCGTCCTGTGTCCCTGAATGTGGATGCAGTGCCCATGCAGTGGATGCAGAGTACCAAAAGTTGGTCTCCGTATGTTGGGACAGAGTATGCAGAGCCCTGGAGTTGGATGCAGTGAGCCAGCAGTGATTGCAGTATGCCTTTAGTGCCACTTCAGCTGGATGCAGTTTCCCTGCAGTGGTTGCAATTCCCCCTGCATTGTCCTGGAATGTGGATGCAGTGCTCGTGCAGTGGATGCAGTGCCCCACAATGTGGAGGTATTGTGGTGTGTTGTAGTATGCAATGCAGATGAAGGTGAATGCAGTGATTCTGCAGTGATGGCAGTTTGCCTGCAGTGCTCCTTCAACTGGATGAAGTGTCCCTGCAGTGGTTGCAGTGCCCCCTGCATTGTCCTGAAATGTGGATGCAGTGCCCAGTCAGTGGATGCAGTGTCCCACAATGTGCATGCAGTATGATGTGACGGAGGATGCAGTGCTAATGAAGGTGCATGCAGTGATCCTGCAGTGGTTGCAGTGCCCCCTGCAGTTTACCTTCATGTGGATGCAGTGGTCATGCAGTGCATACAGTGTCCCACAAGTTGGATGCCTTATGTTGTGATGGAGGTTTCAGTGATCATGAAGGAGGATGCATCGATACAGCAGTCATTGCAGTGCATCTACAGTGCCACTTCAGCTGGCTGCAGTGTCACTGCAGTGCTTGCAATGCCACGTTCTGTGTCCCTGAGTGTGGATGCAGTGCCCATGCAGTGGATGCAGAGTACCAAAAGTTGGTTGCCGTATGTTGTGACAGAGGATGCAGTGCGCACGAGTTGGATGAAGTGAGCTGACAGTGGTTGCAGTACGCCTTTAGAGCCACTTCAGCTGGATTCAGTGTCCTTGCAGTGGTTGTGATGCCCCCTGCATTGACCTGGAATGTGGATGCAGTGCTCATGCAGTGGATGCAGTGTCCCGCAATGTGGAGGCATTGTGGTGTGTTGTAGTATGCAGTGCTGAAGAAGGTGAACACAGTGGTCCTGCAGAGATGGCAGTGCACCTGCAGTGCCACTTCAGCTGGATGACGTGTCCCTACAGTGCTTGCTGTGCCACCCACATTGTGTGGGAATGTGGAAGCGCTAGTCATGCAGTATATGCATTGTCCCACAAGGTGGATGCAGTATGTTGTGATGGAGGATGCAGGGGCCATGAATGTGGTGCAGTGATGCTGCAGTGTTTGCACTGTCCCATACAGTTCCCTGAATGTGGAGGCAGTGCCCATGTAGTGCATGCAGTGTACCACAAGGTGGATGTGACATGTTGTGAAGGAGGATGCAGTGCCCACAAAGGTGGATGCAGTGATCCTGCAGTGATTGCACTGCACCTGCAGTGCCACTTCAGCTGGATGCGGTGTTGCTTCACTGGTAGCAGAGCCAACTGCAGTGTCCTTTAACATGGATTCAGTGCACATGCAGTGGATGTAGTGTCCCACAATGTGCATGAAGTATGATGTGACGGAGGATGCAGTGCTAATGAGGGTGGATGCAGTGATCCTGCAGTAGTTGCAGTGCCCCTGCACTTTACCTGCGTGTGGATACAGTGGTCGTGCAGTGGATGCAGTGTCCTTCATGGTGGATGCCTTCTGTTGTGATAGTGGATTCAGTGATCATGAAGGAGGATACAGTGATCCTGCAGTCATTGCAGTGCACCTGCAGTGTCACATCAGCTGGCTGCAGTGTCCCTGCAGTGTTTGCAGTGCCCCGTTCTGTGTCCCTGAGTGTGGATGCAGTGCCCATGCAGTGGATGCAAAGTACCACAAGTTGTTTGCCGTATGTTGTAACAGAGGATGCAGTGCCCACGAATTGAATGCAGTGAGCCAGCAGTGATTGCAGTACACATTCAGTGCCAGTTCAGTTGGATGCAGTGTCCCTGCAGTGGTTGCGATGCCCCCTGCATTGACCCGGTATGTGGATTCAGTGCCCAGGCAGTCCATCTAGTGTCCCACAAGGTGCATGCAGTATGTTGTGATGGAGGATGCAGCACCCATGACGGTCGATGCAGTGATGCTGCAGTGGTTGCTGTGCCCCGTACAGTTCCCTGAATGTGGATACAGTGTTGCTGAAGTGCTTGCAGTGCCCCCGGCATTGTCCGGGAATGTGGATGCAGTAGTCATGCAGTGGATGCACTGTCCCACAAGGTGGATGCAGTATGTCGTGATGGAGGATGCAGTGCCCACGACGGTACATGCAGTGAGCTTGCACTGATTGCAGTGCACTTGCAGTGACACTTCAGCTGGATGCAGTCCTTCTGCAGTGGTTGCAGAGCCAACAGCAGTGTCCCTGAACGTGGATGCAGTGCCTATGCAGTGGATTCAGTGTCTCACAAGGCAGATGCAGTATGTTTGGTCGGAGGATGCAGTTCCCATGAAGGTGGATGCGGTGAACCTGCTGTGGTTGCAGTGCCACCTGCACTTTACCACAATTTGGATGTAGTGCTCATGCAGAGGATGCTGTATCCCACAATGTGGATGTCGTATGTTGTGATGGAAGATGCAGTGCCCACGAAGGTGGATGCATTGAGCCGGCAGTGATTGCAGTGCACCTGCAGTGCCACTTCAGCAGGATGCAGAGTCCCTGCAGTGGTTGCAGAGCCCCGTTCTGTGTCCCTGAATGTGGATGCGGTCCCCATGCAGAGGATGCAGAGTACCAAAAGTTGTATGCCATATGTTGTGACAGAGGATGCAGTGCCCACGAGTTGGATGCAGTGATCCGGCAGTGGTTGCAGTGTCCCACAAGGTGGATGTCTTATGTTGTGATGGAAGATGCATTGCCCACGAAAGTGGATGCAGTCAGCCTGTGCTGAATACAGTGCGCCTGCAGTGCGACTTCAGCTGTATGCAGTGTCCCAGCAGTGGTTGCAGTGCGCACTGCATTGTGCAACAACGTGGATGCAGTGCCCAGACATTGGATGCAGTGTCCCACAAGGTGCATGCAGTATGATCTATCGGAGGACACAGTGCCCATGAAGGTGGATTCAGTGATCCGGCAGTGGTTGCAGTGCATCCTGCTGTGTCCCTGAATGTGGGTGCTGTGAACATGCAGAGGATGCAGTGATCGCAGTGCACCTGAATTTCAACATCAGCTGGAAGCCTTGTCCCTGAAGGGGTTGCAGTGCCACCTTCTGTGTCCCTGAAGGTGAATGCAGTGCCCATTCAGTGGATGCAGAGTCCCACAATGTGCATGCCGCATGTCTGGCTGGAAGATGCAGTGCTAATGAATGTGGATGCAGTGATCATGCAGTGGTTGCAGGGTCCCAGGCATTGTGCTGGAATGTGGATGCAGGGTTCATGCAGTGGATGAAGATTCTCACAAGGCAATGCAGTATGTTTTGTCAGAGGATCCAGTACCCATGAAGGTGGCTGCAGTGGACCTGCAGTGGTGGCAGTGCCCCCTACAGTTTCTCTGAATGTGGATGCAGTGGCCATGCAGTGCATGGAGTATCCCACAAGGTGGATGCGGTATGCTGTGACAGAGGATGCAGTGCCCACGAAGGTGCATGAAGTGAGAATAAAGTGATTGCAGTGTGCTTCCAGTGCCACTTCAGCTGTATGCAGTTTTGCTGCAGTGTTTGCAGAGCCAACTGCAGTGCCCCTGAACTTGGATGATGTCCCCATTCAGTGGATGCAGTGTCCCAAAATGTGCATGAAGTATGTCGTGACGGAGGATGCAGTGCCCATGAAGGTGGATGCAGTAATGCTGCAGTGGTTGCAGAGCCCCTTGCAATTTACCTGAATTTGGATACAGTGCTCATGCAGTGGGTGCAATGTCCCGCAAAGGTGGATGCCTTATGATGTGTTGGAGAATTCAGTGATCGTGAAGGAGGATGCAGTGATCCTGCAGTCATTGCAGTGAACTTGCAGTGCCACTTCAGCTTTGTGCAGTGTCCCTGCAGTGGTTGCAGTGCCACGTCCTGTGTCCCTGAATGTGGAAACAGTGCCCATGAAGTGGATGAAGAGTACCAAAAGTGGGTGGAGGTATGTTGTGAGAGAGGATGCAGAGGCCTGGAGTTGGACGCAGTGAGCCGGCAGTGATTGCAGTACGCCTTCAGTGCCACTTCAGCTGCATGCAGGGTCCCTGCAGTGGTGGCAATACCCCCTGCATTTGTCCTGGAATGTGGATAGAGTCCTCATGCAGTGGATGCAGTGTCCCACAATGTGGAGGCATTGTGGTGTGTTGTAGGATGCAGTGCCAATGAAGGTAAATGCAGTGATCCTGCAGTGATTGCAGTACGCCTTCAGTGCCACTTCAGCTGCATGCAGGGTCCCTGCAGTGGTGGCAATGCCCCCTGCATTGTCCTGGAAT
The DNA here is from genome assembly GCF_041296265.1 of Equus caballus. Lineage (NCBI taxonomy): Eukaryota > Metazoa > Chordata > Mammalia > Perissodactyla > Equidae > Equus > Equus caballus. Next base: position 9,310,002 of record NC_091706.1, on the reverse strand, counting down.
GTGGATAGAGTGCTCATGCAGTGGATGCCGTGTCCCACAATGTGGAGGCATTGTGGTGTGTTGTAGGATGCAGTGCCAATGAAGGTGAATGCAGTGATCCTGCAGTGATGGCAGTGCACCTGCTGTGCCACTTCAGCTGGATGCAGTGTTGCTGCAGTTGTTGCAATGCACCCAGCATTGTCCAGGAATGTGGATGCAGTGGCCAGTCAGTGGATGCAGTGTCCCGCAAGGTGTATGCAGTATGTTATGACGGATGATGCAGTTCTAATGTAGGTGAATTCAGTGTCCCTGCAGTGGTTTCAGTGACCCCTGCATTGTCTGGGAATGTGGATGCAGTAGTCATGCAGTGGATGCAGTGTCCCACAAGGTGGATGCAGTATGTTGTGATGGAGAATACAGGGCCCATGAAGGTGGATGCAGTGATGCTGCAGTGGTTGAGGTGCCACCTACAGTTCCCTGAATGTGGATGCAGTGCCCATGCAGTAGATGCAGTGTCCCACATGGTGCATGTCGTATGTTGTGAGGGAAGATGCAGTGTCCACGAACGTGGATGCAGCGAGCCTGTGCTGAATGCAGAGCACCAGCTGTGTGACTTCAACTGTATGCAGTGTCCCTGCAGTGGTTGCAGTGCCGAATGCATTGTCTGAGAACGTGGATGCAGTGCCCAGGCATTGGATGCAGTGTCCCACAAGGTGCATGCAGTATGTGGTGACGGAGGTAGCAGTGCCCATGAGGGTGGATGCAGTGATCAGGGAGTGGTTGCAGTGCACCCTGCTGTGTCCTTGAATGTGCGTGCTCTGAACATGCACTGGACGACGCAGTGATCCTGCAGTGATTGCAGTGTGCCTGCATTTCCACATCAACTGGAACCAATGTCCCTGCAGGGGTTGCAGTGCTGCCTTCTGTGTCCCTGAATTTGAATGCAGTGCCCATGCAGTGGACGCAGTGTCCCTAAAGGTTTATGCAGTATGTTCTGACGGAGGATGCAGTGCGCATGAAGGCAGACGCAGTATCCCGGAATTGGTTTCAGGGCCCCCGGCATTGTGCTGGTATTTGGATGCAGGTGTCATACAGTGGATGCAGTGTCTCACAAGGCGGATGCAGTATGTTTTGTCGGAGGATGCAGTACCCACTAAGGTGGATGCGGTGAACCTGCAGTGGTTGCAGTGCACCCTAAAGTTCCCTGAATGTGGATGCAGTGGCCATGCAGTGTATGCAGTGTCCCACCAGGTGGATGCGGTATGCTGTGACGGAGGATGCAGTGCCCAGGAAGGTGGAGGCAGTGAGCCTGAAGTGATTGCAGTGTGCTTGCAGTGCCACTTCAGCTGGATGCAGTGTTGCTGCAATGGTTGCAGAGACAAATGCAGTGTCCCTGAACGTGGATGCAGTCCCCATGCAGTGGATGCAGTGTCCCATAATGTGCATGCAGTATGTCGTTATGGAGGTTGCAGTGCTCATGAAGGTGGATGCAGTGACACTGCAGTGGTTTAAGTGTCCCCTGCAGTTTACCTGAATTTGGATGCAGTGCTCATGCAGTGGATGCAGTGTCCCTCAAGGTGGATGCCATATGATGTGTTGGAGGATTCAGTGATCATGAAGGAGGATGCAGTGATCCTGCAGTCATTGCAATCAAATTGCAGTGCCACTTCAGCTGACTGCAGTATCCCTTCCATAGTTGCAGTGCCCCATCCTGTGTCCCTGAATGTGGATGCAGTGCCCATGTAGTGGATGCAGAGTACCAAAACTTCGCTGCTGTATGTTGTGACAGAGGATGCAGAGCCCTGGAGTTGGATGCAGTGAGCCGGCAGTGATTGCAGTACGACTTTAGTGCCACTTCAGGTGGATGCAGTGTCCCTGCAGTGCTTGCAGTTCTCCCAGAATTGTCCGGGAATATGGATGCAGTAGTCATGCAGTGGATGCAGTGTCCCACAAGGTGGATGCAGTATATTGTGATGGAGGATGCAAGGCTCATGAAGGTGGATGCAGTGATGCTGAAGTGGTTGCAGTGCCCCTTACAGTTCCCTGAATGTACGTGCAGTGCCCATGCAGTAGTTGCCGTGTCCCACAAGGTGGATGTCATATGTTGTGATGGAAGATGCAGTGCCCGTGGGGGTGGATGCAGTGAGTCTGTGCTGAATGCAGTGCACATGCAGTGCGACTTCAGTTGTATGCAGTGTTGCTACAGTGGTTGCAGTGCCCCCTGCATTGTCCAGAAATGTGGATGCAGTGCCCAGTCAGTGTATGCAGAGTACCAAAAGTTGGTTTCCGCATGTTGTGATAGAGGAAGCAGAGCCCGGGAGTTGGATGCAGAGATTCGGCAGTGGTTGCAGTACGCCCTCAGTGCCACTGCAGCTGGATGAAGTGTCCCTGTAGTGGTTTCAATGACCCCGGCATTGTCTTGGAATGTGGATGCAGTGCTCATGCAGTGGATGCAGTGTCCCTCAAGGTGGAGGCATTGTGGTGTGTTGTAGTGTGCAGTGCAGATTAAGGTGAACACAGTTATCCTGCAGTTATGGCAGTGCGCCTCTAGTGCCACTTCAGCTGGATGCAGTGTTGCTGAAGTAGTTGCAGTGCCCCCTGAATTGTCCTAGAACGTGGATGCAGTGCCCAGGCAGTGGATGCCGTGTCACAGTTTCATGCAGTGTGTTGTGACGGAGGATGCAGTGCCCATGAGGGTGGATGCAGTGATCTCGCAGTGGTTGCAGTGCCCCCTACAGTTCCCTGACTGTGGATGCAGGGCCCATGCAGTAGTTGCAGTGTCCCACTAGGTGGATGTTGCATGTTGTGATGTAAGCTGCAGTGCCCACGGAGGTGGATGTAGTGAGTCTGTGCTGAATGCACTGTGCCTGCAGGGCGACTTCAGCTGTATGCAGTGTCCCTGCTGTGGTTGCTGTGCCCAATGCATTGTCCGAGAACGTGGATGCAGTACCCAGGCATTGGATGCAGTGTCCCTCAATGTGGAGGCATTGTGTTGTGTTGTAGTATGCAGTGCCAATGAAGGTGAATGTGGTGATCCTGCAGTGATGGCACTGCACCTGCAGTGCCACTTCAGCTGCATGCAGTGTTGCTGCAGTGGTAGCAGTGCCCCCTACACTTTCCTGAATGTGGATGTAGTGCCCATGCAGTAGTTGCAGTGTCCCACAAGGTGGATGTCATATGTTGTGATGGAAGATGCAGTGGCCACGGAGGTGGATGCCGTGAGCCTGTGCTGAATACACTGCACCTGCAGTGTGACTTCAGCTGTATGCAGTGTCCCTGCAGTGGTTGCAGTGCCCACTGCATTGTCCAAGAATGTGGATGCAGTGCCCAGGCATTGGATGCCGTGTCCCACAAGGTGCATGCAGTATGTGGTGATGGAGGATGAGTGCCCATGAGGGTGGATGCAGTGATCTGGCAGTGTTTGCAGTGCACCATGCTGTGTCCCTGAATGTGCATGTTCTGAACATGCAGTGGATGCAGTGATCCTGCAGTGATTGCAGTGCACCTGCATTTCCACATCAGCTGGAAGAAGTGTCCCTGCAGGTGTTCCAGTGCTGCCTTCTGTGTCGCTGAAGGTGAATGCACTGCCCATGCAGTGGATGCAGTGTACGTTAAGGTTTATGCAGTATTTTGTGAGGGAGGATGCAGTGCCAATGAAGGGGGATGCAGTGTCCCTGCAGTATTTGCAGTGCTGCCAGCATTGTCCTGAAATGTTGATGCAGTGCCTATTCAGTGGATGCAGTGCACCTGCAGCGCCACTTCAGCTAGATGCAGTGTCCCTCCAGTGGTTGCAGTGCCTCATCTCGTGTCACCTAATGTGGATGCAGTGCCCATGCAGTGGATGCAGAGTACCAAAAGTTGTTTGCCGTATGTTTTGACAGAGGATGCAGTGACCACCAGTTGGATGCAGTGAGCCGGGAGTGATTGCAGTACGCCTTCAGTGTCACTTCAACTGGATGTAGTGCCCCTGCAGTGGTTGCAATGCCCCCTGTATTCTTCTGGAATGTGGATTCAGTCCTCATGCACTGGATGCAGTGTCCCACAATGTGCAGGCATTGTGTTGTGTTGAAGTACGCAGTGCTGATGAAGGTGAATGCAGTGATCCTGCAGTGATGGCAGTGAGACTGCAGTGACACTTCAGCTGGATGCAGTGTTGCTGCAGTTCTTGCAGTGCTCCCTGCATTGTCCAGCAATGTGGATACAGTCCGCAGGCAGAGGATGCAGTGTCCCACAAGGTGGATGCAGTATGTAATTACAGATGATGCAGTTCTCATGAAGGTGAAGGCAGTCTCCCTGCAGTGCTTGAAGTGCCCCCCGCATTGTCCGGGAATGTGGATGCAGTAGTCATGCAATGGATGCAGTGTTCCACAAGGTGGATGCAGTATGTTGTGACGGAGGATGCATGGCCCATGAAGGTGGATGCAGTGCCCCTGCAGTAGTTACAGTGTCTCACAAGGTGGATGTCGTATGTTCTGATGGAAGATGCAGCACCCACGAAGGTGGATGCAGTGAGCCTGTGCTGAATGCAGTCGCCTACAGTGCGACTTAAGCTGTATGCAGTGTCCCTTCAGTGGTTGCAGTGTCCACTGCATTGTCCAAGAACGTGGATGCAGTGCCCAGGCATTGGATGCAGTGACCCACAAGCTGCAGGAGGTATGTTGTGATGGAGGATGCGGTGCCCATGAGGGTGAATGCAGTGATCTGGCAGTGGTTGCAGTGCACCCTGCTGTGTCCCTGAATGTGCATGCTCTGAACATGCAGCGGATGCAATGATCCTGCAGTGATTGCAGTGCAGCTGCATTTCCTCATCAGCTGGAAGCAGTATTGCTGGAGTGGTTGCAGCGCCGCCTTCTGTGTCCCTGAAGGTGAATGCAGTGCCCATGCAGTGGAGGCAGTGTACCTAAAGGTTATGCGTTATGTTGTGACGGAGAATGCAGTGCCCATGAAGGGGGATGCAGTGTCCCTCCAGTGGTTGCAGTGCCCCCCGCATTGTCCTGAAATGTTGATGCAGCGCCTAAGCAGTGGATGCAGTGAATCTTCAGTGATTGCAGTGCACCTGCTGTGCCATTTCAGCTGGATGCAGTGTAGCGCAGTGGTTGCAGAGCCCCATGCCATCTCCCTGAATGTGGATGCTGTGTCCATGTAGGGTCCACCGTGTGACTCAAGGTGTATGCAGTATGTTGTGAAGTAGGATTCACTGCCCATGAAGGACGATGCGGTGATCCTGCAGTCATTGCAGTGCTTCTGAAGTGCCACTTCAGCTGGATGCTTTGTCCCTGCAGTGGTTTCACAGCCCCGTGCATTGTCCTGGAATGTAGATGCAGTGCTCATGCAGTGGATACAGTGTCCCACAACGTGGAGGCATTGTGGTGTGTTGAAATATGCAGTGCCGATGAAGGTGAATGCAGTGATCCTGCAGTGATAGCAGGGAGCCTGCAGTGCCACTTCAGCTGGATGCAATGTTGCTGCAGTGGTTCCTGTGCCCCCTGCATTGTTCGGGAATGTGGATGCAGTGCCCAGGCAGTGGATGCAGTGTCCGACAAGTTGGATGCAGTATGTTATGATGGAAGAGGCAGTTCTCATGAAGGTGGATGCAGTGTCCCTGCAGTGCTTGCAGTGCCCCCGGCATTGTCCAGGAATGTGGATGCAGTAGTCATGCAGTGGATGCAGTGTCCCACAAGGTGGATGGAGTATGTTGTGATGGAGGATGCAGGGCCCATGAAGTTGGATGCAGTGATGCTGCAGTGGTTGCAGTTCCCTGTAGAGTTCCATGAATGTGGGTGCAGTGCCCATGCAGTAGTTGCAATGTCCCAAAAGGTGGATTTCGTATGTTGTGATGGAAGATGCAGCACCCATGTAGACGGATGCAGTGACACTGTGCTGAGTGCAGTGCGCCTGCAGTGTGACTTCAGCTGTATGCAGTGTCCCTTCATTGGTTGCAGTGCCGACTGCATTGTCCGAGATGTGGATGGAGTGCCCAGGCTTGGATGCAGTGTCCCACAAGCTGCATGCAGTATGTTGTGACAGAGGATGCGATGCCCATGAGGGTGGATGCAATGATCCGGCAGTGGTTGCAGTGCACCCTGCTGTGTCCCTGATGTGGATGCTGTGAACATGCAGTGGATGCAGTGATCCTGCAGTGATTGCAGTGCATCTGCGTTTCCTCACCAGCTGGAATCAGTGTAGATGCAGTGGTTGCAGTGTCGCCTTCTGTGTCCCAGAATGTGAATGCAGTGCCCATGCACTGGAGGCAGTGTACCTAAAGGTTTATGCAGTATGTTGTGACGTAGGATACAGTGCCCATGAATGGGGATGCAGTGTCCCTTCAGTGGTTGCAGTGCCCCTGGCATTGTCCTGAAATGTTGATGCAGCACTTAAGCAATGGATGCAGTGAATCTTCAGTGATTGCAGTGCACCTGCTGTGCCATTTCAGCTGGATGCAGTGTAGCTGCAGTGTTTGCAGAGCCCCCTGCCATGTCCCTGAAAGTAGAGGCTGTGCCCATGCAGTGTCTGCCATGTGACTCAAGGTGGATGCAGTATGTTGTGAAGTAGGATTCAGTGCTCATGAAGGATGATGCAGTGATCCTGCAGTCATTGCAGTGCAGCTGCAGTGCCACTTCATCTGGATGCAGTGTCCCTGCAGTTGTTGCAGGGCCCCCATCATTGTGCTGGAATGTGGATGCAGGAGTCATGCAGGGGATGCAGTGTCTCACAAGGCGGATGAAGTAAATTTTGTTGGAGGATGCAGTGCCCATGAAGGTGGATGCAGTGAACCTGCTGTGGTTGCAGTGCCCCCTACAATTTCCCTGAATGGGGCTGCAGTGCCCATGCAGTGCATGCAGTTTCCCACAAGTTGGTTGCAGTATGTTTTCACGGTGGAGGCAGTGCCCATGATGGTGGATGCAATGAGCCTGCAGTGATTTCAGTGCACCTGCAGTGCCACTTCAGCTGGATGCAGTGTTGCTGCAGTTTTTGCAGAGCCACCTGCAGTGTCCCTGAACATCAATGCAGTGCCCATGCAGTGGATGCAGTGTCCCACAACGTGCATGCAGTATGTTGTCCCGGAGGATGCAGTGCCCATTAAGGTGGATGCAGGGATTGTGCCATGGTTGCAGTGCCCCCTGCAGTTTACCTTAATGTGGATGCAGTGCTCATGCATTGGATGCAGTGTCCCTCAAGGTGGATGCCTTATGTTGTGATGGAGGATTCAGTGATCAGGAAGGAGGATGCACTGTCCCTGCAGTGGTTGCAGTGCCTCCTTATGTGTCCCTGTCTGTGGATGCACTGCCCACGAGTTAGATCCAGTGAGCCAGCACTGATTGCAGTACACCTTTACTGCAACTTCAGCTGGATGCAGTGTCCTGAACTGTTTGCCATTCCCCCTGCAGTGTCCTGGAATGTGGATGCAGTGCTCATGCAGTGGATGCAGTGTCCCACAATGTGTAGGCATTGTCATGTGTTGTAGTATGCAGTGCCAATGAAGGTGAATGCAGGTATCCTGCAGTGATGGCAATGCGCCTACAATGCCAATTCAGCTGGATGCAGTGTTGCTGCAGTGGTTGCAGTCCCCCCTGCCTTGTCCGGGAATGTGGATGCAGTGGCCAAGCAGTGGATGCAGTGTCCCACAAGATGGATGCAGTATGTTATGATGGATGATGCAGTTCTCATGAAGGTGGATGCAGTGATCCTGCAGTGATTGCAGTGCACCTGCATTTCCACATCAGCTGGAAGCAGTGTCCCTACAGGGGTTGCAGTGCCACGTTCTGTGTCCTTGAAGGTGAATGCAGTGCACAGGCAGTGGATGCAGTGTCTCCAAAGGTTTATGCAGTATGTTTTGACATAGAATGCAGTGCCCATGAAGCCAGAATAAGTGTCCCTGAGTGGTTGCAGTGCCCCAGCATTGCCCTGAAATGTTGATGCAGTGCCAATCCAGTGTTTCCAGTGAAACTTCAGTGATTGCAGTGTGCCAGCAGTGCCACTTCAGCTGCATGCAGTGTCCTTCAGTTTTTGCAATGCCCCCTTCATTGGCCGGACTGTGGATGCAGAGGTCATGCAGTGGATGCCGTGTCTCACACGGCGGATGCAGTATGTTATGTCGGAGGATGGAGTGCTCATGAAGGTGGATGAGGTGAACCTGCAGCAGTTGCAGTTCCCCCTGCAGTTTACCTGAATTTGGATGCAGTGCTCATGCAGTGGATGCAGTGTCCCTCAAGGTGGATGACTTATGTTGTGATGGAGTATTCAGTGATCATGAAGGAGGATGCAGTGATCCAGCAGTCATTGCAGTGCACCTGGAGTGCCACTTCAGCTGGATGCAGTGTCCCTGCAGTGGTTGCAGTGCCCCGTCCTGTGTCCCTGAAGGTGGATGCAGGGCCCATGCCGTGGTTGCAGAGTACCAAAAGTTGGTTGCCATATTTTGTGATGGAGGATGCAGTGCCCATGATTTGGATGCAGTGAGCCGGCAGTGATTGCAGTACGCCTTCACTGCCACTTCAGTTGGATGCAGTGTCCCTGCTGTGGTTGTAATGCCCCCTTCATTGTCTGAGAACTGGGATGCCGTGCCCATGCAGTGGAGGCAGACTCCCACAATGTGCATACAGTATGTTGTGATTGAGGATGCAGTGTCCATGAAGGTGGATGCAGTGATCCTGCAGTGGTTGCAGTGCCACATGCAGTTTCCCTGAATGTGGATTCACTGCTCATGCAATGGATGCAGTGTCCCTCAACTTGGATGTCTTATGATTTCATGGAGGATTCAGTTATTATGAAGGAGGATGCAGTGATCCTGCAGTCATGGCAGTGCACTTGCAGTGCCACTTCAGCTGGCTGCAGTGTCCCTGAACTGGTTGCAGTGCCACCTTCTGTGTCGCTGAAGGTGGATGCAGTGTCCCTGCTGTGGTTGCAGTGCCCCCGGCATTGCCCAGTAATGTGGATTCAGGGCTCATGCAGTAGATGCAGTGTCTCAGAAGGCAGATGCAGTATATTTTGTTGGAGGATGCAGTAGCCATGAAGGTGGATGCGGTGAAACTGCAGTGGTTGCAGTGCCCCGTTCTGTGTCCCTGAATGTGGATGCAGTGCCCATGCAGTGGATGCAGAGTACGAAAATTTGTTTGCTGTATGTTGTGACAGAGGATGCAGTGCACACGAGTTGGATGCAGTGAGCCAGCAGTGATAGCAGTACACCCTTTGTACCACTTCAGCTGGATGCAATGTCCCTGCTGTGGTTGCAATGCGCCTTGCATTGTATGGAATGTGGAAGCAGTGCTCATGCAGTGGATGCAGTGTAGCACAATGTGGAGGCATTGTGGTGTGTTGTAGTATGCAGTGCTGATGAATGTGAATGAATTGATCCTGCAGTGAGGGCAGTGCGCCTGCAGTGCCACTTCAGCTGGATGCAGTGATGCTGCAGTGGTTGTAGTGTCCCCTTCAGTTCCCTGAATGTGGATGCTGTGCCCATGCAGTAATTGCAGTGTCCCACAACGTGGATGTCATATGTTGTGATGGAAGATGCAGTGCCCACGGAGGTGGATGCAGTGAGCCTGTGCTGAATGCAGTGTGCCAGCAGTGCCACTTCAGCTGGATGCAGTGTTGCTGCAGTGTTTGCAGTGCCCCCTGCATTGTCTGGGAATGTGCATGCAATGCCCAGTCAGTGGATGCAGTGAGCCTGTGCTGAATCCACTGCACCTGCAATGCGACATCAGCTGTATGCAGTGTCCCAGCAGTGTTTGCTGTGTTCACTGCATCGTCCAAGAACGTGGATGCTGTACCCAGGCATTGGATGCAGTGTCCCACAAGGTGCATGCAGCATGTTGTGACAGAGGATGCAGTGCCCATGAGGGTGGATGAAGTGATCCGGCAGTGGTTGCAGTGCACCCTGCTGTGTCCCTGAATGTGCATGCTCTGAACATGCAGTGCAGGCTGTTATCCTGCAGTGATTGCAGTGCGCCTGCATTTCCACATCAACTGGAAGCAGTGTCCCTGGAGGGATTGCACTGCGGCCTTCTGTGTCATTGAAGGTGAATGCAGTGCCCATGCAGTGGATGCACTTTACCTAAAGGTTTATGCAGTATGTTCTGACGGAGGATGCAGTGCCCATGAATGGGGATACAGTGTGCCTCCAGTGGGTGCAGGGCCCCCGGCATTGTCCTGAAATGTTGATGCATTTCCTATGCATTGGTTTCAGTGTACCTCCAGGTGGATGCCTTATGATGTGTTGGAGGATTCAGAGTTCGTGAAGGAGGATTCAGTGATCCTGCAGTCATTGCAGTTAACTTGCAGTGCCACTTCAGCTGGCTGCAGTGTCCCTGCAGTGGTTGCAGTGCCCCGTCCTGTGTTCCTGAGTGTGGATGCAGTGCCCATACAGTGGATGCAGAGTACCAAAAGTTGGTTGCCGCATGTTGTGACAAAGGATGCAGAGCCCGGGAGTTGGATGCAATGAGCCCGCAGTGATTGCAGCACGCATTCAGTGCCACTTCAGGTCGATACAGTGGCCCTGCAGTGGTGGCAATGCCCCCTGCATTGTCCTGAAATGTGGATGCAGTGCTCATGCAGTGTATTCAGTGTCCCACAATGTGGAGGCATTGTGGTGGTTGTAGTATGCAGTGCAGATGAAGGTGAATGCAGTGATCCTGCAATGATGGCAGTGCGCCTGAAGTGCCACTTCAGCTGGATGTAGTGTTGCTGCAGTTGTTGCAGTGCCCCCTGAATTGTCCAGGAATGTGTATGTAGTGCCCAGGCAGTGGATGCAGTTTCCCACAGGTGGAGGCAGTATGTTATGACGGATGATGCAGTTCTCATGAAGGTGGATGCAGTGTCCCTGCAGTGCTTGCAGTTCCCCCCGCATTGTCCAAGAATGTGGATGCAGTAGTCATGCAGTAGATGCAGTGTCCCATAAGGTGGATGCAGTATGTTATGACGGATTATTCAGTTCTAATGGAGGTGGATGCAGTGTCCCTGCAGTGCTTGCAGTGCCCCCCGCAGTGTCCAGGAATATGGATGCAGTAGTCATGAAGTGGATGCAGTGTCCCACAAGGTGAATGCAGTATGTTGTGATGGAGGATGCAGGGCCCATGAAGGTGCATGCAGTGCTGCTGCAGTGGTTGCAGTGCCCACTACAGTTCCCTGAATGTGGATGCAGTGCCCATGCAGTAGTTCCAGTGTCCCACAAGGTGGATGTCGTATGTTGTGATGGAAGATGCAGTGCCCACGGAGGTGGATGCAGCAAGCCTGTGCTGAATGCAGTGCGCCTGTAGTGTGACTTCGGCTGTATGCAGTGTCCCTGCAGTGGTTGCAGTGCCCACGGCATTGTCCGAGAACTTGGATGCAGTGACCAGGCATCGGATGCAGTGTACCACAAAGTGAATGCAGTATGTTGTGACGGAGGATGCAGTGCCCATGAGGGTGGATGCAGTGATCCGGCAGTGGTTGCAGTACACCCTGCTATGTCCCTGAATGTGCATGCTCTGAACATGCAGTGCATGCAGTTTTCCTAATGGTATATGAAGTATATTGTAACGGAGGAGGCAGTGCCCATGAATGGGGATGCAGTGTGCCTCCAGTGGTTGCAGTGCCCCCGGCATTGTCCTGAAATGTTGACGCAGTGCCTACGCAGTGGATGCAGTGAATGCTCAGTGATTGAATTGCCCCTGCAGTGCCACTTCAGCTGGATGCAGTGTAGCTGCAGTGGTTCAGACCCCGTGCCATGTACCTGAAAGTGGATGCTGTGCCCATGCAGTGTCTGGAGTGTGACTCAAGGTGGATGCCGTAAGTTGGGAAGTTGGACGCACTGCCCATGAAGGACAATGCAGTGATCCTGCAGTGATTGCAGTGCGCCTGCATTTCCTCATCAGTTGGAAGCAGTGTCACTGCAGTGGTTGCAGTGCCGCCTTCTGTGTCCCTGAATTTGAATGCCGTGCCCATGCAGTGGATGTAGTGTACCTAAAGGTTTATGCAGTATGTAGTGATGGAGGATGCAGTGCACATGAAGGCAGATGTAGTGTCCCTGCAGTGGTTTCAGGGCCCGCGGCATTGTGCTGGAATGTGGATGCAGGGGTCAAGCAATGGATGCAGTGTCCCAAAATTTGGATGCAGTATGTTGTGACGGAGGGTTCAGTGCCCATGAGGGTGGATAAAGTGACCCAGCAGTGGTTCAGTGCACCTTGCTGTGTACCTGAATGTGCATGCTGTGAACATGCAGTGGATGCAGTGATCCTGCAGTGATTGCAATGCGCCTGCCTTTCCACATCAGCTAGAAGCAGTGTCCCAGCAGGGGTGGCAGTACCGCCGTCTGTGTGCCTGAAGGTCAATGCAGTGTGCATGCAGTGTATGCAGTGTACCTAAAGGTTTATGCAGTATGTTGTGAGGGTGGATGCAGTGCCCATGAAGGGGGATACAGTGTCCCTCCATTGGTTGCCGTGCCACCGGCATTGTCCTGAAATGTGGATGCAGTGCATATGCAGTGGATGCATTGAATCTTTGGTGATTGCAGTGCACTGACAGTGCCTCTTCAGCTGGTTGCAGATGCTGCAGTGGTTTCAGAACCAACAGCAGTGTCCCTGAACCTGGATGCAGTGCCCATGCAGTGGATGCAGTGTCTCACAAGGCGGTTACAGTATGTTTTGTCGTAGGATGCAGTGCCCATGAAGGTGGATGCTGTGAACCTGCAGTGGTGCAGTGCCACCCGCAAGTTACCATAATTTGGATGCAGTGTCCAAACAGTGGATGCAGTGTCCCACAAGGTGGATGCAGTATGTTATGACGGATGATGCAGTGCCCATGAAGGTGGATGCAGTGAACCTGCAGTGATGGTAGTGCTCCCCACAGTTTCCCTGAATGTGGATGCAGTGCCCATGCAGTGGACGCAGAGTACCAAATGTTGGTTGCCGTATGTTTTGGCAGAGGATGCAGAGCCCTGGTGTTGGATGCAGTGAGCTGGCAGTGATTGCAGTACGCCTTCAGTGCCACTTCAGCTGCATGCAGTGTCCCTGCAGTGGTTGCAATGCCGCCTGCATTGTCCTGGAATGTGGATGCAGTGCTCATGGACTGGATGCAGTGTCACACAATGTGGAGGCTTTGTGGTGTGTTGTAGTATGCAGTGCCAATGAAGGTGAATTCAGTGATCCTGCAGTGATGGCAGTGCGCCTGCAGTGCCCCTTCATCTGGACGCAGTGTCCCTGCAGTGGTTTTAGTGCACCATGCTGTGTCCCTGAATGTGCATTCTGTGAACATGCAGTGCATGCAGTGGTTTTGCAATGATTGCAGTGACCAGCATTTCCTCATCAGCTAGAAGCAGTGTCCCTGCAGGGGTTGCAGTGCTGCCTTCTGTGTCCCTGAATGTGAATGCAGGGCCCATGAAGTGGAGGCAGTGTACCTAAAGGTTTATGCCGTATCTTGTGATGGAGGATGCAGTGCGCATGAAGGTGGATGCAGTGTCCCTGCAGTGGTTGCAGGGCCCCCGGCATTGTCCCAGAATGTGGATGCAGTGCCCAGTCTTTAGATGCAGTGTCCCACAAGGTGCATGCAGAATGTTGTGATGGGGGATGCAGTGCACATGTAGGTGGATGTGGTGTCCTGCAGTGATTGCAGGTCCCCTGACATTGTGCTGGAACATGGATGCAGGGCCCGTGCAGTGGATGCAGTGTCTCACAAGGCGGATGCAGTATGTTTTGTCGCAGGATGCAGGGCCCATGAAGGTGGATGCAGTGAACCTGCAGTGGTGGCAGTGCCCCCTACAGTTTCCCTGAATGTGGATGCAGTGCCCATGCAGTGCATGCAGTGTCCCACAGGTGAATGTGGTATGCTGTGACGGAGGATGCAGTGACCACGAGGGTGGATGCAGTGAGCCTGCAGTGATTGCAGTGTGCTTGCAGTGCCACTTCAGCTGGATGCAGTTTCCCTGCAGCAGTTGCAATGCCCCCTGCATTGTTCTGGAATGTGGATGCAGTAGTCATGCAGTGGATGCAGTGTCCCACAAGGTGGATGTCGTATATTGTGATGGAAGATGCAGTGCCCACAAAGGTGGATCTAGTGAGCCTGCAGTGATTACGGTACACCTTCATTGCCACTACAGCTGAAGTCTGTGTGCCTGCAGAGGTTGAAATGCCCCCAGCAATGTCCGGGATTGTGGATGCAGTCCCAGCATTGGATACAGTGTCACACAAGTTGGATGCAGTATGTTGTGATGAAGGATGCAGTGCCCATGAAGGTGGATGCAGTGATCCTGCAGTAGTTACAGTGCCCCCTGCAGGGTCCCTGAATAAGAATGCCGTGCCCTTGCAGTGGATTCAGTTCCGCACAAGGTGGATGCAGTATGTTATGAGGGATGATGCATTGCCCATGAAGGTGCATGCATTGTTCCTGCACTGGTTGTCGTGTCCCCTTCTGTGTCCCTGATTGTGGATGCAGTGCCCATGCAGTGGAGGCAGTGTCCCACAAGGCAGATGCAGAATGTTGTGACAGATTATGCAGTGCCCATGAAGGTGGATGCTGTGATCCTGCATTCATTGCAGTGCACCTGCAGTGCCAATTCATCTGGATTTCAGTGTCGCTGAATGTGGATTCTGTACTCATGCAGTGATGATGTATGTTGTCATGGAAGATGCAGTGCCCATGAAGTCAGATGCAATGATCCTGCAGTGATTGCAGTTCATCTGCAGTGCCACTTCAGGTGGATCGTGTGTCCCTGCAGTGGTTGCAGTGCCTGTTGCACTGTCTCTGAATGTGGCTGCCGTGCCCATGCAATGGCTGCAGTGTCACTGAAGGTAGATGCATTGTGTTGTTTTGGAGGAAGCAGTGGGCATGAAGGTGGATGCAGTGATCATGTAGTGGTTCCAGTGCCCCCTGTACGGTCCCTGAATGAGAATGCCGTGCCCTTGCAGTGGATTCAGTGCCCCACAAGATGGATGCAGTATGTTATGACGGATGATGCATTCCCCATGAAGGTGCATGCAGTGTTCCTGCACTGGTTGTCATGCCCCATTCTGTGTCCCTGATTTTGGATTCAGTGCCCATGAAGTGGATGCAGTGTCCCACAAGGCAGATGCAGTATGTGGTAATGGAGGATGCAGTGCCCATGAAGGTGGATCCAGTGATCCTGCAGTTTTTACAGTGCCCCATTCATGTACCCTGAATGTGGATGCAGTGACCAGGCAGTGGATGCAGTGTCACACAAGTTGGATGCAGTATGTTGTGACAGAGGATGCAGTGCCTACGAAGGTGGATGCAGTGATCCTGCAGTGGTTTCCGTGGACACTGCAGTGTCCCTGAATGTGGATGCAATGAACATGAAGTGGATGCAGTGAACATTCCGTGATTGAGGTGCACCTGCAGTGCCACTTCAGCTGCCTACAGTGTCCCTGCAGTTGTTGCAGTGCTGCTGGCATTGTCCAAGAATACGGATGCAGTGCCAAGGCAGTGGATGCAGTATCAGACAAGTTGGATGCAGTATGTTGTGACAGAGGATGCAGTGCCCATGAAGGTGGATACAGTCATCCTGTAGTGGTTTCTGTGCACACTGCAGTGTCCCGGAATGTGGATGCAGTGAACAAGCAGTGATGCACTGAGCATTCAGTCATTGCAGTGCACCTGCAGTGCCACTTCAGCTGAATGCAGTGTTGCTGCAGTGGTTGCAGAGCCCACTGCATTGTCTCTGAATGTGGATGCAGGGACCTTGCAACCTCTGCAGTGTGACCCAAGGTGGATGCAGTATGTTGTGAAGTAGTATGCACTACCCATGAAGGAGGATGCAGTGATCCTGCATTCATCGCAGTGCACCTGCTGTGTCAATTAATCTGGTGGCAGTGTCCCGGAATGTGGATTCAGTGCTCATGCACTGATGATGTATGTTGTCATGGAGGATGCAGTGCCCATCAAGGCAGATGCAGTGATCCTGCAGTGACAGCAGTGCATCTGCAGTGCCACTTCAGCTGGCTGCAGTGTGCCTGCAGTGGTTGCAGTGCCCTATACTGTGTCTCTGAATATGAATTCAGTGCCCATGCGGTGGATGCAGAGTACCAAAATATAGATGTGGTATGTTGTGACAGAAGATGCAGTGCCCATGATGTGGATGATGTGATCCTGCAGTGGTTGTAGTATGCATAGAGTGCCACTCAGCTGGATGCTGTGTCCCTGTAGTCGCTGCAGAGCAACCTGCACTGTACCTGAATTTGGATGCAGTGCTCATGCAGTGATGAAGTATGTTGTGATGGAGGATGCATTGCCCATGTAGGCAGATGCAGTGATCCAGCAGTGATTGCAGTGCACCAGCAGTGACACTTCAGCTGGATCCAGAGATCCTGAATGTGGATTCAGTGCTCTTGCAGTGATGATGTATGTTGTCATGGAGGATGCAGTGCACTTGAAGGCAGATGCAGTGATCCTGCAGTGATTGCAGTGAGCAAGCAGTGCCACTTCAGCTGCATCCAGAGTTCCTGCAGGGGTTGCAGTGCCTGTTTCAGTGTCCCAGAACGTGGCCACAGTGCCCATGCAATGACTGAAGTGTCACTGAAGGTAGATGCAGTATGTTGTGTTTGAGGAGGCAGTGGCCATGAAGGTGGATGCAGTGATCCTGCAGTGGTTGCAGTGCCCCCTGCATGGTCCCTGAATGAGAATGCCGTACCCTTGCAGTGGATTCAGTGCCCCACAAGGTGGATGCTGTATGTTATGACGGATGATGCATTGCCCATGAAAGTGCATGCAGTTTTTCTGCACTGGTTGTCCTGCCTCCTTCTGTGTCCCTGATTCTGGATGCAGTGCCCATGCATTGGATGCAGTGTCCCACAAGTCAGATGCAGTATGTTGTAATGGAGGATGTAGTGCCCATGAAGGTGGATGTGGTGATCCTGCAGTTGTTGCAGTGCCCCCTTCAGGTTCCTTGAAAGTGGATGCAGTGCCCATGCAGTGGATGCAGTGTCGTACAAGTTGGATGCAGTATGTTGTGATGAAAGATTCAGTGCCCACGACTGTGAACGCACTTATAGAGCAGTGATTGCAGTGCGCCTGCAGTGCCACTTCAACTGCATACAGTGTCTCTGAAGTGGTTGCAGGTCAGCCTTCATGTCCGGGTATGCGGATGCAGTGCCCAGACAGTGTATGCAGTGTCACACAACTTGGATGCAGTATGTTGTGACAGAGGATGCAGTGCCCATGAATGTGGATGCAGTGATCCTGCAGTGGTTGCAGTGAGCATGCAGTGTCACTTCACCGGGATGCAGCGTCCCTGAAGTCGCTGCAGTGCAACCTGAGTGTCCCTGAATTTGGATGCAGTGCTCATACACTGATGAAGTATGTTGTAATGTAGGATGCTGGGCCCATCAATGTGTATGCGGTGATCCTGCAGTTGTTGCATGGCCCCCTTCAGGATCCCTGGTTGTGGATGCAGTGCCCATGCAGTTGATGCAGTGTCGCACAAGGTGGATGCCGTATGTTGTGACGGCAGATGTAGTGCCCTCGACTGTGAATGCAGTGAGACTGCGGTGATTGCAGTACGCCTGCAGTGCCACTTCAACTATATACAGTGTCCTTGCAGTGGCTGCAGTGCTGCCAGCATTGTCCGGGAATGCGGATGCAGTGCCCAGGCAGTGGATGCAGTGTCACACAAGTTGGATGCATTATGTTGTGACAGAGGATGCCGTGCCCATGCAGGTGGATGCAGTGATCCTGCAGTGGTTTCCGTGCACACTGTAGTATTCCTGAATGTGGATGCAGTGAACATGAAGTGGATGCTGTGAACATTCAGTGATTGTGGTGCACCTGCAATGCCACTTCAGCTGCGTACTGTGTCCCTGCAGTGATGCAGTGATGCATGCATTGTCCGTGAATGTGGATGCAGTGCCCAGGCACTGTATGCAGAGTCACACAAGTTGGATGCAGTATGTTGTGACAGAGGATGCAGTGCCCATGAAGGTGGATGCAGTGATCCGGGACTGGATTCCGTGCACACTGCAGTGTCCCTGAATGTGGATGCCATGAACATTCAGTGATTTTGGTACACATGCAGTGGCACTTCAGGTGGATCCAGTGTCCCTGCAGTTGTTGCAGTGCTTGTTGCACTGTCCCTGAACGTGGATGCAGTGCCCATGCAATGGCTGCAGTGTCACTGAAGGAAGATGCAGTATGTTTTGTTGGAGGAAGCAGTGGCCATGAAGGTGGATGCAGTGATCCTGTAGTGGTTGCTGTGCTCCCTGCAGGGTCCCTGAATGAGGATGCCGTGCCCTTGCAGTGGATTTAGTGCCCCACAAGGTGAATGCAGCATGTTATGTTGGAGGATGCATTACCTATGAAGGAGGATGCAGTGATCCTGCAGTGATTGCAGTGCACCTGCCTTGCCACTTCAGCTGGCTGCAGTGTGCCTACAGGGGTTCCAGTGCCCCTTTCTGTGTCTCTGAATACGAATGCAGTGCTCATGCAGTGAACGCACAGTACCAAAAGATGGATGTGGTATCTTGTGACAGAGAATGCAGTGACCATGAATGTGGATGCAGTGATCCTGCAGTGGTTGCAGTGCACCTGCAGTGCCACTTCAGCTGGCTGCAGTATGCCTGCAGTGGTTCCTGTGCCCTCTTTGCTGTCTCGGAATACGAATGCAGTGCATATGTAGTGGATGCAGAGCACCAAAGATGGATGCTTCAAGTGGATCCAGTGTCCCTGCCATGGTTGCCATGCCTGTTGCCCTGTCCCTGATCGTGGCTGCAGTGCCCATGCAATGGCTGCAGTGTCCCTGAAGGTAGATGCAGTATGTTGTGATGGAGGATGCAGTGGCCATGAAGGTGGATGAAGTTATCCTTCAGTGGTTGAACTGCCCTCTGCAGGGTCCCTGAATGAGAATGCCATGCTGTTGCATTGGATTCAGTGCCACACAAGGTGGATGCATTATGTTATGTCGCATGATGCATTGCCCATGAAGGTCCATGCAGTGTTCCTGCACTGGTTGTCGTACCCCCTTCTTTGACCCTGATTGTGGATGCAGTGCCCATGCAGTGGATGCAGTGTCACACAAGGTGGATGCATTATGTTGTGATGGAAGATGCAGTGCCCACGACTGTGAATGCAGTGAGACTGCAGTGATTGCAGTGTGCCTGCAGTGCCAATTCAACTGCATACAGTGTCCCTGCAGTGTTTGCAGTGCTGCCAGCATTGTCGGCAAAGCGGATGCAGTGCCCAGGCAGTGGATGCAGTGTCACACAAGTTGGATGCAGTATGTTGTGACAGAGGATGCAGTGCCCATGAAGGTGGATGCAGTGATCCTGCAGTGGTTTCCGTGCACAATGTAGTTTCCCTGAATGTGGATGCAGTGAACATGAAGTGGATGCTGTGAACATTCAGTGATTTTGGTGCACCTGCAGTGCCACTTCAGCTGCATACAGTGTCCCTGCATTGATGCAGTGATGCATGCATTGTCCGTGAATGTGGATGCAGTGCCCAGGCAGTGTATGCAGAGTCACACAAGTTGGATGCAGTATGTTGTGACAGATGATGCAGTGCCCAAGAAGGTGCATGGAATGATCCTGGACTGGATTCCGTGCACACTGCAGTGTCCCTGAATTTGGATTCTGTGCACATGAAGTGGATGCAGTCAACATTCAGTCATTGTGGTGCACCTGCAGTGGCACTTCAGCTGCATACAGTGTCCCTGCAGTGGTTGTGTTGCTGCCTGCATTGTCTGCGAATGTGGATGCAGTGCCCAGGCAGTGTATGCAGTGCCACACACATTGGATGCAGTATGTTGTGACAGAGTATGCTGTGCCCATGAAGGCAGATGTAGTGATCCTCCAGTGATTGCAGTGCATCTGCAGTGTCACTTCATGTGGATCCAGTCTCCCTGCAGTGGTTGCAGTGCCTGTTGAACTGTCCCTGAAAGTGGATGCAGTGCCCATACAATGACTGCAGTGACAATGAAGGTAGATGCAGTATGTTTTGTTGGAGGAAGCAGTGGCCATGAAGGTGGATGCAGTGATCCTTCAGTGGTTGCAGTGCTCCCTGCAGGGTCCGTGAATGAGGAGGCCGTGCCCTTGCAGTGGATTCAGTGTCCCACAAGGTGGATGCAGTATGCTATGACGGAAGATGCATTGCCCATGAAGGAGGATGCAGTGATTCTGCAATGATTGCAGTGCACCTGCAGTGCCACTTGATCTGGCTGCTGTGTACCTGCAGTGGTTGCAGTGCCCCCTTCTGTGTCTCTGAATATGAATGCAGTGCTCATGCAGTGGATGCACACTACCAAAGGATGGATGTGGTATGTTGTGACAGAGGATGCAGTGCCCATGAATGTGGATGCAATGATCCTGCAGTGGTTTCAGTGCACGAGCAGTGCCACTTCAGATGGCTGCAGTGTGCCTGCAGCGGTTGCAGTGCGGCCTTCTGTGTCACTGAAGGTGAATGCAGTGCCCATGCAGTGGATGCAGAGTCCCACAATGTGAAGGCATTGTGGTGTGTGTAGTATATAGTGCCGATTAATATGAATGCAGTGATCCTGAAGTGATGGCAGTGCGCCTGCAGTGCCACTTCAGCTGAATATAGTGTTGCTGCAGTGATTGCAGTACCACCCACATTGTCCCGAGATGTGGATGCAGGAGTCATGCAGTAGATGCAGTGTCCCACAACTTGGATGCAGTAGGTTGTGATGGAGGATGCAGGGCCCATGATGGTGGATGCAGTGATGCTGCAGTGGTTGCAGTGCCCCTTAGAGTTCACTGAATGTGGATGCAGTGCCCATGCACTAGTTGCAGTGTCCCACAATGTGGATGTCATGTGTTGTGATGGAAGATGCAATGCCCACGAAGGTGGATGCAGTGATCCGTCAGTGTTTGGAGTGCACCCGGCTTTGGGCCTGAATGTGGATGCTGTGAACATGCAGTGGATGCTGTGATCCTGCAGTGGTTGCAGTGCACCTGCGTTTCCACATCAGCTGGAAGCAGTGTCCCTGCAGGGGTTGCAGTGCTGCCTTCTGTGTCACTGAAGGTGAATGCATTTCTCATGCTGTGGATGCAGTTTACCTAAAGGTTTATGCAGTATGTTGTGATGGAGGATGCAGTGCCTACCAACGTGGATGCAGTCTCCCTGCAGTGGTTGCAGTGCCCCGGCATTGTCCTAGAATGTGGATGCAGGAGTCATGCAGTGGATGCAGTTTCTCAAAAGGCGGATGCTGTAAGCTTTCTCGCAGGATGCAGTGCCCATGAAGGTGGATGCTGTGAACCTGCAGTGGTTGCAGTGGCCCCTACAGTTTCCCTGAACGTGTCTGCAGTGTCCATGCAATGGCTGCAGTGTCACTGAAGGTAGAAACAGTATGCTGTGATGGATGATTCATTGCCCATGAAGGTGCATGCAGTGTTCCTGCACTGGTTGTCGTGCCCCCTTCTGTGCCACTGATTGTGGATGCACTGCCCATGCAGTGGATGCAGTCTCCCACAAGGCTGATTCAGTATGTTTTAATGGAGGATGCAGTGCCCATGAAGGTGGATGCGGTGATCCTGCAGTTGTTGCAGTGCCCCCATCAGGTTTCCTGAATGTGGATGCAGTGCCAATGCAGTGGATACAGCGTCACACAAGATGGATGCTGCATGTTATGACGGAAGATGCAGTGCCCACGACTGTGAATGCAGTGAGACTGCAGTGATTGCAGTGCACCTGCAGTGCCACTTCATCTGTATATAGTGTCGCTGCAGTTGTTGCAGTGCTGCCTGCATTATCCGGGAATGCGGATGCAGTGCCCAGAGAATGGATGCAGTGTCACACTATTTGGATGCAGTATGTTGTGACAGAGGATGCAGTGCCCATGAAGGTGGATGCAGTGACCCTGAAGTGGTTTCTGTGCACTCTGCAGTGTCCCTGAATGTGGATGCAGTAAACTTGCAGTCGATGCTGGAAAAATTCAGTGATTGCAGTGCACCTGTAGTACCAATTATACTGGATGCAGTGTCTCTGAATGTGGATTCAGTGCTCTTGCAGTGCTGATGTATGTTGTCATGGAGGATGCAGTGCCCATGATGGCAGATGCAGTGATCCTGCAGTGATTGCAGTGCATCTGCAGTGGCTCTTCAGGTGGATCCAGTGTCCCTGCAGTGGTTGCAGTGCCTGTTGCACTGTCCCTGAACGTGGATGCAGTGCCCATGAATTGGCTGCAGTGTCACTGCAGGTAGCTGCAGTATGTTGTGTTGGAGGAAGCATTGCCCATGAAGGTGGAAGCAGTGATCCTGCAGTGTTTTCTGTGCACCCTGCAGTGTCCCTGAATGTGGATGCAGTAAACCTGCAGTCGATGCTGGAAAAATTCAGTGATTGCAGTGCACCTGCATTGCCAATTCAGCTGGATTCAGTGTCACTGCAGTGGTTGCATTGCACCCTGAATTGTCCCTGAATGTGGATGCAGTGTCCGTGCAGTGGATGCAGTGAATATTTAGTGATTGCAGTGAACATGCAGTGCCACTTCTTCAGGATGCAGTTTCCCTGCAGCGTCTGCCTTGTGACTGAAGGTGGAAGCAGTATGTTGTGAAGTAGGAGGCAGTGCCCCTGAAGGATGATGCAGTGATCCTGCAGTCATTGCAGTTCACAGGCAGTGCCACTTCATCGGGATGCAGTGTCACTGCAGTGGTTGCAGTGCACCCTGAATTGTCCCTGAATGTGGATGCTGTGAACATGCAGTGGATTCAGTGATCCTGCAGTGATTGCAGTGCGCCAGCATTTACACATCATCTGGGAGCAGTGTCCCTTAAGTGTTTGAAGTGCAGCCTTCTGTGTCCATGAAGGTGAATGCAGTGCCCATGCAGTGGATGCGGTGTGCCCACAGTGGTTGCAGTGCCCCCAGCATGGGCCTGGAATGTGGATGCAGGGGTCATGCAGTGGATGCAGTGTCTCACAAGGCGGATGCAGTATGTTTTGTTGGAGGAGACACTTCCCATGAAGGTGGATGCGGTGAACCTTCAGTGATTGCCGTGCCCCCTACTGTTTCCCTGAATGTAATGCAGTGCCCATGCAGTGCATGCACTGTCCCAGAAGGTGGATGCAGTATGCTGTGACTGAGGATGCAGTGCCCACGAAGGTGGATGCAGTGAGGCTGAAGTCATTGCAGTGCATCTCTAGTGCCTTTTCATCTGGATGCAGTGTTGCTGCAGTGGTTGCAGAGGCAAGTGCAGTGTCGTTGAATGTGGATGCAATCCCCATGCTGTGGAGGCAGTGTCTCACAATGTGCATCAGTATGTCGTGACGGATGATGCAGTGCCCATGAAGGTGGATGCAGTGATCCTGCATTGGTTGCAGTGCCCCCTGCAGTATACCTGAATGTGGATTCAGTGCTCATGCAGTGGATGCAGTGTCCCTGAAGGTGGATGTCTTATGACGTTTTGGAGGATTCAGTGAACATGAAGGAGGATACAGTGATACTGCAGTCATTGCAGTGAACTTGCAGTGCCACTTCAGCTGGCTGCAGTGTCCCTGCAGTGGTTGCAGTGCCCCGTTCTGTTTCCCGGAATGTGGATGCATTTCCCATGCAGTGGATGTAGAGTACCAAATATTGGTTGCTGTATGTTGAGACAGAGGATGCAGAGCCCTGGAGTTGGATGCAGTGATCCTGCAGTGGTTGCAGTGCCCCCTCCAGTTTACCTGAATGTGGATGCAGTGCTCATGCAGTGGATTTAGTGTCCCACAATGTGGAGACATTGCGGTGTGTTGTAGTATACAGTGCCAATGAAGGTTAATTCAGTGATCCTGCAGTGATGGCAGTGCGCCTGCAGTGCCACTTCAGCTGGATGAAGTGTTGCTGCAGTGGTTGCAGTGCCCCCTGCATTGTCCGGGAATGTGGATGCGGTGCCCAGGAAGTGGATGCAGTGTCCCACAAGGTGGATGAAGTATATTATGAAGGATGAAGCAGTTCTCATGAAGGTAGATGCAGTGTCCCTGCAGTGCTTGCAGTGCCCCCCACATTGTCCGGGAATGTGGATGCAGTAGTGATGTGGTTGATGAAGTGTCCCACAAGGTGGATGCAGTGTGTTGTGATGGAGAATTCAGGGCCCAAGAAGGTGGATGCAGTGATGCTGCAGTGGTTGCAGTGCCCCCTACTGTTCCCTGAATGTGGATGCAGTGCCCATGCAGTAGTTTCAGTGTACCACAAGGTGGATGTCGTATGTTGTGATGGAAGATGCAGTGGCCACGGAGGTGGATGCAGTGAGCCTGTGCTGAATGAAGTGCTCCTGCAGTGCGACTTCAGCTGTATGCAGTGTCCCTGCAGTGGTTGCAGTGCTGAATGCATTGTCTGAGAACGTGGATGCAGTGCCCAGGCATTGGATGCAGTGTCCCACAAGGTGCATGCAGTGTGATGTGATGGAGGATGCAGTGCCCTTGAGGCGGTTGCATTGATCCGGCAGTGGTTGCAGTGCACCCTGTAGTGTCATTGAATGTGCATGCTCTGAACATGCAGTGGATGCAGTGATCCTGCAGTGATTTCAGTGTGCCTGCATTTCCACATCAGGTGGAAGCATTCTCCCTGCAGGGGTTGCAATGCCCTCTTCTGGGTACCTGAAGGTGAATGCAGTGCCCATGCAGTGGATGCAGTGTATCTAAAGCTTTATTCAGTATGTTCTGAAGGAGGATGCAGTTACCATGAATGTGGATGCAGTGTCCATGCATTGGCTGCAGTGCCCCTGGCATTGTCCCGTATTGTGGATGCAGGGGTCGTGCAGTGAATACAGTGTCTTACAAGGCAGGTGCAGTATGTTTTGTTGGAAGATTCAGTGCCCATGAAGGTGGATGCATTGAACCTGCAGTGCTTGCAGTGCCCCCGACAGTTTCCCTTAATGTGGATGCAGTGCCCATGCAGTGTATGCAGTGTCACACAAGGATGATGTGACATGTTGTGTCGGAGGATGCAGTGCACATGAAGGTGGATGCAGTGAGCCTTCAGTGATTGCAGTGCATCTGCAGTGCCACTTCAGCTGGATGCAGTGTCTCTGCAGTGGTTGGAGTGCCCCTGCATTGTCCAGCAATGTGGATGCTGTGCCAAAGTAGTGGATGCAGTGTCCCACAAGGTGGATGCAGTATGTTATGACAGATGATGAAGTTCTCATGAAGGTCGATGCAGTGTCCCTGCAGTGCTTGCAGTGCCCCTCACATTGTCGGGGAATGTGGATGCAGTAGTCATGCAGTGGATGCAGTGTCCCACAAGTTGGTTGCAGTATGAGGTGATGGAGGATGCAGGGCCCATGAAGGTGGATGCAATGATGCTGCAGGGGTTGCAGTGCCCCCTACAGTTCCCTAATTTGGATTCAGTGCCCATGCCGTAGTTGCAGTGTCCCACCAGTTGGATGCAGTATGTTGTGATGGAGTGTGCAGGGCTCATGAAGGTGGATGCAGTGATGCTGCAGTGGTTGCAGTGTCCCGTACAGTTCCATGAATTTGGATGCAGTCCCCATGCAGTAGTTGCAGTGTCCCAAAATGCGGATGTCGTATGTTGTGATGGAAGATGCAGTGCCCACGAAGGTGGATGTGGTGAGCCTGTGCTGAATGCAGTGCGCTTGCATTTCAACTTCAGCTGTATGCAATGTCCCTGCAGTGGTTGCAGTGCACTCTGCATTGTCTGAGAACATGGATACAATGCCCAGGCATTGGATGCAGTGTCCCACAAGGTGCATGCAGTAGGTTGTGACTGAGGATGCAGTGCCCATGATGGTGGATGCAGTGATCCAGCAGTGGTTGCAGTGCACCCTGTTGTGTCCCTTAATGTGCATGCTCTGAACATGCAGTGGATGTATTGATTCTGCATTGATTGCAGTGCGCCTGCCTTTCCACATCAGCTGGAAGCACTGTCCCTGCAGGGATGGCAGTGTCGCCTTCTGTGTCGCTAAATGTGAAAGCAGTGCCAATGCAGTGGCTGCAGTGTACCTAAAGGTTTATGCAGTATGTAGTGATGGAGGATGCAATGACAATGAAGGTGGATGCAGTGACCCTGCAGTTGTTGCAGTGCCCCAGGCATTTTTCTGATATGTTGATGCAGTGCCTATGCAGTGGATGCAGTGAATCTTCCGTGATTGCAGTGACCCTGCCGTGCCACTTCAGCTGGATGTGGTGTGGCTGCAGTTCTTGCAGAGCACCCTTCCATGTCCATGAATGTGGATGCTGTGCACAGGCAGTGTCTGCAGTGTGACTCAAGGTGGATGCGGTAAGTTGTGAAGCAGGATTCAGTGCCCATGAAGGACGATGCAGTGATCCTGCAGTCATTGCAGTGCACCTGCAGTGCCACATCATCTGGATGCAGTGTTGCTGCAGTCGTTGCAGTGGACCCAGCTGTGTCCCTAAATGGGAATGCTGTGAACATGCAGTGGATGCAGTGATCCTGCACTGATTGCAGTGCACCTGCATTTCCTCATCAGCTGAAAGCTGTGTTGCTGCAGTGGTTGCTGTGCTGCATCATGTGTCCCTGAAGGTGAATGCAGTGCCCATGCAGTGGAGGCAGTGAACCTAAAGGTTTATGCAGTATGTTGTGATGGAAGATGCAGTGCGCATGAAGGCGGATGCAGTGTCCCTGCAGTGGTTGCATTGCCCCTGGCATTGTGCTGGAATGTGGATGCAAGTGTCATGCAGTGGATGGAGTGTCTCACAAGGCAGATGCAGTATGTTTTATCGGAGGATGCATTGCCTATGAAGGTGGATGCGGTGAACCTGCAATGGTTTCAGTGTCCCCTACAGTTTCCCTGAATGTGGATGCATTGCCCATGCAATGCAGTCAGTGTCCCAGAAGGTGGATGTGGTACGCTGTGACGGAGGATGCACTGCACACGAAGGTGGATGCAGTGAGCCGGCATTGATTTCAGTGCACTTGCAGTGCCACTTCAGCTGGATGCAGTGTTGCTGCAGTGGGTGCAGAGCCAACTGCAATGTCCCTGAACGTGGATGCAGTCCACATGCATTGGATGCAGTGTTCCAGAAGGTGGATGCAGTACATTATGATGGATGATGCAGTTGACATGAAGGTGGATGCAGTGTCCCTGCAGTGCTTGCAGGGCCCCCCGCATTGCCTGGGAATGTGGATGCAGTAGTCATACAGTGGATGCAGTACATTGTGATGGAGGATGCAGAGCCCATGAGGGTGGATACAGTGATGCAGCAGTGGTTGCAGTGCACCCTGCTGTGTCCCTGTATGTGCATGCTGTGAACATGCAGTGGATGCAGTGATGCTGCAGTGATGGCAGTGTGCCTGCATTTCAACATCAGCTGGAAGCAGTGTCCCTGCAGGCATTGCAGTGCTGCCTTCTGTGTTACTGAAGGTGAATTCAGAGCACTTGCAGTGCATGCAGTGTCCCACAAGGTGGATGCAGTATGCTGTGATGGAGGATGCAGTGCCCACGAAGGTGAATGCAGTGAGCCTGAAATAATTGCATTTCACATGCAGAGCCACTTTAGCTGGATGTAGTGTCACTTCAGTGGTTGCGAGCCAACTGCAGTGTCCCTGAACGTGGATGCAGTGTCCATGTGGTGGATGCAGTGTCCCACAATGTGCATGCAGTATGTTGTGACAGAGGATGTGCCCATGAAGTTAGATGCAGTGATCCTGCAGTGGTTGCAGTCCCCCATGCAGTTTACCTGAATGTGGATGCAGTGCTCATGCAGTGGATGCAGTGCCTGTCAACTTGGATGCCTTATGATATGTTGGAAGATTCAGTGATCATGAAGGAGGATGCAGTGATCCTGCAATCATTGCAGTGAACTTGCAGTGCCAATTCAGCTGGCTGCAGTGTCCCTGCCAGGGTTGCAGTGCCATGTTCTGTGTCACTGAACGTGGATGCATGCCCATGCAGTTGATGCAGCGTACCAAAAGTAGTTTGCTGTATGTTTGACAGAGGATGCAGAGCCCTGGATTTGGATGCAGTCAGCCGACAATGATTGCAGTACGCCTTGAGTGCCAATTCAGCTGCATGCAGTGTCCCTGAAGTGTTTGCAATTCCCCCTGCATTGTACTGGAATGTGGATGCAGTGCTCATACAGTGGATGCAGTATCACACAATGTGGAGGCATTGTGCTGTGTTGTAGCATGCAGTGCCGATGAAGGTGAATGCAGTGATCCTGCATTGATGGCAATGCGCCTGCAGTGCCAATTCAGCTGGAAGCAGTGTACCGGAAGTGGTTGCAGTGCCGACTGCATTGTCTGAGAAAGTGGATGCAGTGCCCAGGCATTGGATGCAGTGTCCCACAAGCTGCATGCAGTATGTTGTGATGGAGGATGCAGTGCCCATGAAAGGGGATGCAGTGTCTCTCCAGTGGTTGCAGTGTCCTGGCATTGTCCTGAAATGTTGATGCAGTGCCTATGCAGTGGATGCAGTGAATCTTCAGCGATCGCAGTGTGCCTGCAGTGCCACTTCAGCTGGATGAAGTGTAGCTGCAGTGGTTGCAGAGCCCCCTGACATGTCCCTGAATGTGGATGCTGTGCTTATGCAGAGTCTGCAGTGTGACTCAAGGTGGATGCAGTATGTTTTGATGCATGATTCAGTGCCCGTAGTGGACGATGCAGTGATCCTGCCGTCATTTCAGTGCGCCCGCATTTCCACATCAGCTGGAAGCAGTGTCCCTGCAGGGGTTGCAGTGCCGCATTCTGTGTTGCTGAAGGTGAACTGAGAGCCCATGCAGTGCATTCAGTGTCCCAGAAGGTGGATGCGGTATGCTGTGACAGAGGATGTAGTGCCCACAAAGTTGGATGCAGTGAGCCTGAAGTGATTCCAGTGTGCTTGCAGAGCAACTTCAGCTGGATGTAGTGTCTGTGCAGTGGTTGCAGAGAGAACTTCAGTGTCCCTGAACGTGGAAGCTGTCCCCATGCAGTGGATGCAGCGTCCCACAATGTGCACGTAGAATGTTGTGATGGAGGATGCAGTGCCCCTGAAGGTGGATGCAGTGATCCTGCAGTGGATGCAGTGCCCCTGCTGTTTACCGGAATGTGGATGCAGTGCTCATGCAGTGGATGCAGTGTCCCTCAAGGTGGATGCCTTATGATGTGTTGGAGGATGCAGTGCCCATGAAGGAGGATGCAGTGATCCTGCAGTCATTGTACTGAACTTGCAGTGCCACTTCAGCTGGCTGCAGTGTCGCTGCAGTGGTTGCAGTGCCCACTGCATTGTCTGAGAACTTGGATGCAGTAGCCAGTCATTGGATGCAGTGTCCCACAAGGTGCGTGCAGTATGTTGTGACGGAGGATGCAGTGCCCATGAGTGTGGTTTCAGTGATCCGGCAGTGGCTGCAGGGCACCCTGCTGTGTCCTTGAATTTGCATGCTCTGAACATGCAGTGGATGCAGTGATCCTGCAGTGATTGCAGTACGCCTCCATTTCCACATCAGCTGGTAGCAGTGTCCCTGCAGGGGTTGCAGTCCTGCCTTCTGTGTCACAGAAGTTGAATGCACTGCCCATGCAATGGATGCAGTGTACATAAAGGTTTATGCAGTATGTTGTGACGAAGGATTCAGTGCCCATGAAGGGGGACGCAGTATCCCTCTAGTGGTTGCAGTCCCCCTGGCATTGTCCTGAAATGTTGATGCAATGCCTATGCAGTGGATGCAGTGAATCTTCAGTGACTGCTGTGTGCCTGCTGTGCCACTTCAGCTGGATGCTGAGTAGCTGCAATGGTTGCAGAGCCCCCTGTCATGTCGTTGAATGGGTATGCTGTGCCCATGCAGTGCCTGCATTGTGACTCAAGGTGGATGCATTATGTTCTGAAGCAGGATTCTATGCCCATGAAAGATGAGGCAGTGATCCTGCAGTCATTGCAGTGCACCGGCAGTGCCAAATCATCTGGATGCAGTGTCCCTGCAGTGGTTGCACTGCACCCTGCTGTGTCCCTGAATGTGGATGCTGTGATCATGCAGTGGATGCAGTGATCCTGCAGTGATTGCAGTGCGCCTGCATTTCCTTATCAGCTGGAAAAGTGTTCCTGCTGTGGTTGCAGTGCCACTTTCTGTGTCCCTGAATTTGAATGCAGTGCCCATGCAGTGGAGGGAGTGTACCTAAAGGTTTACTCACTATCTTGTGACGGAGGATGCAGTGCACATGAAGGTGGATGCAGTGACCCTGCAGTGGTTGCAGGGCACCCAGCATTGTGCTGGAATGTAGATGCAGGTGTCATGCAGTGGATGCAGTGTCTCAAAAGGCAGATGCAGTATGTTTTGTTGGAGGATGCAGTGCCCATGAAGGTGGATGCGGTGAACCTGCAGAGGCTACAGTGCCCCCTACAGTTTCCCCGAATTTGGATGCAGTGCCCATGCAGTGCATGCAGTGTCCCACAAGGTGGATGCAGCATGCTGTGATGGAGGATGCAGTGCGCACCAAGGTGTCTGCAGTGAGCCTGAAGTGATTGCAGTGCGCTTGCAGTGTCATTTCAGCTGGATGCATTGTTTCTGCAGTGCTTGCAGAGCCAACTGCAGTGTCCCTGAACTTGGATGCAGTGCCCACGCTGTGGATGCAGTGTCCTACAGTGTGCATGCAGTATGTTGTGACGGAGGATGCAGTGCCCATGAAGGTGGATGCAGTGATCCTGAAGGGATGCAGTGCCCCATGCAGTATACTTGAATGTGGATGCAGTGCTCATGCAGTGGATGCAGTGTCCCTAAGGTGCATGCCTCATGACATGTTGGAAGATTCAGTGATCATGAAGGAGGATGCAATGATTCTGCAGACATTGCAGTGAACGTGCAGTGCTGCTTCACCTGGCTTCTGTGTCCCTGCAGTGGTGGTAGTGCCCCATTCTGTGTCCATGAATGTGAATGCAGTGCCCATGAAGTGGATGCAGAATACCAAAAGTAGTTTGCCGTATGTTGTGACAGAGGATGCAGAGCCCATGAGGGTGGATGCAGTGATGCGGCTGTGGTTACAGTGCACCCTGCAATGTCCCTGTTGTGCATGCTCTGAACATTCAGTGGATGCAGTGATCCTTCAGTGATTGCAGTTCACCAGCATTTCCATATCAGCTGGAAGCAGTGTTGCTGCAGTGGTTGCAGTGCCACTTTCTGTGTCCCTGAAGGTGAATGCAGTGCCCATGCAGTCGAGGCAGTGTATCTAAAGGTTTATGCAGTATGTTGTGATGCAGGATGCAGTGCCAATTACTGTGGATGCTGTGTCACTGCTGTGGTAGCAGTGCCCCCAGCATTGTCCTGCAATATAGATGCAGGGGTCATGCAGTGGCTGCAGTGTCCCACAAGGTTGATGTCATATGGTGTGACGGAGTATGCATTGCCCATGAGGTGGAGGCAGTGAGCCTGAAGTAATTGCAGTGCACCGGCCGTACCACTTCAGCCGTCTGTAGTGTCCATGCAGTGGTTGCAGTGCCCCGTCCTGTGTCCATGAATGTGGATGCAGTGCCCATGCAGTGGATGCAGAGTACCAAAAGTTGGTTGCTGTAAGTTATGACAGAGAAAGCAGTGCCCACCAGTTGGATGCAGTGAGCTGGAAGTTATTGCAGTACTGCTTCAGTGCCACTTCAGCTGGATGCAGTGTCCCTGCAGTGGTTGCAATGCCCCCTGCATTGTCCTGGAATGTGGATTCAGTGCTCATGCAGTGGATGCAGTATCCCACATTGTGGAGGCATTGTGGTGTGTTGGAATATGCAGTGCCGATGAAGGTGAATGCAGTGTCCCTGCAGTGCTTGCAGTGCCCCCCTCGTCCGGGATTGTGGATGCAGTAGCCATGGAGAGGATGCAGTGTCCCACAAGGTGGATGCAGTGTGTTGTGATGGAGGATGCAGGGCCCATGAAGGTGGATGCCTTGATCCTGCATTGGTTGCAGTGCACCCTACAGTTTCCTTAATGTGGATGCAGTGCCCATGCAGTAGTTGCAGTGTCCCACAAGGTGGATGTCGTATGTTATGATGGAAGTTGCAGTGCCCACAGAGGTGGATGCAGTGAGCCTGTGCTAACTGCAGTGTGCCCGCAGTGCGACCTCAGCTGTATGCAGTGTCCCTGCAGTGGTTGCAGTGCCCACTTCTTTGTCCGAGAACGTGGATGCAGTGCCCAGGTATTTGATGCAGTGTCCACAAGGTGCATGCAATTAGTTGTGATGAAGGATGCAGTGCCCATGGGGGTGGATGCAGTGATCCGGCAGTGGTTGCAGTGGACCCTGCTGTGTCCCTGAATGTGCATGTGCTGAACGTGCAGCGGATGCAGTGATCCTGCAGTGATTGCAGTGCACCTTCATTTCCTCATCAGCTGGAAGCAGTGTCCCTGCAGGGGTGGCAGTGCCACCTTCTGTGTCACTAAAGATGAATGCAGTGCTCATGCAGTAGATGCAGTGTACCTAAAGGTTTATGCAGTGTGTTGTGACGGAGGATGCAGTGCCCATTAAGGGGGATGCAGTGTCCCTTCAGTGGCTGCAGTGCCCCTGGCATTGTCCTGAAACGTTGATGCAGTGCCTATGCAGTGCATGCAGTGATTCTTCAGTGATTGGAGTGCGCCTGCATTGCCACTTCAGCTGGATGCAGTGTAGCTGCAGTGGTTTCAGAGCCAACTGCAGTGTCCCTGAACATGGATGCTGTCCCCATGCAGTGGATACAGTGTCCAACAAGGTGCATGCAGTATGTTGTGACGGAGGATGCAGTGCACAAAAAGGTGGATGCAGTGATCCTGCAGTGGTTGCAGTGCCCACTGCAGTTTACCTGAATGTGGATGCAGTGCACATGCAGTGGATGCAGTGTCCCACAATGTGGAGGCATTGTGTTGTGCTGTTGTATGCAGTGCTGATGAAGGTGAATGCAGTGAACATGCAGTGATGGCAGTGTGCTTGCAGTGCCACTTCAGCTGGATGCAGTGTTGCTGCAGTGGTTGCAGTCCCCCCTGCATTGTTCAGGAATGAGTATGCAGTGCCCAGGAAGTGGATTCAGTGTCCCACAAGGTGGATGCAGTATGTTATGATGGATGATGCGGTTCTCATGAAGGAGGAGGCAGTGTCCCTGCAGTGCTTGCTGCATCCCCACATTGTCCGGGAATGTGTATGCAGTAGTCATGCAGTGGGTACAGTTTCGCACAAGGTGGATGCAGTGTGTTGTGACGGAGGATGCAGTGCCCATGGAGGTGGATGTGGTGAACCTTCAGTGGTGACAATGCCCCCTACAGTTTCCATGTATGCGGATTCAGTGCCCATGAATTGAATGCATTGTCCCACAAGGTGGATGCAGTAGGTTGTGACGGAGGATGCAGTCCCCATGAAGGTGGATGCAGTGAGCCTGTGGTGATTGCATTGCACCTGCATCGCCACTTCAGCTGGTTGCAGTGTTGCTGCAGTGGTTGCAGAACCAACTGCAGTGTCCCTGAACGTGTATGCAGTCCCATGCAGTGGAGGGAGTGTCCCACAATGTGCATGCAGTATATTGTGACGGAGGTTGCCACGCCCATGAAGGTGGATGTAGTGATCCTGCAGTGGTTACAGTGCCCCCTGCAGTTTACCAGAATGTGGATGCAGTGCTCATGCAGTGGATGCAGTTTCCCTCAAGGTGGATGCCTTATGTTGTGATGGAGGATTCAGTGATCATGAAGGAGGATGCAGTGATCCTGCAGTCATTGCAGTGTACCTGCAGTGCCATTTCAGCTGGCTGCAATGTCCCTGCAGTGGTTGCAGTGCCAACTTCTGTGTCATTGAAGGTGAGTGCAGTGCCCACTCAGTGGATGCAGTGTACCTTAAGGTTTATGCCGTATGTTGTGATGGGGGATGCAGTGTCCATGAATGGGAATGCAGTGTCCTTCAAGTGGTTGCAGTGCCCCTGGCATTGTCCTGAAATGTTAATGCAGTGCCTATGCAGTGAAGTTCAGTGATTGCAGAGCACCTGCAGTGCCACTTCTGCTGGATGCAGTGTAGCTGCAGTCGTTGCAGAACCGCATGCCATGTCACTGAATGTGGATCATGTGCCAATGCAGTGCCTGCAGTGTGACTCAAGGTGGATGCAGTATGTTGTGAAGCAGGATTCAGTGCCAATGCAGGATGATGCAGTAATCCTGCAGTCACTGCAGTGCACATGCAGTGCCACTTCATCTGGATCCAGTGTGCCTGCAGTGGTTGAGGTGCACCCTGCTCTGTCCCTGAATGTGGATGCTGTGAACATGCAGTGGATGCAGTGATCCTGCAGTCATTGCAGTGCACCTGCAGTGCCACTTCAGCTGGATGCAGTATCCCTGCAGTGGTTGCAGTGTTCAGTTCTGTGTCCCTGAGTGTGGATGCAGTGCCCATGCAGTGGAGGCAGTGTACCTAAAGGTTTATGCAGTATGTTGTGATGGAGGAGGCAGTGCGCATGAAGGCTGATGCAGTGTCCCTGCTGTGGTTGCAGGGCCCCTGGCATTGTGCTTGAATGTGGATGCAGTGCCCATGCAGTGGATGCAGTGTCCCACAATGTGGAGGCATTGTGTTGTGCTGTTGTATGCAGTGCTGATGAAGGTGAATGCAGTGAACATGCAGTGATGGCAGTGTGCTTGCAGTGCCACTTCAGCTGGATGCAGTGTTGCTGCAGTGTTTGCAGCCCCCCTGCATTGTTCAGGAATGAGTATGCAGTGCCCAGGAACTGGATTCAGTGTCCCACAAGGTGGATGCAGTATGTTATGACGGGTGATGCAGTTCTCATGAAGGTGGATGCAGTGTCCCTGCAGTGCTTGCAGAGGCCCCCGCATAGTCCGGGAATGTGAATGCAGTAGTCATGCAGTGGAGGCAGTGTCCCACAAGGTGGATGCAGTATGTTGTGATGGAGGATGCAGAGCCCATGAAGGCGGATGCAGTGATGCTACAGTGGTTGCAGTGACACCTACAGTTCCCTCAATTTGGATGCAGTGAACATGCTGTAGTTGCAGTGTCCCAAAAGGTGGATGTCGTATGTTGTGATGGAAGATGCCATGCCCACGAAGGTGAATGCAATGCACCTGTGGTGCGACTTCAGCCATATGCAGGGTCCCTGCAGTGGTTGCAGTGCCCACTGCATTGTCCTAGAACGTGGATGCAGTGCCCAAGCATTGGATGCAGTTTATCAAAAGGTGCATGCAGTTTGTTGTGTCACAGGATGCAGTGTCCATGAAGGTGGGTGCAGTCATCCGGAAGTGGTTGCAGTGCACCCTGCTGTGTCCCTGAATGTGGATGCTTTGAACATGCATTGGATGCAGTTATCCTGCAGTGATTGCAGTGCACCTGCATTTCCACATCAGCTGGAAGCAGTGTCCCTGCAGTGCTTGCAGTGCAGCCTTCTGAGTCCCTGAATGTGAATGCAGCGCCAATGCACTTGATGCAGTGTACCTAAAGATTTATGCATTATGTTGTGAGGGAGGAGGAATTGCCCATGAAGGTGGATGCTGTGTCCCTGCTGTTGTTGCAGTGCCTCCGGCATTGCCCTGGGTTGTGGATGCAGTGGTCATGCAGTGGATGCAGTGTCTCACAAGGCGGATGCAGAATGTTTTGTCGGAGGATGCAGTGCCCATTAACGTGGATGCGGTTAACCTTTAGTGGTTGCAGTGCCCCCTACAGTTTCCCTGAATGTGGATACAGTGCCCAAGCAGTGCATGTAGTGTCCCTCAAGGTGGATGCAGTATGCTGTGATGGAGGATGCAGAGCCCACAAAAGTGGATGCAGTGAGCCTGTATTGATTGCAGTGCACTTGCAGTGCCACTTCAGATGGATGCAGTGTTGCTGCAGTGGTTGCAGAGCCAACTGCAGTGTCCCTAAACGTGCATGCAGTCCCCATGCACTGGATGCAGTGTCCCAAAATGTGCATGCAGGATGTTGTGATGGAGGATGCAGTGCCGACGAAGGTGGATGCAGTGTGCCTGTGGTGAATGCAGTGTGCCTGCAGTGCGACTTCAGATGTAGGGAGTGTCTCTGCAGTGATTTCAGTCCCATTGCATTGTGTGAGAGCGTGGATGCAGTGCCCAGGCATTGGATGCAGTGTCCTACAAGGTGCATGCAGTAGGTTGTGACGGAGGATGCACTGCCCATGAATGTGGATGCAGTGATCTGGCAGTTGTTGCAGTGCACACTGCTGTGTCCCTGAATGTGCAATCTCTGAACATGCAGTGGATGCAGTGTTCCTGCAGTGATTGCAGGGAGCCTGTATTTCCACATCAGCTGTAAGCAGTGTCCCTGCAGGGGTGGCAGTGCAGCCTTCTCTGTCGCTGAAGATGAATGCAGTGCCCATGCAGTGGATGCAATGTACCTAAAGGTTTATGCAGTATGTTGTGACGGAGGAGGCAGTGCGCATGGAGGCTGATGCAGTGTCCCTGCTGTGGTTGTAGTGCCCCCAGCATTGTTCTGAAATGTTGATGCAGTGCCTATGCAGTGGATGCAGTGAATCTTCAGTGATTGCAGTGCACCTGCAGTGCGACTTCAGCTGGATGCAGTGTAGCTGCAGTGGTTGTAGAGCCCCCTGCCATGTCCCTGAATGTGGATGCTGTGCCAATGCAGTGTCTGCAGTGTGACTCAAGGTGGATGCAGTATGTGGTGAAGCAGGATTCAGTCCCCATGTTTATGGTGCGGTGATCCTGCACTCACTGCAGTGTACCTGCAGTGCCACATCATTTGGATGCAGTGTCCCAGAAGTGGTTGCAGTGCACTCTGCTGTGTCACTGAATGTGGATGCTGTGAACATAGAGTGGATGCAGTTATCCTGCAGTGATGGCAGTGCGTGTGCATTTCCACATCAGCTGGAAGCAGTGTCCCTGCAGGGGTTGCAGTGCTGGCTTCTGTGTCGCTGAAGGTGAATGCAGTGCCCATGCAGTGGATGCAGTATACCTGAAGGTTTAAGCAGTATGTTGTGATGCAGGATGCAATGCACATGAAGGCAGATGCAGTGTCCCTGCAGTAGTTGCAGGGCCACCGACATTGTGCTGAGATGTGGATGCAGGGGTCATTCAGTGGATGCAGTGTCTCACAAGGCCGAGGCAGTATGTTTTGTCGGAGGATGCAGTGCCCATGAAGGTGGATGCAGTGAATCTGCACTGGTTGCAGTGCCCCCTACAGTATCCATGAATGTGGAAGCAGTCCCCATTCAGTGGATGCAGTGACCCACAATGTGCATGCAGTATGTTGTGACAGAAGATGCAGTGCCCATGCAGTGGAGGCAGTGCAACTAAAGGTTTATGCAGTATGTTGTGACTGAGGATTCAGTGCCCATGATGATGGATGCAGTGATCCTGCAGTGATTGCAGTGCACCTGCAGTGCCACGTCAGCTGGATGCAGTGTTGCTGCAGTTGTTGCTGAGCCCCATGCCATCTCCCTGAATGTGGATGCTGCACCCATGCAGTGTCTGCAGTGTGACTCAAGGTGCATGCAGTGTGTTGTGAAGCAGGATTCAGTGCCCATTAAGGATGATGCAGTGATCTTGCATTCATTGCAGTGAACTTGCAGTGCCACTTCAGCTTGCTGCAGTGTCCCTGAAGTGGTTGCAGTGCCCCATTCTGTGTCCATGAATGTGGATGCAGTGCCCATGCAGTGAATGCAGAGTACCAAAATTTGGTTCCCATATCTTGTGACAGGGAATGCAGTGCCAACATGTTGGATGCAGTGAGCCTGCATTGATTGCAGTGCACCTTCAGTGCCACTTCAGCTGGATGTAGTGATACTGCAGTGGTTGCAGTCCCCCCTGCATTGTCCTGGAATGTGGATGCCTTGCCCAGTCAGTGGATGCAGTGTCCTACAAGATGGATGCAGTATGCTGTGTTGGGGTATGAAGTGCCCATGAAGCTGGATGCTGTAATTTGGCAGTGGTTGCAGTGCCCCCTAGAGTTCAATGAATGTGGATGCAGTGCCCATGCCGTAGTGGCAGTATCCCAAAAGGTGGATGTCGTATGTTGTGATGGAAGATTCAGTGCCCATGAAGGTGGATGCAGTGAGCCTGTGCTGAATGCAGTGCGCCTGCAGTGCGACTTCAGCTGTATGCACTGTCCCTGCAGTGGTTTCAGTGCCCAATGCATTGTCTGAGTACGTGGATGCAGTGCCCAGCCATTGGATGCAATGTCCCACAAGGTGCATGCAGTATTTTGTGAACAAGGATGCAGTCCCCATGAAGGTGGATGCATGTGTCCCTGCAGAGCTTTCAGTGCCAATGGCATTGACCTGGAATATTGATGCAGTGCCCGTGCAGTGTATGCAGTGAAACTTCAATGATTGCAGTGCACCTTCAGAGCCACTTCAGCTGGATGATGTGTAGCTGCAGTGGTGGCAGAGCCCCATGCCATGTCTCTGAATGTGGATGCAGTGCCCATGCAGTTCTGCAGTTTGACTCTGGGTGGATGCAGTATGTTGTGAAGTAGGATTCAGTGCCCATGAAGGATGATGCAGTGATCTTGCAGCCATTGCAGTGCACCTGCAGTGCCACTTCATCAGAATGCAGTGTCCCTGCAGTGGTTGCAGTGTCACCTGCATTCTGTGTCGGATGATGCAGTGCCCATGAAGGTGGATGCAGTGGTTCGGCAGTGGTGACAGTGCCCCCTGCTTTGTCCCTGAATGTGGATGCTGTGAACTGGCAGTGGATGCAGTGATGGCAGTGCGCCAGCATTTCAACACCAGCTGGAAGCAACGTCCATTCAGGGTTTGCAGTGCCAGCTTCTGTGTCCCTGAAGGTGAATGGAGTGCCCATGCAGTGTAGGCAGTGTCCCTAAAGGTTTATGCTGTATGTTTTGACGGAGGATGCAGTGCCCATGAAGGGGGATGCCGTGTCCCTGCAGTGGTTGCAGGGCCCCGGGCATGTGCTGGAATGTGGATGCAGTGCCCATTCAGTGGATGCAGTGTACCTAAACGTTTATGCAATATGTTGTGACGGAGGATGCAGT
Source organism: Equus caballus (assembly GCF_041296265.1). Taxonomy (NCBI): domain Eukaryota; kingdom Metazoa; phylum Chordata; class Mammalia; order Perissodactyla; family Equidae; genus Equus; species Equus caballus. Next base: position 9,271,277 of record NC_091706.1, on the reverse strand, counting down.
GCCCATGAAGGGGGATGCAGTGTCCCTCCTTTGGTTGCAGCGCCTGCGGCATTGTGCTGAAATGTTGATGCAGTGCCTATGCAGTGGATGTAGTGAATCTTCAGTGATTGCAGTGCGCCTGCAGTGCCACTTCAGCTGGATGCAGTGTCCCTGCAGTGGTTGCAGTGCACCTTCCGTGTCCCTGAATGTGGATGCTGTGAACATGCAGTGGATGCAGTGATCCTGCAGTAATTGCAGTGAGCCTGCATTTCCTCATCAGCTGGAAGCAGTGTTGCTGCCGTGGTTGCAGTGCCGCTTTCTGTGTCCCTGAAGGTGAATGCAGTGCCCATGCAGTGGAGGCAGTGTCCCTAAAGGTTTATGCAGTATGTTGTGGCGGAGGATGCAGTGCCCATGAATGGGGATGCAATGTCCCTCCAGTGGTTGCAGTGCCCCCGGCGTTGTCCTGAAATGTGGATGCAGGGTTTATGCAGTGGATGCAGTGTCTAACAAGACGGATGCAGTATGTTTTGTCGGAGGATGCAGTGCCCATTAAGGTGGATGCGGTGAAACTGCAGAGGTGGCAGTGCCCCCTACAGTTTCCATGAAGTTGGATGCAGTGTCCATGCAGTGCATGCAGTGTCCCACAAGGTGGATGCGGTATGCTGTAATGGAGGATGCAGTGCCCAAGAAGGTCAATGCAGTGAGCCTGAAGTGATTGCAGTGCACCTGCAGTGCCATTTCAGCTGGATGCATTGTTGCTGCAGTTGCTGCAGAGCCAACAGCAGTGTCCATGAACGTGGAGGCAGTGTCCATTCAGTGGATGCAGTGTCCCACAATGTGCATGCAGTATGTTGTGATGGATGATGCACTGCCCATGAATGTGGATGCAGTATTATTGCAGTGGTTGCAGTGCACCCTGCATTTCATCTGAATGTGGATGCAATGCTCAAGCAGTGGATGCAGTGCCCCTCAAGGTGGATGCCTGATGATGTGTAGGCCGATTCAGTGATCATGAAGGAGGATGCAGTGATCCTGCAATCATTGCAGTGAACTTGCAGTGCCACTTCAGCTGGCAGCAGTGTCCCTACAGTGGCTTCAGTGAGCCGTTCTGTGTCCTTGAATGTGGAAGCAGTGCCCATGCAGTGGATGCAGAGTACCAAAAGTTTGTTGCCGTATGTTGTGACAGAGGATGCAGTGCCTAAGTGTTGGATGCAGTGAGCCAGCAGTGATTACAGTACGCCTTCAGTGCCACTTCCGCTGGATGCAGTATTGCTGCAGTGGTTGCAGTGCCCCCCTGCATTGTCCGGGAATGTGGATGCAATGCCCAGGCATTGGATGCAGTGTTCCACAAGGTGGATACAGTATGCTATGGAGGATGATGCAGTCCTCATAAAGGTGGATTCAGTGTCCCTGCAGTGCTTGCAGTGCCCACCACATTGTCCAGGAATGTGGATTCAGTAGTCATGGATTGGTTCCAGTGTCCCACAAGGTGGATGCAGTATGCTGTGATGGAGGATGCAGGGCCCATGAAGGTGGATTCAGTGATGCTGCAGTGGTTGCCATGCCCCCTACAGTTTCCTGAATGTGGATGCAGTGCCCATGCAGTAGTTGCAGTGTCGCACAAGGTGGATGCCGTATGTTGTGATGGAGGATGCCGTGCACACGAAGGTGGAATCAGAGAGCCTGAAGTGATTGCAGTGCGCTTGCAGTGCCACTTCAGATGGATGCTGTGTTCCTGCAGTGGTTGCAGAGCCAAGTGCAGTGTCCGTAAACGTGGATGCAGTCCCCGTTCACTAGATGCAGTGTCCCAAAATGTGCATGCAGTATGTTGTGATGGAGGATGCAGTGCCACGGAGGTGGATGCAGTGAGCCTGTGCTGAAGGCAGTGTGCCTGCAGTGCTACTTCAGATGTATGGAGTGTCCCTGCAGTGATTGCAGCCCCGTTGCATTGCGTGAGAACGTGGATGCAGTGCCCAGGCATTGTATGCAGTGTCCTACAAGGTACATGCAGTAGGTTGTGATGGAGGATGTACTGCTCATGAGTGTGGATGCAGTGATCTTGCAGTTGTTGCAGTGCACTTTGCTGTGTTCCCAATGTGAATTCTGTGAACATGCAGTGGATGCAGTGTTCCTGCAGTGATTCCAGGGAGCCTGTATTTCCACATCAGCTGGAAGCGGTGTCCATGCAGGGGTTGCAGTGCAGCCTTCTGTGTCGCTGAAGGTGAATGAAGTGCTCATGCAGTGTCCCGCAATGTGGAGGCATTGTGGTGTGTTGTCGTATGCAGTGCTGTAGAAGGTGAACACAGTTATACTGCAGAGATGGCAGTGTGCCTGCAGTGCCACTTCAGCTGGGTGCAGTGTCCTTGCAGTGCTTGCTGTGCTGCCCGCATTGTGCGGGAATGTGGAAGGGCTAGTCATGCAGTGGATGCATTGTCCCACAAGGTGGATGCAGAATGTTGTGATGGAGGATGCAGGGGCCATGAATGTGGTTCAGTGATGCTGCAGTGTTTGCACTGCCCCATACAGTTCCCTGAATGTGGAGGCAGTGCCCATGCAGTACATGCAGTGTACCACAAGGTGGATGCAGTGATCCTGCAGCGGTTGCAGTGCCCCCTGCAGTTTACCTGAATGTGGATGCAGTGCCCATGCAGTGGATGCAGTGTACCTAACGTGGATGCCTAAATGTGTGATGGAGGATTCAGTGATCATGAAGGAGGATGCAGTGATCCTGCAGTCATTGCAGTGAACCTACAGTGCCACTTCAGCTGGCTGCTCTGTCCCTGCAGTGGTTGCAGTGCCCCATTCTGTGTCCCTGTATGTGAATGCAGTGCCCAAGCAATGGACGCAGAGCACGAAAAGTTGGTTGCTGTATGTTGTGACAGAGGATGCAGTGCCCAAGTGTTGGATGCAGTGAGCTGACAGTGATTGCAGTATGCTTTCACGGCCACTTCAGCTGAAGGCAGTGTACCTGCAGTTGCGATGCCCAATGCATTGTCCTGGAATGGTCGTGCAGTAGTCATGCAGTGGATGCAGTGTCCCAAAATGTGGAGACATTGTGGTGTGTTGTTGTATGCACTGCCGGTGAAGGTGAATGCAGTGATGGCAGTGCACCTGCACTGCCACGTCAGCTGGATGCAGTGTTGCTGCAGTGGTTGCCATCCCCCCTGCATTGTCTGGGAATGTGGATACAGTGGCCAGGCAGTGGATGCAGTGTCCCACAATGTGGATGCAGTATGTTGTGATAGAGGATGCAGGCCCATGAAGGTGGATGCAGTGAGCCTGTGCGCCTGACATGCAAATTCATCTGTATGCAGTGTCCCTGCAGTGGTTGCAGTGTGCACTGCATTGTCCGATAGTGTGAATGCAGTGCCCATGCAGTGGATGCAGTGTACCTGAAGATTTATGCAGTGTGTTGTGATGGAGGATGCACTGCAAATGAAGGTGGATGCAGTGTCCCTTCAGTGGTTGCAGTGCCCACGGCATTGTCCTGAAATGTGGATGCAGTGGTCATGCAGTGGATGCAGTGTCCCAGAATGTGGATGCAGTATGTTTTGCTGGAGGATGCAGTGTCCCAGAATGTGGATGCAGTATGTTTTGCTGGAGGATGCAGGGCCCATCAAGGTGGATGCAGTGATGCTTCAGTGTTTGCAGTGCCCCCAACAGTTCCCTGAATGTAGATGCTGTGCCCATGCAGTAGTTGCAGTGTCCCACAAGGTGGATGTCGTATTTTGTGATGGAAGTTGCAGTGCCCATGAAGGTGGATGCAGTGAGCCTGTGCTGAATGCAGTGCACCTGCAGTGCAACTTCCGCTTTATGCAGTGTCCCTGCAGTGGTTGCAGTGCCCACTGTATTGTCTGAGAACGTGGATGCAGTGCCCAGGCATTGGATGCAGTGTCCCAAAAGGTGCATGCAGTATGTTGTGACGGAGGATGCAGTGCCCATGAGCGTAGATGCAGTGATCTGGCAGGGGTTGCAATGCACCCTCTTTTGTGCCTGAATATGCATACTCTGAACATGCAGTGGATGCGGTGATCCTGCAGTGATTGCAGTGCACCTGCCTTTCCACATCAGCTGGAAGCAGTGTCCCTGCAGGGGTTGCAGTGCCACCTTCTGTGTCACTGAAGGTGAATGCAGTGCCTATGCAGTTTATGCAGTGTAGCTAAAGGTTTATGCCTTATGTTGTGATGGAGGATGCAGTTCCAATGAATGTGGATGCAGTGTCCCTGCACTGGTTACAGTGCCCCTGGCATTGTCCTTGATTGTGGATGCAGTGCCCATGCTGTGGATGCATAGTACCAAAACTTGGTTGCCATATGTTGTGGCAGAGCATGCAGTGCCCACGAGTTGGATGCAGTGATCCTGCAGTGATTGCAGTGCGCCTGCATTTCCACATCAGCTGGAAGCAGTGTCACAGCAGGGGTGGCAGTGTCACCTTCTGTGTCACTGAAGGTGAATGCAGTGCCCATGCAGTGGATGCAGTGTACCTAAAGGTTTATGCAGTATGTTGTGATGGAGGATGCAGTGCCCATGAAGGCGGATGCAGTGTCCCTGCAGTGGTTGCAGTGCCCCTGGCATTGTCCTGGAATGTGGATGCAGTGCTCATGCAGTGGTTGCAGTGTCTCACAAGGCAGTTGCACTATGTTATGTCGGAGGACGCGGTGCCCAGGAAGGTGGATGCAGAGATCCGCCAGTGGCTGCAGTGCATAATGCTGTGTCCCTGAATGTGGATGCTGCAAACATGCAGTGGATACAATGATCCTGCTGTGATAGCAGTGCGCATGCATTTCCACAACATCTAGAAGCAGTGTCCCTGCAGGGCTTGCAATGACGGCTTCTGTGTGTCTGAAGGTGAATGCAGTGCCCATGCAGTGTATGCAGTGTCCCTGCAGTGGTGGCTGTGCCCCCGGCAATGTCCTGGAATGTGGATGCAGTGGACATGCAGTGAATGCAGTGTCTCACAAGGCGGATGTAGCATGTTCTGTCATAGGATGCAGTGCTGATCAAGGTGGATGTGGTGAAACTGCAGTGGTTGCTGTGCCAGCTACACTTTCCCTGAATGTGAATGCAGTGCCCATACAGAGCATGCAGTGTCTCACAATGTGGATTCAGTATGTAGTGACAGAGAATGCAGGGCCCATGATGTGGATGCAGTGTCCCTGCAGTGGTTGCAGTGCCCCTTGCAGTTTCCCTGAATGTGGATGCAGTGCTCATGCAGTTGATGCAGTGTCCCACAAGGTTGATGCCTTATGTTGTGCTGGAAGATTCAGTAATCTTGATGGAGGATGCTGTGATCCTGCAGTCATTGCAGGGCACCTTCAGAGCCAATTCAGATTGCTGCAGTTTCCCTTCAGTTGATGCAGTGCCCCGTTCTGTGTCCCTGAATGTGCATGCAGATCCCATTCAGTGGATGCAAAGTACCAAAAGTTGGTTGCTGTATGTTGTGACAGAGGTTGCAGTGCAAACGAGTTGGATGCAGTGAGCCGGCAGTGATTGCAGTATGCCTTCAGTGCCATGTCAGCTGGATGGAGTGCCCCTGCAGTGCTTGCAGTGCCCTGTGAATTGTCTGGGAATGTGGATGGAGAAGTCATGCAGTGGATGCAGTGTCCCTCAGGGTGGATGCAGTATGTTGTGATGGAGGCTGCAGGGCCCATTAAGGTGGATGCAGTGATGCTGCAGTGGTTGCAGTGCCCCCTACAGTTCCCTGAATGTGGATGCAGTGCCCATGCAGTAGATGCAGTGTCCCATAGGGTGGATGTTGTACGTTGTGAATGGAAGATGCTGTGACCACGAAGGTGGATGCAGTCAGCCTCTGCTGAATACAGTACACCTGCAGTGCGACTTCAGCTGTATGCAGTTTCCCTGCAAGGGTTAGAGTGCACACTTCATTGTCCAAGAACGTGGATGTAGTGCCAAGGCATTGGATGCAGTGTCCCACAAGGTGCATGCAGTATGTTGTGACGGAGGATGCAGTGCCCATGAAGGTGGATTTGGTTAACCTACTGTCGTTGCAGTGCTCCCTACAGTTTCCCTGATGTGGATGCAGTGCCTATGCAGTGGATACAGTGTCCCACAAGGTGCATGCAGAATGTTGTTATGGTTTATGCAGTGCCAAGGAAGCTGGATGCAGTGTCCCTGCAGTGCTTGCAGTGCCCCCCCACATTGTCCAGGAATGTGGATGCAGGAGTCATGCAGTGGATTCAGTGTCCCACAAGGTACATGCAGTGTGTTGTGATGGAGGATGCAGGGCCCATGAAGGTGGATGCAATGATGCTGCAGTGGTTGCAGTGCCCCCTACAGTTCCCTGAATGTGGATGCAGTGCCTATGCAGTAGTTGCAGTTTCCCACAAGGAGGATGTCGTATTTTATGATGGAAGATGCAGTGCCCACGAATGTGGATGCAGTGAGCCTGTGCTGAATGCATTGCACCTGCAGTGCGACTTCAGCTGTATGCAGTGTCCCTGCAGTGGTTGCAGCGCCCCCGGCACTGTCCTGGAATGTGGATGCAGTGGCATGCAGTGCATGCAGTGTCCCACAAGGCGGATACAGTATGTTGTGACGGATGATGCAGTGCCCACAAAGGTGGATGCAGTGAGCCTACAGTCATTGCAGTGCACCTTCAGTGCTACTTAGCTGAATGCAGTGTTGCTGCAGTGGTTGCAGGGCCAACTGCAGTGTCCCTGAACGTGGATTCAGTGCCCATTCAGTAGATGCTGTGTCCCACAATGTGAATGCAATATGTTGTGACCGTGGAGCCAGTGCCCATGAAGGTGGATGCAGTGATCCTGCAGTGGTTGCAGTGCCCCTTGCAGTTTCCCTGAATGTGGATTCAGTGTTCATGCAGTGGATGCAGTGTCCCAAAAGGTGTATGCCTTATGTTGTGTTGGGGGATTCATTGCTCATGAAGGAGGATGTAGTGATCCTGCTGTCATTGCAGTGCACCTGCACTGCCACTTCAGCTGGATGCAATGTCCCTGCCATGGTTGCAGTGCCCCGTTTTGTCTCCCTGAATGTGGATGCAGAGTACCAAAAGTTGGATGAGGTATGTTCTGACAGAGGAGGCAGTGCCCATGAGTTGGAGGCAGTGAGCCGCCAGTGATTGCAGTATACCTTCAGAGACACTTCAACTAAATGCAGTCTCCCTGCAGTGGTTGCACTGCCCCCTGCATTGTACTGGCATGTGGATTCAGGTTTCATGTAGTGGATGCAGTGTCCCATAATGTGCATGCAGTATGTTGTGACGGAGGATGCAGTGCCCATGAAGGTGGATGCAGTCTCCCTGCAGTGATTGCATTTCCCACAGCATTGTCCTGGAATGTGGATGCAGTGGTCATGCAGTGGATTCAGTGTCCCACAAGGTGGATGCAGTTTGTTGTGATGGAGGATGCAGTGCCCTTGAGTGTGGATGCAGTGATGCTGCAGTGGTTGCAGTGCCCCCTACAGTTGCCTGAATATGGATGCAGTGCCCATGCAGTGGATACCGTGTCCCACAATTTGCATGCAGTATTGCATAACAGAGGATGCAGTGCCCATGAAGGAGGATGCAGTGTCACACAAGGTGGATGCAGTATGTTGTGATGGAAGATGCAGTGACCCTCTGCTGAATGCAGTGTGCCTGCAGTGCGACTTCAGCTGTTTTCCGTGTCCCTGACGTGGATGCAGGGCCCACTGCATTGTCCAAGAACATGGATGCAGTGCCCAGTCAGTGGATGCAGTGTGCCACAAGATGCATGCAGTATGTTGTGACGGAGGATGCAGTGCCCATGAAGTTAGATGCAGTGATCTGGCACAGGTTGCAGTGCACCCTGCTGTGTCCCTGAATGTGGATGTGGTGAACATGCAGTGGATGCAGTGATCCTGCAGTGATTGCAGTGTGCCTGAATTTCCACATCAGCTGGAAGCAGTGTCCCTGCAGGGGTTGCAGTGCCGCCTTCTGTGACCCTGAAGGTGAATGCTGTGCCCATGCATTGAATGCAGTGTACCTAAGGGTTTATCCAGTATGTTGTGATGGAGGATGCAGTGCCCATGAAGGTGGATGCATTGTCCCTGCAGTGGTTGCAGTGCCCACGGCATTGTGCTGTAATATTTATGCAGTGCCTATGCAGTGGATGCAGTGAAACTTCACTGATAGCAGTGCACCTGCAGTGCCACTTCAGGTTCATGCAGTGTTGCTTCAGTGGTTGCCGAGCCACCTGCAGTGTCCGAGAACGTGGATGTGGTGCCCATGCAGTGGATGCAGTGTCCCACAATGTGCAAGCAGTATCTTGTGACAAAGGATGCAGTGCCCATGATGGCGGATGCAGTGATCCTGCAGTGGTTTCAGTGCCCCCTGCAGTTTCCCTGAATGTGGATGCAGTGCTCATGCAGTGGATGCAGTGTCTGACAAGGTGGATGCATTATGTTTTGACAGATAATGCAGTTCTCATGATGGTGGATGCAGTGTCCCTGCAGTGCTTGCAGTGCCCACCATATTGTCCTGTAATGTGGATGCAGTAGTCATGCAGTGGATGCAGTGTCCCAAAAGGTGGATGCAATATGTTGTGATGGAGGATGCAGGGACTATGAAGGTGGATGAAGTGATGCTGCATTGCTTGCATTGCCCCCTACAGTTCCCTGAATGAGGATTCAGTGCCCATGCAGTAGTTGCAGTGCCACAGAAGGTGGATGGAAGATGCAGTGCCCACAAAGGTGGATGCATTGAGCATGTCCTGAATGCAGTGCATCTGCAGTGTGACTTCAGATGGATGCAGTGTCCCTACACTGGTTGCAGTGCACACTGCATTGTCTGAGAACATGGATGCAGGGCCCACGCATTGGATGCAGTGTCCCACAAGGTGCATGCAGTATGTTGTGATGGAGAATGCAGTGCCCATGAAGGTGGATGCAGTGATCCGGCAGTGGTTGCAGTGCACCCTGCTGTGTCCCTGAATGTTGATGTTGCGAACATGCAGTGGATGCAGTGACCCTGCACTGATTGCAGTGCACCTGCATTTCCACATCAGCAGGGAGCAGTGTCCCTGCAGGGCTTTCAATGCTGCCTTCTGTGTCCCTGAAGGTGAATGCAGTGCCCATGCAGAGGATGCAGTGTACCTAAAGATTTATGCAGTATTTTGTGACGGAGGATGCACTGCCCATGAAGGTGGATGCAGTGTCCCACAATGTGGATGCAATATGATTTGACATAGGATGCAGTGCCCACAAAGGTGGCTCTAGTGAGACTGCAGTGATTGCAGTGTACCTGCAGTGCCACTTCATCAGGATTCAGTGTTGCTGCAGTAGTTGCAGAGCCAACTGCAGTGTCCCTGAATGTGGATGCAGTGCCCATGCAGGGCATGCAGTGTCCCACAATGTGCATGGAGTATGTTGTGATGGAGCATGCAGTGCCCATGAAGGTGGATGCAGTGATCCTGCAGTGGTTGCAGTGCCCCCTGCAGTTTACCTGAATGTGGATGCAGTGCTCATGCAGTGGATGCAGTGTCCCTCAATGTGGCTGCTGCATGTTGTGATGGAGGATTCAGTGATCATGAAGGAGGATGCAGTGATACTGCAGTCATTGCAGTGCCCGTGCCATGCCACTTCAGCTGGCTACAGTGTCCCTGCAGTGGTTGCAGTGCCCGGTTCTGTGTCTCTGAATGCAGCTGCACTGCGCATGCAGTGGATGCAGAGTACCAAAAGTTGGTTGCCATATGTTTGCACAGAGGATGCAGTGCTCACTATTTGGATGCATTGAGCCTGTAGGGAAGGAAGTGCAGCTTCAGTGTGACTTCAGCAGGATGCAGTGTCCCTGCAGTGGTTGCAATGCCCCCTTCATTGTCCTGGAATGTGGATGCAGTGCTCATGCAGTAGATGCAGTGTCCCTCAATGTGGAGGCATTGTGCAGTGCTGAATTATGCAGTGCCAATGAAGGTGAATGCAGTGATCCTGCAGTGATGGCAATGCGCCTGCAGTGCCACTTCAGCTGGATGCAGTGTTGCTGCAGTGGTTGCAACGCCCCCTGCATTGTCCAGGAATTTTGATGCAGTGCCCAGGCAGTGGATGCAGTGTCCCACAAGGTGGATGCAGTATGTTATGATGAACGATGCAGTTCTCATGATGTTGGATGCAGCGTCCCTGAAGTGCTGGCAGTGCCACCCACATTGTCTGGAAATGTGGATGCAGTAGTCATGTAGTGCATGTAGTGTCCCACAAGGTGGATGAAGTATGTTGTGATGGAGGATGCAGGGCCCATGAAGGTGGATGGAGTGATGCTGCAGTGGTTGCAGTGCCCCCTACAGTTCCCTGAATGTTGACGCAGTGGCAATGCAGCGTCTGCAGTGTGACCCAAGTTGGATACTGTATATTGTGAAGTAGGATCACGTGCCCATGAAAGAAAATGCAGTGATCCTGAAGTGATTGCAGTGCACCTGCAGTGCCACTTCATCTGGATGCAGTGTCCCTGCAGTGGTGGCAGTGCCTGCTGTATTGTCCCTGAATGTGGATGCAGTGCCCATGCAGTGGATGGATGCAGTGTCCCACAAGGTGCATGCAGTATGTTGTGACGGAGGATGCAGTGCCCATAAGGATGGATGCTGTGATCCGGGATTGGTTGCAGTGCACCATGCTGTGTCCCTGAATGTGGATGCTGTGAACATGCGGTGGATGCAGTGATCCTGCAGTGATTGCAGTGCACCTGCATTTCCACATCAGCTGGAAACAGTGTCCCTGCAGGTCTTGCAATGCCGCATTCTGTGTCCCTAAAGGTGAATTCCAGTGTCCATGCAGTGGATGCAGTGTACCTAAAGGTGCATGCAGTATGTTGTGAGGGAGGATGCAGTGCCCATGAAGGTGGATGCCGTGTCCCTGCAGTGGTTGCAGTGCCGCATGCATTGTCCTGGAATGTGGATGCAGTGGCCATGCAGTGGATGCAGTGTCCCACAAGGCCGATGAAGTATGTTTTGTCAGAGGATGAAGTGCCCATGAGGATGGATGCAGTGAACGTGCAGTGGCTGCAATGCCCCCTACAGTTTCCCAGAATGTGGATGCAGTGCCCATGCAGTGCATACTTTGTCCCACAACGTGGATGCAATATGACTTGACAGAGGATGCAGTGCCCATGAAGGTGGATGCAGTGAGCCTGCAGTGATTACAGTGTTCCTGCAGTGCCACTTCAGTGGGATGCAGTGTTGCTGCAGTGGTTGCAGTGCCAACTGCAGTGTCCTTGAATGTGGATGTAGTGCCCATGCAGTGCATGCAGTGTCCCACAATGATCATAGAGTATGTTTTGATGGAGGATGCAGTGCCCATGAAGGTGGATGCAGTGTCCCTGCTGTGGTTGCGGTGCCCCCAGCATTGTCCTGGAATTTTGATGCAGTGCCAATGCAGTGCATTCAGTGAAATTTCAGTGAATACAGAGCTCCTGCAGTGCCACTTCAGCTGGATAAAGTGTAGCAGCAGTGTTTGCAGAGCCCCCTCCAATGTGCCTGAATGTTGATGCAGTGCCCATGCAGTGTCTGCAGTGTGACCCACGGTGGATGCACTATGTTGTGAAGTAGGATCGTGTGCCCATGAAAGAGAATGCAGTGATCCTGAAGTGATTGCAGTGCACCTCCAGTGCCACTTCAGCTGGCTGCAGTTTCCCTGCAGTGGTTGCAGTTCCGCATTATTTGTCCCTGAATGCAGATGCACTGCCCATGCAGTGGATGCAGAGTACCAAAATTTGCTTGCCATATGGTATGACAGAGGATGCAGTGCCCACGAGTTGGATGCCATGACCCGGCAGTGATTGCAATATGCCTTCAGTGCCACTTCAGCTTGATGCAGTGTCTTTGCAGTGTTGTCATGCCCACTGCATAGTCTGGAAATGTGGATGCCGTGCCCAGGCAGTGGATGCAGTGTCCCAGAAGGTGGATGCAGTATGTTTTGAAGGATAATGCAGTTCTCATGAAGGTGGATTCAGTGTCGCTGCAGTGCTTGCAGTGCCTACCGTATTCTCCTGGAATGTGAATGCAGTAATCATGCAGTGGAAACAGTGTCCCAAAAGGTGGATGCAGTATGTTGTGATGGATGATGCAGGGCCCATGAAGGTGGATGCAGTGATGCTGCAGTGGTTCCAGTGCCCCCTACTGTTCCCTGAATGTGGATGAAGTGCCCATGCAGTAGTTACCGTGTCACACATGGTGGATGTCGTATGTTGTGATGGAAGATGCAGTGCCCACGAAGGTGGATGCAGTGAGCCTGTGCTGAATGCAGTGCACCTGCAGTACGACTTCAGCTGTATGCAGTGTCTCTGCTGTGTTTGCAGTGCCCACTGCATTGTCCGTGAACTTGGATGCAGTGCCCAGGAAGTGTATGCAGTATCCCACAAGGTTTATTCAGTATGTTGTGATGGAGGATGCAGTGCCCATGAAGGCGGATGCAGTGTCCCTGCAGTGGTTGCAGTGCCCCTGGCATTGTCCTGGAATGTGGATGCAGTGCTCATGCAGTGGTTGCAGTGTCTCACAAGGCAGTTGCACTATGTTATGTCGGAGGACGCGGTGCCCAGGAAGGTGGATGCAGAGATCCGCCAGTGGCTGCAGTGCATAATGCTGTGTCCCTGAATGTGGATGCTGCAAACATGCAGTGGATACAATGATCCTGCTGTGATAGCAGTGCGCATGCATTTCCACAACATCTAGAAGCAGTGTCCCTGCAGGGCTTGCAATGACGGCTTCTGTGTGTCTGAAGGTGAATGCAGTGCCCATGCAGTGTATGCAGTGTCCCTGCAGTGGTGGCTGTGCCCCCGGCAATGTCCTGGAATGTGGATGCAGTGGACATGCAGTGAATGCAGTGTCTCACAAGGCGGATGTAGCATGTTCTGTCATAGGATGCAGTGCTGATCAAGGTGGATGTGGTGAAACTGCAGTGGTTGCTGTGCCAGCTACACTTTCCCTGAATGTGAATGCAGTGCCCATACAGAGCATGCAGTGTCTCACAATGTGGATTCAGTATGTAGTGACAGAGAATGCAGGGCCCATGATGTGGATGCAGTGTCCCTGCAGTGGTTGCAGTGCCCCTTGCAGTTTCCCTGAATGTGGATGCAGTGCTCATGCAGTTGATGCAGTGTCCCACAAGGTTGATGCCTTATGTTGTGCTGGAAGATTCAGTAATCTTGATGGAGGATGCTGTGATCCTGCAGTCATTGCAGGGCACCTTCAGAGCCAATTCAGATTGCTGCAGTTTCCCTTCAGTTGATGCAGTGCCCCGTTCTGTGTCCCTGAATGTGCATGCAGATCCCATTCAGTGGATGCAAAGTACCAAAAGTTGGTTGCTGTATGTTGTGACAGAGGTTGCAGTGCAAACGAGTTGGATGCAGTGAGCCGGCAGTGATTGCAGTATGCCTTCAGTGCCATGTCAGCTGGATGGAGTGCCCCTGCAGTGCTTGCAGTGCCCTGTGCATTGTCTGGGAATGTGGATGGAGAAGTCATGCAGTGGATGCAGTGTCCCTCAGGGTGGATGCAGTATGTTGTGATGGAGGCTGCAGGGCCCATTAAGGTGGATGCAGTGATGCTGCAGTGGTTGCAGTGCCCCCTACAGTTCCCTGAATGTGGATGCAGTGCCCATGCAGTAGATGCAGTGTCCCATAGGGTGGATGTTGTACGTTGTGAATGGAAGATGCTGTGACCACGAAGGTGGATGCAGTCAGCCTCTGCTGAATACAGTACACCTGCAGTGCGACTTCAGCTGTATGCAGTTTCCCTGCAAGGGTTAGAGTGCACACTTCATTGTCCAAGAACGTGGATGTAGTGCCAAGGCATTGGATGCAGTGTCCCACAAGGTGCATGCAGTATGTTGTGACGGAGGATGCAGTGCCCATGAAGGTGGATTTGGTTAACCTACTGTCGTTGCAGTGCTCCCTACAGTTTCCCTGATGTGGATGCAGTGCCTATGCAGTGGATACAGTGTCCCACAAGGTGCATGCAGAATGTTGTTATGGTTTATGCAGTGCCAAGGAAGCTGGATGCAGTGTCCCTGCAGTGCTTGCAGTGCCCCCCCACATTGTCCAGGAATGTGGATGCAGGAGTCATGCAGTGGATTCAGTGTCCCACAAGGTACATGCAGTGTGTTGTGATGGAGGATGCAGGGCCCATGAAGGTGGATGCAATGATGCTGCAGTGGTTGCAGTGCCCCCTACAGTTCCCTGAATGTGGATGCAGTGCCTATGCAGTAGTTGCAGTTTCCCACAAGGAGGATGTCGTATTTTATGATGGAAGATGCAGTGCCCACGAATGTGGATGCAGTGAGCCTGTGCTGAATGCATTGCACCTGCAGTGCGACTTCAGCTGTATGCAGTGTCCCTGCAGTGGTTGCAGCACCCCCGGCACTGTCCTGGAATGTGGATGCAGTGGCATGCAGTGCATGCAGTGTCCCACAAGGCGGATACAGTATGTTGTGACGGATGATGCAGTGCCCACAAAGGTGGATGCAGTGAGCCTACAGTCATTGCAGTGCACCTTCAGTGCTACTTAGCTGAATGCAGTGTTGCTGCAGTGGTTGCAGGGCCAACTGCAGTGTCCCTGAACGTGGATTCAGTGCCCATTCAGTAGATGCTGTGTCCCACAATGTGAATGCAATATGTTGTGACCGTGGAGCCAGTGCCCATGAAGGTGGATGCAGTGATCCTGCAGTGGTTGCAGTGCCCCTTGCAGTTTCCCTGAATGTGGATTCAGTGTTCATGCAGTGGATGCAGTGTCCCAAAAGGTGTATGCCTTATGTTGTGTTGGGGGATTCATTGCTCATGAAGGAGGATGTAGTGATCCTGCTGTCATTGCAGTGCACCTGCACTGCCACTTCAGCTGGATGCAATGTCCCTGCCATGGTTGCAGTGCCCCGTTTTGTCTCCCTGAATGTGGATGCAGAGTACCAAAAGTTGGATGAGGTATGTTCTGACAGAGGAGGCAGTGCCCATGAGTTGGAGGCAGTGAGCCGCCAGTGATTGCAGTATACCTTCAGAGACACTTCAACTAAATGCAGTCTCCCTGCAGTGGTTGCACTGCCCCCTGCATTGTACTGGCATGTGGATTCAGGTTTCATGTAGTGGATGCAGTGTCCCATAATGTGCATGCAGTATGTTGTGACGGAGGATGCAGTGCCCATGAAGGTGGATGCAGTCTCCCTGCAGTGATTGCATTTCCCACAGCATTGTCCTGGAATGTGGATGCAGTGGTCATGCAGTGGATTCAGTGTCCCACAAGGTGGATGCAGTTTGTTGTGATGGAGGATGCAGTGCCCTTGAGTGTGGATGCAGTGATGCTGCAGTGGTTGCAGTGCCCCCTACAGTTGCCTGAATATGGATGCAGTGCCCATGCAGTGGATACCGTGTCCCACAATTTGCATGCAGTATTGCATAACAGAGGATGCAGTGCCCATGAAGGAGGATGCAGTGTCACACAAGGTGGATGCAGTATGTTGTGATGGAAGATGCAGTGACCCTCTGCTGAATGCAGTGTGCCTGCAGTGCGACTTCAGCTGTTTTCCGTGTCCCTGACGTGGATGCAGGGCCCACTGCATTGTCCAAGAACATGGATGCAGTGCCCAGTCAGTGGATGCAGTGTGCCACAAGATGCATGCAGTATGTTGTGACGGAGGATGCAGTGCCCATGAAGTTAGATGCAGTGATCTGGCACAGGTTGCAGTGCACCCTGCTGTGTCCCTGAATGTGGATGTGGTGAACATGCAGTGGATGCAGTGATCCTGCAGTGATTGCAGTGTGCCTGAATTTCCACATCAGCTGGAAGCAGTGTCCCTGCAGGGGTTGCAGTGCCGCCTTCTGTGACCCTGAAGGTGAATGCTGTGCCCATGCATTGAATGCAGTGTACCTAAGGGTTTATCCAGTATGTTGTGATGGAGGATGCAGTGCCCATGAAGGTGGATGCATTGTCCCTGCAGTGGTTGCAGTGCCCACGGCATTGTGCTGTAATATTTATGCAGTGCCTATGCAGTGGATGCAGTGAAACTTCACTGATAGCAGTGCACCTGCAGTGCCACTTCAGGTTCATGCAGTGTTGCTTCAGTGGTTGCCGAGCCACCTGCAGTGTCCGAGAACGTGGATGTGGTGCCCATGCAGTGGATGCAGTGTCCCACAATGTGCAAGCAGTATCTTGTGACAAAGGATGCAGTGCCCATGATGGCGGATGCAGTGATCCTGCAGTGGTTTCAGTGCCCCCTGCAGTTTCCCTGAATGTGGATGCAGTGCTCATGCAGTGGATGCAGTGTCTGACAAGGTGGATGCATTATGTTTTGACAGATAATGCAGTTCTCATGATGGTGGATGCAGTGTCCCTGCAGTGCTTGCAGTGCCCACCATATTGTCCTGTAATGTGGATGCAGTAGTCATGCAGTGGATGCAGTGTCCCAAAAGGTGGATGCAATATGTTGTGATGGAGGATGCAGGGACTATGAAGGTGGATGAAGTGATGCTGCATTGCTTGCATTGCCCCCTACAGTTCCCTGAATGAGGATTCAGTGCCCATGCAGTAGTTGCAGTGCCACAGAAGGTGGATGGAAGATGCAGTGCCCACAAAGGTGGATGCATTGAGCATGTCCTGAATGCAGTGCATCTGCAGTGTGACTTCAGATGGATGCAGTGTCCCTACACTGGTTGCAGTGCACACTGCATTGTCTGAGAACATGGATGCAGGGCCCACGCATTGGATGCAGTGTCCCACAAGGTGCATGCAGTATGTTGTGATGGAGAATGCAGTGCCCATGAAGGTGGATGCAGTGATCCGGCAGTGGTTGCAGTGCACCCTGCTGTGTCCCTGAATGTTGATGTTGCGAACATGCAGTGGATGCAGTGACCCTGCACTGATTGCAGTGCACCTGCATTTCCACATCAGCAGGGAGCAGTGTCCCTGCAGGGCTTTCAATGCTGCCTTCTGTGTCCCTGAAGGTGAATGCAGTGCCCATGCAGAGGATGCAGTGTACCTAAAGATTTATGCAGTATTTTGTGACGGAGGATGCACTGCCCATGAAGGTGGATGCAGTGTCCCACAATGTGGATGCAATATGATTTGACATAGGATGCAGTGCCCACAAAGGTGGCTCTAGTGAGACTGCAGTGATTGCAGTGTACCTGCAGTGCCACTTCATCAGGATTCAGTGTTGCTGCAGTAGTTGCAGAGCCAACTGCAGTGTCCCTGAATGTGGATGCAGTGCCCATGCAGGGCATGCAGTGTCCCACAATGTGCATGGAGTATGTTGTGATGGAGCATGCAGTGCCCATGAAGGTGGATGCAGTGATCCTGCAGTGGTTGCAGTGCCCCCTGCAGTTTACCTGAATGTGGATGCAGTGCTCATGCAGTGGATGCAGTGTCCCTCAATGTGGCTGCTGCATGTTGTGATGGAGGATTCAGTGATCATGAAGGAGGATGCAGTGATACTGCAGTCATTGCAGTGCCCGTGCCATGCCACTTCAGCTGGCTACAGTGTCCCTGCAGTGGTTGCAGTGCCCGGTTCTGTGTCTCTGAATGCAGCTGCACTGCGCATGCAGTGGATGCAGAGTACCAAAAGTTGGTTGCCATATGTTTGCACAGAGGATGCAGTGCTCACTATTTGGATGCATTGAGCCTGTAGGGAAGGAAGTGCAGCTTCAGTGTGACTTCAGCAGGATGCAGTGTCCCTGCAGTGGTTGCAATGCCCCCTTCATTGTCCTGGAATGTGGATGCAGTGCTCATGCAGTAGATGCAGTGTCCCTCAATGTGGAGGCATTGTGCAGTGCTGAATTATGCAGTGCCAATGAAGGTGAATGCAGTGATCCTGCAGTGATGGCAATGCGCCTGCAGTGCCACTTCAGCTGGATGCAGTGTTGCTGCAGTGGTTGCAACGCCCCCTGCATTGTCCAGGAATTTTGATGCAGTGCCCAGGCAGTGGATGCAGTGTCCCACAAGGTGGATGCAGTATGTTATGATGAACGATGCAGTTCTCATGATGTTGGATGCAGCGTCCCTGAAGTGCTGGCAGTGCCACCCACATTGTCTGGAAATGTGGATGCAGTAGTCATGTAGTGCATGTAGTGTCCCACAAGGTGGATGAAGTATGTTGTGATGGAGGATGCAGGGCCCATGAAGGTGGATGGAGTGATGCTGCAGTGGTTGCAGTGCCCCCTACAGTTCCCTGAATGTTGACGCAGTGGCAATGCAGCGTCTGCAGTGTGACCCAAGTTGGATACTGTATATTGTGAAGTAGGATCACGTGCCCATGAAAGAAAATGCAGTGATCCTGAAGTGATTGCAGTGCACCTGCAGTGCCACTTCATCTGGATGCAGTGTCCCTGCAGTGGTGGCAGTGCCTGCTGTATTGTCCCTGAATGTGGATGCAGTGCCCATGCAGTGGATGGATGCAGTGTCCCACAAGGTGCATGCAGTATGTTGTGACGGAGGATGCAGTGCCCATAAGGATGGATGCTGTGATCCGGGATTGGTTGCAGTGCACCATGCTGTGTCCCTGAATGTGGATGCTGTGAACATGCGGTGGATGCAGTGATCCTGCAGTGATTGCAGTGCACCTGCATTTCCACATCAGCTGGAAACAGTGTCCCTGCAGGTCTTGCAATGCCGCCTTCTGTGTCCCTAAAGGTGAATTCCAGTGTCCATGCAGTGGATGCAGTGTACCTAAAGGTGCATGCAGTATGTTGTGAGGGAGGATGCAGTGCCCATGAAGGTGGATGCCGTGTCCCTGCAGTGGTTGCAGTGCCGCATGCATTGTCCTGGAATGTGGATGCAGTGGCCATGCAGTGGATGCAGTGTCCCACAAGGCCGATGAAGTATGTTTTGTCAGAGGATGAAGTGCCCATGAGGATGGATGCAGTGAACGTGCAGTGGCTGCAATGCCCCCTACAGTTTCCCAGAATGTGGATGCAGTGCCCATGCAGTGCATACTTTGTCCCACAACGTGGATGCAATATGACTTGACAGAGGATGCAGTGCCCATGAAGGTGGATGCAGTGAGCCTGCAGTGATTACAGTGTTCCTGCAGTGCCACTTCAGTGGGATGCAGTGTTGCTGCAGTGGTTGCAGTGCCAACTGCAGTGTCCTTGAATGTGGATGTAGTGCCCATGCAGTGCATGCAGTGTCCCACAATGATCATAGAGTATGTTTTGATGGAGGATGCAGTGCCCATGAAGGTGGATGCAGTGTCCCTGCTGTGGTTGCGGTGCCCCCAGCATTGTCCTGGAATTTTGATGCAGTGCCAATGCAGTGCATTCAGTGAAATTTCAGTGAATACAGAGCTCCTGCAGTGCCACTTCAGCTGGATAAAGTGTAGCAGCAGTGTTTGCAGAGCCCCCTCCAATGTGCCTGAATGTTGATGCAGTGCCCATGCAGTGTCTGCAGTGTGACCCACGGTGGATGCACTATGTTGTGAAGTAGGATCGTGTGCCCATGAAAGAGAATGCAGTGATCCTGAAGTGATTGCAGTGCACCTCCAGTGCCACTTCAGCTGGCTGCAGTTTCCCTGCAGTGGTTGCAGTTCCGCATTATTTGTCCCTGAATGCAGATGCACTGCCCATGCAGTGGATGCAGAGTACCAAAATTTGCTTGCCATATGGTATGACAGAGGATGCAGTGCCCACGAGTTGGATGCCATGACCCGGCAGTGATTGCAATATGCCTTCAGTGCCACTTCAGCTTGATGCAGTGTCTTTGCAGTGTTGTCATGCCCACTGCATAGTCTGGAAATGTGGATGCCGTGCCCAGGCAGTGGATGCAGTGTCCCAGAAGGTGGATGCAGTATGTTTTGAAGGATAATGCAGTTCTCATGAAGGTGGATTCAGTGTCGCTGCAGTGCTTGCAGTGCCTACCGTATTCTCCTGGAATGTGAATGCAGTAATCATGCAGTGGAAACAGTGTCCCAAAAGGTGGATGCAGTATGTTGTGATGGATGATGCAGGGCCCATGAAGGTGGATGCAGTGATGCTGCAGTGGTTCCAGTGCCCCCTACTGTTCCCTGAATGTGGATGAAGTGCCCATGCAGTAGTTACCGTGTCACACATGGTGGATGTCGTATGTTGTGATGGAAGATGCAGTGCCCACGAAGGTGGATGCAGTGAGCCTGTGCTGAATGCAGTGCACCTGCAGTACGACTTCAGCTGTATGCAGTGTCTCTGCTGTGTTTGCAGTGCCCACTGCATTGTCCGTGAACTTGGATGCAGTGCCCAGGAAGTGTATGCAGTATCCCACAAGGTTTATTCAGTATGTTGTGATGGAGGATGCAGTGCCCATGAAGGCGGATGCAGTGTCCCTGCAGTGGTTGCAGTGCCCCTGGCATTGTCCTGGAATGTGGATGCAGTGCTCATGCAGTGGTTGCAGTGTCTCACAAGGCAGTTGCACTATGTTATGTCGGAGGACGCGGTGCCCAGGAAGGTGGATGCAGAGATCCGCCAGTGGCTGCAGTGCATAATGCTGTGTCCCTGAATGTGGATGCTGCAAACATGCAGTGGATACAATGATCCTGCTGTGATAGCAGTGCGCATGCATTTCCACAACATCTAGAAGCAGTGTCCCTGCAGGGCTTGCAATGACGGCTTCTGTGTGTCTGAAGGTGAATGCAGTGCCCATGCAGTGTATGCAGTGTCCCTGCAGTGGTGGCTGTGCCCCCGGCAATGTCCTGGAATGTGGATGCAGTGGACATGCAGTGAATGCAGTGTCTCACAAGGCGGATGTAGCATGTTCTGTCATAGGATGCAGTGCTGATCAAGGTGGATGTGGTGAAACTGCAGTGGTTGCTGTGCCAGCTACACTTTCCCTGAATGTGAATGCAGTGCCCATACAGAGCATGCAGTGTCTCACAATGTGGATTCAGTATGTAGTGACAGAGAATGCAGGGCCCATGATGTGGATGCAGTGTCCCTGCAGTGGTTGCAGTGCCCCTTGCAGTTTCCCTGAATGTGGATGCAGTGCTCATGCAGTTGATGCAGTGTCCCACAAGGTTGATGCCTTATGTTGTGCTGGAAGATTCAGTAATCTTGATGGAGGATGCTGTGATCCTGCAGTCATTGCAGGGCACCTTCAGAGCCAATTCAGATTGCTGCAGTTTCCCTTCAGTTGATGCAGTGCCCCGTTCTGTGTCCCTGAATGTGCATGCAGATCCCATTCAGTGGATGCAAAGTACCAAAAGTTGGTTGCTGTATGTTGTGACAGAGGTTGCAGTGCAAACGAGTTGGAT
This sequence comes from Equus caballus, assembly GCF_041296265.1. Classification (NCBI taxonomy): domain Eukaryota; kingdom Metazoa; phylum Chordata; class Mammalia; order Perissodactyla; family Equidae; genus Equus; species Equus caballus. Next base: position 9,250,124 of record NC_091706.1, on the reverse strand, counting down.
GCAGTGAGCCGGCAGTGATTGCAGTATGCCTTCAGTGCCATGTCAGCTGGATGGAGTGCCCCTGCAGTGCTTGCAGTGCCCTGTGCATTGTCTGGGAATGTGGATGGAGAAGTCATGCAGTGGATGCAGTGTCCCTCAGGGTGGATGCAGTATGTTGTGATGGAGGCTGCAGGGCCCATTAAGGTGGATGCAGTGATGCTGCAGTGGTTGCAGTGCCCCCTACAGTTCCCTGAATGTGGATGCAGTGCCCATGCAGTAGATGCAGTGTCCCATAGGGTGGATGTTGTACGTTGTGAATGGAAGATGCTGTGACCACGAAGGTGGATGCAGTCAGCCTCTGCTGAATACAGTACACCTGCAGTGCGACTTCAGCTGTATGCAGTTTCCCTGCAAGGGTTAGAGTGCACACTTCATTGTCCAAGAACGTGGATGTAGTGCCAAGGCATTGGATGCAGTGTCCCACAAGGTGCATGCAGTATGTTGTGACGGAGGATGCAGTGCCCATGAAGGTGGATTTGGTTAACCTACTGTCGTTGCAGTGCTCCCTACAGTTTCCCTGATGTGGATGCAGTGCCTATGCAGTGGATACAGTGTCCCACAAGGTGCATGCAGAATGTTGTTATGGTTTATGCAGTGCCAAGGAAGCTGGATGCAGTGTCCCTGCAGTGCTTGCAGTGCCCCCCCACATTGTCCAGGAATGTGGATGCAGGAGTCATGCAGTGGATTCAGTGTCCCACAAGGTACATGCAGTGTGTTGTGATGGAGGATGCAGGGCCCATGAAGGTGGATGCAATGATGCTGCAGTGGTTGCAGTGCCCCCTACAGTTCCCTGAATGTGGATGCAGTGCCTATGCAGTAGTTGCAGTTTCCCACAAGGAGGATGTCGTATTTTATGATGGAAGATGCAGTGCCCACGAATGTGGATGCAGTGAGCCTGTGCTGAATGCATTGCACCTGCAGTGCGACTTCAGCTGTATGCAGTGTCCCTGCAGTGGTTGCAGCACCCCCGGCACTGTCCTGGAATGTGGATGCAGTGGCATGCAGTGCATGCAGTGTCCCACAAGGCGGATACAGTATGTTGTGACGGATGATGCAGTGCCCACAAAGGTGGATGCAGTGAGCCTACAGTCATTGCAGTGCACCTTCAGTGCTACTTAGCTGAATGCAGTGTTGCTGCAGTGGTTGCAGGGCCAACTGCAGTGTCCCTGAACGTGGATTCAGTGCCCATTCAGTAGATGCTGTGTCCCACAATGTGAATGCAATATGTTGTGACCGTGGAGCCAGTGCCCATGAAGGTGGATGCAGTGATCCTGCAGTGGTTGCAGTGCCCCTTGCAGTTTCCCTGAATGTGGATTCAGTGTTCATGCAGTGGATGCAGTGTCCCAAAAGGTGTATGCCTTATGTTGTGTTGGGGGATTCATTGCTCATGAAGGAGGATGTAGTGATCCTGCTGTCATTGCAGTGCACCTGCACTGCCACTTCAGCTGGATGCAATGTCCCTGCCATGGTTGCAGTGCCCCGTTTTGTCTCCCTGAATGTGGATGCAGAGTACCAAAAGTTGGATGAGGTATGTTCTGACAGAGGAGGCAGTGCCCATGAGTTGGAGGCAGTGAGCCGCCAGTGATTGCAGTATACCTTCAGAGACACTTCAACTAAATGCAGTCTCCCTGCAGTGGTTGCACTGCCCCCTGCATTGTACTGGCATGTGGATTCAGGTTTCATGTAGTGGATGCAGTGTCCCATAATGTGCATGCAGTATGTTGTGACGGAGGATGCAGTGCCCATGAAGGTGGATGCAGTCTCCCTGCAGTGATTGCATTTCCCACAGCATTGTCCTGGAATGTGGATGCAGTGGTCATGCAGTGGATTCAGTGTCCCACAAGGTGGATGCAGTTTGTTGTGATGGAGGATGCAGTGCCCTTGAGTGTGGATGCAGTGATGCTGCAGTGGTTGCAGTGCCCCCTACAGTTGCCTGAATATGGATGCAGTGCCCATGCAGTGGATACCGTGTCCCACAATTTGCATGCAGTATTGCATAACAGAGGATGCAGTGCCCATGAAGGAGGATGCAGTGTCACACAAGGTGGATGCAGTATGTTGTGATGGAAGATGCAGTGACCCTCTGCTGAATGCAGTGTGCCTGCAGTGCGACTTCAGCTGTTTTCCGTGTCCCTGACGTGGATGCAGGGCCCACTGCATTGTCCAAGAACATGGATGCAGTGCCCAGTCAGTGGATGCAGTGTGCCACAAGATGCATGCAGTATGTTGTGACGGAGGATGCAGTGCCCATGAAGTTAGATGCAGTGATCTGGCACAGGTTGCAGTGCACCCTGCTGTGTCCCTGAATGTGGATGTGGTGAACATGCAGTGGATGCAGTGATCCTGCAGTGATTGCAGTGTGCCTGAATTTCCACATCAGCTGGAAGCAGTGTCCCTGCAGGGGTTGCAGTGCCGCCTTCTGTGACCCTGAAGGTGAATGCTGTGCCCATGCATTGAATGCAGTGTACCTAAGGGTTTATCCAGTATGTTGTGATGGAGGATGCAGTGCCCATGAAGGTGGATGCATTGTCCCTGCAGTGGTTGCAGTGCCCACGGCATTGTGCTGTAATATTTATGCAGTGCCTATGCAGTGGATGCAGTGAAACTTCACTGATAGCAGTGCACCTGCAGTGCCACTTCAGGTTCATGCAGTGTTGCTTCAGTGGTTGCCGAGCCACCTGCAGTGTCCGAGAACGTGGATGTGGTGCCCATGCAGTGGATGCAGTGTCCCACAATGTGCAAGCAGTATCTTGTGACAAAGGATGCAGTGCCCATGATGGCGGATGCAGTGATCCTGCAGTGGTTTCAGTGCCCCCTGCAGTTTCCCTGAATGTGGATGCAGTGCTCATGCAGTGGATGCAGTGTCTGACAAGGTGGATGCATTATGTTTTGACAGATAATGCAGTTCTCATGATGGTGGATGCAGTGTCCCTGCAGTGCTTGCAGTGCCCACCATATTGTCCTGTAATGTGGATGCAGTAGTCATGCAGTGGATGCAGTGTCCCAAAAGGTGGATGCAATATGTTGTGATGGAGGATGCAGGGACTATGAAGGTGGATGAAGTGATGCTGCATTGCTTGCATTGCCCCCTACAGTTCCCTGAATGAGGATTCAGTGCCCATGCAGTAGTTGCAGTGCCACAGAAGGTGGATGGAAGATGCAGTGCCCACAAAGGTGGATGCATTGAGCATGTCCTGAATGCAGTGCATCTGCAGTGTGACTTCAGATGGATGCAGTGTCCCTACACTGGTTGCAGTGCACACTGCATTGTCTGAGAACATGGATGCAGGGCCCACGCATTGGATGCAGTGTCCCACAAGGTGCATGCAGTATGTTGTGATGGAGAATGCAGTGCCCATGAAGGTGGATGCAGTGATCCGGCAGTGGTTGCAGTGCACCCTGCTGTGTCCCTGAATGTTGATGTTGCGAACATGCAGTGGATGCAGTGACCCTGCACTGATTGCAGTGCACCTGCATTTCCACATCAGCAGGGAGCAGTGTCCCTGCAGGGCTTTCAATGCTGCCTTCTGTGTCCCTGAAGGTGAATGCAGTGCCCATGCAGAGGATGCAGTGTACCTAAAGATTTATGCAGTATTTTGTGACGGAGGATGCACTGCCCATGAAGGTGGATGCAGTGTCCCACAATGTGGATGCAATATGATTTGACATAGGATGCAGTGCCCACAAAGGTGGCTCTAGTGAGACTGCAGTGATTGCAGTGTACCTGCAGTGCCACTTCATCAGGATTCAGTGTTGCTGCAGTAGTTGCAGAGCCAACTGCAGTGTCCCTGAATGTGGATGCAGTGCCCATGCAGGGCATGCAGTGTCCCACAATGTGCATGGAGTATGTTGTGATGGAGCATGCAGTGCCCATGAAGGTGGATGCAGTGATCCTGCAGTGGTTGCAGTGCCCCCTGCAGTTTACCTGAATGTGGATGCAGTGCTCATGCAGTGGATGCAGTGTCCCTCAATGTGGCTGCTGCATGTTGTGATGGAGGATTCAGTGATCATGAAGGAGGATGCAGTGATACTGCAGTCATTGCAGTGCCCGTGCCATGCCACTTCAGCTGGCTACAGTGTCCCTGCAGTGGTTGCAGTGCCCGGTTCTGTGTCTCTGAATGCAGCTGCACTGCGCATGCAGTGGATGCAGAGTACCAAAAGTTGGTTGCCATATGTTTGCACAGAGGATGCAGTGCTCACTATTTGGATGCATTGAGCCTGTAGGGAAGGAAGTGCAGCTTCAGTGTGACTTCAGCAGGATGCAGTGTCCCTGCAGTGGTTGCAATGCCCCCTTCATTGTCCTGGAATGTGGATGCAGTGCTCATGCAGTAGATGCAGTGTCCCTCAATGTGGAGGCATTGTGCAGTGCTGAATTATGCAGTGCCAATGAAGGTGAATGCAGTGATCCTGCAGTGATGGCAATGCGCCTGCAGTGCCACTTCAGCTGGATGCAGTGTTGCTGCAGTGGTTGCAACGCCCCCTGCATTGTCCAGGAATTTTGATGCAGTGCCCAGGCAGTGGATGCAGTGTCCCACAAGGTGGATGCAGTATGTTATGATGAACGATGCAGTTCTCATGATGTTGGATGCAGCGTCCCTGAAGTGCTGGCAGTGCCACCCACATTGTCTGGAAATGTGGATGCAGTAGTCATGTAGTGCATGTAGTGTCCCACAAGGTGGATGAAGTATGTTGTGATGGAGGATGCAGGGCCCATGAAGGTGGATGGAGTGATGCTGCAGTGGTTGCAGTGCCCCCTACAGTTCCCTGAATGTTGACGCAGTGGCAATGCAGCGTCTGCAGTGTGACCCAAGTTGGATACTGTATATTGTGAAGTAGGATCACGTGCCCATGAAAGAAAATGCAGTGATCCTGAAGTGATTGCAGTGCACCTGCAGTGCCACTTCATCTGGATGCAGTGTCCCTGCAGTGGTGGCAGTGCCTGCTGTATTGTCCCTGAATGTGGATGCAGTGCCCATGCAGTGGATGGATGCAGTGTCCCACAAGGTGCATGCAGTATGTTGTGACGGAGGATGCAGTGCCCATAAGGATGGATGCTGTGATCCGGGATTGGTTGCAGTGCACCATGCTGTGTCCCTGAATGTGGATGCTGTGAACATGCGGTGGATGCAGTGATCCTGCAGTGATTGCAGTGCACCTGCATTTCCACATCAGCTGGAAACAGTGTCCCTGCAGGTCTTGCAATGCCGCCTTCTGTGTCCCTAAAGGTGAATTCCAGTGTCCATGCAGTGGATGCAGTGTACCTAAAGGTGCATGCAGTATGTTGTGAGGGAGGATGCAGTGCCCATGAAGGTGGATGCCGTGTCCCTGCAGTGGTTGCAGTGCCGCATGCATTGTCCTGGAATGTGGATGCAGTGGCCATGCAGTGGATGCAGTGTCCCACAAGGCCGATGAAGTATGTTTTGTCAGAGGATGAAGTGCCCATGAGGATGGATGCAGTGAACGTGCAGTGGCTGCAATGCCCCCTACAGTTTCCCAGAATGTGGATGCAGTGCCCATGCAGTGCATACTTTGTCCCACAACGTGGATGCAATATGACTTGACAGAGGATGCAGTGCCCATGAAGGTGGATGCAGTGAGCCTGCAGTGATTACAGTGTTCCTGCAGTGCCACTTCAGTGGGATGCAGTGTTGCTGCAGTGGTTGCAGTGCCAACTGCAGTGTCCTTGAATGTGGATGTAGTGCCCATGCAGTGCATGCAGTGTCCCACAATGATCATAGAGTATGTTTTGATGGAGGATGCAGTGCCCATGAAGGTGGATGCAGTGTCCCTGCTGTGGTTGCGGTGCCCCCAGCATTGTCCTGGAATTTTGATGCAGTGCCAATGCAGTGCATTCAGTGAAATTTCAGTGAATACAGAGCTCCTGCAGTGCCACTTCAGCTGGATAAAGTGTAGCAGCAGTGTTTGCAGAGCCCCCTCCAATGTGCCTGAATGTTGATGCAGTGCCCATGCAGTGTCTGCAGTGTGACCCACGGTGGATGCACTATGTTGTGAAGTAGGATCGTGTGCCCATGAAAGAGAATGCAGTGATCCTGAAGTGATTGCAGTGCACCTCCAGTGCCACTTCAGCTGGCTGCAGTTTCCCTGCAGTGGTTGCAGTTCCGCGTTATTTGTCCCTGAATGCAGATGCACTGCCCATGCAGTGGATGCAGAGTACCAAAATTTGCTTGCCATATGGTATGACAGAGGATGCAGTGCCCACGAGTTGGATGCCATGACCCGGCAGTGATTGCAATATGCCTTCAGTGCCACTTCAGCTTGATGCAGTGTCTTTGCAGTGTTGTCATGCCCACTGCATAGTCTGGAAATGTGGATGCCGTGCCCAGGCAGTGGATGCAGTGTCCCAGAAGGTGGATGCAGTATGTTTTGAAGGATAATGCAGTTCTCATGAAGGTGGATTCAGTGTCGCTGCAGTGCTTGCAGTGCCTACCGTATTCTCCTGGAATGTGAATGCAGTAATCATGCAGTGGAAACAGTGTCCCAAAAGGTGGATGCAGTATGTTGTGATGGATGATGCAGGGCCCATGAAGGTGGATGCAGTGATGCTGCAGTGGTTCCAGTGCCCCCTACTGTTCCCTGAATGTGGATGAAGTGCCCATGCAGTAGTTACCGTGTCACACATGGTGGATGTCGTATGTTGTGATGGAAGATGCAGTGCCCACGAAGGTGGATGCAGTGAGCCTGTGCTGAATGCAGTGCACCTGCAGTACGACTTCAGCTGTATGCAGTGTCTCTGCTGTGTTTGCAGTGCCCACTGCATTGTCCGTGAACTTGGATGCAGTGCCCAGGAAGTGTATGCAGTATCCCACAAGGTTTATTCAGTATGTTGTGATGGAGGATGCAGTGCCCATGAAGGTGGATGCAGTGATCTGGCAGTGGTTGAAGTGCACCCTGCTGTGTCTCTGAATGTGGATGCTGTGAACATGCAGTGAGTGCAGTCATCCTGCAGTGATTGCAGTGCGCCTGCATTTCCACATCAGTTGGAAGCAGTGTCCCTGCAAGGCATGCAGTCAAGCCTTCTGTGTCCCTGAAGGTGAATGCAGTGCCCATGAAGGTGGATGCGGTGTCCCTGCAGTGGTTGCAGTGCGCACTGCATTGTATGAGAACGTGCCTGCACTGCCCCGGCATAGGATGAAGTGTCCCACAAGGTGCATGCAGTATGTTCTGAGGGAGGATGCAGTGCCCATGAAGGTGGATGCAGTTATCCAGAAGCTGATGCAGTGAATCTGCTGTGATTGCAGTGCACCTGCATTTCCACATCAGCTGGAAGCAGTGTCACTGCCATGGTTGCAGTGCCGCCTTCTGTGTCTTGGGAGGTGAATGCAGTGCCGATGCAGAGTACCAAAAGTTGGTTGGGTATGTTGTGACAGAGGATGCAGTGCCCACGAGTTGGATGCAGTGAGCCAGCAGTGATTGCAATACAGCTTCAGTGCCACTTAAGCTGGATGCAGTGTAGCTGCAGTGGTTGCAGAGCCCCCTGCCATGTCCCTGAATGTGGATTCTGTGCCCATGCAGTGTCTGCAGTTTGACTCAGGGTGGATGCAGTATGTTGTGAAGTAGGATTCAGTGCCCATGAAGGGTGATGCAGTGCTCCTGAAGTCATTGCAGTGCACATGCAGTGCCACTTCATCGGGATGCAGTGTCCCTGCAGTGTTTGACATGCAGCCTGCTGTGTCCCTGAATTTGGATGCTGTGGACATGCAGTGGATGCAGTGATCCTGCAATCAGTGCAGTGAATTTGCAGTGCCACTTCAGCTGGCTGAACTGTCCCTGCAGTGGTTACATTGCCCCATTCTGTGTCCCTGAATGTGGATGCAGTGCCCATGCAGCAGATGCAGAGTACCAAAAGTTGGTTGCCGCATGTTGTGACAGAAGATGCAGATCCCTTAAGTTGGATGCAGTGAACCGGCAGTGATGGCTGTACGCATTCAGTGCCACTTCAGTTGGATGCTCTGTCTCTGCAGTGGTTGCAGTGCCCACTGCATTGTCCAAGAACGTGGATGCAGTGCCCAGGCATTGGATGCAGTGTCCCACAAGGTGCATGCAGGATGTTGTGACGGAGGATGCAGTGCCCATGAGGGTGGATGCAGTGATGCGGCAGTGGTTGCAGTGCACCCTGCTGTGTCACTGAATGTGCATGCTCTGTACATGCAGTGGATGCAGTGTACCTAAAGGTGGATGCAGTATGTTGTGAAGCAGGATTCAGTGCCCATGACGGATGATGCAGTGATCCTGCTGTCATTGCTGGGCACCTGCTGTGTCACATCTGCTGGATGCAGTGTTGCTGCAGTGGTTGCAGTGCCCCTGCATTGTCTGGGAATGTGGATGCAGTGTCCAGACAGTGGATGCAGTGTCCCACAAGGTGGATGCAGTATGTTATGACAGATGATGCAGTTCTCATGAAGGTAGATGCAGTGTCCCTGCAGTGCTTGCAGTGCCCCTCGCATTGTCCGGGAATGTGGATGCAGTAGTCATGCAGTGGATGCAGTGTCCCATAAGGTGGATGCAGTATGTTGTGATGGAGGATGCAGGGCCCATGAAGGTGGATGCATTGATACTGCCATCATTGCAGTGCCCCCTACAGTTTCCTGAATGTGGATGCAGTGCCCATGCAGTAGTTGCTGTGTCCCACAAGGTGGGTGTCGTATGTTGTGATGGAAGATGCAGTGCCCACGGAGGTGTATTCCCTGAACCTCTGCTGAATGCAGTGCACCTGCAGTGTGACTTCAGCTGTATGCAGTGTCCCTGCAGTGGTTGCAGTGCCCACAGCATTGTCCGAGAACATGGATGCTGTGCCCAGGCATTGGATGCAGTGTCCCACAAGGTGCATGAAGTAGTTTGTGACGGAGGATGCAGTGCCCATGAGGGTAGATGCAGTGATCCAGGACTAGTTGCAGTGCACCCTGCTGTGTCTCTGAATGTGGATGTTGTGAACACACAGTGGATGCAGTGATCCTGCAGTGATTGCAGAGCGCCTGCATTTCCACATCAGCTGGAAGCAGTGTCCCTGCAGGGGTTGCAGTTCCTCCTTCTGTGTCACTGAAGCTGAATGCAGTGCCCATGCAGTGGATGCAGTGTACCTAAAGGTTTATGCAGTATGTTGTGACGGAGGATCCAGTGCCCATGAAGGGGGATGCAGTGTCCCTCAAGTGGTAGAAGTGCCCCCAGCATTGTCCTGAAATGTTGATGCAGTGTCTATGCATTGGATGCAGTGAATCTTCAGTGATTGCAGTGCGCCCGCAGTGCCACATCAGCTGGATGTAGTGTCCCTGCAGTGGATGCAGTATGCCTGCATTTCCACATCAGCTGGAAGCAGTGTCTATGCTGTGCTTGCAGTGCCCCATTCTGTGTCCCTGAGTGTGGATGCAGTGCACATGCAGTGGATGCAGAGTACGAAAATATGGTTGCCGTATGTTGTGACAGTGGATGCAGTGTCCCCGAGTTGGATGCAGTGAGCCGGCAGTGATTGCCGTACACCTTCAGTGCCACTTCTGCTGAATGCAGTTTCCCTGCAGTGGTTGCCATGCCCACTGCATTGTGCGAGAATGTGGATGCAGTGCCCAGGTTTCGGATGCAGTGTCCCACAATGTGGATGCAGTATGCTGTGACAGAGAATGCAGTGCCCACGAGATTGGATGCAGTGAGCAGATAGTGATTGTAGTGCACTGCCGTTTCACTTCGGCTGCATGCACTGTGACAGAAGTGGTTGCAGTGCCCCCTTCTGTGTTCCTGAATGTGGATGTGGTTCCCATGCAGAGGATGCAGAGTTCCAAATGTTGGTTGCCGTATGTTGTGACAGATGATGCAGTGCCCTAGAGTTGGATGCAGTGATCCTGCTGTGATTACAGTGCGCCTTCATTGCCACTGCAGCTGCAGCCTGTGTCCCTGCAGTGGTTGTAGTGCCACCTGCATTGTCCCTGAATTTGGATGCAGTGCCTATGCAGTGGATGCAGTGTCCAACAGGGTGCATGCAGTATGTTGTGAGGGAGGATGCAGTGCACATGAGGGTGGATGCACTGATCCAGCACTGGTTGCAGTGCACCCTGCTGTGTCTCTGAATGTGCATGCTGTGAACATGCAGTGGATGCAGTGATCCTGCAGTGATTACAGTGCACCTCCATTTCCACATCAGCTGGAAGCAGTGTCACTGCAGTGGTTGCAGTGCTGCCTTCTGTGTCCCTGAAGGTGAATGCAGTGACAATGCAGTGTACCTAAAGTTTTATGCAGTATGTTGTGACGGAGGATGCAGTGCCCATGAAGGTGGATGCAGTGTCCCTGCAGTGGTTGCAGTGCCCCTGGCATTGTGCTGGAATGTGGATGCAGTTCTCTTGCAGTGGATGCAGTGTCCCACAATGTGCATGCAGTATGTTGGGATGGAGAATGTAGTGCCCATGAAGGTGAATGCAGTGACACTGCAGTGGTTGTGGTGCCCCCTGCAGCGTACCTGAATGTGGATGCAGTGCTCACAGACTGGATTCAGTGTCCCACAACGTGGATGCCTTATGTTGTGTTGGAGGATAAGGGATCATGAAGCAGAATGCAGTGCTCTTACAGGTATTTGCTGTGCATCTGCAGTGCCAATTCAGCTGGTTTCAGTGTCCCAGCAGTGGTTGCAGTGCCCCATTCTGTGTCTCTGAATGTGGATGCAGTGCCCATGCAGTGGATGCAGAGTACCAAAAGTTGGTTGCCATATTTTGTGACTGAGGATGCAGTGCCCACAAGTTGGATGCAGTCAGCCGGCGGTGATTGCAGTACGCCTTCCGTGCCACTTCAGCTGAATGCAGTGTCCCTGCAGTGGTTGCAGTGCCCCGTTCTGTGTCTCTGAATGTGGATGCAGTGCCCATGCATTGGATGCAGAATAACCCAAGGTGTATGCAGAATGTTGGGATGAAAGATGTATTGCCCATGTAGGGGGATGCAGTGATCCTGCACTGGTTGCAGTTCACCCTGCAGTTTACCTGAATGTGAATGCACTGCCCATGAAGCAGATGCAGTGGTGCCCAAGGTGGATGCTGTATGTTGTGATGTAGGATGCAGTGCCCCGAAGGACGATGCAGTGATCCTGCAGTGATTGCAGTGTGCCTGCATTTCCACATCAGCTGGATGCAGTGTAAATGCAGTGGCTGCACGGGCCACTTCTGTGTCCCTGAATGTGGATGCTGTGCCCATGCAGCGACTGCAGTGTGACACAAGGTGGATGCAGCATGGTGTGACCGATGATGCAGTGCCCATGAAGGTGGATGCAGTGTCAACTGAAGTGGTTGCAGTGCCCCCGGCATTGTCCTGGAATGTGGTTGCAGTAGTCATCCAGTGGGTGCAGTGTCCCAATGGTGGATGCAGTATGTCGTGACGGAGGACGCAGTGCCGATGAAGGTGGATGCGGTGATCCTGCAGTGGTTGCTGAAGCTGCTACATTTCCATGAATGTGGATCCAGTTCCCATGCAGTAGTTGCAGTGTCCCACAAGGTGGATGCAGTATGTTGTGACCAAGGATGCAGTGCCGATGAACATGGATGCTGTGAGCCTGCAGTGATTGCAGTGTACCTGCACTGCCACTTCAGCGTGCTGCAGTTTCCCTGCACAGGTTGCAGTGACTCCTGCATTGTCCCTGAATTTTGATGCAGTGTGCATGCAGTGCATGCAGTGTCCAACAAGATGGATGCAGTATGTTATGACAGATGATGCAGTCTTCATGGAGGTGGATGCAGTGTCCCTGCAGTGCTTGCAGTGCCCCCTGCATTGTCCAGGAATGTGGATCTAGTAGTCATGCAGTGGATGCAATGTCCCACAAGGTGGATGCAGTATGTTGTGATGGAGAATGCAGGGCACATGAAGGTGGATGCAGTGAGCCTGCAGTGTTTGCAGTGCACCTGCAGTGCCCCTTCGGCTGTATGCAGTGTCCCTCCAGTGTTTGCAATGCCCCCCGCATTGTCCAGGAATGTGGATGCAGTAGTCATGCAGTGGATTCAGTGTCCCACAGTGTGGATGCAGGTTGTTGTGACGGAAGATGCAAGGCGAATGAATTTGGATGCAGTGATGTTGCAGTGGTTGCATTGCCCCCTACAATTCCCTGAATGTGGATGCAGTTCCCATGTAGTAGTTGCAGTGTTCCACAAGGTGGATGCAGTATGTTGTGACATAGGATGCAGTGCCCAAGAAGGTGGATGCAGCAGTGCCAAAGTCACGTGCCAGCTAGGCCTGCACCAAGTACCTGTCACACTTGAATCACAGGTCAGCCTCACTTGAAGCACGTGTCAGCCACACTGGCATAACTTGCCTGCCATGCCAGAACCACGTGCCAAACATGCCACAAACACATGTGAGCCAGGCTTTAGCAGCACCTTGGCCGTGCATGAGCCACACCTGAGCCATGTGTTAGCCATGCGTGACAAAAGCCTGATTAATGTGTCAGCCACATGGGAGCCAGTGCTGTGGCACTCCTGCATCATGTGAGAGCCATGGCTGAGCTATGCCTGAAACACGTGTGAATGTGTCATCTACCACATGTGACCAACACATGTCGTGTGTGAGCCACAGCTGCAATACAACCAAATCATGTGTGAGCCCTACATGAACCACATGTGAGACACCCTGAAGCACATCTGAAGCACCTGTGAAACACATGTGATCAATGCTTGAACCGCACATGAACCACTGGGGAGCCACACATGAAACACAGGTGAGCCATGCGGGAGCCACGTGCCAGCCATGACTGAGTATGCGGCAGCCAGGTTTCAAACACATGTGAGTCAAGGTGGCAGCCACATATGTATGGCATGTCACACACGTGCCACCACATTTCTGCCACACATGGATCCTGTGCAATGCATGCCTGAGTCATGGGTCAGCCATGCCAGAGACATTTGTCAGCCACACCAGAGCCATGTTTCAAAGATGCCTGAGTCTCCTGTCAGCCACCCCTGTACCACATTCCACCCCTGCATGCACCAAGCACCAGCCATCCCTGAAGCACACGAAGGCCATTCATGAAGCATGTGTGACCCACACCAGAGTGACATGTCACGCATGCCTGTGTCATGTGGCTACCTCACCTGAGTCATGTGTCAGCCACACCTGAATAAACTGTGAGCCACGCCTGAGTCACGTCTCAGCAGTGTCGAAGTCATGTGCCAGCCCGTCCTGAACCAACTGCCAGTCACACTTGAACCACAGGTCAGCCTCACTCGAAGCACATGTCAGCCACACTGGGACAACTTGCCTGCCATGCCGGAACCACGTGCCAACCATGCCACAAAAACATGTGAGCCACGCCTGAGCAACACCACAGCCATGCATGAGCCACTCCTGAGCCTTCTGTAATCCAAGCATGACAAAAGCCAGAATCACATGTCCACCACATGGGAGCCAGTGCTGTGGCATGCCTGCATCATCTGGGAGCCATGGCTGAGCTATGCCTTAACCACTGGTGAAAGTGTCCTCTACGATACGTGACCCACATGAGTCTTGTGTTGTCAAGGCCTGAATTACAACTGAACCATGTGTGAGCCATGCATGAACCACATGTGAGACACCCTTGAAGCACATCTAAACCACCTGGGAAACACACGTGTTTGATGCTTGAATCACACATGACTCGCAATGGAGCCACACATGAAACACAGCTGAGCCATGTGGGAGCCACATGCCAGCCATGAGTGAGTAATGCGGCAGCCACGTTTCAGCAACCTGTGAGTCACGTGGAAGCCACTCCTGTACGGCATGTCACACACGTGTGACCACATGTCTGCCACACATTGATCCTGTGCGATGAATGCCTGAGTCATGTGTCAGCCATGCCTGAGACATGTGTGAGCCACACCAGGGTCATGTTTCACACATGGCTGTGTCACATGTCAGCCACTCCTGAACCACCTGCCACCCATGCATGTACCCTGCACCAGCCACCCCGAACCACACGAAGGCCATCCATGAGCCATATGTAAACAAAACCCAGGTGACATTTCACATCCACCTGTGTCACGTGGCCGCCTCACCTGAGTCATGTGTCAGCCATACCTGCATAATGTGTGAGTCACGTCTCAGCTCTGCAGTTGTCATGTGCCAGCCCGTCCTCAACAAACTGCCAGTCACACTTAAACAACAGGTCAGCCTCACTCGAAGCATGTGTCAGCCACACTGGCACAACTTGCCTGCCATGCCTGAACCACGTGACAACCATGCCACAAACACATGTGAGTCACGCTTGAGCAGTACCACAGCTGTGCAGGTGAGACACATGAGCCAAGTGTGAGCCATGTGTGGCAAAAGCCTGAATCATGTGTCAAATACGTGGGAGCCAGTGCTGTGGCATGCCTACATCACGTGTGAGCCATGGCTGAGCTATGCATTAACCACTGGTGAAAGTGTCCTCTACCATTTGTGACCCAGATGAGTCATGCGTGAGCCACGCCTGAATTACACCTGAACCATATGTGAGCCATGCATGAACCACATGTGAGACACCTGTGAAACACATCTGAACCACCTGTGAAACACACATGTTCGATGCTTGAACCACACATGAACCGCAGGGGAGCCACACATGAAACAGAGCTGAGCCATGCATGAGCCACGTGCCAATGACCGAGTATGTGGGAGACACGTTTCAGGAACCTGTGAGTCACGTGGGAGCCACATCTGTATTGCATGTCACACACGCGTGACAACATGTCTACCACACATGGATCCTGTGCGATGCATGCCTGAGTCACCTGTCAGTATGCCTGAGATATGTGTGAGCCACACCAGGGTCATGTTTCACACATGCCTGTGTCACATGTCAGCCATGCCTGAACCACCTGCCAGCCATGCATGTACCCTCAACCAGCCACCCCTGAACCAAATGAAGGCCATTCATGAGCCATATGTGAAACAAACGCAGGTGACATGTCATGCCCACCTGTGTCATGTGGCCACCTCACCTGAGTCATGTGTCAGCCACGCCTGAATAATATGTGAGTCAAGTCTCAGCCATGCTGTTGTCATGTGCCAGCCCAGCCTGAACCAACTGCCAGTCACACTTGAACTGGTCAGCCTCACTCGAAGCATGTGTCAGCCACACTGGCACAATTTGCCTGCCATGCCTGGACCACGTGACAACCATGCCACAAACACATGTGAGTCACGCTTGAGCAGTACCATAGCTGTGCATGTGCAACACATGAGCCATGTGTGAGCCATGCATGGAAAAAGCCTGAATCATGTGTCACATATGTGGGAGCCAGTGCTGTGGCACGCCTACATCACATGTGAGCCATGGCTGAGCTATGCCTTAAGCACTGGTGAAAGTCTCAATGATATGTGACTCACAAGAGTCCTGTGTCAGCCATGCCTGCATTACAGCTGAACCATTTGTAAGCCATGCATGAACCACATGTGAGACACCCTTGAAGCACATCTAAGCCACCTGTGAAACACACATGTTGGATGCTTGAATCGCACATCACACACAGCTGAGCCATGTGGGAGCCACGTCCCAGCCATGAGTGAGTATGCGGGAGCCACGTTTCAGCAACCTGGGAGTCACGTGGGAGCCACACCAGTACGGCATGTCACACACGTGTGACCACATGTCTGACACACATGGATCCTGTGCGATGCATGCCTGAGTCACGTGTCAGCCATGCCTGACACATGTGTCAGCCACACTAGAGTCCTGTTTCACACAGGCCGGAGTCACATTTCAGCCACGCCTGAACCACCATCCACCCATGCGTGAACCATGCAGCAGCCACCCCTGAACCACACGAAGGCCATGCGTGAACCATGTGTGAACCACACCTGTGTGATGTGTCAGGCACGCCTGTGTCACGTTTCCACCTCACCTGAGTCATGTGTCAGCCACACCTGAACAACGTGTGAACCATGCCTGTGTCAAGGCTCAGCCGTGCAAAGTCACTTGCCAGCCAGGCCTGAACCAAGTGCCAGTCACACTTGAACCACAGGTCAGCCTCACTTGAAGCACGTGTCAGCCACACTGCCAAAACTTGCCTGCCATGTCAGAACCACGTGCCACCCCTGCCACAAACACATGTGAGGCACGCCTGACCAACACCACAGACATGCATGAGCCACACCTGAACCATGTGTGAGCCATGCGTGATCAAGGCCTGTATCATGTGTCAGCCACATGGGAGCCAGTTCTGTGGCATGCCTGCATCATATGTGAGCCATGGCTGAGCTATGCCTGACCCACGTGTGAGATTGTCCTCAACCATATGTGACCCAGATGAGTCGTTTGAGATCCTCATCTGAATTACACCCGAACAATGTTTGAGCCATGAAGGAACCCCATTAGAGACACCCTTGAACCACATCTGAGGAACCTGTGAAACACACATGTTCCATGCTTGAACTACGAATGAACCACAGGGGAGCCACCCATGAGACACAGCCGAGCCAGGTGTGAGCCACGTGGCAGCCATGAGTGAGTATGTGGGAGCCACGTTTCAGCAACCTATAGTCCCATGGGAGCCACCCATGTACAGCATGTGACTCCTGCATGATCACATTTCCGTAACACATGGATAATGGGTGATGAATGCCTGAGTCACGTGTCAGCCACACTAGAGTCCTGTTTCACACAGGCCGGAGTCACATTTCAGCCACACCTGAACCACCAGCCACCCATGCGTGAACCATGCACCAGCCACACCTGAACCACATGGAGGCCATGCGTGAACCATGTGTGGACCACACCTGCGTAATGTGTCAGCCACGCCTGTGTAACGTTTCCACCTCACCTGAGTCATGTGTCATCCATGCACGAACAATGTGTGAACCACGCCTGTGTCAAGGCTCAGCCACGCAAAGTCACGTGCCTGCCAGGCCTGAACAAAGTGCCAGTCACACTTGAATCACAGGTCAGCCTCACTTGAAGCACATGTTAGCCACACTGGCACAACTTGCCTGCCATGCCTGAACCACGTGCCACCCATGCCACAAACACATGTGAGCCACGCCTGAGCAACACCACAGACATGCATGAGCCACACCTGAACCATGTGTGAGCCATGTGTGATCAAAGCCTGTATCATGTGTCAGCCACTTGGCTCCCAGTTATGTGGCATGCCTGCATCCCGTGTCAGCCATGGCTGAGGTATGAATGAACCACGTGTGAGATTGTCCTCAACCATATGGGACCCAGACAAGTCGTGTGAGATCCACACCTGAATTACACCCGAACCAGTGTGAGCCATGCAGGATCCACATGGGAGACACCCTTGAAGCACATCTGAACCACCTGTGAAACACACATGATCGATGCTTGAACCGCACATGAACCGCAGGGGAGCCACCCATGAAACACAGCTGAGCCATGCATGAGCCACGTGCCAGCCATGACTGGGTATGGGGGAGCCACGTTTCAGCAACCTGTGAGTCACGTGGGAGCCACACCTGTATGGCATGTCACACACACGTGTCCACATGTGTGCCACACATGACTCCTGTGTGATGCATGCCTGAGCCACGTCAGCGATGACTGAGACATGTGTGAGCCACCCCAGGGTCTTGTTTCACACATGCCTGTGTCACATGTCAGCCATGCCTGAACCACCTGCCACTCAAGTGTGAACCCTGCACCAGCCACCCCTAAACCACACGAAGGCCATGCATGAGCCATGTGAGAACCACACCCAGCTGACATGTCACGCAACTCTGTGTCACGTGGCTGCCTCACCTGAGTCCTGTGTAAGCCACCCCTGCATAACGTGTGAGAAACGCCTGAGTCAGGTCTCAGCCATGTCGATGGCATGTGCCAGCCAGGCCTGAACCAACTGCCAGTCACACTGGAACCACAGGTCAGCCTAATTAAAGCACGTGTCAGCCACACTGGCACAACTTGCCTGCCATGCCTGAACCACGTGACAAGCATGCCACAAACACAGGTGAGTCACTCTTGAGCAGTACCACAGCTGTGCATGTGCCACACATGAGCCATGTGAGAGTCATGCGTGGCAAAAGCCTGAATCATGTGTCAGATACGTGGGAGCCAGTGCTGTGGCACACCTGCATCATTTGTGAGCCACAGCTGAGCTATGCCTGAACCACGTGTGAAAGTGTCCTCTACTATTTGGGACACAGACGAGTCGTGCATGAGCCATGCCTGAATTGCATCCGAACCAAGTGTGAGCCATGCATGAACCACAAGGGAGACACCCTTGATGCACATCTGAACGACCTGTGAAACACACATGTTCGATGCTTGAATCGCACATGACCCGCAATGGAGCCACACATGAAACACAGCTGAGCCATGTGGGAGCCACGTCCCAGCCATGAGTGAGTATGTGGGAGCCACGTTTCAGCAACCTGTAGTCACGTGGGAGACACCCATGTACAGCATGTGACTCCTGCATGATCACATTTCTGTCACACATGGATACTGAGCAATGAATGCCTGAGTCATGTGTCAGCCATGCCTGACACATGTGTCAGCCACACCGGAGTCCTGTTTCACACGTGCTGGAGTCACATTTCAGCCATGCCTGAACCACCTGGCACTCATGCGTGCACCATGCACCAGCCACCCCTGAATGGCACCAAGGCCATGCATCAACCCTATGTGAACCCCACCTGCGTGACATGTTAGCCACCCCTGTGTCTCGTTTCCACTTCACCTGAGTCATGTGTCAGCCACGCCTGAACAACGTGTGAACCACACCTGTGTCAAGGCTCAGCCGTGCCAAGTCATGTGCCAGCCGGGCCTGAACCAAGTGCCAGTCACACTTGAACCACAGGTCAGCCTCACTTGAAGCACGTGTCAGCCACACTGGCACAACTTGCCTGCCATGCCTAAACCACATGCCACCCATGCCACAAAAACATGTGAGCCATGCCTGAGCAACACCACAGCCATGCATGAGCCACACCTCAGCCGTGTGTGAGCCCTGTGTGATGACCGCTAGAATCATGCGTTAGCCACATTTGACTCAGTTCTGTGGCGTGCTTGCATCACGTGTTAGCCTTTTTTTCAGCTGCACATGAACCATGTGTGAGCCATGCGTAAATCATGTGTGAAAGTCTCCTGTAGCATTTGTGACCCTGATAAGTCATATGTGAGCCATGCCTGAATTACATCAGAACCATGTGTGAGCCACAACTGAATCGTGCATGAAGCACATGTGAGGCACCGTTGAACCACATCTGGAACACATGTGAAGCACCCATGTTCAATTCTTGAACCACACATGAAGCTCAGGTGAGCCACACGTGAAACACAGCTGAGGCATGCATGAGCCACGTGCTACCCTTGACTGAGTATGTCGGGCCTGCGTGTCAGCAATGTGGGAACCATACCTGTATGACATATCCCACGTGTGACCACAGGCCTGCCACGCATGGATAATGTGTGATGAATGCCTGAGTTGCGTGTCACCCATGCCTGCGTCATGTGTCAGCCCCGCATCAGAAAAGTGCCAGCCACACTTGAATCACATGTCACCCACATCTGAGCCTCATGTCAGGCACGCTGGAGCCATGTGTCCACTGTGACACACCAAGTGGCAGCCACACAGCAAGCACGTGTCACTGCTGCCTGTATGAAGCATCACATACCACTGGAACCCGTGTCTGACACACCTGAATCCCATGCCTGAAACACATGTCAGCAATGCCTGAGTGTCGTGACAGACATGCCTGAGCCATGTGCCAATCATGCCAGAGCCATGCCCCAGTCATGCATGAGCCTCCCCTGAGACGTGTGTGGGCCATGTGTGAAAAACTCCTGAATCATGTGTCAGCCACACCTGGCCCAGTTCTGAGGCTCACCTAAACTCCATGTGAGCCATCACTGATCCATGCCTGCACCACGTGTGAGCCACACCTGAATCACGGCTCAAACACTCCTCAACCAAAGGGGACACACACATGAGCCATGTGTGAGCCACAACTGAGTTACACGTGAACCATTTGGGAACCACACCTGGACCATGACTGAACCACATGAGGCACACTTGAACCACATGTGGAACAAGTGTGAAGCACACACGTTCCAGGTTTGAAACACAGGTGAACGACAAGGGAGCCACTCGAGAAACATGGCTGGGACACGCATGAGCCACGTGCCAGCCACGTCCGAGTAGGTGGGAGCCAGTTGTCAACAGCGAGTGAGTCACGTGTGTTCCACACAGGAACGACATGTAACAGATGCATGAAACACAGGTCTGCCAGGCTCGGATAATGTGCGGTGAATGCCTGAGTGACATGTCAGCCGTGCCTGGGTCATGTGTCAGCCACACCTGAAACACCTGTCACCCATGCATGAACCACGCATTAGCAACCCCCGAGCCACGTGAAGGGCCGTGCATGAACCAGGTGCAAGCCACAGCTGCATGATGTGACAGGCACGCCTATTTCATGTGGCTGCATCACCTGAGTCATGTGCCAGCCATGCCTGAAAAACGTGTGAGCGAAGACTGACTCTCATCTCAGCCATGCCGAAGTCACATGCCAGCCACGACTGAACCATGTGCCAGTCCCAATTTCACCACACGGCAGCCTCACTTGCATGTGTCAGCCACGCTGGAGCCACCTGCCAGCCATGCCTGAACCACGTGCCAACAATGCTACAGACAAGTGTGAGCCACACCTGACAGCACCACACCCATGCATGAGCCACACCTCAGCAGTGTGGGAGCCATGCGTGACAAATGCCTGAATCGTGCGTCAGCCACATGCGACCCAGTTCTGTTTCGTGCCTGCATCACGTGTGAGCCTTGGCTGAGCTGCAACTGAACCATGTCTGAGCCGCACCTGAACCATGTCTGAGCCATGCCTAAATCATGTGTGAATGTCTCCTGTAGCATTTGTGACCCACACTAGTCATGTGTGAGCCATGCCTGAATTACATCAGATCCATATGTGAGTCACAACAAAACAATGACTGAGCACATGTGAGGCACCATTCAACCACATCTGGACCACATGAGAAGCACCCATTTTCCATGCTTGAACCACACTTGAAGCTCAGGTGAGCCACACGTGAAACACAGATGAGGTATGCATGAGCCACATGCCAGCAGTTAGTGAATATCGGGGCCCATGTGTCAGCAATGTGGGAGCCACACCTGTACGACATGTCCCACGTGTGACCACATGCCTGCCACGCATGGATAATGTGCAATGAATGCCTGAGTTGCGTGTGAGCCATGCCTGCGTCATCCATCAGCCCCGCATCAGAAAAGTGCCGGCCACTCCTGAATCACCTGTCACCCACATCTGAACCACATGTCAGGCATGCCTTAGCCATGTGCCAAGTGCGACACACCAAGTGTCAGCCACACAGAAAGCACGTGCCACTGCAGTCTGTACGAAGCATCACATAGCACTGGAAGCCGTGTCCGACACACCTGAATCCCATGCCTGAAACACATCAGCAATGCCTGAGTGTCGTGTCAGACATGCCTGAGCCACGTGCCAACCATGCCAGAGCCACACACCAGCCATGCATGAGCCTCCCCTGAGAGGTATGTAAGCCATGTGTGACAAACTCCTGAATCATGTGTCAGCCACATCTGGCCCCGGTCTGAGGTTTGCCTGAACTCCATGTGATCCATGGCAGTGCAATGCCTGCACCACTTGTGAGACACGCCTGTATCATGGCTCAAACACTCCTCAACAATATGTGACATGCACGAGCCATGTGTGAGCCACACCTGGGTTACACCTGAACTATTTGGGAGACACACCTGAACCATGACTGAAGCACATGAGACACATTTGAACCACATGTGAAACACGTGTGAAGCACACATGTTCAAGGTTTGAACCACACCTGAACCACAAGAGAGCCACTCGTGAAACATGGCTGGGCCACATGTGAGCCACATGCCAGCCACGTCCGAGTAGGTGGGATCCATTTGACAGCAGCCAGTCAGTCACGTGTGAGCCACACAGGAACAATATGTAAACCATGCATGAAACATATGTCACCAGGCACGGATAATGTGTGATGAATGCCTGAGTCACGTGTCAGCCATGCTTGTGTCATGTGTCAGCCACCCCTGAAACACCTGGCACCCATGCGTGAAACTCGCACCAGACACCCCTGAGCGTCCTGAAGGCCATGCATGAAGCAGGTGCGAGCCACAGCTGCATGATGTGACAGGCGCGCCTGTGTCATGTGGCTGCCTCACCTGAGTCATGTGTCAGCCATGACTGAAAATTGTGTAAGCAACTCCTGAGTCTAATCTCAGCCATGCCGAAATCACATGCCAGCCATGACTGAACCATGTGCCAGTCCCAATTTCACCACACACCATTCTCACTTGAAGCACGTGTCAGCCACACTGGAGCCACCTGCTGTCCATGCCTGAACCATGTGCCAACAATGCCACAAACAAGTGTGAGCCACTCCTGACAGCACTGCAGCCATGCATGAGCCACACCTCAGCCGTGTGTGAGCCATGTGTGACAAAATCCTGAATCATGTGTCAGCCACACCTGGCCCCTGTCTGAGGCTCGCCTGAACTCTATGTGAGACATGGCTGAGCCATGCCTGCACCACGTGTGAACCACGCCTGAATCACGGCTCAAACACTCCTCAACGATATGTGAGACGCACATGAGCCATGTGTGAGCCACACCTGGGTTACACCTGAACCATTTGGGAGCCACACCTGAACCATGACTGAACCACAAGAGACACACTTGAACCACATGAGAAACACGTGTGAAGCACGCATCTTCAATGACTGAACCACACGTGAACCACAATGGAGCCACTCGTGAAACATGGCTGGGCCATGCATGAGCCACGTGCCAGCTGGGTCTGAGTAGGTGGAGATATCCGTCAGCAGCAAGTGAGTCACATGTGTGCCACACATGAAAGACATGTAACCCATGCATGAAACACATGTCAGCCAGGCATGGATTATGTGTGATGAATGCCTGAAACACGTGCCAGCCATGACTCGTCATGTGTCAGTCACACCTGAAACACCTGGCACCCATGCATGAACTATGCACCAGCCACACCTGAGCCACGTGAAGGCCGTGCATAAAGCAGGTGTGAGCCACATCTGGGTGATGTGACAGGCATGCCTGTGTCACGTGGCTGCCTCACCAGAGTCATATGTCAGCCATGCCTGAAAAACGTGTGAGCGAAGACTGATTCTCATCTCAGCCATGCCTAAGTCACATGCCAGCCACGACTGAACCATGTGCCAGTCCCAATTTCACCACACGGCAACCTCATAAGAAGCACTTGTCAGCCACGCTGGAGCCACCTGTGGACCATGCCTGAACCATGTGCCAACAATGCCACAGACAAGTGTGAGCCATGCCTGACAGCACCGCAACCATCCATGAGCCACACCTCAGCTGTGTTTGAGCCATGCGTGGCAAACGCCGGAATCATGCATCAGTCACGTGTGACCAAGTTCTGTGGTGTGCCTGCATCATGTGTGAACCTTGGCTGAGCTGCACCTGAACCATGTGTGAGGCATGCCTAAATCATGTATGAAAGTCTCCTGTAGCATTTGTGACCCACACAAGTCATGTGTGAGCCATGCCTGAATTACATCGGAACCATATGTGAGTCACAACTAAACCGTGCATGAGCACATGTGAGACACCCAGCAACCACATTTGGACGACATGGGAAGTACCCATGTTCAATGCTTGAACCACACTTGAAGCTCAGGTGAGCCACACGTGAAACACAGTGAGGTATGCATGAGCCACATGCCAGCCGTGACTGAATATCTGGGGCCCATCTGTCAGCAATTTGGGAGCCACACCTGTACGACATGTCCCACGTGTGACCACATGCCTGCCACACATGGATAATGTGCGATGAATGCCTGAGTTGCGTGTGAGCCATGCCTGCGTCATGCGTCAGCCCCGCATCAGAAAAGTGCCAGCCACTCCTGAATCACCTGTCACCCACATCTGACCCAAATGTCAGCCACACCTGAGCCATGTGTCAACTGCGACACACCAAGTGTCAGCCACACAGCAATCACGTGTCACTGCGGCCTCAACGAAGCATCCCATACCACTGGAACCCGTGTTCGATATGCCTTAATCCCATGCCCGAAACACATGCCAGCAATGCCTGAATCTCGTGTCAGACATGCCTGAGTCACGTGGCAACATTGCCAGAGCCATGCCCCAGCATGGCGTGAGCCTCACCTGAGACATGTGTTAGCCATGTGTGACAATCTCCTGAATCACGTGTCAACCACACCTGGCCCCGGTCTGAGGCTCCCCTGAACTCCAGGTGAGCCATGGCTGAGCCACGCCTGCACCACGTGTGAGCCACTCCTGAATCAATCATGGCTCAAACACTCCTCAATCATAGGTGGCATGCACATGAGCCGTGTGTGAGCCACACCTGAGTTCCACCTGAACAATTTGGGAGCCACACCTGAACCATGACTGAACCACGTGCGGCAAACTTGTACCACATGTGAAACACGTGTGAAGCACACATCTTCAAGGTGTGAACCACACGTGAACCACAATGGAGCCACTCGTGAATCATGGCTGGGCCATGTGTGAGCCACTTGCCAGCCACGTCTGAGTGTGTGGGAGCGAGCAATGAGTCAGCCTCGAGTGAGTCACGTTTCTGCCACACATGAATGACATGTAACCCATGCATGAAGCACGTGTCTGCCATGCATGGATCATGTGCGATGAATGCCTGTGGCACATGTCAGCCATGCCTGCATCATGGGTCAGCCACACCTGAAACACCTGGCTCCCCTTCATGGACCAGTCACCAGCCACCCCTGAGCCACATGAAGGCAGAGTGTGAACCATGTGCGAGCCACGCCTGTGTGATGTGACAACCACGCCTGTGTCACCCAGCTGCCTCACCTGAGTCATGTGTCAGTCACGCCTGAAAAACGTTTGAGCCACGCCTGAGTCTCATCTCAGCCATTCCGAAGTCACATGCCAGCCACGACTGAACCATGTGCCAGTCCCAATTTAACCACAAGCCAGCCTCACTTAAAGCACATGGCAGCCACGCTGGAGCCACCTGCCTGCCATGCCTGAACCACGTGCCAACCATGCCACAAACAAGTGTGAGCCACGCCTGAGCAGCACCACAGCCATGCATGAGCCACACCTCATCTGTGTGTGAGCCATGCGTGACAAACGCTGGACTCATGCATCAGCCACATGCGACCAAGTTCTGTTTCATGCGTGCATCATGTGTGAGCCTTGGCTGAGCTGCCTCAGAACCATGTGTGAGCCATGCCCAAATCATGTGTGAAAGTCTCCTGTAGCATTTATGACCCACACAAGTCATGTGTGAGCCATGCCTGAATTACATCTGAATGGTGTGTGAGCCACAACTGAACCATGCCTGATTCACGTGTGAGGCACCCTTGAACCACATCTGAAGCCCATGGGAAGCACACATGTTGAATGCTTGAATGACACATGAACCTCAGGTGAGCCACACATGAAACACATCTGAGGCATGCATGAACCACATGCCAGCCATGACTGAGTATGTGGGGGACACATTTCAGCAACACAGGAGCCACACCTGTATGACATGTCCCACATGTGAGCACATGCCTGCCAGGCATGGATAATGTGCGATGAATGCCTGAGTCACATGTGAGCAATGCCTGTATCATGTGTCAGCCCTGCATCAGTAAAGTGCCAGCCACAGCTGCATCACCCTACACCCAAATCAGAACCACCTGTCAGCCACGCATGAGCCAAGTGTCAACTGGGACACACCGAGTGACAGCCCCACAGCAATCACGTGTCACTGTGGCCTCAACGAAGCACCACACAGCACTAGAACCCGTGCCCGACACACCTGAATCCCATGCCTGAAACGCATGTCAGCAATGCATGAGTGTTGTGTCACACATGCCTGAGCCATATGTCAACCATTCCAGAGCCACACCCCAGCCATGTGTGAGACTCACCTGAGACATGTGTTAGCCTTGTGTGACAAAATCCTGAATCATTTGTCAGCCACACATGTCCCAGGTCTGAGGCTTGCCTGAACTCCATGTGAGCCATGGCTGAGGCATGCCTGCACCACGTGTTAGCCACGACTCAATCACGGCTCAAACACTCCTCAAACATATGTGACATGCACATGAGCCATGTGTGAGCAACACCTGAGTTACACCTGAACCATTTGGGAGCCACACCTGAACCATGACTGAACCACATGAGACACAATTGAGTCACATGGGAAACACGTGTGAAGCACACACTTTCCAGGTTTGAACCACACGTGAACCACAGGGGAGCCACTCGTGAAACATGGCTGCTCAATGCATGAGCCACGTGCCAGCCACTTCCGAGTAGGTCAGAGCCATTTGTCAGCAGCGAGTGAGTCACGTGTGTGCCATACATGAAGGACGTGTAACCCATGCATGAAACACATGTCTGCCAGGCACGAATAATGTGTGATGAATGCCTGAGTCACATGTCAGCCATGCCTGCGTCATGTGTCAGCCACCCCTGAAATACCTGGCACCCCTTCGAGAACCGTGCCCCAGCCACCCCTGAGCCACGTGAAGGCCATGCATGAAGC
The DNA here is from genome assembly GCF_041296265.1 of Equus caballus. Classification (NCBI taxonomy): domain Eukaryota; kingdom Metazoa; phylum Chordata; class Mammalia; order Perissodactyla; family Equidae; genus Equus; species Equus caballus. The sequence continues at coordinate 9,223,552 of NC_091706.1, read as the reverse complement.
GTGTGTGACACAAAGCTGCATGATGCGACAGGCACGCCTGTGTCACGTGGCTGACTCACCTGAGGCATGTGTCAGCCATTCCTGAAAAACGTGTTAGCCATGCCAAAGTCACATGCCAGCAACGACTGAACCATGTGCCAGTCCCAATTTCAACACACGCCAGCCTCACTTGAAGCAGGTGTGAGAGACACTGTAGCCATCTCCCAGCCATGCCTGAACCACGTGCCAACAATGCCAAATACAAGTGTGAGCCACGCTGGAGCAGCACCACAGCCATGCATGAGCCACACCTCAGCCGTGTGTGAGCCATGCGTGACAAACGCCTGAATCATGCATCAGCCACGTGTGACCCAGTTCTGTGGTGTGCCGGCATCACGTGTGAGCCTTGGCTGAGCTGCACCTGAACCATGTGTGGGCCATGCCTAAATCATGTGTGAAAGTCTCCTGCAGCATTTGTGACCCACACAGGTCATGTGTGAGCCATGCCTGAATTACATCTGAACCATGTGTCAGCCACAACTGAACCATGCCTGAACCACATGTGAGGCCCCCTTGAACCGCCTCTGAAGCACATGGCAAGCACCCATGTTCAATGCTTGAACCACACATGAACCTCAGGTGAGCCACACATGAAACACAGCTGAGGCATGCATGAGCCATGTGCCAGCCAAGACTGAGTATGTGGGGTCCACGTTTCAGCAACGTGGGAGCCACACCTGTACGACATGTACCACATGTGACCACATGTCTGCCATGCATGGATGATGTGCAATGAATGCCTGAGTCACGTGTGGGCCATGCCTGCATCATGCGTCAGCCCCACATCAGAAAATTGCCAGCCACACCTGAATCACCTGTCACCCACATCCAAACCACATGTCAGCCACGCCTGAGCCATGTGTCAACTGCGGCACACCAAGTGTCAGCCACACAGAAATCACGTGTCACTGTGGCCTCAACGAAGCATCCCATACCACTGGAACCCTGTGCGACACGCCTTAATCCCATGCCTGAAACACATCCCAGCAATGCCTGAATCTCGTGTCACACATGCCTGAGCCACGTGGCAACATTGCCAGAGCCATGCCCCATCATGGTGTGAGCCTCAACTGAGACAAGTTTTAGCCATGTGTGACGAACTCCTGAATCATGTATCAGACACACCTGGCCTCGGTCTGAGGCTCACCTGAACTACACGTGAGCCATGGCTGAGCTATGCCTTAACCACTGGTGAAAGTGTCCTAAACGATATGTGACCCACAAGAGTCGTGTGTCAGCCACGCCTGAATTACACCCGAACCATGTGTGAGCCATGCATGAACCACATGTGAGACACACTTGAAGCATATCTAAACCACCTGTGAAGCACACATGTTCGATGTTTGAATCTCGCATGACCCAAAATGGAGCCACACATGAAACACAGCTGAGCCATGCATGAGCCACGTGCAAGCCATTAGTGAGTATGCGGGAGCCAAGTTTCAGCCACCTGTGAGTCACGTGGGAGCCACACCAAGTCCCAGTCACACTTGAACCACATGTCAGCCTCACTTGAAGCACGTGTCAGCCACACTGGCACTACTTGCCTGCCATGACTGAACCACATGCCAACAATGCCACAAACACATGTGAACAGTGCCTGAGCAACACCACAGCTGTGCATGAGCCACTCCTGAACCAGGTGTGAGCCAAGCATGACAAAAGCCTGAATCATGTGTCAGATACGTGGGAGCCAGTGCTGTGGCACACCTGCATCACGTGTGAGCCATGGCTGAGCTATGCCTGAACCACCTGTGAAAGTCTCCTCTACCATTTGTGTCACATGAGTCGTGCGTGAGCCACGCCTGAATTACAAGCAAACCATGTGTGAGCCATGCATGAACCACATGTGAGACACCCTTGAAGCACATCTGAACCACCTGTGAAAAACACATGATCGATGTTTGAACAGCACATGAACCGCATGGGAGCCACACATGAAACACAGCTGAGCCTTGCTTGAGCCACATGCCAGGCATGACTGAGTATGCGGGAGCCATGTTCCAGCAACCTCTGAGTCACATGGGAGCCACACCTCTACAGCATGTCACACACGTGTGACCACATGTCTGCCACACATGGATCCTGTGCGTTGCATGCCTGAGTTACATGTCAGCCATGACTGAGACATGTGTGAGCCACACCAGGGTCATGTTTCACACATGCCTGTCACATGTCAGCCATGCCTTAACCACCTGGCACCCATGCGTGAACCCTGCAGCAGCCACCCCTCTACCACACGAAGGCTATGCATGAGCCATGTGTGAACCACACCCAGGTGACATGTCAAGCATGCCTGTGTCACATGGCCACCACTCCTGAGTCATGTGTCAGCCACGCCTGCATGACGTCTGAGCCACGCCTGAGTCAGGTCTCAGCCATGCCAATGTCACGTACCAGCCCATCCTGAACCAACTGCCAGTCACACTTCAACCACTGGTCAGCCTCACTCGAAGCACATGTCAGCCACACTGGCACAACTTGCCTGCCATGCCAGAACCACGTGCCAACCATGCCACAAACACATGTGAGCCAGGCTTTAACAACAAGACAGCTGTGCATGAGGAACACCTGAGCCATGTGTGAGCCATGGGTGACAAAAGCCTGACTCATGTGTCAGCCACATGGGAGCCAGTGCTGTGGCACGCCTGCATCACGTGTGAGCCATGGCTGAGCTATGCCTGAACCACGTGTCAATGTGTCCTCTACCATATGTGACCCAGACGAGTCCTGTGTGAGCCACGCCTGAATTACACCCGAACCATGTGTGAGCCATGCATGAACCACATGTGAGACACCCTTGAAGGATATCTGAACCACCTGTGAAACACACATTATCGATGCTTGAACTGCACATCAACCGGAGGGGAGCCACACATGAAACACAGCTGAGCCATGTGTGAGCCACATGCCAGCCATGACTGAGTATGCAGGAGCCATGCTGCAGCAACCTGTGAGTCACGTGGGAGCCACACCTGCATGGCATGTGACACACGTGTGACAACATGTCTTCTACACATGGATCCTGTGTGATGCATGCCTGAGTCATGTGTCAGCCTTGCCTGGAACATGTGTGAGCCACACCAGGGTCATGTTTCACACATGACTGTGTCACATGTCAGCCACGCCTGAACCACCTGCCACCCATTTGTGAACCCTGCAACAGCCACCCCTGGACCACACGAAGGCCATGCATGAGCTATGTGTGAACCACAACCAGGTGACATTTCACGCATGCCTGTGTCATGAGGCCATCTCACCTGAGTCATGAGTCAGCCACGCCTGCATAACGTGTAAGCCATGCCTGAGTCAAGTCTCAGCCATGCCAGCGTCACATGCCAGCCCAGCCTGATCCAACTGCCAGTCACACTTGAACCACAGGTCAACCTCACTCGAAGCACGTGTCAACCCACTGGCACAATTCACCTGCCATGCCTGAATCACGTGACAAGCATCCCACAAGCACATGTGAGTCACGCTTGTGCAGTACCACCACTGTGCATGTGCCACACATGAGCCATGCATGAGCCATGCATGGCAAAAGCCTGAATCATGTGTCAGATACGTGGGAGACAGTGCCCTGGCATGCCTGAATCACATGTGAGCCATGGCCGAGCTATGCCTGAACAACGTGTGAAAGTGTCCTCTACCATTTGTGACCCAGACGAGTAGTGCATGAGCCATGCCTGAATTACACCTGAACCATGTGTGGGCCATGCATGAACAAAATGTGAGACAACCTTTATGAACATCTAAACCACCTGTGAAACACACATGATCGATGCTTGAACTGCACATGACCCACAAGTGAGCCACACGTGAAACAAAGCTGAGCCATGCGTGAGCCACGTGCCAGCCATGACTGAGTATGGGGAGGCCACGATTAGCAACCTGCGAGTCACGTGGGAGCCACACCTGTATGACATGTAACACAGGCATGACCACATGTTTGCCACACATGGATCCTGTGCTATTCATGCCTGAGGCCATTCAGCCATGCCTGAGACATGTGTGAGCCACACCAGGGTCATGTTTCACAATTTGCCTGAGTGACATGTCAGCCACGCCTGAACCACCTGCCACCCATGCATGAACCCTGCACCAGCCACCCCTGAACTACATGAAGGCCTTTCATGAAGCATGTGTGAACCACACCCGAGTGACGTGTCACGCATGCCTGTGTCACGTGGCCACCTCACCTGATTCATGTGTCAGCAACGCCTGGATAACATGTGAGCCACGCCAGAGTTACGTCTCAGCAATGCCGAAGTCACGTGCCAGCCCAGCCTGAAACAAGTACCAGTCACACTTGAACCACAGGTCAGCCTCACTTGAAGAATGTGTCAGCCACACGGGCACAACTTACCTGCCATGCTGGAACCAAGTGCAAACCATGCCACAAAGACTTGTGAGACACACCTGAGCAACACCACAGCCATGCATGAGACACTCCTGAGCCTTATGTGAGCCAAGCATGACAAAAGCCTGAATCACGTGTCGGCCACATTGGAGCCAGTGCTGTGGCAAGCCTGTATCATGTGTGAGCCATGGCTGAGGTATGCCTGGACCACGTTTGAAAGGGTCCTTTACGATATGTGACCCACAGGAGTCTTCTGTGAGCAACGCCTGAATTACACCTGAACCATGTGTGAGCCATGCATGAACCACATGTGAGACACCATTGAAGGACATCTGAACCATCTGTGAAACACACATGATCGATGCTTGAACCGCACATCAACCAAAGGGGAGCCACACATGAAACACAGTTGAGCCATGCATGAGCCACGTGCCAGCCATGACTGAGTATGCGGGAGCCACATTGCAGCAACCTGTAGTTATGTGGGGGCCGCCCATGTACGGCATGTGACTCCTGCGTGATCTCATTTCCGTCACACATGGATAATGGGCGATGACTGCCTGAGTCATGTGTCAGCCACACCAGAGTCCTGTTTCACACATGCCGGAGTCACATTTCAGCCACGCCTGAAACACCTGCCACCCATGCGTGAACCATGCATCAGCCAGCCCTGAACCACATGAAGGCCATGCATGAACCATGTGTGAACCACACCTGTGTGACGTGTCAGGCACGCCTGTGTCACGTTTCCACCTCACCTGAGTCATGTGTCAGCCACGCCTGAACAACGTGTGAACCACACCTGTGTCCAGGCTCAGCCGTGCCAAGTCACGTGCCAGCCAGGCCTGAATCCAGTGCCAGTCACACTTGAACCACAGGTCAGCCTCACTTGAAGCACGTTTCAGCCACACTGGCACAACATGCCTGCCATGCCTGAACCATGTGCCACCCATGCCACAAACACATGTCAGCCACGCCTGACCAACACCACAGATATGCATGAGCCACACCTGAACCATGTGTGAGCCGTGTGTGACCAAAGCCTGTATCATGTGTCAGCCACAGGGGAGCCAGTTCTGTGGCACGCCTGCATCACTTGTGAGCCATGGCTGAGCTATGCCTGAAACACGTGTGAGAGTGTCGTCAACCATATGTGACCCAGACGAGTCATGTGAGATCCACGCCTGAGTTACACCCGAACCATGTGTGAGCCATGCAGGAACCACATGGGAGACACACTTGAACCACATCTGAAGAACCTGTGAAACACACATGTTCCATGCTTGAACCACGCATAAACCACAGGGGAACGACCCATGAGACCCAGCTGAGCCATGTGTGAGCCACGAGGCAGCCATGACTGAATATGTGGGACCCACGTTTCAGCAACCTGTAGTCACGTGGGAGCCACCCATGTATGGCATGTCACTCCTGCGTGATCACATTTCAATCACACATGGATACTGGGTGATGAATGTCTGAGTCACATTTCAGCCATGCCTGACACATATGTCAGCAGACCGGAGTCCTTTTTCACACATGCCGGAGTCACATTTCAGCCACAACTGAACCACCTGCCACCCATGCATGAACCATGCACTGGCCACCCCTGAACCACACGAAGACCATGCTTCAACCATGTGTGAACCCCACCTGCGTGACTTTTCAGGCACACCTGTGTCACGTTTCCACCTCACCTGAGTCATGTGTCATCCATGCCTGAACACCGTGTGAACCACGCCTGTGTCAAGGCTCAGGCACGCGAAGTCACTTGCCAGCCCAGCCTGAACCAAGTGCCTGTCACACTTGAACCACAGGTTAGCCTCATTTGAAGCCCGTGTCAGCCACACTGGCAAAACTTGCCTGCCATGCCTGAACCACGTGCTACCCATGCCACAAACACATGTGAACATCGCCTGAGCAACACCACAGGCATGCATGTGCCACACCTGACCCATGTGTGAGCCATGCGTGACCAAAGCCTGTATCATGTGTCAGCCACATGGGAGCCAGTTCTGTGGCATGCCTGCGTCACATGTGAGCCATGGCTGAGGTATGCCTGAATGTGGATGCTGTGAACATGCAGTGGATGCAGTGAACCTGCAGTGATTGCAGTGCGCCTGCATTTCCTCGTCAGCTGGAAGCAGTGTTGTTGCAGTTGTCACAGTGCAGCCTTCTGTGTCCCTGAATGTGAATGCAGTGCCCATGCAGTGGAGGCAGTGTACCTAAAGGTTTATGCAGTATCTTGTGACGGAGGATGCAGTGTGCATGAAGGCAGATGCAGTGTCCCTGCAGTGGTTACAGGGCCCCCGGCATTGTGCTGGAATGTGAATGCAGTGGTCATGCAGTGGATGCAGTGTCTCACAAGGTGGATGCAGCATCTTTTTCTGTGGATGCAGTGCCCATGAAGGTGGATGCGGTGAACCTGCAGTGGTTGTAGTGCCCCATTCTGTGACGCTGAATGTGGATTCAGTGCCCATGCAGTGGAGGCAGTGTCCCACAATGTGCATGCAGTATGTTGTCACGGAGGATGCAGTGCCCATGAGGGTGGATGCACTGATCCTGCAGTGGTTGCAGTGCCACCTGCAGTTTACCTGAATATGGATGCAGTGCTCATTCAGTGGATGCAGTATCCCTCAAGGTGGATGGCTTATGTGGTAATGGAGGATTCAGTGATCATGAAGGAGGATACAGTGTTCCTGCAGTCATTGCAGTGCACCTGCAGGGCCACTTCAGCAGGCTGCAGTGCCCCTGCAGTGGTTGCAGTGCCTCGTTCTGTGTCCCTGTCTGTGGATGCAGTGCCCACGAGTTGGATGCAGTGAGCCAACAGTGATTGCAGTACGTCATCATGCCACTTCAGCTGGATGCAGTGTCCTGCAGTGGTTGCAATGCCCCCTGCATTGTCCTGGAATGTGGATGCAGTGTTCACTCAGTGGATGCAGTGTCCCAAAATGTGGAGGCATTGTGGTGTGTTGTAGTATGCAGTCCAGATGAAAGTGAATGCAGTGTTGCTGCAGTGATTGCAGTGTGCCTGCAGTCCCACTTCAGCTGGATGCAGTGTTGCTGCAGTGGATACAGTGCCCCCTGCATTGTCTGGGAATGTGGATGCACTAGTCATGCGGTTGATGCAGTGTCCCACAAGGCATCACATGTGAGCCATGGTTGAGCTATGCCTGAGCAACATGTGAGAGTGTCCCCAACCATATGTGACCCAGACGAGTTGTGTGAGATCTACGCCTGAATTAGACCCAAGCCATGTGTGAGCCATGCAGGAACCACATGGGAGACACCCTTGAACCACATCTGAAGAACCAGTGAAACACACATGTTTGATGCTTCAACCACGCATGAACCACAGGGGAGCCACAAATGAAACACAGTGTAGACATGCGTGAGCCACGTGGCACCCATGACTGAGTATGTGGGAGCCATGTTTCATCAACCTGTAGTCACGTGGGAGCCACCCATGTACGGCAGGTGACTCCTGCGTGATCACCTTTACGTCACTCATGGATACTGGGTGATGAATGCCTGAGTCACGTGTCAGCCATGCATGACACATGTGTCAGCCACAACGGAGATCTGTTTCACATATGCCGGAGTCATATTTCAGCCACGCCTGAACCACCTTCCACCCATGCGTGAACCATGCACCAGGCACCCCTGAACCACATGAAGGCCATGAATGAACCATGTGTGAACCACACCTGTGTGACGTGTGACGCACACCTGTGACACGTGGCCACCTCACCTGAAAACGTGTGATCCACGACTGAGCCACGTCTCAGCCATGCCGAAGTCACATTCCAGCCAGGCCTGAACCAAGTGCCAGTCACACTTGAACCACAGGTCAGCCTCACTTGAAGCACGTGTCAGACACACTGGCACAACCTGCCTGCCATGCCTGAACCACGTGCCACCCCTGCCACAAACACATGTGAGCCACGCCTGAGCAACACCACTGACATGCGTGAGCCACACCTGAACCATGAGTGAGCCATGCGTGATCAAAGCCTGTATAATGTGTCAGCCACATGGGAGCCAGTTCTGTGGCATGCCTGCATCACCTCTGAGCCATGGCTGAGGTATGCCTGAATGTGGATGCTGTGGACATGCAGTGGATGCAGGGATCCTGCAGTGATTGCAGTGCACCTGCATTTCCTCAACAGCTGGAAGCAGTGTTGCTGCAGTGGTCACAGTGCCGCCTTCTGTGTCCCTGAAGGTGATTGCAGTGCCCATGCTGTGGAGGCAGTGTACCTTAATCTTTATGTAGTATGTTGTGATGGAGGATGCAGTGCGCATGAAGGCTGATGCAGTGTCCCTGCAGTGGTTGCAGGGCCCCCAGCATTGTGCTGGAATGTGGATTCAGTGGTCATGCAGTGGATACAGTGTCTCACAAGGTGGATGCAGTATGTTATGACGGATCATGCACTTCTCATGAAGGTGGATGCAGCATACCAGCACTGCTTGCAATGCCACCTGCATTCTCCGGGAATGTGGAAGCAGTAGTCATGCAGTGGATGCAGTGTCCCATAAGGTGGATGCAGTCTGTTGTGATGGAGGATGCAGGGCCCATGAAGGTGGATGCAGTGATGCTGCAGTGCTTGCAGTGCCCCCTACAGTTGGCTGAATGTGGATGCAGCGCCCATACAGTAGTTGCAGTGTCCCACAAGATGGATGTTGTATGTTGTGCTGGGAGATGCTGTGCCCACGAAGGTGGATGCAGTGAGCCTGTGCTGAATGCAGTGCGCCTGCAGTGCGACTTCAGCTGTATGCAGTGTCCCTGTTGTGGTTGCAGTGCACACTGCATTGTCCAAGAACTTGGATGCAGTGCCCAGGCATTGGATGCCATGTCCCACAAGGTGCATGCAGTATGTTGTGACGGAGGATGCAGTGCACATGAAGGTGGATGCAGTTATCCGGCATGGTTGCAGTGCACCCTGCTGTGACCCTGAATGTGGATGCTGTGAACATGCAGTGGATGCAATGATCCTGCAGTGATTGCAGTGCACCTGCATTTCCACATCAGCTGGAAGCAGTGTCCCTGCAGGGGTTGCAGTGCTGTCTTCTGTGTCCCTGAAGGTGAATGCAGTGCCCATGCAGTGGATGCAGTGTACCTAAAGGTTTTTGCAGTATGTTGTGACGGAGGATGCAGTGCCCATGAAGGTGGATGCAGTGTCTCTGCAGTGGTTGCAGTGGCTTCAGCATTGTCCTGCAATATGAATGCAGGGGTCATGCAGTGGATGCAGTGTCTCACAAGGCGGATGCAGTATGTTTTGTCGGAGGATGCAGTGCCCATGGAGGTGTATGCGGTGAACCTGCAGTGGTGGCAGTGCCCCCTACAGTTTCCCTGGATGTGTATGCTGTGCCCATGCAGTGCCTGCAGTGTTGCACAAGGTGGATGCAGTATGTTTTGACGGAGGATTCAGTGCCCACCAAGTTGGATGCAATGAGCCTGCAGTGATTGCTGTGCACCTGCAGTTCCACTTCTGCTGGAAGCAATGTTGATGCAGTGGTGGCAGAGCCAACTGCAGTGTCCCTGAACGTGTATGCAGTGCCCATACAGTGGATGCACTGTCCCACAATGTGCATGCAGCATGTTGTGATGGAGGATGCAGTGCCCATAAAGGTGGATGCAGTGATCCTGCAGTGGTTGCAGTGTCCCCTGCAGTTTACCTGAATGTGGATGCAGTGTCCCTCAAGGTGGATGCCTTATGTTGTGATGGAGTATCCAGTGATCATGAAGGAGCATGCAGTGATCCTGCAGTCATTGCAGTTCACCTGCAGTGCCACTTCAGGTGGCTGCAGTGTCCCTGCAGTGGTTGCAGTGCCCCGTTCTGTGTCCCTGAATGTGGATGCAGTGCCCATGCGGTAGATGCAGTGTACCAAAAGTTGGTGTCCGTATGTTGTGACAGAGGATGCAGTGCCCACGAGTTGGATGCAGTGAGGCAGCAGTGATTGCAGTACGCCTTCAGTGCCACTTCAGCTGGATTTAGTGTCCCTGCAGTGGTTGCAATGCCTGCTGCATTGACCTGGAATGTGGATGCAGTGCCCAGGCAGTGGATGCAGTGTCACAGGGTGGGTGCTGTATGTTCCGTTGCATGATGCAGTTCTCATGAGCGTGGATACAATGTCCCTGCAGTGCTTGCAGTGTCCCCCACATTGTTCGGGAATGTGGATGCAGTAGTCATGCAGTTGTCGACGAAAATAATCCATATCCAATCTATAAATGAGAATTTGGGTGAGTTAATTCTGAGCTCAAATCTGAAGATTATAACCCGGGAGAGTCTTTCCACAAAGGAACAGAGCACTCCAATGAGGTGAGGGGTATACAGTGTCGTTAGATACCCTCAAAGAGGATGTTTCACATATGATTGGAATGTCTCTTTTACAATTGTCGTGAGACTACTCTGTTGGCACAGCGATTGATGGAAATAGCAGGTAGGTCTTCTGCCTTGGTGAACACAGCAGGGTGGCAGTCTGTTGTCTCCAGTTGGGTGGTCACAGCTGAGCTGGGAGGTGAGTGCAGCAATCAGATCCTAGCCTAAGGAAAAATGCTAATGTCGGGGAGAAGTTGCATCTTTATCTCAAGGGCCTTTGTTCTGGCCATAGGAAATGTCTAAGCAGATATGCAATGCATGCTCAATAGCCAGCCAGGCCCTTTTGGAGGAAAAAAAGAAGTCAGCCCTAATTAGTTTTATACCAAATGTCTTCCTCATATACTCCAATATATCCTATTGCTTGCCAATTTTATTTGTCATTTCCCTCTTTTGATCTCTAATCTTTTGATAGAAAGCATTTATGATCAAATATTGTCCCTCGGTGCCAGGGTGGTTGCTTCCTGCCCTGGGTCCATCATGTCCCTCGGTGCTAGGCTTTTATCTTATTTATTTGCCTAGCCGTCCACTTTGGGGGGAAATTGTGGACAAGCATGGAAGTATATTTATTAACAGAGGAAGCATTTCATATGTTATGTAATTAATTTAGATTGTTGCACAAACATTGCATATGCACTTTTCTATGACACCTTGCATTTACATTGTATATGATTATAGAAGAAGTACAGAAACGATAAGAACAGCATTTTTGAAAGGATTAGTCTGAAATTAATTCTTAGTCATAGTCCATATCAGAAAAGGAAATTTGTCCAGGGTTATAAGACAGACTGATCATCTCAAGCTGTTGAGCAATCATTACTTTAGTTTGTATGCTACTCTTACAACACTGAGTAAAGAAAACAACAAGTAGTTTGAATATTATGACCAGTACAAGGATTCCAATAAGTAATAGAAATAGGAATTCCAATCCGGATTTAAAAAGGGAACAGGTACTGAAAGGGAACCAATGAAACAAATCAAACTAGGTGCAGGATCACATAAGGCATCCACCTGCTACTTCATGTGCTTTAGCAGAGATGACACATTGGAAGATTCATCAGGTATAAAAATACAGCATTCAGTCTGAATGATTGCACACGTGTCACCTTGAGATGCTGTAAGAATATCTAAGGCCATTCTATTTTGAAGGACAGCCTTTCGCATTAAAGTCATTTCAGTATTTAATAAGGCTATTCCTGCTTGACTATCATTAAGGGCTTGTTGAGTAAATTTAGTCAGAGCTTCTATATGTAATATGACATCTTCTAGCCCCAAGGAAGGAGCAAACATAGCTGCAAATACAGTCATACCAGTGAAACACTGAACAAGCCCATCTGGCCTTAAAGAGAGGGAGATTGGCAATAGGTTTTTAACTCAGCCTGACTCCTTCCCTGCTTTTAAAGGAAACTCAGGGTGAAGTGTTTTAGCCATCCAGGCAGTAGCCAAGGCCAAAGATTTGTTCCACATAACCATTGAGTTCCATTAGGAGTCACTGGATAAATTCCTGGCCTTCAAGATCAGTCTGTTCCAAATTCATCACTTTAAGTATGATAGCATTCCAAACAATTATAAAATAGGTATACAGCTTAAGCATAACAAAGGTTTAAATGAGGAGATAGAAGGTTGGGAATACAGGCCTGGTCCGGAGTCTTGGGACAGCTGTCTACAACAGATGTCGTCTTCTTCTCCTCCTGGTTTGGTCCTTTTGGACAGGGCTGCAAACAGTCTTATTTGATGTCTCTTTCAATAAATAAATTCTTCAGGTTACAGTCCATGATCCTAAGTTCTGGGACTTCTCTGTGAAAGAATCAGCTAAAATCTTTCATTTCTTTTAAGCACCACAATAAGACCATGAAAACAATGTAATACATCCCTTAAGCAAAGCTGGTTCATATATTTCTTCATTTAATTGCATAGGCTGTTCTATTATCTAAAAAGGAGACAGCCGATGTTTACAAAAAGTATAGATCTAAGATTAAAGAGCACTAGCATAAGAGCTTTTGGCCATGAGAGAGTAAATGTTCCTGAAAGCTTGCCAATTAAGTTTTGGTTGTGCCATAGTTCCTTTTAACAATACTGAGGATTGAGGATGGTAGGCACAGTAGAAATGCTGCAATATTGGCCAAACATTACAAATAGATTTGAGTTTCCCCAGTCACTGTGTAACTCGGGAGGAATTCCTCAAACAGGAATTTATTCTTTTTGATGATAATTTACCTAAAGCCATCGCTCTTCTGCAAGGAAAGGCCTCAAAACAATGTGAGAACATACAGATCATTACAAGATATGTTTATCCTTGAGATGGTGGCATTTGGACAAAGTCCAATTGCCATACCTCAAAGGGTCCCTTAGGAAGGGAAAGTGGCCTTGTGACCCATGGAGTGGGTTTCTTATTGGGCCCGAACCACATCTGCGAGGGGGTGTCAAAAATTCCCCCTTTTGACTGCCATATCTGTTTCTCTTGTTCCGTGGCAATTTCTTGAGCCTGTAGAAGGAAATCTTTTACTGGGTTAGCAGAGTTAACAGAAAGTAGCAGGCATTCTTGAGGCTAGACAGTGTAACATCCTCACTTATCATTTAAGTAAGACTCATTTGTAAACCAAATTAAACAATAGAATGCAGTCGTGGTCTTGTCTCCCTTGTGATGTTGGAAGCAAGGTAACAAGGTTAATGGTTGGAGCAAATTATAAATTAGTTCCTGCTTCCAGGGGGCAGACAGTCAAGAAGACTTCTAGATGTCAGAGTCAAAGCATCTGTTTGCAGCGTGAAAGGTCTCTGGTGATGTCATCGGGCATTCAGGTATCTTTTTGAGTGGCTTACAGCTTACACAGCAACAGAGAGGAAGCTCTCTTAAGTTTCTATCAAGTTGTTCAGCTTCAGTTTGCAAGGTTTCAGGAAAAAGAGCATGTTCAATTCTCAATGATTCCAAATGAAAATGAGGGAAAAATTGAAAACATTAGTTTGGAGATTTGTAACCAGATATTTCAGTAGAAGAATTCAGGATGCAGTTCACTTCACAGGTAGAAAAAGCCTCAAAGACAAGTAACAGAACTAGGATCTAATATCCACAAATGCGTATTATAATTTTTCACTGAAACAATTCTTCTCTCTAAAATCACCCTCATTTTTACCAAAGATGGTCAAGTTAAGACTAATTGGTTTGCCAAAATAAGTTTAGTTTCAAGAAACTTGGCCCGATTATTTACATAAGTGCAGCAAGAATAGCAATTGATCATATAGGCTCTTAAATCTGCTTTGCTGGAATTTTTTTATGAGGAATCTCAGATTGAACTTTAAAGACTTCTCGAGGCCAGAAAAGCCAAGCCAAGGATTTGTGCCATCAGGCCTTGCCTGCAATACCTTAGATTTGGGTGAATTTCTCTCCTTTCTTGAGATTCCCCAAAATATTTCGAGGTTCATCGCACCTGCCAGATAAGCAAGCTTCCTTACTTGCCAGGTAAGATTGCTGGAATCTCTCTCTGTAAAGCAAGGTACCAGGCCCATATTTCCAAGTGGCTTTATTTCCAGAAAGTCAACCTTATTCCTCAAAGGCAGTATTGTCATATCTGAGTCTGTATCTTTCTCTCAAACATGACATTCCAGTCAAAGTTTTGGTAAGATAACAAATGTGTCCTGTTACAAGGAGAACAGATTCTTATTGAACTTATGCAAATAACTATATTGCCACGAAATAACCATACTCCCTCACAAAGAGTTTCCAAATTCTGGAGGGATCAGGTAGGGAGAAAAAGATAAATGTTTCTGTTTTGCTCACAAAGGTATAATTTCACTGATTGCTATAAGACATGGTTAGCATAAGAGAAAAGATTTCCTTAAATCTGAGAAAACAAAACAATACATCAAAAACAATATTTCAAACAAAAGTCGTAAAAAAAATTATAATCATCCTCACTTCATTCAGTCCTGTATAACCGGTTCTTGATCTTAATCTCTGTTAGCAGTTTTGTTTTTTAACATTAAAACTCATTTGCTTAATTGGATTTACTTTAATCTTAGTCTACTTGACCAGGCATAAAACTCCTTTCAGAATTTGTCCTTCACAAACCTTCTACAACTTTCTTTTTGCCTTCAGAATTTGTCCCATGCTTTCCTTCTTCCCTTCTAGTACATTAGGACAAATTTATCTTTCTTAACCAACCAAACAAAAATATTTCCATTCTTTATACATTTTTTACTGAAAACATACATTTTAACTTTCCTTGAATACAGAGCTGTTTTCCTTATTAATTTCCAGTAGCTTTAATTAGAACTTTTAACCATTAACAGACAAAAGGTAAGCAATTATGAATTGTCTTTTATATCAGCATTCTAAACACTTCATAATTTCTAGGAACACATCATTTTACAGTAAAAGACCCAAAGACTTTTAGCATCTCTGCAATAAAAACCAAAAGCAGATAAACTTAGATGTTTAGGAACGTTTGTTCTATCCAATCCAAAAATTACCCAGATACTCAGATTTTTATCATTTAACTTAACTTGGCAAAACTCAAGATTGTTACCAAAAAGAAGTTGAAGGTTTTTTTCCCCCAATATACAGACCATAAAACAGTTATTGTACCTACTTTTATCTATTTAAATCGTTTGTTTCCAACACTTATGTTCAGATTACCTACGAATGCCTCATGAAACATTAGACAAAACTGGTCCTCATTTAAAGCTATTATTTTGCTGACGAATTTCTAACAGACAACATGAACTTATTTGACTAGTAAACCCAGGCTGCATGCCTGCATCATATGCAAATTCTGACAACAAGACTATTTTCAATCAAACCAAGAAACTTAAACAAGCTTTCATTTACCAAAGGTTAATTCACAAGACTTTAACTTTGAAAGATACTGGGTTAATTTCTACTACATTTAGAATTTATGTAGGCACTTACTTTAAGCCAAAACTCTTGATTTCTCAGAAACTGGGTTTTAACTCAAATTACATTCCAGGTTGATCTACCTGTCCAACTGCATCACAAAGGCACAGAGAAACCCAAGTTTTCGATTTTACAGAAGGTCCAGGTTCTGGTCAGGTCCAGCCTGAACTTAACCTCGACTTGGTGACAACCGAAGAGATGAGGAGCAAAACAGACAAAGAAAAGATGATATCAGACCTCGCCCTCATGGCCTCTTCCAGAGGGTTATCAAGATAAAAGTCACACAACAGTTCCCATGCTGGGCACACAACCCCAGCAGGACAGTTCACAGAATAAATCACAGGTCCCCTACCCCTATAACTGACTCAGTAGGTGACTAAAACACTCAATGTGTCAACTGTCAAGAGAGGGAACCACACTTAGGGTTGCTGGGGTGATCAGGCCCAGAAACCCAAAGTTGGGGCTCCCAGGGGTGGAGCCTTTTACTCTTTAAAGATTTCTTTGTTTCCCAGTTGCAAAGCTCAAAAGGAGGCGAAAATGGCCATTGTAACTCTAAGAGAGATGAAGACATTTGGGTTAGTTCTATTCAGAAACACTTTTTGTAAGCGCTTACTTTAAGTCAATGGAATAGAGCTCTTTAGAAAAGAAGAAGATGAGCTCTGACACTCCAAAAGCAGCTGCAGAGGAGATGGAAGGGATAAACGGGGTGGGACAGTTTCTGGCTTCTTATCCTTTTTTTAAATTCAGATACAGTCTCTGCCAATTTACGGTTCATCTCCTGTAAAGAATTCACTTTATCATTATTACGTTCTGAAGCCTCTAAATGC
This sequence comes from Equus caballus, assembly GCF_041296265.1. Lineage (NCBI taxonomy): Eukaryota > Metazoa > Chordata > Mammalia > Perissodactyla > Equidae > Equus > Equus caballus. The sequence goes on along the minus strand of NC_091706.1, from coordinate 9,207,058 downwards.
CAATCATAATAAGCTTCCCATTCTTTTGCTTTAGTTTTAGAGCCAGCTCTTTCTACTTGTGCACACAAATACAGTAGCTTTGAGATATCGAACATTCCCCACTTTGCCCACTTAAGTCATTCTTAGTTAATCCTTCCCATTTTGTTAGATACTTGCAAGCATTGGTTCCACACAGCAAACCAGCTGGAGTTCCATTGGGAGGTCGTCCATCCGGGAGCTGGCCGGCTTTAAAAAGCACGGTTTTCCCATTTTCTTTTTGCTTTTCTGTTTTTGTTTTTTGTTTTTTAAAATAAAGTCTGAACAACTTCTAAGGACAGTGTAGTGGGTCAGAAGTGTGCTGCTTGTGAGTGTTACTCCCCATAGAAAGGTCGTAAACACTCTCTTACATGCCTCGGTTTTTCCTCTGGGTCTAAAACCACCGTGGGGCTCGGAAGCATGGGTGACCAGCCCTTATGTGCGCATCCCTGGACGAGCCTGTAATTAATTACCTTGAATGAGAGTGGAGTTCCCTATGGGACTGCTGCACGTCGCGAGGATTGATCCTCTGACACTCCTGCTGAGGTCCTTAGTCAACTAAGGGTGCCTTTTGGTAAAGGCTGGGAGGAGCAAGTGTCCCTTTTCTTTGGAGCTGAAGACATTCAGTCTTTCATTTCTCTATCAAGCAGATTGTTCAGACTTTATAAATATAATTCTTTCCAATTCAAAGCCAAATTAAAAAGGACAACCAACCCAGCTCACTCCAAGCTCCTCTAAGCCCCTGAGGCTTAGGAATTCTCTCTAGGTTTTTCTCTACCTAGGAACTGTACAAGTACCCCTCAAAACCTGTAGTCTTAAGAACTTACCCAGCTCATATAAACTCTTGGACCATCAACTTAAAGTAAGGAGGTCTGGGTTTCAGGAGAACTCACAAAGGTCACCTGAAGAATGCAGTGATCCGGGGGTCTCAATGGGCCCTTATTGGTACCAAATGCCAGTTCAGTGTAGATTCCAGGTGGCCTGCAGTGGGCTTCTCTGAAATCCTGACAACTACACCAAGAACAGTCGAAGAAATTAATCCATATCCAATCTATAAATGAAAATTTGGGTGAGTTTATTCTGGGCTTAAATCTGAGGATTATAACCCAGGAGAGTCTTTCCACAAAGGAACAAAGCACTCCAAAGAGGTGGGGGGTATACAGGGTCGTTATATACCCTCAAAGAGGATGTTTCACATATGATTGAAATGTCCCTTTTACAATAGTTGCGAGACTACTCTGTAGGCACAGCAAAAGATGGAAATAGCAGGTAGGTCTTCTGTCTCAGTGAACACAGCAGGGTGGCAGTCTGTTGTCTCCAGTTGGGTGGTCACAGCTGAGCTGGGAGGTGAATGCAAAAATCAGTTCCCAGCCTAAGGAAAAATGCTAATGTCGGGGGGAAGTTGCATCTTAATCTCAATGGACTTTGTTCTGGACATAGGAAATGTCTAAGCAGATATGCATTGCGTGCACAATAGCCAGTCAGGACCTTTTGGAGGAAAAAAAGAAGTCAGGCCGAATTAGGTTTATACCAAATGGCTTCCTCATATACTCCAATATATCCTATTGCTTGCCATCTTTATTTGTCACAGTGGATGTAGTGCCCCCCGCATTGTCCAGGAATGTGGATGCAGTAGTCATGCAGTGGATGCAGTGTCCCACAAGGTGGATGCAGTATGTTGTGACGGATGATGCAGTGCCCATGAGGGTGGATGCAGTGATCTGGCTTTGGTTGCAGTACACCCTGCTGTGTCCATGAATGTGGATGCTGTGAACGTGCAGTGGATGCAGTGCTGCTTCAGCAGGATGTAGTGTTGCTGCAGTGGTTGCAGTGCCCCCTGCCTTGTCAGGGAATTTGGATTCAGTGCCCAGGCAGTGGATGCAGTGTCCCACAATGTGGATGCAGTATGTTGCAATGGAGGATGCAGTGCCTGTGAAGTTGAATGCAGTGATTCTGCAGTGGATGCAGTGTCCCCTACAGTTCTCTGAATGTGGATTCAGTGCCCATGGAGCAGTTGCAGTGTCCCACAAGGTGGATGTCCTATGTTGTATTGGAAGATGCAGTGCCCACGAAGGTGGATGCAGTGAGCCTGTGCTGAATGCAGTGCACCTGCAGTGCGACTTCAGCTGTATGCAGTGTCCCTGCAGTGGTTGAAGTGCATGCTGCATTGTCCAAAAACGTGGATGCAGTGCCCAGGCATTGGATGCAGTGTCACATAAGGTGCATGCAGTATGTTGTAACGGATGATGCAGTGCCCATGAATGTGGATGCAGTGTCCCTGCACTGGTTGCAGTGCCCCTGGCATTATCCTGGAAGGTTGATGTAGTGCTCATGCAGTGGATGCAGTGTCCTACAATGTGGAGGCATTGTGGTGTGTTGTAGTATGCTACACCGATGAAGGTGAATGCTGTGATCTGACAGTGATGGCAGTGCCCCTATTGTGCCACATCAGCTGGATGCAGTGTTGCTGCAGTCGTTGCAGTGCCCCCTGCATTGTCCAGGAATGTGGATACTGTGCCCAGGCAGTAGATGCAGTGTCCGAGAAGGTGGATGCAGTATGTTATGACGGATGATGCAGTTCTCATGAACGTGGATGCAGTGTTCCGGCAGTGCTTGCAGTCCCCCGCGCATTATCCGGGAATGTGGATGTAGTCGTCATGCAGTGGATGCAGTGTCCCTGCAGTGGTTGCAGTGCATCTGTCTGCGTGGCTGAATGTGGATGCTGTGAACATGCAGTGGATGCAGTGATCCTGCAGTGATTGCAGTAACCGGCATTTCCACATCAGCTCAAAGGAGTGTCCCTGCAGGGGTTGCAGTGCCGCTTTCTGTGTCCCTGAAGTTGGATTCAGTGCACATGCAGTGGATGCAGTGTCCTTCAAGATGGATGCCTTATGTTGTAATGGAGGATTCAGTGATCATGAAGGAGGGTTCAGTGGTCCTGCAGTCATTGCAGTGCACATGCAGTGCCACTTCAGCTGGCTGCGATGTCTCTACAGTGGTTACAGTGCCCCGTTCTCTGTCCCTGAATGTGGATACAGTGCCCATGCAGTGGACTCAGAGTACCAAAAGTTGGTTGACGTATGTTGTGACAGAGAATGCAGTGGACAAGATTTGGATGCAGTGAGCCGGCAGTGGTTGCAGTGCACGCTGCTGTGTCCCTGAATGTGGATGCTCTGAACATGCAGTGGATGCAGTGATCCTGCAGTTATTGCAGTGCGCCTGCATTTCCACATCAGCTGTAAGCAGTGTCCCAGCAGGGGTTCCAGTGAAGCCTTCTATGTCCCTGAAGGTGAATGCAGTGTCCATGCAGTGGATGCAGTGTACCTAAATGTTTATGCAGTATGTTGTGATGGAGGATGCAGTGCCCATGGAGGGGGATGCAGTGTCCTTGCAGTGGTTGCAGTGCCTCCGGCATTGTCCGGGAATGTGGATGCAGTGCTCAGGCAGTGGATGCAGTGTCCCACAAGGTGGATGCAGTATGTTATGTTTGATAATGCAGTTCTCATGAAGGTGGATGCAGTGTCCCTGCAGTGCTTGCAGTGCCCCCCACATTGTCCAGGAATGTGGATGCTGTAGTAATGCAGTGGATGCAGTGTCCCAAAGGTGGATGCAGTATGTTGTGATGGATGATGCAGGGCCCATGATGGTGGATGCAGTGATGCTGCAGAGGTTGCAGTGCCCCTACAGTTTGCTGAATGTGGATGCAGTGCAGATGGAGCAGTCGCAGTGTCCCAAATGTTGGGTGTCTTATGTTGTGATGGAAGATGTAGTGCCCACGAAGGTGGATGCAGTGAGCCTGTGCTGAATGCAGTGCACCAGCAGTGCTAATTCAGCTGTATGCAATGTCTCTGCAGTGGTTGCAATGTGCACTGCATGGTCCGAGAACGTGGATGCAGTGCCCATGCATTGGATGCAGTGTCCCACAAGGTGCATGCAGTATGTTGTGACGAAGGATGCAGTGCCCATGAAGGTGGATGCCGTGATCCAGCAGTGGTTGCTGTGCACACTGCTGTGTCCCTGAATGTGGATGCTGTGAACATGGAGTGTATGCAGTGATCCTGCAGTCATTGCAGGGCATCTGCATTTCCACATCAGCTGGAAGCAGTGTCCCTGCAGGGATTGCAATGCCGCCTTCTGTGTCCCTGAAGGTGAATGCAGTGCCCATGCAGTATAAGCCTAAAGGTTTATGCAGTATTTTGTGACAGAGAATGCAGTACCCATGAGGTGGATGCAGTGTAGCCGCAGTGGCTGCTGTGCCCCTGGCATGGTACTGTAATGTGGAGGCAGGGGTCATGCAGTGGATGCAGTGTCTCACAAGGCGGATGCAGTATGTTTTGTTGGAGCATGCAGTGCCCATGAAGGTTGATGCGGTGCACCTGCAGAGTTTGCAGTGCCCCTACATTTTCCCTGAATGTGGATTCCGTCACCATGCAATTCATGTAGTGTCCCAAAAGTTGGATGCATTATGTTGTGAGGGAGGATGAAGTGCCCACGAAGGTGGATGCAGTGCCATTTCAGCTGCATGTGGTGTTGCTGCAGTGGTTGCACCACCAGCTGCTGTGTCCCTGAACGTCGATGCAGTGCCCAGGCAGTGGATGCAGTGTCCCACAATGTGCATGCTGTATGTTGTGAAGGAGGGTGAAGTGCCCAAGAAGGTGGATGCAGTGAGCCTGCAGTGATTGCAGCGCACATACAGTGCCACTTCAGCTGGATGCAGTGTTGCTGCAGTGGTTGCAGTCCCCACTGAATTGTCCGGAAATGTGGATGCATTAGTTATGCAGTGGATGCAGTGTCCCACAAGTTGGATGCAGTATGTTGTGATGGAGGACGCAGTGCCCATGAAGGTGCATGCAGTGATCCTGCGGTGTTTGCACTGCCCCCTGCAGTTTACCTGAATGTGGATGCAGTGCTCATGCAGTGGTTGCAGTGTCCCTCAAGGTGGATGCCTTATGTTGTGATGAAGGATTCAGTGATCGTGAAGGAGGATGCAGTGATGCTTCATTCATTGCAGTGGACCTGCAGTGCCACTTCACCTGGCTGCAGTGTACCTGCAGTGGTTGCAGTGCCCCGATCTGTGTCCCTGAGTGTGGATGAAGTGCCCATGCCGTGGATGCAGAGTACCAAACGTTGGTTAACGTATGTTGTGACAGAGGATGCAGTGCCCACGAGTTGCATACAGTGAGCCAGCTGTGATTGCAGTACGCCTTCAGTGCCACTTCAGCTGGGTGCAGTGTCCCTGCAATTGTTTCAATGCCCCCTACATTGTCCTGGAATGCGGATGCAGTGCTCATGCAGTGCATGAAGCGTCCCAAAACGTGGAGGCATTGTGGTGTGTTGTAGTATGCAGCGCCAATGAAGGTGAATGCACTGATCCTCCAGGGAAAGCAGTGCTCCTGCAGTGCCACTTCACTTCGATGCAGTGTTGCTGCAGCTGTTGCAGTGCCCCCTGCAATGTCCGGGAATGTGGATGCAGTGCCCAGGCAGTGGATGCAGTATCCCCCAAGGTGGATGCAATATGTTACGATGGATGATGCAGTTCTCATTAAGGTGGGGGCACTGTCCCTGCAGTGCTTGCAGTGCCCCCTGCATTAGTCCTGGAATGTGGATGCAGTAGTCATGCAGTGGATGCAGTTTCCCGCAAGCTGGATGTATTATGTTGTGATGGAGGATGCAAGGCCCATGAAGGTGGATGCAGTGATCCTGCAGTGGTTGCAGTGCCCCCTGCAGTTTACCTGAATGTGGATGCAGTGCTCATGAGGTGGATGCAGTGTCCCTCAAGTTGGATGCCTTATGATGTGATGGAGGATTCAGTGATCATGAAGGAGGATGCAGTGATCCTACAGTCATTGCAGTGCACCTGTAGTGCCAGTGCAGCTGGGTGCAGTGTCCCTTTTGTGGTTCTAGTGCCCCGTTCTGTATACCAGAGTGTGGATGCAGTGCACATGCAGTGGATGCAGAGTACCAAAAGTTGGTTGCCGTATGTTGTGACAGAGGATGCAGTGCCCACAAGATGGATGCAGTGATCCTACAGTGGTTGCAGTGCCCCCTGCAGTTTACCTGAATGTGGATGCAGTGCTCATGCAGTGGATGCAGTGTCCCACAATGTGGAGGAGGTAGGTTCTGACGCACAATGCAGTGCCCATGAAGGTGCATTCACTGAACCTGCAGTAATTGCAGTGCGCCTGCAGTGCCACTTCAGCTGGATGCAGTGTTGCTGCACTGGTTGCAGAGCCAACTGCAGTGTCCCTGAATGTGGATGCAGTGCCCATGCAGGAGTTGCAGTGTCCCACAAGGTGGATGTCGTATGTTGTGATCGAAGATGCAGTGCCCACGAACGTGGATGCTGTGAGACTGTGCTGAATGCAGTGTGCCCACATTGTGACTTCAGCTGTATGCAGTGTCCCTGGAGTGGTTGCAGTGCCCGCAACATTGTCCAGGAATGTGGATGCATTAGTCGTGCAGTGGATGCAGTGTTCCAGAATGTGCATGCAGTATGTTGTGACGGATGATGCAGTGCCCATGAAGGTTGATGTAGTGATCCTGCAATGGATGCATTGCCCCCCAGCAGTTAACCTGAATGTGGATGCAGTGCTCATGCAGTGGATGCAATGTCCCTCAAGTTGGATGCCTTATGATGTGTTGGAGGATTCAGTGATCATGAAGGAGGATGCAGTGATCTTGCAGTCATTGCAGTGAACTTGCAGTGCCACTTCAGCTGGCTGCACTGTCCCTGCAGTGGTTTCAGTGCCCCGTCCTGTGTCCCTGAATGTGGATGCAGTGTTCATGCAGTGGATGCACTGTCCCACAATGTCTAGGCATTGTGGTGTGTTGTAGTATGCAGGGCCCATGAAGGTGAATGCAGTGATACTGCAGTGATGGCAGTGCGCCTGCAGTGCCACTTCAGCTGGATGCAGTGTCCCTGCAGTGCTTGAAGTTCCTTCTGCATTGTCCTGGAATGTGCATGCTGTGGCCAGGCAGTGGATGCAGTGTCCCACAAGGTGGATGCAGTATGTTATGACGGATGATGCAGTTCTCATGAAGGCGGATGCAGTGTCCCTGCAGTGGTTGCATTGCCCCTGGCATTGTGCTGGAATGTGGATGCAGGGGTCATGCAGTGCATGCAGTGTCTCACAAGGCGGATGCAGTATGTTAGGTTGGAGGATGCAGTGCCCATGAAGGTGGATGAGGCAAACCTGCAGCGGTTGTAGTGACCCCTGCACTTTACATGAATGTGGATGCAGTGGTCATGCAGTGGATGCTGTGTCCCTCAAGGTGGATGCCTTATTTTGTGATGGAGGATTCAGTGATCATCAAAAAGGATGCAGTGATCCTGCAGTCATTGCTGTGCACCTGCACTGCCACTTCAGCTGGCTGCAGTCTCCCTGCAGTTTTTGCAGTGCCCCGTTCTGTGCCCCTGACTGTGGATGCAGTGCCCATGCAGTGGATGCAGAGTACCAAATGTTGGTTGCTGTATTTTGTGATGGAGGATGCAGTGCCCTGGAGTTGGATGCAGTGAGCTGGCAGTGATTGCAGTGCGCCTTCAGTGCAACTTCAGCTGGATGCAGTGTCCTGCAGTGGTTGCAATGCCCCCTGCATTGTCCTGGAATGTGGATGCAGTGGTCATGCAGTGGATGCAGTGTCCCACAATGTGGAAGTATTGTGGTGTATTGTAGTATGCAGTGCCAATGAAGGTGAATGCAGTGATCCTGCAGTGATGGGAGTGCGCCTGCAGTGCCACTTCAGCTGGATGCAGTGTCCCTGCAGTGGTTGCAGTGCAACCCGCTCTGTCCCTGAACGTGGATGCAGTGACATTGCAGGAAATGCAGTGAAATTTCAGTGATTGCAGTGTGCCTGCAGTGACACTTCAGCTGGATGCTGTGTAGCTGCAGTGGTTGCAGAGCCCCCTGCCATATCCCTGAATGTGGATGCTGTGCCCATGCATTGTCTGCAGTGTGACTCAAGGTGGATGCAGTATGTTGTGAAGTAGGATTCAGTGCCCATTAAGGACGATGCCTGTAATCCTGCAATCATTGCAGTGCACCTGCAGTTCCACTTCATCTGCATGCAGTGTCCCTGCATTGATTGAAGTGCACCAAGCTCTGAGGCTGAATGTGGATGCAGTGCCAATGCAGTGGATGCAGTGTCCCACAATGTGCATGCAGTATGTTATGAGGGAGCATGCAGTGCCCATGAGTGTGGATGCAGTGGTCCGGCAGTGGTTGCTGTGCCCCCTGCTGTGTCCCTGAATGTGCATGCTCTGAACATGCAGTGGATGCAGTGATCCTGCAGTGATTGCAGAGCACCTGCATTTCCACATCAGCTGGAAGCTGTGTCACTGCAGGGGTTGCAGTGCAGCTGTGTCACTGAAGGAGAATGCAGTGCCCATGCAGTGGATGCAGCATCCCACAATGTGCATGCAGTATGTTGTGATGAAGGATGCAGGGCTCATGAAGGTGGATGTACTGATCCTGCAGTGGTTGCAGAGCCCCTGCAGTTTACCTGAATGTGGATGCAGTGCTCATGCAGTGGATGCAGTTTCCCTCAGGGTGGATGCCTTATGTTTTGATGGAGGATTCAGTGATCATGAAGTTTGATGCAGTGATCCTGCAGTCATTGCAGTGCAACGGCAGTGCCACTTCAGTTTGCTGCTGTGTTCCTGCAGTGATGGCAGTGCCTCGTCTGTGTCCCTGAGTTTGGATGCAGTACCCAGGCAGTGGATGCAGAGTATCAAATGTTGGTTGCCGTATGTTGTGGCAGAGAATGCAGTGCCCACGAGTTGGATGCAGAGAGCCGTCAGTGATTGCAGTACGCCTTAAGTGTAACTTCAGCTGGATGCAGTGTCCCTGCAGTGGTGGCAATGCCCCCTGCATTGTCCTGGAATGTGAATGCAGTGCTCTGCAGTCCCACAATTTTCAGGCATTGTGGTGTGTTGTAGTATGCAGTGCTGATGAAGGTGAATTCAGTGATCCTGCAGTGATGGCAGTGCGCCTGCAGTGACACTTCAGCTGTATGCAGTCTACCTGCAGTGCTTGCAGTGCCTCCTGCATTGTCCTGGAATGTGGATGCAGTGCTCATGCAGTGGAAGCAGTGTCCCACAAGGTGGAGGCATTGTGGTGTGTTGTAGTATGCAGTGCCGATGAAGGTAGATGCAGTGATCTGGCAGTCGTTGCAGTTCGCCCTCCTCTGTCCCTGAATGTGCATGCTATGAACATGCAGTGGACGTAGTTATGCTGCAGTGATTGAGGTGTGCCTGTATTTCCACATCAGCTGGAAGCAGTGTTGCTGCCGGGGTTGCAGTGCCCCCTAAATTGACCTGGACTGTGGATGCCGTCCCCGGGCAGAGGATGCTGACTCCCAAAAGGTGGATGCAGTATGTTGTGATGGAGGATGCAGGGCCCCTTAAGGTGGATGCTGTGATGCTGCAGTGGTTGCAGTGCCCCCTACACTTCCCTGAATGTGGATGCAGTGCCCATGCAGTAGTTGCAGTGTCCCACAAGGTGGATGTCTTATGTTGTGATGGAAGATGCACTGAGCACGGAGGTGGATGCAGCGAGCCTGTGCTGAATGCAGTGTGCCTGCAGTGCGACTTCAGCTGTATGCTGTGTCCCTGCAGTGGTTGCAGTGCTCACTGCATTGTCTGAGACCGTGGATGCAGTGCCCAGGCAGTGGATGCAGTGTCCCGCAAGGTGCATGCAGTATGTTGTGACGGATGATGCAGTGACCATGAACGTGGATGCCGTGATCCAGCAGTGCTTCAAGTGCACCCTGCTGTGTCCCTGAATGTAGATGCTGTGAACATGCAGTGGATGCAGTGATCCTGCCGTGATTGCAGTGCACCTGCATTTCCACATCTGCTGGAAGCAGTGTCCCTGCAGGGGTTGCAGTGCCGCCTTCTGTGTCAGTGAAGGTGAATGCAGTGCCCATGCAGTGGATGCAGTGTACGTAAAGGTTTATGCAGAATGATGGGACAGAGGATGCAGTGCACATGAATGTGGATGCAGGGTCCATGCAGTGGTTCCAGTGCCCTGGCATTGTCCTGGAATGTGGATGCAGTGCTCATGCAGTGGATGCAGTGTCTCAGAAGGTGGATGCATTATGATTTCTTAGAGGATGCAGTGCCCATGAAGATGGGTGCAGTGAACCTCCAGTGATGGCCTTGCAACTGGAGTGCCACTTCAGCTGGATGCAGTGTCCCTGCAGTGGCTGCAATGGCCCCTGCATTGTCCTGGAATGTGGAATCAGTTCTCACGCAGTCGATGCCATGTCCCTCAAGGTGGATGCCTTATGATGTGATGGAGGATTCAGTGACCATGAAGGAGGATACAGTGATCCTGCAGTCATTGCAGTGCACCTGCAGTGCCAATTCATTGGGATGTAGTGTCGCTGCACTGGTTGCAGTGCACCCTGCTGTGTCCCTGAATGTGGATGCTGTGAACATGCAGTGGAGGTAGTGTACCTAAAGGTTGATGCAGTATGTTGTGATGGAGGATGCAGTGCGCATGAAGGTGGTTGTAGTGTCCCTGCAGGGGTTGCAGTGCCCCTGGCATTGTGCTGGAATGTGGATGCAGGGTTCATGCATTGGATGCAGTGTCTCAAAGGGTAGATTCAGTATGTTTTGTCGGAGGATGCAGTGCCCAGGAAGGTGTATGTGGTGAACCTCCAGTGGTTGCAGTGCCCCCTACAGTTTCCCTGAATGTGGATGCAGTGCCCATGCAGTGAATGCAGTGTCCCACATGGTGGATGCGGTATGCTGTGATGGAGAATGCAGTGCCCACAAAGGTGGATGAAGTGAGCCTGAAGTGATTGCAGTGCACTTGCAGTGCCACTTCAGCTGGATGCAGTGTTGCTTTAGTGGTTGCAGAGCCAACTGCATGTCCATGAACGTGGATGCAGTCCCTATGCATTGGATGCGGTGTCCCACAATGTGCATGCAGTATGTTGTGATGGAGGATGCAGTGCCCATGAATGTGGATGCAGTGATCCAGCAGTGGTTGCAATGTCCCCTGCAGTTTCCCTGAATGTGGATGCAGTGTCCCACAATGTGCATGCAGTAAGATATGACGGAGTGTGCAGTGCCCACGAAGGTGGATGCAGTGATTCTGAAGTGATGGCAGTGTGCCTGTGGTGCCACTTCAGCTTGATGCAGTGTTGCTGCAGTGGTTGCAGTGCCCCCTGCATTGTGCGGGAATGTTGATGCAATGCCCAGACATTGGATGCAGTGTCCCACAAGGTGCAGGCAGTATGTTGTGACAGAGGATGCAGTGCCCATGAGGGTGGATGCAGTGATCTGGCAGTGTTTGCAGTGCACCCTGCTTTGTCCCTGAATGTGGATGCTGTGAACATGCAGTGTATGCAGTGATCCTGCAGTGATTGCAGTGTGACTGCCATTCCACATCAGCTGGAAGCAGTGTCCCTGCAGTGGTTGCAGTGTGGCCTTCTGTGTCCCTGAAGGCGAATGCAGTGCCCATGCAGTGGATGCAGTGTACCTAAAGGTTTATGCAGTATGTTGTGTCGGAGGATGCAGTGCCCATGAAGGGGGATGCAGTGTCCCTCCAGTGGTAGCAGTGCCCCAGGCACTTTCATGAAATGTTGATGCATTGCCTATGCAGTGGATGCAGTGAATCTTCAGTGATTGCAGTGTGCCTGCAGTGCCTCTTCAGCAGGATGCAGTGTAGCTGCAGTGGTTGCAGAGACCCCTGACACATTCCTGAATTTGGATGCTGTGCCCATGCAGTGTCTGCAGTGTGAATCAAGGTGGATGCAGTATGTTGCAAAGCAGGATTCAGTGCCCCTGAAGGATGATGCAGTGATCCTACAGTCCTTGCAGTGCACCTGCAGTGCCACTTCATGTGGATGCAGTGTCCCTGCAGTGGTTGCAGTGCACCCTGCTGTCTCCCAGAATGTAGATGCTGTGAACATGCAGTGGAGGCAGTGATCCTGCAGTGATTGCAGTGCGCCTGCATTTCCTAATCAGCTGGCAGCAGTGTTGCTGCAGTGGTTGCAGTGCCGCCATCTGAGTCCCTGTAAGTGCATGCAGTGTCCATGCAGTGGAGGCAGTGTACCTAAAGGTTTATGAAGTATGTTGTGACGCAGGATGCAGTGCGCATGAATGCAGATGCAGTGTCCCTGCAGTGATTGCAGGGCTCCCAGCATTGTGCTGGAATGAGGATGCAGGGGTCATGGAGTGGATGCAGTGTCTCACAAGTTGGATGCAGTATGCTTTGTCGGAGGATGCTGTGCCCATGAAGGTGGATGCAGTGAACCTGCAGGGCTTGCAGTGCCCCCTACAGTTTCCCTGAATGTGGATGCAGTGCCCATGCAGTGCATGCAGTGCCCCACAACGTGGATGCAGTATGTTGTGACTGAGATGCAGTGCCCACAATGTAGGATGCAGTGAGCTTGCAGTGATTGCAGTGCACCTGCAGTGCTACTTCAGCTGGATGCAGTGTTGTTGAAGTGGTTGCAGAGCCAACTGCAGTGTCCCTGAACGTGGATGCAGTCCCCATGCAGTGGATGCAGTGTCCCACAATGTGCAAGAAGTATGTTGTGACATAGGATGAATAGCCCATGAAGGTGGATGCAGTGAACCAGCACTGGTTGCAGTGCCCCCTGCAGCTTACCTGAATGTGGATGCAGTACTCATGCAGTGGATGCAGTGTCCCTCAAGGTGGATGCCTTATGTTGTGATGGATGATTCACTGATCATGAAGGAGGATGCAGTGATCCCGCAGTCATTGCAGTGAACTTGCAGTGCGACTTCTTCTGGCTGCAGTGTCCCTGCAGTGCTTGCTGTGCCCCCCACATTGTCCTGGAATGTGGATGCAGTAGTCATGCAGTGGATGCAGTGTCCCACAAGGTGGATGCAGTTTGTTGTGATGGAGGATGCAGGGCCCATGAAGGTGGATACAGTGATGCTGCAGTGGTTGCAGTGCCCCCAACAGTTCCCTGAATGTGGATGCAGTGCCCATGCAGTACTTGCAGTGTCCCACAAGGTGGATGTCGTATGTTGTGACAGAGGATGCAGTGCCCACGAGTTGGACGCAGTGAGCTGGCAGTGATGGCAGTGCACCTGTAGTGCCACTTCAGCTGGATGCAGTGTCCCTGCAGTGGTTGCGATGCCCCCTGCATTTACCTGGAATGTGAATGCAGTGCTCATGCATTGTATGCAGTGTCCCCCAAGGTGGATGCAATATGTTGTGATGGAGGATGCAGGGCCCATGAAGGTGGATGCAGTGATCTGCCTGTCATGGCAGTGCGCCAGCAGTGCCACTTCAGCTGGATGCAGTGTTGCTGCATTGGTTGCACAGCCAACTGCAATGTCCCTGAATGTGGATGCAGTGCCCATGCAGTGGATGAAGTGTTCCACAATGAGCATGCTGTATGATGTGATGGAGGATGCAGTGCTAATGAATTTGAATGCAGTGAGCCTGCAGTCATTGCAGTACACCTGCAGTGCCACTTCAGCTGGCTGCTGTGTCCCTACAGTGGTTGCAGTGCCCCGTTCTTTGTCCCTGACTGTGGATGCAGTGCCCATGCAGTGGATGCAGAGTACCAAATGTTGGTTGCCATATGTTGTGACAGAGGATGCAGTGCCTGCGATTTGGATGCAGTGAGCTGGCAGTGATTGCAGTATGCCTTCAGTGCCACTTCAGCTGGATGCAGTTACCTGCATTGCTTGCAGTGCCCCTGGCATTGTCCCACAATGCTGATGCAGGGGTCATGCAGTGGGTTCACTGTCTCACAAGGCAAATGCAGTACGTTTTGTCGGAGGATGCTGTGCCCATGAAGGTGGATGCAGTGAACCAGCAGTGCTTGCAATGTCCCACAAGGTGGATGCAGTATGTTATGATGGATGATGCAGTTCTCATGAAGGTGGATGCAGTGTCCCTGCAGGGCTTGCAGTGACCCCGCATTGTCCAGGAATGTGGACGCAGTAGTCATGCAGTGGATAAGTGTCCCACAAGATGGATGCAGTATGTTGTGATGGAGTATTCAGGGCCCATGAAGGTGGATGCAGTGATGCTGCGGTGGTTGCAGTGCCCCCTACAGTTCCCTGAATGTGGATGCAGTTCTGATGCATTGGATCTAGTGACTCACATGGCAGATGCAGTATGTTTTGTGGGAGGATGCAGTTCCCATGAAGGTGGGTGTGGTGAACTTGCAGTGGTTGCAGTGCCACCTGCACTTTACCAGAATTTGGATGCAGTTTCAGTGCCGCCTTCTGTGTCCCTGAAGGTGAATGCATTGCCCAACCAGTGAATGCAGTGTACCTAAAGGTTTATGCAGTATGTTGTGACGAAGGATGCAGTCCCCATGAAGGTTGATGCAGTGTCCCTGCAGTGGCTGCAGTGCCCCTGGCATTGTCCCATAATGTGGATGCAGGGGTCATGCAGTGGATGCAGTGTCTCACAAGGCAGATGCAGTATGTTTTGTCAGAGGATGCAGTGCCACTTCAGCCGGATGCAGTGTAGCTGCAGTTGTTGCAGAGCCAAATGCAGTGTCCCTGAACGTGGATGTAGTGCCCATGTGGTGCATGCAGTGTCCCACAAGGTGGATGCAGTATGTTGTGAGGGAGAATGCATTGCCCACGAAGTTGGATGCAGTGAGCTGGCAGTGATTGCAGTGCACCTGCAGTGCCACTCAGCTGCATGCAGTGTCCGTGCAGTGGTTGCAGTGCCTACTCTCTGTTCCTGAATGTGGATGCAGTTCCCCTGCAGAGGATGCAGAGTACAAAATGTTGGTGTCCATATGTTGTGACCGAGGATGCAGTGCCCACGAGTTGGATGCAGTGACCTTGCAGTGATTGCAGTGTGCCTGCATTTCCACATCCCCTGGAAGCAGTGTCCATGCAGGGGTTGAAGTGCTTCCTTCTGTGTCCCTGAAGGTGAATGCAGTGCACATGCAGTGGAGGCAGTGTACCTAAAGGTTTATGCAGAATGATGTGATGAAGGATGCAGTGCCCATGAAGGTGGATGCAGTGTCCCTGCAGTGGTTGTAGTTCCCCCGGCATTGTTCTGGAATGTGGATGCAGGGGTCATGCAATGGATGCTGTGTCTCACAAGGTGGCTGCAGTCAGCCTGTGCTGAATGCAGTGCACCTGCAGTGTGACCTCAGCTGTAGGCAGTGTCCCTGCAGTGGTTGCAGTGCACAATGCATTGTCTGAATACGTGGATGCAGTGCCCAGGCATTGGGTGCAGGTTCCCACAAGATGCATGCAGTATGCTTTGATGGAGGATGCAGTGCACATGAGGGTGGATGCCGTGATCCAGCAGTAGTTGGAATATGCCTGCATTTCCACATCAGCTGGAAGCTGTGTCCCTGCAGGGGTTGCAGTGCCCCTGGCATTGTCCTGAAATGTTGATGCAGTGCCTAAGCAGTGGTGCAGTGAATCCTCAGTGATTGCAGTACGCCTGCAGTGTCACTTCAGCTGGATGCAGTGTAGCTGCAGTGGTTCAGACCCCCAGCCATGTCCCTGAATTTGGATGCGGTGCCCATGCAGTGGATGCAGTGTCCCACAATGTGGAGGCATTGATGTGTGTTGTAGTATGCAGTGCCGATGACGGTGAATGCAGTGATCCTGCAGTGATGGCAGTGCACCTAGAGTGCCACTTTAGCTGGATGCAGTGTATCTGCAGTGGTTCAGACCCACAGCCATGTCCCTGAATGTGGATGTGGTTCCCATGCAGAGGATGCTGAGTACCAAAAGTTGGTTGCCATATGTTGTGACAGAGGATGCAGTGCCCACGAGTTGGTCACAGTGATCTGGCAGTGGTTGCAGTGCAGCCTGCTGTGTCCCTGAATGTGGATGCTATCAACATGCAGTGGATGCAGTGATCCTGCAGTGATTGGTGTACGCCTGCGTTTCCACATCAGCTGGAAGCAGTGTCCCTACAGTGGTTTCAGTGCCACCTTCTGTGTCCCTGAATGTGAATGCATTGTCTATGCAGTGGATGAAGTGTACCCAAAGGTTTATGCAGTAAGTTGTGACGAAGGATGCAGTGTCCATGAGGGTGGATGCAGTGTCCCTGCAGTGGTGGTAGTTCTCCTGGCATTGTTCTGCAATGTGGATGCAGGGGTCATGCAGTGGATGCTGTGTCTTACAAGGCGGATGCAGTATGATTTCTCGGAGGATGCAGTGCCCATGAAGGTGGATGTGGTGAACCTGCAGTGGTTGCAGTGCCCTCTAGAGTTTCCCTGAATGTGGATGCAGTGCCCATGCAGTACATGCAGTGTCCCACAAGGTGGATGCAGTATGTTGTGATGGAGGATGCAGTGCCCCACAAGGTGGATGCAGTATGTTGTGACGGAGGATGCAGTGGCCACGAAGGTGGATGCAGTGAGACTGCAGTGATTGCAGTGACCTGCCGTGCCACTTCAGCTGGATGCAGTTTTGCTGCAGTGGTTGGAGAGCCAACTCCAGTGTCCCTGAAGGTGGATGCAGTCCCCATTCAGTGGTTGCAGTGTCCCACAATGTGCATGGTGTATGTTGTGATGGAGCATGAAGCACCCATGAAGGTGGATGTGGTGATGCTGCAGTGGTTGCAATGCCCCCTGCAGTTTACCTGAATGTGGATGCAGTGTTCATGCAGCAGATGCAGTGTCACCCAAGGTGGATGCCTTATGTTGTGTTGGAGGATTCAGTGATCATAAAGGTGGATGCAGTGTCCCCACAGTGGTTGCAGTGCCCCCAGCATTGTCCTGAAATGTTGATGCAGTGCCTATGCAGTGGGTGCAGTGAATCTTCAGTGATTGCAGTGTGCCTCCAGTGCCCTTTCAGCTGGATGCAGTGTAGCTGCAGTGGTTGTAGAGCCCCTGCCCTGTCCCTGAATGTGGATGCTGTGCCCATGCAGTGTCTGCAGTGTGACTCAAGGTGGATGCAGTGTGTTGTGTAGCAGGATTCAGTGCCCATGAAGAACGATGCAGTGATCCTGATGTCACTGCAGTGCACCTGAAGTGCCACTTTATCTTGATGCAGTGATCCTGAAGTGCTTGCATTGCGCCTGCATTTCCTAATAAGCTGGAAGCATTGTTGCTGCAGTGATTGCAGTGCAGCCTTCTGTTTCCCTGAAGGTGAATGCAGTGCCCATACAGTGGATGCAGTGTAACTAAAGTTTTATGCAGTACGTTGTGACGGAGGATGCACTGCGCATGAAGGCAGATGCAGTGTCCCTGCAGTGGTTGCATGGCCCCTGGCATTGTGCTGGAATTTGGATGCAGGTGTCATGCAGTTGATGCAGTGTCTCACAAGGCAGATGCAGTATGCTTTGCCGGAGGATGCAGTGCCCATGAAGGTGGATGTGGTGAACCTGCAGTGGCTGCAGTGCCCATACAGTTTCCCTGAATGTGGATGCAGTGCCCATGCAGTGCATGCAGTGTCCCACAATGTGGATGCAGTATGTTGGGACAGAGGATGCAGTGCCCAGGAAGATGGATGCAGTGAGCCCGCAGTCATTGCAGTGCACCTGCAGTGCCACTTCAACTGGCTGCAGTGTCCCTGCAGTGCTTGCAGTGCCCCGTTCTTTGTCCCTGAGTGTGGATGCAGTGCCCATGCAGTGGATGCAGAGTACAAAACGTTGGTTGCGGTATGTCGTAAGAGATGATGCAGTGCCCACGAGTTAGATGCAGTGAGCTGGCAGTGATTGCAGTACGCCTTCTTTGCAACATCAGCTGGATGCAGTGACCTGCACTGGTTGCAGTGCCCCTGGCATTGTCTCGTAATGTGGATGCAGGTGTCATGGAGTGGATGCAGTGCCTCACAAGGCAGATGCAGTATGTTTTGTCGGAGAGTGGAGTGCCCATGAAGGTGGATTCAGTGAGCCTGCAGTAATTGCAATGCTCCTGCAGTGTCACTTCAGCTGGATGCAGTGTTGCAGCAGTGGTTGCAGAGCCAACTGCAGTGTCCCTGAATGTGGATCCAGTGCCCATGCAGTGGATGCAGTGTCTCACAAGGAGGATGCAGTATGTTTTGTCAGAAGATGCAGTTCCCATGAAGTTGGATGCAGTGAACCTGCAGTGGTTGCCTTGCCACCTGAACTTTACCAGAATTTGGGTGCAGTGCTCATGCAGTGGATGCTGTGTCCCACGAAGTGGATGTTGTATGTTGTGATGGACGATGCAGTGCCATGAAGGTGGATGCGGTGATGCGGCAGTGTTTGCACTGCCCCTGCAGTTTACCTGAATGTGGATGCAGTGGTCATGCAGTGGATGCAGTGTCCCTCAACGTGGATGCCTTATGTTGTGATGGAGGATTCAGTGATTATGAAGGTGGATGCAGTGATCCTGCAGTCATTGCAGTGCATCACCAGTGCCAATTCACCTGGCTTCAGTGTTCCTGCAGTGGTTGCTATGCACCAGGCATTGTCCTGAAATGTTGATGCAGTGCCTATGCAGTGGATGCAGTGAATCTTCAGTGATTGCAGTGCGCCTGCAGTGACACTTAAGCTGGATGCAGTGTTGCTGCAGTGGTTGCAGAGCCAGGTGCTGTGGCACTGAACGTGGATGCAGAGCCCAGGCAGTGGATGCAGTGTCCCACAAGGTGGATGCAGTATGTTATGTCGGATGATGCAGTTCTTAAGAAGGTGGATACCATGTCCCTGCAGTGCTTGCACTGCCCCCCGCAATGTCAAGGAATGTGGATGCAGTAGTGATGCAGTGGATGCAGTATCCCACAAGGTGTATGCTGTATGTTGTGATGGAGGATGCAGTGCCCATGAGGCTGGACGCAGTGATCCGGCAGTGATTGCAGTGCACCCTGCTGTGTCCCCGAATGCGCATGCTCTGAACATGCATTGGATGCAGTGATCCTGCAGTGATTGCAGTGTGCCTACATTACCTCATCAGCTGTAAGAAGTGTCCCAGCAGTGGTTGCAGTGCCCCCTGCATTGTCCGGGAATGTGGATGCAGTGGCCATGCAATGCATGCAGTGTACCACAAGGTGGATGGAGTATGTTATTACGGATGATGCAGTTCTCATGAAGGTGGATGCAGGGTCCCTGCAGTGCTTGCAGTGCCCCCCGGATTGTCCCGGAATGTGGATGCAGTAGTCATGAAGTGGATGCAGTGTCCCACAAGGTGGATGCAGTCTGTTGTGATAGAGGATGCAGGGCCCATCAAGGTGGATGCTGTGATGCTGCAGTGGTTGCAGTGCCCCCTACAGTTCCCTGAATGTGGATGCAGTGCCCATGCAGTAGTTGCAGTGTCCCACAAGGTGGATTTCGTATGATGTGCTGGATGTCACAGTGCCCTTGGAGGTGGATGCAGTGAGCCTGTGCTGAATGCAGTGCACCTATAGTGTGACTTCAGCTGTATGCAGTGTGCCTGCAGTGGTTGCAGTGCCGACTTCATTGTGCGAGTATGTGGATGTAGTGCCCAGGCATTGGATGCAATGTCCCACTAGGTGCTTGCAGTATGTTGTGACGGAGAATGCAGTGCCCATGAGGGTGGATGAAGTGGTCCAGCCATGGTTGCAGTTCACCCTACAGTCTCCCTGAATGTGGATGCAGTGCCCATGCAGTGCATGCATTGTCCAACAAGGTGCATGCAGTATGTCGTGATGGAGGATGCCGGGCCCATGTTGGTGGATGCAGTGGCCCTGCAGTGGGTGCAGTGCCCAATGCATTGTCCGTGATCGTGGATGCAGTGCCCCAGACTTGGATGCAGTGTCCCACAAGGTGCATGCAGTATGTTGTGATGGAGGATGCAGTGCCCATGACGGTGGATGCAATGATCTGGCAGTGGTTGCAGTTCACCCTGCTGTGTCTCTGAATGTTCATGCTCTGAACATGCAGTGGATGCAGTGATCCTGCAGTTATTGCAGTGCACCTGCATTTCCACATCAGCTGGAAGCTGTGTCCCTGCAGGGGTTGCAGTGCTGCCTTCTGTGTTGCTGAATGTGAATGCAGTGCCCATGCAGTGGATGCAGTGTACCTAAAGGTTTATGCAGTATGTTGTGATGGAGGATGCAGTGTCCATGAAAGGGGATGAAGTGTCTCTCCAGTGGTTAAAGTGCCACCAGCAATGTCCTGAAATGTTGTTGCAGTGCTTATGCCATGGATGCAGTGAATCTTCAGTGATTGCAGTGTGCCAGCCATGCCACTTCAGCTGGATGCAGTGTAGCTGTACTCGTTGCATAGCCCCCTACCATGTCCCTGAATTTGGATGCTGTGCCCATGCAGTGTCTGCAGTGTGAGTCAAGGTGGATGCAGTATGTTGTGAAGCAGGATTCACTGCGCATGAAGGAAGATACAGTGATCCTGCAGTCATTGCAGTGCACTTGCAATGCCACTTCATCTGGATGCAGTGTCCATGCAGTGGTGGCAGTGCACCCTGCTGTGTCCCTGAATGTGCAGGAAGTGCCCGTGCAGTAGATGCAGAGTACCAAAAGTTGGTTGCCGTATGTTGTGACAGAGAATGCAGAGCCCTGGAGTTGGATGCAGTGATGTGGCAGTGATTGCATTACGCCTTCAGTGCCACTTCACCTGGATGCACTGTCCCTGCAGTGGTTGCAATGCCCCCTGCATTGTCCTGGAAAGTGGATGCAGTGTTCATTCAGTGGATGCAGGTTTCCACAATGTGGAGGCATTGTGGTGTTGTAGCATGCAGTGCCAATGAAGGTGAAGGCGGTGATCCTGCACTGATGGCAGTGCACCTGCAGTGCCACTTCAGTTGCATGCAGTGTTGCTGCAGTGGTTCAGTGCCCCCTGCATTGTCCAGGAATGTGGATTCCGTGCCCTGGCAGTGGATGCAGTGTCCCACAAGGTGGATGCAGTAGGTTATGACGGATGATGCAGTTCTCATGAAGGTGGATGCAGTGTCCCTGAAGGGCTTGCAGTGCCCCCCGCATTGTCCAGGAATGTGGACAAAGTAGTCATGCAGTGGATGCAGTGTCCCACAAGGTAAATGCAGTATGTTGTCGTGGAAGATGGAGGGCCCATGAAGGTGGATTCAGTGATGCTGCAGTGGTTGCAGTGCCCCCTACACTTCCCTGAATGTGGATGCAGTGCCCATGCAGTAGTTGCAGTGTCCCACAAGGTGGATGTCGTATGTTGTGATGGAAGATGCAGTGCCCACGAAGGTGGATGCAGTGAGCCTGTGCTGAATGCAGTGTGCCTGCAGAGCGACTTCAGCTGTATGCAGTGTCCCTGCAGTGGTTGCAATGCCTGCTGCATTGTCCGAGAACATGGATGCAGTGCCCAGGCATTGGATGCAGTGCCCCACAAGGTGCATGCAGTATGTTGTGATGGAGGATGCAGTGCCCATGAGGGTGGATGCAGTGATCCAGCAGTGGTTGCAGTTTCCCTTCTGTGTTCCTGATTGAGGATGCTGTCAAAATGCAGTGGATGCAGTGATCCTGCGTTGCTTGCAGTGCCCCTGCATTTCCACATCAGCTGGAAGCAGTGTCCCTGCAGGGGTTGATTGCTCACTTCTGTGTCCCTGAAGTTGTATTCAGTGCCCATGGAGTGGGTGCAGTGTACCTAAATGTTTATGCAGAATTATGTGACGGAGTATGCAGTGCCCATGAAGGTGGATGCAGTGATCCTTCAGTGGTTGAAGTGCCCCCAGCAGGGTCCCTGAATGAGAATGCCGTGCCCTTATAGTGGATTCAGTGCCCCACAATGTGGATGGAGTATGTTTTGAGGGATGAGTCATGGCCCATGATGATGCATGCAGTGTTCCTGAACTGGTTGTCGTGCCCCCTTCTGTGTCACTGATTGTGGATGCAGTGCCCATGCAGTGGATGCAGTGTCCCACAAGGCAGATGCAGTATGTTGTAATGGAGGATGCAGTGCCCATGAAGGTGGATGCGGTGATCCTGCAGTGATTGCAGTGCATCCTGCAGGGTCATGAATGAGAATGCCAAGCCCTTGCAGTGGGTTCAGTGCCCCTCAAGTTGGATGCAGTATGTTATGACGGCTGATGCATTGCCCATGAAGGTGCATGCAGTGTTCCTGCCCTGGTTGTCGTACCCCCTTCTGTGTCCCTGATTGTGGAAGCAGTGCCCATGCAGTGGATGCAGTGTCCCACAAGGCAGATGGACTATGTTGTGACAGAGGATGCAGTGCCCATGAATGTCGATGAAGTGATCCTGCAGTGGTTGCAGTGCTCATGCAGTGCCACTTCAGCTGGATGCAGTGTCCCTGCCATTGCTGCAGAGCAAACTACACTGTCCCTGAATTTGGATGCAGTGCCCATGCAGTGGATGCAGTGCCCCACAATGTGGAGGCATTGTGGTGTGTTGTAGTATGCAGTGCCGATGAAGGTGAATGCAGTGATCCTGCAGTGATGGCAGTGCGCCTGCAGTGCCACTTCAGCTGGATGCAGAGTTGCTGCAGTGGTTGCAGTGCCCCCTGCATTGTCCGGGAATGTGGATGCAGTGCCCAGGCAGTGCATGCAATGTCCAAAAAGATGGATGCAATATGTTGTGATGGAGTATGCAGTGCCCACAATGTGGATGCAGTGTAGCTGCAGTACTTGCAGAGCCCCCTGCCATGTCCTTGAAGGTGGATGCAGTGCCCATGCAGTGAATGCAGTGTACCTAAATTTTTATGCAGTATGTTGTGACGGAGAATGCAGTGGCCATGAAGGTGGATGCAGTGATAGTGCTGTGGTTGCAGTGCCCTAGCAGTTTCCCTGAATGTGGATGCAGTGCACATGCAGTGGATGCAGTGTCCCACAAGGTGGATGCCTTATGTTGTGATCGTGGATTGAGTGATCATGAAGGAGGATGCAGTGATCCCACAGTCATTGCAGTGCACCCACAACGCCACTTCAGCTGGATGCAGTGTACCTGCAGTGGCTACAGTGCCCCCTGCATTGTCACTGAATGTGGATGCAGAGCCCCGACAGTGGATGCAGTGTCCCACAATGTGCATACAGTATGTTGTGACAGAGGATGCAGTGCCCATGAAGGTAGCTGCAGTGATCTGGCAGGGGTTGAAGTGCACCCCGTTGTGTACTTGCATGTGAATGCTGTGATAATGCGGTGGATGGAGTGATCCTGCAGTGATTGCTGTGCGCCTGCATTTCCACATCAGCAGGAAGCAGCGTACCTGCAGGGGTTGCAGTGTCGACTTCTGTGTCCCTGAAGTTGAATGCAGTGCCCATGCAGTGGATGCAGTGAAACTTCACAGATTGCAGTGTGCCTGCAGTGCCACTTCAGCTGGATGCAGTGTAGCTGCAGTGGTTGCAGAGCCCCTGCCATGTACCTGAATGTGTATGCAGTGCCCATGCATTGTCTGCATTGTGATGCAAGGTGGATGCATTATGTTGTGAAGTAGGATTCATTGCCCATGAAGGATGATGCAGTGATCCTGCATTCATTGTAGTGCACCTGCAGTGACTCTTCATTTGGATGCAGTGTCCCTGCAGTCGTTGCAGTGCCACCTTCAGTGTCCCTGAATGTAGACGCAGTGCCCATGCAGGGCATGCAGTGTCCCACAAGGTGGATGCAGTGCCCACGAAGGTGGATGCAGTGAGCCTGCAATAATTGCAGTGCGGCTGCAGTGCCACTTCAGCTGGATGCAGTGTTGCTGCCATGGTTGCAAGCCAACTGCAGTGTCCCTGATCGTGGATGCAGTGCCAATGCAGTGGATGCAGTATGTTGTGACGGAGTATGGAGTTCCCATGAACGTGGATGCAGTGATCCTGCAGTGTTTGCAGTTCCACGTGCAGTTTCCCTGAATTTGGATGCAGCGCTCATGCAGTGGATGCAGTAATCCTGCAGTGGTTGAAGTGCCACCCTCTGTGTCCCTGAAGGTGAATGCAGTGCCCATGCATAGGATGCAGTGTATCTAAAGGTTTACGCTGTATGTTTTGATGGAGGATGCAGTGCTCATGAAGGTGGATGCAGTCTCCCTGCAGTGGTTGCAGTGCCCCTGTCATTATCCTGGAATGTGGAAGCAATGGTCATCGGGTGGATGCAGTGTCTCACATGGCAGATGCAGTATGTTTTATTGGAGTATGCAGTGCCAGTGAAGGTGGATGCAGTGAACCTACAGTGGGTGCAGTGCCCCCTGAAGTTTACCTGAATGTGGATGCAGTGCTCATGCAGTGGATGCAGGGTCCCACAAGGTGTATGCAGTATGTTATGACAGATGATGCAGTCCTCATGAAGATGGATGTGTTTTCCCTGCAGTGCTTGCAGTGCCCCCAGCATTGTCCGGGAATGTGGATGCCATAGTCATGCAGTGGATGCAGTGTCCCACAAGGTGAATGCAGTCTGTTGTGATGGAGGATGCAGCGCCCATGAAGGTGGATGCAGTGATGCTGCAGTTTTTGCAGTGCCCCTGACAATTCCCTGAATGTGGATGCAGTGCCCATGCAGTCATTGCAGTGCCCCACAAGGTGGATGTTGTATTTGTGATGGAAGATGCAGTGCCCACGAAGGTGGATGCAGTGAGCCTGTGCTGAATGCAGTGCTCCTGCAGTGCGACTTTGGCTGTATGCACTGTCCCTGCGTGGTTGCACTGCCCATCGCATTGTCTGAGGACGTGGATGCAGTGCCCAGGTATCAGATGCAGTGTCCCAGAAGGTGCATGAATTATGTTGTGATGGAGGATGCAGTGCCCATGAAGGTGGATGCAGTGATCTGGCAGTGGTTGCAGTGCACCCTGCTGTGTCCCTGTATGTGGATGCTGTGAACATGCAATGAAGCACTGATCCAGCAGTGACTGCAGTGCGCCTGCATTTCCACATCAGCTGGAAGCAGTGTCCCTGCAGTGGTTGCAATGCCCCCTGCATTGTCCTGGAATGTGGATGCAGTGCTCATGCAGTGCATGCAGTGTCCCACAATGTGGAGGCATTGTGATGTGTTGTAGTATGCAGTGCCGAAGAAGGTGAATGCAGTGATCCTGCAGTGATGGCAGTGCACCTGCTGTGGCACTTCAGCTGGATGCAGTGTTCCTGCAGTGGTTGCTGTGCTTCCTGCATTGTCCGCATATGTGGATGCAGTGCCCATGCATTGGACGCAGTGTCCGACAAGGTGGATGCAGTATATTATGACTGATGATGCAGATCTCATGAAGGTGGATGCAGTGTCCCTGCAGTGCTTTCAGTGACCCCCAGATTATCCGGGAATGTGGATGCAGTAGTCATGAAGTGGCTGCCGTGTCCCACAAGGTGGTTTCTGTATGTTGTGATGGAGGAAGCAGGGCCCACGAAGGAGGATGCTGTGATGCTGCAAAGGTTGCAGTGCCACCTACAGTTCCATGAATTTGGATGCAGTGCCCATGCAGTAGAGGCAGTGTCCCCCCAGGTGGATATCGTATGTTGTGATGGAGATGCAGTGCCCACGGATGTGGATGCAGAGAGACTGTGCTGAATGCAGTGTGCCTGCATTTTGACTTCAGCTGTATTCAGTGTCCCAGCAGTGGTTTCAGGGCCCACTGCATTGTCAGGAAATGTGGATGCAGTAGTCATGCAGTGGATGCAGTGTGACCCTAGGTGGATGCAGTATGTTGTGAAGTGGAATTCAGTGCCCATGAAAGATGATGCAGTGATCCTGCATGGATTGCAGTGCAACTACAGTGCCACTTCATCTGGAGGCAGTGTCCCTGCAGTGGTTACTGTGCCCACTGCTTGGACCTGAATATGGATGAAGTGCCCATTCAGTGAATACAGTTTCCCACAATGTGGATGCAGTATGTTGTGACGGAGGGTGAAGTGTCCAGGAAGGTTGATGCAGTGAGACTGTAGTGATTGCATGCACATGCAGTGCCACTTCAGTTGGATGCAGTATTGCTGCAGTGGTTGCAGAGCCAACTGCCATGTCCCTGAACGTGAATGCAGTGCCCATGCAGTGGATGGAGGGTCCCACAATGTGCAAGCAATATGTTGTGATGGAGGATGCGTTGCCCATGAATGTGGATGCAGTCATCCTGCAGTGGTTTCAGTGCCCACTGCATTGTCCTGGAATGTGGATGCAGTGGTCATGCAGTGGATGCAGTGTCTCTCAATGTGCATGCATTATGTTGTGATGGAGGATGCAGTGTGCATGAAGGTCGATGCAGTGATCCTGCAGTGATTGCAGTGCCCCCTGCAGTTTCCCTGAATGTGGATGCTGTGCTCCTGCAGTGGATGCAGTGCCCTACAAGGTGGATGCATTCTGTTGTGATGGAGGATTGAGTTTTCATGAAGGAGGATGCAGTGATGTTGCAGTCATTGCAGTGCACCTGCAATTCCACATCAGCTGGAAGCAGTGTTGCTTCAGTGGTTGCAGAGCTGCCTTCTGTGTCCCTGAAGGTGAATGCAGTGCCAATGCAGTGGATGCAGTGTACCCAAAGGATAGTGCAGTATGTTGTTATAGAGGATGCAGTGCCCACGAAGGTGGATGCAGTGAGCCTGCACTGATTGCAGTGCCCATGCAGTGCCACTTCAGCTGGTTGCAGTGTTCCAGCAGTAGTGCAGAGCCAACACCAGTGTACTTGAACGTGGTAGCAGTGCCCATGCAGTGGATGCAGTGTCCCAAAATGTGCATGCAGTATGTGGTGACAGAGGATGCAGGCCCACGAAGATTGATGCAGTGTCCCTGCAATGGTTGTAGTGCCCCTGGCATTGCCCTGGAATGTGGATGCAGTTGTCCTGCAGAGGATGCAGTGTCTCACAAGGCGGATGCAGTATGTTTTGCCAAAGGATGCAGTGCCCATGAAGGTGAATGTGGTGAACCTGCAGTGGTTGCAGTGCCCTGTACAGTTTTCCTGATTGTAGATGCCTTGCCCATGCAGTGCATGCATTGTCCCACAAGGTGAATGCAGTATGTTGTGAAGGAGGCTGCAGTGCCCACGAATGTGGATGCAGTGAGGATGCAGTGATTGCAGTGCACCTACAGTGCCACTTCAGCTGGATGCAGTGTTGCAGCAGTGGTTGCAGAGCCATCTGCAGTGTCCCTGGACCTGGATGCAATCCCCATGCAGTGGATGCAGCGTAACACAAGGTGCATGCAATATGTTTTGAAGGAGGATGCAGTGCTCATGAAGGTGGATGCAGTGATCCTGCAGTGGTTGCAGTGGCCCCTGCAGTTTACCTGAATTTGGATGCAGTTCTCATGCATTGGATGCAGTGTCCCAAAATGTGGATGCCTTATGATATGACGGAGCGTTCATAGATCATGAAGGAGCATGCAGTGAATCTGCAGTCATTGCAGTGAACCTGCAGTGCCACTTCAGCTGGCTGCAGTGTCCCTGCAGTGGTTGCAATGTCGGTTCTGTGTCCCTGAATGTGGATGCAGTGCCCATGCAATGGATGCAGAGTCCCAAAATTTGGCTGCTGTATGTTGTGATAGAGGATGCAGTGCCCACAAGTTGGATGCAGTGAGTCGGCAGTGATTGCAGTACGCCTTCAGTGACACTCAAGCTGGATGCAGTGTCCCTGCAGTCATTGCAATGCCCGCAGCATTGTCCTGGAATGTGGATGCAGTGCTCATGCAGTGGATGTAGGGTCCCACAATGTGGAGGCATTTGGTGTGTGGTGACATGCAGTGCCAATGAAGGTGAATGCAGTGATCCTGCAGTGATGGCAGTGCACCTGCAGTGCCACTTCTGTGTGATGAAGTGTCGCTGCAGTGGTGGCAGAGCCCAGTGCCATGTCCCTGAATTTGGATGCAGTGCCCATGCGGTGTCTGCAGTTTGACCCAAGGTGGATGTAGTATGTTGTGAAGTAGGATTCAGTGCCCATGATGGATGATGCAGTGATCGTGCAGCAATTGCAGTGCACGTGCTGTGCCAATTCATCTAGATGCAGTGTCCCTGCTGTGGTTACAGTGCCCCCTGCATTGTCCCTGAATGTGGATGCAGTGCCCATTAAGTGGATGCAGTGTCCCGGAAGGTGCATACATTATTTTGTGATGGAGGATGCAGTGCTCATGAAGGTGGATGCAGTGATCCTGCAGTGGCCCTGCATGGTCCCTCAATGAGAATGCCGTGCCCTTGCAGTGGATTCAGTGAACCACAAGGTGGATGCAGTATGTTATGATGGATGACGCATTGCCCATGAAGGTGGATGTGGTGATTCTGAAGTTGTTGCAGTGTCCCCTTCAGGATCCCTGAAAGTGGATGCAGTGCCCAAGCAGTGGATGCAGTGTCACACAAGTTGGATGCAGTATGTTGTCATGAATGATGCAGTGCCCACGACTGTGAATGCAGTTATAGAGCAGTGATTGCAGTGCACCTGCAGTGCCACTTCCACTGTATAAAGTGTCCCTCTAGTGGTGGCAGTGTTTCCTGCATTTTCTGGGAATGCAGTGGCAGTGCCCAGGCAGTGGATGCAATGTCACACAAGTTGGATGCAGTAAGTTGTGACAGAAGATGTAGTGCCCATGAAGGTGGATGCAGTGATCCGGCAGTGGTTTCCGTGCACATGGTAGTGTCCCTGAATGTGGATGCAGTGAACATGAAGTAGATGCAGTGAACATTCAGTGGTTGCGGTGCACCTGAGGTGCCACTTCAGCTGAAGGCAGTGTTGCTGTAGTGGTTGCAGAGCCCACCACAATGTCTCTGAATATGGATGCAGGGCCCATGCAGCTTCTGCAGTGTGACCCAAGGTGGATGCAGTATGTTCTGAAGTTATATGCAGTACCCATGAAGGAGGATGCAGTGATCCTGCATTCATTGCAGTGCACCTGCAGTGCCAATTCATCTGGATGCAGTGCCCCTGAATGTGGATTGAGTGCTCATGCAGTGATGATGTATGTTGTGATCAAGGATGCAGTGCCGATGAAAGCAGATGCAGTGATCCTGCAGTGATTGCAGTGCACCTGCAGTGCCACTTCAGCTGGATCCAGAGTCCCTGCAGGGGTTGCAGTGCCTGTTGTAGTGTCCCTGGACGTGGCTGCAGTGCCCATGCAATGGCTGCAGTGTCACTGAATGTAGATGAAGTATGGTGTGATGTAGGATGCAGTACCCATGAAGGTGGATGCATTGTTCCTGCAGTGGTTGCAGTGCCCCGGCATTGTCATAGAATGCGAACGCAGTAGTAAAGCAGTGGATGCAGTGTCTCACAAGGTGGATGCAGTATGTTTTGTCCGAGGATGCAGTGCCCATGAATGTTGAAGCAGTGAACCTGCAGTGGGTGCAGTGCCCCCTGCATTGTCCGGTAATTTGGATGCAGTGCCCAGTCAGTGGATGCAGTGTCACACAAGCTGAATGCAGTATGTTATGACGGATGATGCAGTTCTCATGAAGGTGGATGCATTGTCCCAGCAGTGCTTGCAGTGCCCCCCGCATTGCCTGGAAATTTGGATGCAGTAGTCATGCAGTGGATGCAGTGTCCCTCAAGGTGGATGCCCCATGTTGTGATGGAGTATTCAGTGATCATGAAGAAGGATGCAGTGATCCTGCAGTAATTGCAGTGCACCTGCAGTGCCTCTTCAGCTGACTGCAATTTCCCTGCAGTGGTTGCAGGCCCCGTTCTGTGTCCCTGACTGTGGATGCATTGCCCATGCAGAGGATGCAGAGTAACAAAAGTTGGTTTGCGTATGTTGTCACAGAGGATGCAGTGTCCACGAGTTGCATGCAGTGAGCCGGCAGTGACTGAAGTATGCCTGCAGTGCCATGTCAGCTGGATGACGTGTGCCTGCAGTGGTTGCACTGCCCCCTGCTTTGTCCTGGAATGTGGATGCAGTTCTCATGCAGGGGATGCAGTGTCCCACAATGTGGAGGCATTGTGGTGTGTTGTAGTATGCAGTGCCGATGAAGGTGAATGCAGTGATCCTGCAGTGATGGCAGTGCGCCTGCAGTGCCACTTCAGCTGGATTAAGTGATGCTGCAGTGGTTGCAGTGTCCCCTACAGTTCCAGAATGTGGATGCAGTGCTCATGCAGTAGTTGCAGTGTCACACAAGGTGGATGTCGTATGTTGTGACAGACGATGCAATGCCCATGAAGGTGGATGCCGTGATCCGGCTGTGGTTGCAGTGCCACCGGCATTGTCCTGGAATGTTGATGCAGTGCCAATGCAGTGGATGCAGTGAAACTTCTGTGATTGCAGTGTGCCTGCAGTGCCACTTCATCTGGATGCAGTGTCCCTGCAATGGTTGCAGTGCCCCCTGCATTGTCCCTGAATGTGGATGCAGTGCCCATGCAGTGCATTCAGTGTCCCACAAGGTGAATGCAGTATGTTGTGAAGCAGGATTCAGTGCCCATGAAGGATGATGCAGTGACCCATCAGTCATTGCAGTGCACCTGCAGTGCCACTTCATCTGGATGCAGTGTCCCTGCAGTGGTTGCTGGGCCCCTTCAATGACCCTGAATGTGGGTGCACTGCCCATGTAGTGGATGCAGAGTCCCAAAAGGTCCATGCAGTATGTTGTGACAGAGGATGCAGTGCTCATGAAAGTGGATGCAGTGATCCTGCAGTGGTTTCCATGCACACTGTAGTGTCCCTGAATGTGGATGCAGTGGACATGAAGTGGATGTAGTGAACATTCAGTGATTGCAGTGCAGCTGCAGTGCCACTTCAGCTGCATACAGTGTCCCTGCATTGGTTGCAGTGCTCCCTACATTGTCCGGGATTGTGGATTCAGGGCCCATGAAGCCTCTGCAGTGTGACCTGTGGTGGATGCAGTATGTTGTGATGGAAGATACAGTGCCCACGACTGTGAATGCAGGGTGACTCCAGTGATTGTAGTGCACCTGCCCTGCCACTTCAAGTGTATACACTGTTCCTGCAGTGATTGCAGTGCTGCCAGCATTATCCGGGAATGCGGATGCAGTGCCCAGGCAGTGGATGCAGTGTCACACAATTTGGATGCAGTATGTTGTGACAGAGGATGCAGTGCCCATGAAGGTGGATGCAGTGATACTGCAGTGCTTTCCGTGCACACTGTAGTGTTCCTGAATGTGGATGCAGTGAACATGAAGTGGATGCAGTGAACATTCAGTGATTGCAGTGCAGCTGCAGTGACACTTCAGCTGCATAGTGTCCCTGCAGTGGTTGCAGTGCTGCCTGTATTGTCCGAGAATGTGGATTCAGGGCCCAGGCAGCCTCTGCAGTGTGACCCAAGGTAGATGCAGTTTGTTATGATGGATGATGCATTGACCCTGAAGGAGAATGCAGTGAACATGCATTCATTGCAGTGCACCTGCAGTGTCAATTCATGTGGATGCAGTGTCCTTGAATGTGGATCCAGTGCTCATGCAGTGATGATGTATGTTGTCACGGAGGATGCAGAGCCCATGAAGGCAGATGCAGTGATACTGCAGTGATTGCAGTGCGCCTGAAGTGCCACTTCAGCTGGATACAGAGTCCCTGCAGGGGTTGTAGTGCCTGTTGCAGAGTCCCTGGACGTGGCTGCAGTGCCCATGCAATGGCTGCAGTGTCATTGAAGGTAGATGCAGTATGTTGTGACGGAGGATGCAGTGCCCATGAAGGTGGATGCAGTGATCCTGCAGTGGTTGAAGTGCCCCCTGCAGAATCCCTGAATGAGAATGCCATGCCTTTGCAGTGGATTCAGTGCCCCATAATGTGGACGAAGTATGTTTTGACGGATGATGCATTGCCCATGAAGGTGTATGCAGTGTTCCTGCACTGGTTGTCGTGCCACCTTCTGTGTCCCTGATTGTGGATGCAGTGCCCATGCAGCAGATGCAGTGTCCCACAAGACAGATGCAGTATGTTGTAATGGAGGATGCAGTGCCCATGAAGGTGGATGCGGTGATAATGCAGTTGTTGCAGTGCCCTCTTCAGGTTCCCTGAATATGGATGCAGTGTCCTTGAAGTGGATGCAGTGTCGCACAAGGTGGATGCAATATGTTGTGACTGCAGATGCAGGGCCCACGACTGTGAATTCAGTGAGACTGCAGTGATGGCAGTGCGCCTGCAGTGCCACTTCAACTGTATACAGTATCCCTTCAGTGTTCCAGTGTTGCCTGCATTGTCTGGGAATGCGGATGCAGTGCCCAGGCAGTGGATGCAGTGTCACACAATTTGGATGCAGTACATTGTGACAGAAGATGCAGTGCCCATCAAGGTGGATGCAGTGAACATGCAGTGGTTTCCGTGCACACTGCAGTGTCGCTGAATGTGGATGCAATGAACATGAAGTGGATGCAGTGTACATTCAGTGATTGTGCTGCACCTGCAGTGCCACTTCAGCTGAATGCAGTGTTGCTTCAGTGGTTGCAGAGCCCACTGCCGTTTCTGTGAATGTGGATGCAGGGCCCATGCAGCCTCTGCAGTGTGACCCAAGGTGGATGCAGTATGTTGTGAAGTAGGATGCATTACCCATGAAGGAGGATGCAGTGATCATGCATTCATTGCAGTGCACCTGCAGTGTCAATTTATCTGGATGCCGTGTCCCTGAATGTGGATTGAATGCTCATGCATTGGTGATGTATGTTGTGATGGAGGATGCAATGCCCATGAAGGCAGATGCAGTGATCCTGCAGTGATTGCAGTGCACCTGCAGTGCCACTTAAGCTGGATCCTGCATCCCTGCAGTGGTTGTAGTTCCTGTTGCAGTGTTCCTGAACGAGGCTTCAGTGCCCATGCAATGGCTGCAGTGTCACTGAAGGTAGATGCAATATGTTGTGTTGGAGAAAGCAGTTTCCATTAGGTGGATGCAGTGTTCCTTCACTGGTTGTCGTGCCCCCTTCTGTGTCCCTGATTTTGGATGCAGTGCCCATGCAGTGGATGCAGTATCACTGAAGGTAGATTCAGTATGTTGTAATGGAGGATGCAATGCCCATGAAGGTGGATGTGATGATTCTGCAGTGATTGCAGTACACCTGCAGTG
Organism: Equus caballus; assembly: GCF_041296265.1. Taxonomy (NCBI): domain Eukaryota; kingdom Metazoa; phylum Chordata; class Mammalia; order Perissodactyla; family Equidae; genus Equus; species Equus caballus. The sequence goes on along the minus strand of NC_091706.1, from coordinate 9,174,320 downwards.
CCACTTCAGCTTGCTGCAGTGTGCCTGCAGGTGTTGCAGTGCCCCCTTCTGTGTCTCTGAATATGAATGCAGTGCCCATTCAGTGGATGCAGAATAACAAAAGATGGATGTGGCATGTTGTGACAGAGGATGCAGTGCCCATGAATGTGGACGCAGTGATCCTGCAGTGGTTGCAGTTCGCATGCAGTGCCATTTCAGCTGGATGCAGTGTCCCTGCAGTCGCTGCATTGCAACCTGCACTGGCCCTGAATTTGGATGCAGTGCTCATGCAGTGATGAAGAATTTTGTGATGGAGGATGCAGTGCCCATGAATGCAGATGAAGTGATCCTGCAGTGATTGCAGTGCGCCTGCAGTGCCACTTCACCTGGATCCAGAGTCCCTGCAAGGGTTGCAGTGCCTGTTGCAGTGTCCCTGGACGTGGCTGCAGTGCCCATGCAATGGCTGCAGTGTCACTGAGGGTAGATGCAGTATGTTGTGACGGAGGATGCAATGGCCATGAAGGTGGATGCAGTGATCCTGCAGTGGTCGGAGTGCCCCCTGCAGGGTCCCTGAATGGGAATGCCGTGCCCTTGCAGTGGATTCAGTGCCCCACAAGGTGGATGCAGTATGTTATGACGGCTGATGAATTGCCCATGAAGGTGCATGCAGTGTTCCTGCACAGGTTGTCATGCCCCATTGTGTTTCCCTGATTGTGGATGCAGTGCCCATGCAGTGGATGCAGTGTCCCACAAGGCAGATGCAGTATGTTGTAATGGAGGATGCATTGCCCATGAAGCTGCATGCAGTGTTAATGCATTGGTTGTCGTGCCCCATTCTGTGTCCCTGATTGTGGATGCAGTGACCATGAATGTCGGTGAGGTGATCCTGCAGTTGTTGCAGTGTCCCCTCCAGGTTCCCTAAATGTGGATGCAGTGCCCATGCAGTGTATGCAGTGTCGCACAAGGTGGATGCAGTATGTTGTCACGGAAGATGCAGTGCCCACAACTGTGAATGCAGTGAGACTGCAGTGATTGCAGTGCACCTGCAGTGCCACTTCAACTGTATACTGTGTCCCTGCAGTGGTTGCAGTGCTGCCTGTGTTATCTGAGAATGCAGATGCAGTGCCCAGGCAGTGGATGCAGTGTCACACAAGTTGTATGCAGTATGTTGTGACAGAGGAGGCAGTGCCCATGAAGGTGGATGCAGTGACCCTGCAATGGTTTTTGTGCACAGTGTAGTGTTACTGAATGTGGATGCATGAAGTGGATGCAGTGAACATTCAGTGATTGCAGTGCACCTGCAGTGCCACTTCAACTGTATACTGTGTCCCTGCAGTGGTTGCAGTGCTGCCTGTGTTATCTGGGAATGCAGATGCAGTGCCCAGGCAGTGGATGCAGTGTCACACAAGTTGTATGCAGTATGTTGTGACAGAGGAGGCAGTGCCCATGAAGGTGGATGCAGTGACCCTGCAATGGTTTTCGTGCACAGTGTAGTGTTACTGAATGTGGATGCATGAAGTGGATGCAGTGAACATTCAGTGATTGCAGTGCACCTGCAGTGCCACTTCAGCTGAATGCAGTGTTGCTGCAGTGGTTGCAGAGCCCACTGCAGTGTCTCTGAATGTGGATGCAGGGCCCATGCAGCCTCTGCAGTGTGACCCAAGGTGGATGCAGTATGTTGTGAAGTAGGATGCAGTACCCATGAAGGAGGATGCAGTGATCCTGCATTCACTGCAGTGCACCTGCAGGGTCAATTCATCTGGATGCAGTGTCCCTGAATGTGGACTCACTGCTCATGCAGTGATGATGTATGTTGTGATGGAGGATGCAGTGCCCATGATGGCAGATGCAGTGATCCTGCAGTGATTGCAGTGTGCCTGCAGTGCTACTTCAGCTGGATTCAGAGTCCCTGCAGGGGTTGCACTGCCTGTTGCAGTGTCCCTGGACGTGGCTGCAGTGCCCATGCAATGGCTGCAGTGTCACTGAAGGTAGATGCAGTATGTTGTGTTGGAGGAAGCAGTGGCCATGAAGGTGGATGCAGTGATCCTGCAGTGGTTGCAGTGCCCCCTGAAGGGTCCCTGAATGAGTATGCCACGCCCTTGCAGTGAGGATTTTTAGGCTGCTTAATTTTAAATCGATTTATGATGAGGATTTTTAGGCTGGTTACTTTTAAAACTACAGATAAGAAGCAGGCTCCGAGGAGTGGAATTTGTTTGTCCTTTGATCAGAGACAGTTGCATTTGTGAAGGAAATCTCCATGCCTCCCTCTCTGCGCCAGGAGAAAGGGGGGATGGCCTTATCTCTGGAAACTCTTAATGGGGAAGGCAAGAACTTAAGTTGTTTACTGTCTGGCAACTTCACGTAACTGACCCCCCACCCCAAAATCCTCCTTTGTCTTTAGTTGAAGATAATATTTGAGTGGTGACTTCTGCCATTTACTCAATCCGGTTTGATTCTTATCTAAAAGTTGTGGGACTGCCCAATGGCCAGACCCTACCGGCACTGGTACCATTATAACTTTTTTTCCTTTGTCTTGTACAGAGATAACTCACATACCCATGTCTTAAATTTAGCCCTAACCCTCAACTCGGAGCAGCAGCAGGAGCTCTGACTGCCTGTGGGTCCTGTCCCCACACCAGCTCTGCCTGCCTATGGGTCCTGTCCCCATGCCAGCAGGGGCAGCAGAAGCGGTGGCAGCAGAAGCTCTGACTGCCCATGGGTCCTGTCCTCATGCTATTCTATACTATTCTCTAAATGAAAGAGCACTACTGCCAGATCTTGAGAGTCTAAGAAATCTTCCTTTCGACTCCTTGGCTCACCAACCCTGCATCATTTCTGGTGGCCCTTACGGGGACTTGCTTCATTGGCTTGTGAGCTCCAGTTCTGGTAAGTGCCCTTTTCCTTGTGCCTTTATCTTTTTCGAGGATGGATCTAAATTCATTTCTCCATTGGGAACTTTCTTGGATGGCTGTATGAATCCACGTTTGCTCCCCATGGCTACTCTATGGGGCAAATTGTGGCAGTCAGCTTGAAGAGAATCAGTACCTTAAGCCTCAGGGTGATGGAGAATGAATTAATCCATTCCTTCCTGACTCTATCTCTAATAGACAAATTTTACGTGGGTGCGGGTTGGCCACTTAAGTCATTAGGACGGCCGCCAATCTCCAAGAATCCCGTGGAATGTTTCTTTTCCTAAGGCTGGATTGTGATCCCTCCCTCTGGCACCTGACCACTCTTTGAAATGCGGGAAGGTCCCAATCGGGACTCCAGTTCAAGAAAAGTACCAAACTCTAACCTTTGGTGGAGTATGGGAACCCCTTCTTGGGAGAATGGCTCCAGGCTGTAATTGGGTAGAATGTCCCCCAGACTGGCAGAAAATTCCTCACTGTTTTTCTCTATCCTTTATCCTGGGACCATTCACCAGGAGCCTATTCCTGCCAGGCAGAATAGGGAAGATGTTCAAGGGATGCCCCCATCATCCCTTGCTACAGGAACCCCAATGGGGGGATTTTCAAGGTAATGGCTCCTTTTCTTTCTCCTTTTCTCTTGGGGACCATTCACCAGGCCTATGCTGCCAGGCAGAATAGGCACCAGGCACCTGTTACTGCCAGGCATAACAGGGAAGGTATACAAGGGATGCAATGCCGGGAGACGCCCCCATCACCCCTTGCTATAGGAACCCCACAGTAGGAACAACGGGTAGGACGCTGCCCTAGGTTCAGGGGGGATTTTTCAAGGTAATGGACCCATTTCTTTCGTCTCTCTTAGAGTTACAATGGCCATTTTGGTCTCTGTTTGAGCTTTGCAACTGGGAAACAAAGAAATCTTTAAAGAGTAAAAGGCTTCACCCCTGGGAGCCCCAACTTTGGGTTTCTGGGCCTGATCACCCCAGCAACCCTAAGTGGGGGTGCCCTTTCTTCCTTCGGGAAGAAAGGCCCCGGGCCATGGTTCCTCATAAAGCTTTGTTTAATTTTCTCTTACTATTCTGTCTCATGTGAATTTAATTCGTTCTCCAGCTGGACGAACCCACATTTGGGAAGAGGAAATGTCTTCCTCCCCTACAGTTTTGGCGCAGTCGGCAGGATAAAATTTCACTGGCTGGTAACTGCTTGCTCCTGGACTGCTGCGGCTGAGAGATCGCGGACCCCTGACGAGAGCCAGCAAGAGGTAAGAGTTCTTACCACGTCAGTCTCCTGGATCTCTTCCTGCAGGCTCCAATGGAAGCAAGAGTGGTGAGGGGTTTTTTTTGCTCTTCTAAATTTAGATTAGCAGGAGAAAATGTTGGTGAGGCTATCTTCTCGGATTCAGTGACTATACGATTTGAGTACTCACTGGTTGTAGATCCTTTTCCTCCCAGAGATAGACTTTTCCTTGTCTCTGTCATTTTGTTTGTCATAAGACACAGGCATCTCTATAAGCCTGTTGTCTGGGCTTTTTGTCTTGTTATATGTCTTGAGAGCTTGGTTTTGTGACCTTTCTGGTCTCCACCATCAGAGGATGCATGTACCGGCACGTATCTTGGCGGCCATTCACATAGACTGGGGCTCTGGGAAAGTTTGTCTTGAGAGCTTGGCTTTTTTTGTCAGGCTGTGTAAGCTCTTGGGGAAGTTTGTCATAAGAGGTCCCAATTGATTTCATAAGGGGCCTTTGTCGTCTCAACCTTTGTTGCTTGCCTTTACTTTCTTAGGCTATTTTTGGGAGTGAATTTTCTGGATCTCATTCAGGGACGCCTCTTTGTCCTTGGTTAAGCTTTGGTTGAGATGCTGTTAAGATCCTACTCATCAATTTGGCCTGATCACCCCTGCAACCCTAATTGGGGGTGCCCTCTCTTGACGGTTGACTCATCAAGTATTTTAGTCACCTACTGAGTCCGCTATGAGGGTAGGAGACCTGTGATTCATTCTGTGAATTGTCGTGCTAGGGTAGTGTGTCCCAGCACAGGAACTGTTGTGTGACTCTTATCTTGATAACCCTCTGGAAGAGGCCAAGAGGGCGAGGTCTGATCTCTTCTTTACCTTTCTTTGTCTGTTTCATTCATCATCTCCTCTGTTGTCACCAAGTCTAGGTTAAGTTCAGGCTGGACCTGACCAGAACCTGGCCTTCTGTGAAATTGAAAAACTTGAAAGCCTTTTGCCAGGGATTTAACTCTCAACCTTGGTGATGGAAGTGCCTCCAGCCTGTTCCAGGCCTTTTTCTCCTGCTTCCCTACCTCAAGTGTGCTGGCTCGGAGACAAAGTGCCCAGGCTGAGCAGGACTTGACTAAATCTTATAACGATGTCAACACCCACAATCGGACTCTGCACCCTTCTCCAGTCCACTGTCAGTTGGACACTGGCTTTACCGCCACAGGGAAGGCCCCTGAGCATCCCAGAGACCCACCCTGTGGATGCATTCTAACTCCATCTGGGAGAAAACTTGAGGGGTTTCTCTGTGCCTTTGTGATGCAGCTGGACAGGTAGATCAACCTGGAATGTAATTTGAGTTACAATCCACCTTCTGGGAAATCAAGAGCAATTGTCCTTAGAAAATCCTTGCAAGACTGGAAATACAGCTCTAGAGGCAGTGTGGACTCCACCTAGTTCCTTTATCATGAAAAGGATTATCATCTCTCCTCTCCAGGAACTACTATCTAAGCCCATCACTAATTCCTAAGACTGAAGCAAAAACAAAAAAAGGAAAAAAGAGAGGAGGGGAGAGGCAAAACGGCCATAAGCGTGCCCTTGCAAAAAATCTAGCATCTTGAGTATCTTCTCCACAAATATTGGTTAAAAATCATTAGCTGTAACAATAGCTGTGCAGTCTCTGTGTACGTGTGTCTGTGTGTACGTTATATGTGTGATATTTTACCTCCGGATGGTATTGCCAAAATTAAGAACTCTGTTTAATTGGCTTAAAGTAAGTGCTTACGAAAATTCTAAATGTAGTAGAAATTAATCCAATGTCTTTCAAGTTAACGTGATGTGAATTAACCTTTGGTAAATGAAAGCTTGTTTAAGTTTGTTGGTTTGATTGAAAATAGTCTTGTTGTCAGAGTTGTCGGTATTTGCATACGATGCAGGCATGCAGCCTGTGTTTCCTAGTCAAATAAGTTAACGTTGTCTGTTAAATTCATCAGCAAAATAATAGCTTTAAATGATGACCAGTTTTGTCTAATGTCTCATGACGTTTTCATAGGTAATCTGAACATAATTGTTGGAAACAAACAGTTTAAATAGATAAAAGTGGGTACAATAACTGTTTTATGGTCTGTATACTTGGAAAAAAAACTGCTTCGAAATTCTTTTTGGTAACAATCTTGAGTTTTGCCAAGTTAAGTTAAATGATAAAAACCTGAGTATCTGGGTCGTTTTTGAATTGGCTAGAACACTGAAACATTATTGCTAAACGTACCTAAGTTATTTACCTTTGGCTTCTTATTGTAAAGAGGCTAAAAGCATTTGGGTGTATTAAAAAGTGTGCCTTGTGTTTTATTGCGAAGCGGCGTGTTTCTAGAAATTAGAAAAAGTGTTTAGAATGTTGGTATGAAAAGACAATTCATAATTGCTTTCCTTTTAGTGTTTACTAGGGTCTGTTAAGGGTTAAAAGTTCTAATTAACCTATATAATTAAAGCTACTGGAAATTAATGAGGAAAACAGCTCTGTATACAAGAAAGTTAAAATGTGTGTTTTCAGTAAAGAGGGTATAAAGAATGGAAGTATTTTTGTTTGATGGGTTAAGAAAGATAAATTTGTCCTAATGTACTAGAAAGGAAAAAAGAAAGACTTTGGGACAAATTCTGAAGGCAAAAAGAAAGTTGTAGAAGGTTTGTGAAGGAGAAAGTCTGAAAGGAGTCTTTTGCCTGGTCAAGTTGGCTAAGATTCAAGTAAATCCAATTAAGTGAATGAGATTTAATGTTAGTAATAAGCTGGTGCAGAAATTAAAATTTGGTTTTCTCTCAAAGGATAATTTTCTTGAACTTTTGGCCTGCTCTAACTCTACCTAAAAGACAAATCTGTTTTGTTAAAATAATGACTGAAGTCACTCCTAAGATTTCTGATTGTTTCTGTTGTCAGTTTAAATAGATAGGTGAGCATTGTTTCACAGTGAGCGCTGTTTGAACAAGTGTTCTAAAAACTTTTCATATTTTTGACAAGCTTCTCCCTCAAATATTCAAATCCTGAATGAAGGAAAATACTAAACTAATTAGGCTTATTTGGTCCATTAATTTCATGGGAAGCATTGTCAAATAAGTGATGATAAACTTTCTTAGGTGGTATTATGTGGGTGAATGTTATTAATATAGGTGTCTTAAAATTATATAACATTCCTAAAATTCTCATCTGTGCTGGTTATCAGTCATAATTCCAATTGTTATCTTGAAGTGTTGTATGTCACGGAAGTAGTCAAATTTCTTTATCAATTGCCCTTTTGAGTCTTTTGTCCATTTACAGATAGTTGCTGTTTTACTCTGATACTTTTTGCTTTTGCAAATATGTTTCATCTTCAGAGAAAGTCCTGGAAAGGATTATGACACAAAGTTTCTCAACTATAGGTTTCTGATAAACTTTCAGAGTGTAAAACTGAATTGGGTAAGAAATTACAGAATTCTAACAGAAAATGAGCTCATAAATCGGCTAACAGGAGATTAAGCTCAATAATCAATTATACAGGACTGTGTGAACTGATGAGGATGATTATAATTTTTTAGGACTTCTGTTTGAAATATTGTTGAGTTTTGATGTGTTGTTTTGTTTTCTCATAATTAAGGAAATCTTTTTCTCTTTTCTCTTATGCTAACTATGACTTACAGCAATTTGGTGAAATTATACCTTTATGAGCAAAACTGAAACATTTAACTTTTTTCCCCTACCTGATCCCTCCAGAATTTAGAAACTTTGTGAGTGAGTATGGTTATTTAGTGGCAATATAGTTATTTGCATAAGTTCAATAAGAATCTGTTCTCCTTATAACAGGACACGTTGATTATATCACCAAAGCTTTGACTGGAATGTCATATTTGAGAAACATACAGGCTCGGATATGACAATACTGCCTTTGAGGAATAAGGTTGACTTTCTGGAAATAAAGCCGCTTGGAAATATGGGCCTGGTACCTTGTTTACAGAGATTCTGGCAATCTTACCCGGTAAGTAAGGAAGCTTGCTTATCTGGCAGGTGCAAGGAACCTCAGAATATTTTGGGGGCCCTCGAGAAGAGAGGAGTCCACCCAAACCTGTAGGTACTGCAGGCAAAATCTGATGGAAAGTCCTTGGCTTGGCTTTTCTGGCCTCGAGAGGCCTTTACAGTTCAATCTGAGATTCCTCATAAAAATTCCAGCAAAGCAGATTTAAAAAGCCTGTATAATCAATTGCTATTCTTGCTGCACTTATGTAACGAATTGTACCAAGTTTTATTGAAACTACACTTGTTTTGCAAACCGGTTTATCTTAATTTGACTATCTTTTATAAAAATGAGGTGATTGTAGAGAGAAAAAATTATGTTTCAGTAAAAGCTATAGTAGGCATTCATGGATATTAGATCTAGCTCTTCTCTTTTACAAGGTTCATCTATTACTAATCATAATGTCTCCTTGTGGCCATCCGTCTGTGACACCTGGGAGTTCCCTGGCCACAATCAAACTACTACTGCCCAAATACTAACTAGATTTGCCTTGCCACAGGTGGATCATAAACAAAAAGTTCCAAAGTTAAAGTCCCCAACTTATCGATATACACAGGATGGACTATATCAAATTTGGGACGAATATATTTGGCTCACTCCTACTAGTGGTCAACTCAGTCAAAAGGCCACTCTATGTTGGGAACAAACCAATCACACCTGTGATACATGGACTAATAGCACCCGACCTATGGGAAAAATTCCCCATTATATGTGTTCTCATATCATAGCCTTAAGAAATACTGATTAGTTTGGGACTGACTGGGATAGACAGCCTGGGATACGTTGGTTAGCCCCTAATGGCACTCAGTGGTTATGTGGCTCCAACTTATGGCCTTGGCTGCCACCTGGATGGATTGGACGATGCACCCTAGGCTTCGTCTAAATGCAAGGTAGAACTACATTTACTATATCTCCTCCTGCTAACCTACCCAACCTGCAACAGTGCTGGTCCTGCTCTGTCTTCCACTGGTATGACCACCTTGCCTCAATTTTCCTTCCCCAATTAAGAATTGAAAGTGCCATCTGGCACATGGAAGCTCTAAACAAATGTACTATGAAAGCATTAAATGATACACAACATAGCCTTTCGCTGCTTGATTTAGAAGTGTCCCAAATGCATAAGGCAGTCCTCCAAAACCGAATGGCACTGGATGTCTTGATGGCAGCACAGGGGGGCACTTGTGCCATTATAAAAACTGAATGTTGTGTTTATATTCCTGACTACCATCAAAATATCTCTGGCTTCCTATTTGATATGATCCACCAAATTAAGTCGATGTCTGACCCTACCGTATCTCTCAATGATTGGTTGAACTCTTGGTCAGGTCTAGGTTTCTGGACTGCTACCAAAACCTTATTCATTGGGTTAATCATCTTGCTTGTATTTCTTATTATAATTTGTTATCTATTTCATTGTTTGTCTTCCACATGTCAACAAAGTTTCACCTCCTGGACCACCTCTCATCAAATGATTCTCTCGTCTTCAGAGTATCTGTACAACTTGTCAGCCTTGGATGCCACGGGCGCAGCCTTCTGGTCCGCTGAGCCTCCTACCTGTACCCATAGACCCATTTAGGGACAGCTCTATGACCTTGTACAGCCGGAAGTAGTTACAGAAGACTGACCATCGTCCATATCCCCAAAAGATTTCACGGCCAAATGGGTTCGGGGGCGTTTATGATGAGGATTTTTAGACTACTTAATTTTAAAACGGTTTATGATGAGAAACTTTTTTCCTTTGTCTTGTACAGAGATGACTCACATACCCATGTCTTAAATTTAGCCCTAACCCTCAACTCGGAGCAGCAGCAGGAGCTCTGACTGCCTGTGGGTCCTGTCCCCACACCAGCTCTGCCTGCCTATGGGTCCTGTCCCCATGCCAGCAGGGGCAGCAGAAGCGGTGGCAGCAGAAGCTCTGACTGCCCATGGGTCCTGTCGCCATGCTATTCTATACTATTCTCTAAATGAAAGAGCACTACTGCCAGATCTTGAGAGTCTAAGAAATCTTTCTTTCGACTCCTCGGCTCAGCGACCCCACATCACCTGCAGTGCCACTACAGCTGAATCCAGAGTCCATGCAGGGGTTGCAGTGCCTGTTGCAGTGTCCCTGGACGTGGCTGCAGTGCCCATGCAATGGCTGCAGTGTCACTGAAGGTAGATGCAGTATGTTGTCTTGGAGGAAGCAGTGGCCATGAAGGTGGATGCAGTGATCCTGCAGTGGTTGCAGTGCCCCCTGCAGGGTCCCTGAATGAGTATGCCGTGCCCTTGCAGTGGATTCAGTGCCCCACAAGGTGGATGCAGTATGTTATGACGGATGATGCATTGCCCATGAAGGTGGATGCAGTGATTCTGCAGTGATTGCAGTGAACCTGCAGTGCCACTTCAGCTGGCTGCAGTGTTCCTTCAGGGGTTGCAGTGCCCATTTCTGTGTCTCTGAATATGAATGCAGTGTACATGCAGTGGATGCAGAGTACCAAAAGATGGATGTGGTATGTTGTGACAGAGGATGCAGCGCCCATGAATGTGGATGCAGTGATCCTGCAGTGGTTGCAGTGCGCATTCAGTGCCACTTCAGCTGGATGCAGTGTCCCTGCAGTCGCTGCAGTGCAACCTGCACTGTCCCTGAATTTAGATGCAGTGCTCAAGCAGTGATGAAGTATGTTGTGATGGAGGATGCAGTGCCCATGAAGGCAGATGCAGTGATCCTGGAGTGATTGCAGTGTGACTGCAGTGACACTTCAGCTGGAACCAGAGTCACTGCAGTGGTTGCAGGGCCTGTTGCATTGTCCCTGAACGTGGCTGCAGTGCCCATACAATGGCTGCATTTTCACTGAAGGTAGATGCAGTATATTATGATGGATGATGCATTGCCCATGAAGGTGCATGCAGTGTTATTGCACTGGTTGTCGTGCCCCATTCGGTGTCCCTGATTGTGGATGCTGTGCCCATGAATGTGGATGCAGTGATTCTGCAGTTGTTGCAGTGTCCCCTTCAGGTTCCCTGAATGTGGATGCAGAGTCCATGCAGTGGAGGCAGTGTCACAAAAGGTGGATGCAGTATGTTGTCTCGGAAGATGCAGTGCCCACCACTGTGAATGCAGTGAGACTGCAGTGATTGCAGTGCGCCTGCAGTACCACTTCAACTGTATACTCTGTCCCTGCAGTGGTTACAGTGCTGCCTGCATTGTCAGGGAATGCAGATGCAGTGCCCAGGCAGTGGAGGCAGTGTCACACAAGTGGGATGCAGTATGTTGAGACAGACAATGCAGTGCCCATGAAGGTGGATGCAGTGATCCTGCAGTGGTTTCCGTGCACATGGTAGTGTCCCTGAATGTGGATGCAGTGAACCTGAAGTGGATGCAGTGAACATTCAGTGATTGCAGTGCACCTGCAATGCCACTTCAGCTGAATGCAGTGTTGCTGCAGTGGTTGCAGAGCCCACTGCAATGCCCCTGAATTTGGATGCAGTTCCCATGCAGTGTCTGCAGTGTGACATAAGGTGGATGAAGTATGTTGTGAAGCAGCATTCAGTGCCCATGAAGGACAATGCAGTGATCCTGCAGTGGTTGCACTGCCCCTGCAGTGCCACTTCATCAGGATGCAGTGTCCCTGCAGTGGTTGCAGTCCCCTGCATTGTCCCTGAATTTGGATGCAGTGTCCAGGCTTTGGATCCAGTGTCCCACAAGGTGCATGCAGTATGTTGTGACGGAGGATGCAGTGCCCCTGAAGATGGATGCACTGTCCCTTCAGTGCTTTCAGTGCCAATGGCATTATCCTGGAATATTAATGCTGTGCCAATGCAGTGGATGCAGTGTCCCACAATGTGCATGCTGTGTGTTGTGACGGAGGATGTAGTGCCCATGAAGGTGGATACAGTGATCCTGCAGTGGTTGCAGTGCCCCCTGAAGTTTATCTGAATGTGGTTGCAGGGGTCATGCAGTGAATACAGTGTTCCTCATGTTGGATGCCTTTTGTTGTGATGGAGAATTCAGTGATCATGAAAGAGGATGCAGTGATACTGCAGTCATTGCAGTTCACATGCAGTGCCATTTCTGGTGGCTGCAGTGTCCCTGCAGTTGTTGCAGTGCCCCGTTCTGTGTCCCAGAAAGTGGATGAAGTGTCCATGCAGTAGTTGAAGTGTCCCACAACGTGGATGTCGTATGTTGTGATAGAAGATGCAGTGCGAACGAAGGTGGATGCAGTGAGACTGTGCTGAATGCAGTGCACCTGCAGTGCAACTTCAGCTGTATGCAGTGTCCCTGCAGTGGTTGGAGTGCCCTGTTCTGTGTCCCGGAATGTGGATGCAGTGTCCATGCAGTGGTTGAAGTGCCCCCAGCTTTGTCCTGGAATGTGGATGCAGGGTCATGCAGTGGATGCAGTGTCTCACAAGGTGGATGCAGTATATTTTGTCAGAGGATGCAGTGGCCATGAAGGTGGATGTGGTGAACCTGCAGTGGTTGCAGTGTCCCCTACAGTTTCCCTGAATGTGGATGCAGTGCCCATGCAGTGGATGCATTGTCCCACAATGCGCATGCAGTATGTTGTTATGGAGGATTCAGTGATCATGAATGAGGATGCAGTGATCCTGCGTTCATTGCAGTGCACCTGCATTGCCTCTTCAGCAGGCTTCAGTGTCCCTGCAGTGGTTGCAGTACCCCATTCTGTGTCCCTGAATGTGGATGCAGAGCCCATGCAGTGGATGCAGAGTACCAAAAGTTGGTTTCCATATGTTATGACAAAGGATGCACTGCCCACGAGTTGGATGCAGTGAGCTGGCAGTGATTGCAGAACGCCTTCAGTGCCACTTCAGCTGGATGCAGTGTCCCTGCAGTGGTTGCAATACCCCCTGCATTGTCCTGGAATGTGGATGCAGCGCTCATGCATTGGATGCAGTGTCCCACAATGTGGAAGCATTGTGGTGTGTTGTACTATGCAGTGCCGATGAAGGTGAATGCAGGCATCCTGCAGTGGTTGCAGTGTGCCTGCAGTGCCACTTCAGCTGGATGCAGTGTTGCTGCAGTGCCCTCTGCATTGTCCTGGAATGTGGATGCAGTGGCCAGGCAGTGGAGGCAGTGTCCCACAAGTTGGATGCAGTATGTTGTGATGGAGGATGCCATGCCCATGAAGGTGGAGGCAGTGATCTCCCAGTGGTTGCAGAGCTCCATGCATTTTACCTGAATGTGGATGCAGTGCTCATGCAGTGGATGCAGTGTCCCGCAAGGTGGATGCCTTATGTTGTGATGGAGGATTCAGTGATCATGAAGGAGGATACAGTGATCCTGCAGTTATTGCAGTGCACCTGCATTGCCACTTCACCTGGCTGCAGTGTCCCTGAAGTGGTAGCAGTGCCCCGTTCTGTGTCCCTGAGTGTGGACGCAGTGCACATGCAGTGGATGCCGTGTACCAAAAGTTGGTTGCCGTATGTTCTGACAGAGGATGCAGTTCCCACGAGTTCGATGGAGTGAGCTGGCTGTGATTGCAGTACAGCTTCAGTGCAACTTCAGCTAGATGCAGTGTTGCTTCAGTGGTTGCAGTTTGCCCTGCATTGTCCGGGAATGTGGATGCAGTGCCCAGGCAGTGGATTCAGTGTCGCACAAGGTGGAAGTAGTATGTTTTGACGGATGATGCAGTTCTCATGAAGGTGGATCCAGTGTCCCTGCAGTGCTTGCAGTGCCCGCCACACGCAGATTCAGTAGTCATGGGTGGATTCAGTAGTCATGCAGTGGATGCAGTGTCCCACATTTTGGATGCCATATGTTGTGACTGAGTATGCATGGCCCACGAATGTGGATGAAGTAATGCTGCAGTGGTTGCAGTGCTCCCTACAGTTCCCGAAATGTGGATGCAGTTCCCATGCAGTAGTTGCAGTGTCCCACAAGATGGATGTCGTATGTTGTGATGGAAGCTGCAGTGCCCACGGAGGTGGATTCAGTGAGCCTCTCATGAATGCAGTGGGCCTGCAATGCGACTTCAGCTGTATGCAGTATCCCTGCAGTGGATGCAGTGCCATCTGCATTGCCCGAGAACGTGGATGCAGTGCCAAGGCATTGGAAGAAGTGTCCCCCAAGGTGGATACAGTATGTAATGACGGATGATGCAGTTCTCATGAAGGTGGATACAGTGTCCCTGCAGCAATAGCAGTGCCCCTGCATTGTCTGGGAATGTGGATGCAGTAGTCCTGCTTTGGATGCAGTGTCACACAAGGTGGATGCAGTATGATGTGATGAAGGATGCAGGGCCCATGAAGGTGGATGCAGTGATGCTGCAGTGGTTGCTGTGTCCCCTACAGTTCCCTGAATGTGGATGCAGTGCCCTTGCAGTAGTTGCAGTGTCACACAAGGTGGATTTCGTATGTTGTGATGGAAGATGCAGTGCCCACGAAGGTGGATGCAGTAAACATGTGCTGAATGGAGTGCACCTGCAGTGCAAATTCAGCTGTATGCAGTGTCCCTGCAGTGGTTGCAGTACCAACTGTGTTGTCCGAGAACGTGGATGCAGTGCCCAGGCATTGGATGCAGTGTCCCACAAGGTGCATGCTGTATGTTGTGATGGAGTATGCCGTGCCCATGAGGGTGGATGCAGTGATCTGGCAGTGGTTGCAGTGCACCCTGCTGTGTCCTGAATGTGCATGCTCTGAACATGCAGTGAATGCAGTGATCCTGCAGTGATTGCAGTGCGCCTGCATTTCCACATCAGCTGGATGCAGTATCCATGCAGGAGTTGCTGTGCCAGCTTCTGTGTCGCTGAGAGTGAATGCAGTGGATGCAGTGTACCTAAAGATTTATGCAGCATGTTGTGACGGAGGACGCATTGCCCAAGAAGGGGGATGAAGTGTCCCTCCAGTGGTTGCAGTGCCCCCGGCATGGTCCAGAAATGTTGATGCAGTGCCTATGCAGTGGATGCAGTGAATCTTCAGTGATTGAAGTGCTCCTGCAGTGCCACATCAGCTGGATGCAGTGTAGCTGCAGTGGTGGCAGAGCCCCCTGACATGTCCCTGAATGTGTATGCTGTGCCCATGCAGTTTCTGCAGTGTGACTCAAGGTGGATGCAGTATGTTGTGAAGTAGGATTCAGTGCCCATGAGGGACGATGCAGCGATTCTGCAGTCATTGCAGTGCACCTGCAATGCCACTTCATCTGGATGCAGTGCCCCTGCAGTGGCTGCAGTGCACCCTGCTGTGTTCCTGAATGTGGATGCTGTGAACATGTGGTGGATGCAGTGAACCTGCAGTGATTGCAGTGCGACTGGATTTCCTCATCAGCTGGAAGCAGTGTTGCTGGAGTGGATTCACTGCCACCTTCTGTGTCCCTGAAGGTGAATGCAGTGCACATGCAGTGGAGGCAGTGTACCTAAAGGTTTATGCAATATGTTTTGATAGAGGATGCAGTGCGCATGAAGGCAGATGCAGTTTCCCTGCAGTGGTTGCAGGGCACCCGGTATTCTGCTGGAATATGGATGCTGTAGTCTTGCAGTGGATGCAGTGTCCCACAAGGTGAAACGAGTATGTTGTTACGGAGGATGCAGTGCCCATGAATGTGGATGCAGTGATCCTGCAGTGGTTGCAGTGTGCATGCAATGCCACTTCAGCTGGATGCAGTGTCCCTGCAGTCGCTGCAGTGCAACCTGCACTGTCCCTGAATTTAGATGCAGTGCTCAAGCAGTGATGGAGTATGTTGTGATGGAGGATGCAGTGCCCACGAAGGTGGATGCAGTGAGCCTGCAGTGATTGCAGTGCACCTGCATTGCCACTTCAGCTGAATGCAGTGTTTCTGCAGTGGTTGCAGAGCCAACTGCAGTGTCCTTGAACGTGGATGCAGTCCCCATGCAGTGGATGCAGTGTCCCACAATGTGCATGCAGTATGATGTGACAGAGGATGCAGTGCTAATGAAGGTGGATGCAGTGATCCTGCAGTTGTTGCAGTGCCCCCTGCAGTTTACCTGCGTGTGGATGCAGTGGTCATGCAGAGCATGCAGTGTCCCTCAAGTTGGATGTCTTTTGTTGTGATGGAGGATTCAGTGATCATGAAGGAGGATGCAGTGAACCTGCAGTCATTGCAGTGCATCTACAGTGCCACTTCAGCTGGCTGCAGTGTCACTGCAGTGCTTGCAGTGCCCCGTTCTGTGTCCCTGAGTGTGGATGCAGTGCCCATTCAGTGGATGCAGAGTACCGAAAGTTGGTTAGCATATGTTGTGACAGGGGATGCAGTGCCCACGAGTTGGAGCAGTGAGCCAGCAGTGATTGCCATATGCCTTCAGTGACACTTCAGCTGGATGCAGGGTCCCTGCAGTGGTTGAGGTGCCCCCAGCATTGACCTAGAATGTGGGTGCAGTGCTCATGCAGTGCATGCAGAGTCCCACAATGTGGAGGCATTGTGGTGTCTTGTAATATGCAGTGCCGATGAAGGTGAATGCAGTGATCCTGCAGTGATGGCAGTGCACCTGCAGTGCCACTTCAGCTGGATGCAGTGTTGCTGCAGTGGTTGCAGTACCCATGCATTGTCCGGGAGTGTGGATGCAGTGTCTTGGCAGTGGATGCAGTGTCCCACAAGGTGGATGCAGTATGTTATGACAGATGATGCAGTTCTCATGAAGGTGGATGCAGTGTCACTGCAGTGCTTGCTGTGCCACCCACATTGTCCAGGAATGTGGATGCAGTGGTCATGCAGTGGATGCAGTGTCCCACAATGTGCATGCAGTATGTTGTGATGGAGGATGGAGGGGCCATGAAGGTGGATGCAGTGATTCAGCTGTGGTTGCAATGCACCCTGCTGTTTTCCAGAATGTGGATGCTGTGACCATGCAGTGGATGCAGTGATCCTGCAGTGATTGCATTGCGCCTGCATTTGCTCATCAGCTGGAAGCCGTGTTGCTGCAGTGCTTGCAGTGACAGCTTCTGTGTCCCTGACAGTGAATACAGTGCCCATGCAGTGGAGGCAGTGTGCCTAAAGTTTTATGCAGTATGTTGTGAGGGAGGATGCAGTGCGCATTAAGGTGGATGCACTGTCCCTGTAGTGGTTACAGGGCCCCTGGCATTGTGCTGGAATGAGGATGCAGGGGTCATGCAGTGGATGCAGTGTCTCACAAGGCAGATGTAGTATGTCTTGACAGAAGATGCAGTGCCCATGAAGGTGGATGCAGTGATCTTGCAGTGGTTGCAGTGTCCCATGCAGTTTACCTGAATGTGGATGCAGTGCTCATGCCGTGGATGCAGTGTCCCTCAAGGTGGATGGCTTATGATGTGTTGGAGGATTCAGTGATCATGAAGGAGGATGCAGTGATCCTGCAGTGATTGCAGTGCGCCTCCATTTCCACATCAGCTGGAAGCAGTGTCCCTGCTGTGATTGCTGTGCCCCGTTCTGTGTCCCTGAGTGTGGATGCAGTGCCCATGCAGTGGATGCTGAGTACCAAAAGTTGGTTGCCGTATGTTGTGACAGAGGATGCAGTGTCCCTGAGTTGGATGCAGTGAGCCGGCAGTGATTGCCGTACGCCTTCAGTGCCAATTCAGCTGGATGCAGTGTCCCAGCAGTGGTTGCAGTGCCCACAGCATTGTGTGCAAATGTGGATGCAGTGCCCAGGCATCGGATGAAGTGCCCAACAAGATGCATGCAGTATGTTGTGATGGAGAATGCAGTGCCCATGAAGGTGGATGCAGTGTCCCTGCAGTGGTTGCAGGGCCCATGCCATTGTCCTGGAATGTGGATGCAGGGGTCCTGCAGTGTTTGCAGTGTCTCACAAGTCAGAAGCATTATGTTTTGTGGTAGGATGCAGTGCTCATGAATGTGGATGCGGTTAACCTGCAGTGGTTGCAGTGGCCCCAACATTTTCCTTGAATGTGGATGCAGTGCCCATGCAGTGCATGCAGTGTCCCACATGGTGGAGGTGACATATTTTGAGGGAGGATGCAGTGCCCACGAAGGTGGATGAAGTGAGCCTGCAGTGATTGGAGTGCACCTGCAGTGCCACTTCAGCTGGATGCAGTGTTGATGCAGTGGTTGCAGAGCCAACTGCAGTGTACTTTAACGTGGATGCTGTGCCCATGCAGTGGATGCAGTCTCCCACAATGTGCCTTGCGGTATGATGTGATGGAGGATGCAGTGCTAATGAAGGTGGATGCAGTGATCCTACAGTGGTTGCAGTGCCCCCTGCAGTTTACCTGCATGTGGATACAGTGGTCGTGCAGTGGATGCAGTGTCCCTCAAGTTGGGTGCCTTCAGTTGTGACAGAGGATTCAGTGATCATGAAGAAGGATACAGTGATCCTGCAGTCATTGCAGTGCACCTGCAGTGTCACTTCAGCTGGCTGCAGTGTCCCTGCAGTAGTTGCAGTGCCCCGTTCTGTGTGCCTGAGTGTGGATGCAGTGCCCATGCAGTGGATGCAAAGTACCAAAAGTTGGTTGTTGTATGTACTCACAGAGGATGCAGTGACCACGATTTGGATGCAGTGAGCCGGCAGTGATTGCAGTACGCCTTCAGTGCCACTTCAGCTGGATGCACTGTCCATGCAGTGGTTGCAATGCCCCCTGCATTGACCTGCAATGTGGCTGCAGTGCTCATGCCGTGGATGCAGTGTCCCAAAATGTTGATGCATTGTGGTGTGTTATAGTATGCAGTGCCGAGGAAGGTGAATGCAGTGGTACTGCAGTGAGGGAAGTGCACCTGCAGTGCCACTTCAGCTGGATGCAGTGTTGCTGCAGTACTTGCAGTGCCCCCTGCCTTCTCCGGGAATTTGGATGCCGTACCCAGGCAGTGCATGCAGCGACCCACAAGGTGGATGAAATATGTTATGACGGATGATGCAGTTCTAAGGAAGATGGATGAAGTGAGCCTGTGCTGAATGCAGTGCCCCTGCCATGCGAATTCAGCTGAATGCAGTGTCCCTGCAGTGGTTGCAGTGCCCACTGATTTGTCCGAGAACATGAATGCAGTGCCAGGGCAGTGCATGCAGTGACCCACACGGTGGACGCAGTATGTTATGCCGGATGATGCAGTTCTCATGGAGGTGGATGCAGTGTCTCTGCAGTGCTTGCTGTGTACGCCACATTGTCCGGGAATGTGGATGCAGTAGTCATGCAGTGGATGCAGTGTCCCACATGGTGGATGCAGTATGTTGTGATGGAGGATGCCGTGCCCACGAAGGTGGATGCAGTGTACCTAAAGTGATTTCAGTGCACTTGCAGTGTCACTTCAGGTGGATGCAGTGTTGCTGCGGTGGTTGCAGAGCCAACTGCAGTGTTCCTGAACGTGGAAGAACTGCCCATGCAGTGGATGCAGTGTCCCACAATGTGCAAGCAGTACGTCCTCCGGAGGATGCAGTGCCCATGAGGGTGGATGCAGTGATCCTGTAGTGGTTGCAGTGCACCCTGCTCTGTCCCGGAATGTGCATGCTGTGAACATGCAGTGGATGCAGTGATCCTGCAGTGATTGCTCTGCACCTGCATTTCCACAGCAGCTGGAAGCAGTGTACCTGCAGTGGTTGCAATGCCCCCTGCATTGTCCTGGAATGTGGATGCAGTGCTCATGCAGTGGATGCAGTGTCCCACAATGTGGAGGCATTGTGGTGTGTTGTAGTATTCACTGCTGATGAAGGTGAATGCAGTGGTCCTGCAGTGATGGCAGTGCACCTGCTGTGCCACTTCAGCGCAATGCAGTGTTGCTGCAGTGGTTGCAGTGCCCCCTGCATTGTCCGGTAATGTGGATGTAGTGCCCAGGCAGTGGATGCAGTGCCACACAAGGTGGCTGCCCTAGGTTATGTTGGATGATGCAGGACTCATGAAGGTGGGTGCAGTGTCCTGCAGTGCTTGCAGTGCCCTCCACATTATCGGGGAATGTGGATGCAGTGCCCATGCAGTAGTTGCAGTGTCCCACAAGGTGGAAGTCGTATGTTGTGATGGAAATGCAGTGCCCACGGAGGTGGATGGAGTGAGCCTGTGCTGAATGCAGTGTGCCTGCAGTGCAATTTCAGCTGTATGCATTGTCCCTGCAGTGGTTGCAGTGCACACTGCATTGTCCCAGAACGTGAATGCAGTGCCCAGGCATTGGATGCAGTGTCCCACAAGGTGCATGCAATATGTTGTGATGGAGTATGCATTGCCCATGAGGGTGGGTGCATTGATGGGGCATTAGTTGCAGTGCACCCTGCTGTGTCCCTGAATGTGTATTCTCTGAACATGCAGTGGATACAGTGATCCTGCATTGATTGCAGTGCACCTGCATTTCCACATCAGCTGCCAGCAGTGTCTGTGCAGGGGTTGCCGTGCCTCCTTCTGTGTCTCTTAATGTGAATGCAGTGCCCATGCAGTGGAGGCAGTGTACCTAAAGGTTTATGCAGTATGTTGTGAGGGATGATGCAGTGCCCATGAAGGGGGATGCAGTGTCCCTCCAGTGGTTGCAGTGCCCCCGGCATTGTCCTGAAATGTTGATGCAGTGCCTATGCAGTGGATGCAGTGAATGTTCAGTGATTGTAGTGCTCGTGCAGTGCCAATTCAGCTGGATGCAGTGTAGCTGCAGTGGTTGCAGAGCCCCATGCCATGTCTCTGAATGTGGATGCTGTGCCCAAGCAGTGTCTTAAGTGTGATTCAAGGTGGATGCAGTATGTGGTGAAGTAAGATTCAGTGCCCATCATGGACGATGCAGTGATCCTGCAGTCATTGCAGTGCACCTGCATTACCACTTCATCTGGATGCAGTGCCCATGCAGTGAATGCTGAGTACCAAATGTTGATTGCCGTATGTTGTGGCAGAGTTTGCAGAGCCCTGGAGTTGTATGCAGTGAGCAGGCAGTGATTGCAGTATGCCTTCAGTGCAAATTCAGGTGGATGCTGTGTCCCTGCAGTGGTTGCAATGCCCACTGCATTGTCCTGGAATATGGATGCAGTGCTCAGGCAGTGGATGTGCTGTCCCACAATGTGGAGGCATTGTGGTGTGTTGTAGTATGGAGTGCCGAAGAAGGTGAATTCAGTGATCCTGCAGTGATGGCAGTGCACCTGCAGCGCCACTTCAGCTGGATGCAGTGTTGCTGCAGTGGTTGCAGTGCCCCCTGCATTGTCCGGGAATGTGGATGCAGTTCCCAGGCAGTGGATGCATTGTCCCACAAGGTGGATGCAGTATGTTATGACGGATGATGCAGTTCTCATGAAGGTGGATGCAGTGTCCCTTCAGTGCTTGCAGTGCCCCCCGCATTGTCCGGGAATGTGGATGCAGTGGTGATGCAGTGGATGCAGTGTCACACAAGGTGGATGCAGTATATTGTGATGGAGGATGCAGGGCCCCTTAAGGTGGATGCTGTGATGCTGCAGTGGTTGCAGTTCCCCCTACAGTTCACAGAATGTGGATGCAGTGCCCATGAAGTAGTGGCAGTGACCCACAAGGTGGATGTCGTATGTTGTGATCGAAGATGCAGTGCCCACGAAGTTGGATGCAGTGAGCCAGTGCTGAATGCAGTGCACCTGCAGTGCGACTTCAGCTGTATGCAGTGTCCCTGCAGTGGGTGCAGTGCCGACTGCATTGTCCAAGAACTTGGATGCAGTGCGCAGCCATTGGATGCAGTGTCCCACAAAGTGCATGCAGTATGTTGTGACTGAGGATGCAGTGCACCTGAGGGTGGATGCTGTGATCCGGCAGTGGTTGCAGTGCACCCTGCTGTGTCTCTGAATGTGCATGCTCTGAACATGAAGTGAAAGCAGTGATCCTGCAGTGATTGCAGTGCACCTGCATTTCCACATAAGCTGGAATCAGTGTCCCTGCAAGGGTTGCAGTGCCACCTTCTGTGTTGCTGAAGGTGAATGCAGTGCCCATGCAGTGGAGGCAGTGTACCTAAAGGTTTATGCAGTATGTTGTGACGGAGGATCCAGTGCCCATGAAGGGGGATGCAGTGTCCCTCCAGTGGTGGCAGTGCTCCCAGCATTGTCCTGAAATGTTGATGCAGTGCCTATCCATTGGATGCAGTGAATCTTCAGTGATTGCAGTGTGCCTGCAGTGCCACTTCAGCTAGATGCAGTGTCCCTGCAGTGGATGCAGTGTCCCTGCATTTCCACATCAGCTGGAAGCAGTGTCCATGCTGTGCTTGCAGTGCCCCATTTTGTGTCCCTGAGTGTGGATGCAGTGCACAAGCAGTGGATGCAGAGTAGCAAAAGTTGGTTGCCGTATGTTGTGACAGAGGATGCAGTGTCCCCTAGTTGGATGCAGTGAGCTGGCAGTGATTGCCGTACACATTCAGTGCCACTTCAGCTCGATGCGGTGTCCCTGAAGTGGTTGCTGTGCCCACTGCATTGTGCGAGAATGTGGATGCAGTGCCCAGGCATCGGATGCAGTGACCCACAATGTGGATGCAGTATGTTGTGACGGAGAATGCAGTGCCCACGATATTGGATGCAGTGAGCAGGTAGTGATTGCAATGCACCTGCCATTCCACTTCGGCTGCATGCGCTGTCACAGCATGGTTGCAGTGCCCCGTTCTGTGTTCCTGAATGTGGATGCGGTTCCCATGCAGAGGATGCAGAGTTCCAAATGTTGGTTGCCGTATGTTGTGACAGATGATGCAGTGCCCTAGAGTTGGATGCAGTGATCCTACAGTGATTACAGTGCATCTTCATTGCCTCTGCAGCTGAAGCCAGTGTCCCTG
Organism: Equus caballus; assembly: GCF_041296265.1. Taxonomy (NCBI): domain Eukaryota; kingdom Metazoa; phylum Chordata; class Mammalia; order Perissodactyla; family Equidae; genus Equus; species Equus caballus. Next base: position 9,151,563 of record NC_091706.1, on the reverse strand, counting down.
CAGTGGTTGTAGTGCCCCCTGCATTGTCCCTGAATGTGGATGCAGTGCCTATGCACTGGATGCAGTGTCCCAAAAGGTGCATGCAGTATGTTGTGAGGGAGGATGCAGTGCACATGAGGGTGGATCCCCTGATCCAGCACTGGTTGCAGTGCACCCTGCTGTGTCTCTGAATGTGCATGCTGTGAACATGCAGTGGATGCAGTGATCCTGCAGTGATTACAGTGCACCTGCATTTCCACATCAGCTGGAAGCAGTGTCACTGCAGTGGTTGCAGTGCCACCTTCTGTGTCCCTGAAGGTGAATGCAGTGCCAATGCAGTGGATGCAGAGTACCTAAAGGTTTATGCAGTATGTTGTGAAGGAGGATGCTGTGTCCATGAAGTTGGATTCAGTGTCCCTGCAGTCAATGCATTCCCCCTGGCACTGTCCAGGAATTTGGAAGCAGTCGTCATGCTGTGGATGCTGTGTTTCACAAGGTGGATGCAGTATGTTTTATCGGAGGATGCAGTGCCCATGCAGTGGATGCAGAGTACCAAAAGTTGGTTGACGTATGTTGCAACAGAGGATGCAGTGCCCAAGAGTTGGATGCAGTGAGCCAGCAGTGATTGCCATACACCTTCAGTGCCACTTCAGCTGGATGCAGTGTCGCTGCAGGGGTTGTAATGCCCACTGAATTGTCCTGGAATGTGGATGAAGTGCTCATGCAGTGGATGCAGTGTACCACAATGTGGAGGCATTGAGGTGTGTTGTAGTATGCAGTGCCGATGAAGGTGAATGCAATGATCCTTCAGTGATGGCAGTGTGCCTGCAGTGCCACTTCAGCTAGATGCAGTGTACCTGCAGTGTTTGCAGAGCGGCCTGCCATGTGACTGAATTTGGATGCAGTGCCCATGCAGTGTCTATAGTGTGACCCAAGGTGGATGCAGTATGTTGTGAAGAGGGACTCAGTGCCCAAGAAGGATGATGCAGAGATGCTGCAGTGATTGCAGTGCACCTGCAGTGACCCTGAATCTGGATGCAGTGCCCATGCTGTGGATACAGTGTCCCACAAGGTGCATGCAGTATGTTGTGACTGAGGATTCAGTGCCCCTGTGGGTGGATGCAGTGATCCGGCAGTGGTTGCAGTGCACCCTGCTGTGTCCCTGATGTGGATGCTGTGAACATGCAGTGGATGCAGTAATCCTGCAGTGATTGCAGTGTGACTGCATTTCCACATCAGCCGGAAGCAGTGCTGCTGCAGTGGTTGCAGTGATGCCTTCTGTGTCTCGGAAGGTGAATGCAGTACCCATGCAGTGGATGCAGTGTACCTAAAGGTTTGTACAGTATGTTGTGACGGAGGATGCAGTGCCCATGTAGGTGGATGCAGTGTCCCTGCAGTGGTTGGAGTGCCCCCGGCATTGTCCTGGAATGTGGATGCAGAGGTCATGTAGTGCATGTATGTCCCACAAGGTGGATACAGTATGTTGTCACGGAGGATGCAGTGCCCACGAAGGTGGATGCACTGACCCTGCAGTGATTGCAATGTGCCTGCCATGCAACTTCAGCTGGATGCAGTGTTGCTGCAGTGGTTGCAGTGCCCCGTGCAGTGTACCTGAATGTGGATGCAGTGCTCATGCAGTGGATTCAGTGTCCCACAAGGTGAATGCCTTATGTTGTGTTGTAGGATTCAGGGATCATGAGGGAGGCTGCAGTGCCCCGTGCAGTCATTGCAGTGAACTTGCAGTTCCAGTTCAGCTGGCTGCAGTGTCCCTGCTGTGGTTCCAGTGCCCCGTTCTGAGTCCCTGAATGTGGATACAGTGCCCATGCAGTTGATGCAGAGTACCAAAAGTTGATTGCTGTATCTTGTGATAGAGTATGCAGTTCCCACGAGTTGGATACAGTGAGCCAGCAGTGATTGCAGTATGCCTTCAGTGCCACTTCACCTGAATGCATGGTCCCTGCAGTGGTTGCAATGACCCCTGAATTGTGCTGGAATGTGTATGCAGTGCTCATGCAGTGGATGCAGTGTCCCACAATGAGGGCGGATTGTGGTGTGATGTATATGCAGTGCCAAAGAAGGTGAATGCAGTGATCCTGCAGTGAGGGCAGTGCACCTGCAGTGCCACTTCAGCTGGATGTAGTGTCACTGCAGTGGTTGCAGTGCCCCCTGCATTGTCCAGGAATGTGGTTGCAGTGCCGAGACAGTGAATGCAGTGTCCCACAAGGTGGATGCAGTATGTTATGACGGATGATGCAGTTCTCATGAAGGTGGATGCAGTGTCCCTGCAGTGCTTGCAGTGCCCCCAGCATTGTCCGGGAATGTCGATGCAGTAGTCATACAGTGGATGCAGTGAACCACAAGGTGGATGCAGTATGTTGTGATGGAGGGTGCGGGGCCCATGAAGGTGGATGCAGTGATGCTGCAGTGGTAGCAGTGCCCCTTACAGTTCCCTGAATGTGGATGTATTGCCCATGCAGTAGTTGCAGTGTCCCACAATGTGGATGTCGTACGTTCTGATGGAAGATGCCATGTCCACGAGTTCGATGCTGTGAGACAGTGTGGAGTGCAGTGCACCTGCAGTGTGACTTCAGCTGTATGCAGTGTCCCTTCAGTGGTTGCCATTCCGACTGCATTGTCTGAGAACGTGCATGCACTACCACGGCATTGGATGCAGTGTCCCACAAGGTGCATGCAGTATGTTGTGATGGAGGATGCAGTGCCGATAAAGGTGGATGCAGTGATCCTGCAGTGGTTGCAGTGCACCCTGCTTTGTGCATGAATGTGGATGCTGTGAACATGCAGGGGATGCAGTGATCCTGCAGTGATGGCAGTGCACCTGCATTTCCACATCAGCTGGAAGCAGTGTCCCTGCAGGGGTTGCAGTGCCACCTTCTGTGTCCCCTAAGGTGAATTCAGTGCCCATACAGTGTATGCAGTGTACCTAAAGGTTTATGCAGTATGTTGTTATGGATGATTCAGTGCCCATGAAGGTGGATGCAGTATCCCTGCAGTGGTTGCAGTGCCCCCGGCATTTTCCTGGAATGTTGATGCAGTGGCAATGCTGTGGATGCAGTGAAACTTCAGTGATTGGAGTGTGCCTGCGCTCCCACTTCACGTGGATGCAGTTGTAATGCTGTGGATGGAGTGTCTCACAAGGCGGATGCACAATGTTTTGTCGGAGGATGCAGTGCCCATGAAGGTGGATGCGGTGAACCTACAGTGGTTGCAGTGCCACCTACAGTTTCCCTGAATTTGGATGCCGTGCCCATGAAGGGCATGAAGTGTCCCACAAGGTGGATGCAGTATGTTGTGACGGAGGATGCAGTGACCACAAACGTGGATGCAGTGAGCCTGCAGTGATTGCAGTGCACCTGCAGTGCCACTTCAGATGGATGCAGTGTTGTGCAGTGGTTGCAGACACAACTGCAGTGTCCCTGATCGTGGATGCAGTGGCCATGCCGTGGATGCAGTGTCCCACAATGTGCATGCAGTATGTTGTGAAGGAGGATGCAGTGCCCATGAAGGTGGATGCAGTGATCCTGCAGTGGTTGCAGTGCCCCGTTTTTGTCCCTGAATGTGGATGCTGTTCCCATGCAGTGGATGCAGATTACCAAAAGTTGGTTGCCGTATGTTGTGACAGAGGATGCAGTGCCCATGATAAGGTTGCAGTGAGCCAGCAGTGATTGCTGTATGCCTTCAGTGCCACTTCAGATGGATGAAGGGTCGCTGCAGTGTTTGCTATGCCCACTGCATTGTCCTGGAATGTGGATGAAGTGCTCATGCAGTGGATGAAGTGTCCCACAATGTGGATGCATTGAGGTGTGTTGTAGTACGCTGTGCCATTGAACGTGAATGCAGTGATCCTGCAGTGATTGCAGTGCGACTGCAGTGCCACTTCAGCTGGAGGCAGTGTAGCTGCAGTGGTTGCAGAGCAGCCTGGGGTGTTTCTGAATGTGGATGCAGTGCCAAGGAAGTGGATGCAGCATCCCACAAGGTGGATGCAGTATGTTGTGATGGATGATGCAGTTCTCATGAAGGTGGATGCAGTGTCCCTGCAGTTCTTGCAGTGCCCCCCACATTGTCCGGGTGTGTGGATGCAGGAGTCATGCAGTGTATACAGTGTACCAAAACGTGGATGCAGTATGTTGTGATGGAGAGTGTAGGCCCCATGAAGGTGGATGCAGTGATGCTGCAGTGGTTGCACTGGCCCCTACAATTACCTGAATGTTGATGCATTGCCCATGCAGTAGTTGCAGTGTCCCACAAGGTGGGTGTTCTATGTTGTGATGGAAGATGCAGTGCCCAAGAAGGTGGATGCAGTGAGCAGGTGCTGAATGCAGTGCACCTTCAGTGCGACTTCAGCTGTATGCAGTGTCCCTTCAGTGGTTGCAGTGTCCACTGCATTGTCGGAGAACGTGGATGCAGTGACCAGGCATTGGATGCAGTGTCCCACAAAGTGCATGCAGAATGTTGTGAGAGAGGCTGCAGTGCCCATGAAGGTGGATGCAGTGATCCTACAGTGGTTGCAGTGCCCCATTCTGTGTCCCTGAATGTGGATGCAGTGTCCCTGCTGTGGTTGCAGTGCCCCTGGCATTGTCCTGGAATGTTCGTGCAGTGCCAATGCAGTGGTTGCAGTGAAACTTCAGTGACTGGAGTGTGCCTGCAGTTCCACTTCAGCTGGATGCAGTGGTCATGCAGTGGATGCAGTGTCTCACAAGGCAGATGCACTATGTTTCGTTGGAGGATGCAGTGCCCATGAAGGTGGATGAGGTGAACCTACAGTGGTTTCAGTGCCCCCTACAGTTTCCCTGAATGTGGATGCAGTGCCCAAGCAGGGCATGCAGTGTCCCACAAGGTGGATGCAGTATGTTGTGACGAATGATTCAGTGCCCATGAAGGTGATGCAGTGTCCCTGCAGTGGTTGAAGTGCACCCTGCTGTGTCCCTGAATGTGGATGCTGTGAACATGCAGTGCATGCAGTGATCCTGCAGTGGTCACAGAGCGCCTCCCTTTCCACATCAGCTGGAAGCAGTGACCCTCCAGTGGTTTCAGTGCCCCCTACAGTTCCCTGAGTGTGGATGCATTGCCCTTTCAGTAGTTGCAGTGTCACACAAGGTGGATGTCGTATGTTGTGGTGGAAGATGCAGTGCCCATGAAGGTGGATGCAGTGTCCCTGCACTGGTTGCAGTGCAACCGGCATTGTCCTGGAATGTTGATGTAGAGCCAATGCAGTGGATGCAGTGAAACTTCAGTGATTGCAATGAGCCTGCAGTGCCACTTCAGCTGGATGCAGTGCAGCTGCAGTGGTTGCAGAACGGCCTGCCATGTGCCTGAATGTGGATGCAGTGCCCATGCAGTGGATGCAGTGTCCCACAAGGTGCATGCAGTATGTTGTGATGGAGGATGCAGTGCCCATGAGGGTGGATGCAATGATCCGGCAGTGGTTGCAGTGCACCCTGCTGTGTCCCTGATGTGGATGCTGTGAACATGCAGTGGATGCAGTGACCCTGCACTGATTGAAGTGCTCCTGCATTTCCACATCAGTTGGAAGCAGTGTCCCTGCAGGGTTTGCAGTGCCACCTTCTGTGTCCCCGAAGGTGAATGCGGTGCCCATGTAGTGAATGCAGTGCACCTAAAGGTTTATGCAGTATGTTGTGATGGAGGATGCAGTGCCCATGAAGGTGGATGCAGTGACCCTGCAGTGGTTGCAGTGTACCTGAATGTGGATGCAGTGCTCATGCAGTGGATTCAGTGTCCCACAAGGTGGATGTCTCATGTTGTGTTGGAGGATTAAGGGATCAGGAAGGAGGATGAAGTGCTCTTACAGTATTTGCAGCACATCTGCAGTGCCAATTCAGCTGGTTGCAGTTTCCCTGCAGTGGTTGGGGAGCCCCGTTCTGTGTCTCTGAATGTGGATGCAGTGCCCATGCAGTGGATGAAGAGTACCAAAAGTTTGTTGCCATATTTTGTGACTGAGGATGCAGTGCCCACAAGTCAGATGCAGTCATCCAGCAGTGGTTGCAGTACGCCTTCAGTGCCAATTCAGCTGAATGCAGTGTCCCTGCGGTGGTTGCAATACCCCCTGGATTGTCCAGGAATGTGGATGCAGTGCTCATGCAGTGGATGCAGTGTCCCAGAATGTGGAGGCATTGTGGTGTGTTGTACTATGCAGTGCCAATGTAGTTGACTGCAGTGATTCAACAGTGATGGCGGTGTGCCTGCATTGCCACTTCAGCTTAATGCAGTGTCCCTGCAGTGGTTGCAGTGCCCCCTGCATTGTCCGGGAATGTGGATGCAGTGCCCAGGCAGTGGATGCAGTGTCCCACAAGCTGGATGCAGTATGTTATGACGGATGATGCAGTTCTCATGAAGGTGGATGCAATGTTCCTGCAGTGCTTGCAGTGCCCCCTGCATTGTGCGTGAATGTGGATGCAGTAGTCATGCAGTGGGTGCAGTGTCTCACAAGGTGGATGCAGTATGTTGTGATGGAGGGTGCAGGGCCCATGAAGGTGTATGCAGTGATGCTGCAGTGGTAGCATTGCCCCCCTACAGTTCCCTGAATGTGGATGCATTGCCCATGCCGTAGTTGCAGTGTCCGACAATGTGGATGCTGTATGTTCTGATGGAAGATGTAGTGCCCAAGAAGTTGGATGTAGTGAGCTGGTGCTGAATGCAGTGCACCTGCAGTGCGACTTCAGCTGTATGCAGTGTCCCTTCAGTGGTTGCCATGCCCACTGCATTGTGCGAGAACATGGATGCAGTGCCCAGGCATTGGATGCAGTGTCCCACAAGGTGCATGGAGTATGTTGTGATGGAGGATGCAGTGCCCATGAAGGTGCATGCAGCGATCCGGCAGTGGTTGCAGTGCACCCTGCTGTGTCCCTGAATGTGGATGCTGTGAACATGCAGTGGATGCAGTAATCCTGCAGTGATTGCAGTGCGCCTGCATTTCCACATCAGCTGGAAGCAGTGTGCCTGCAGGGGTGGCAGTGCTGCCTTCTGTGTCCCCGAAGGTGAATGCAGTGACCATGCAGTGAATGCAGTGTACCTAAAGGTTTATGCAGTATGTTGTGCTGGAGGATGCAGTGCCCATGAAGATGAATGCCGTTTCCCTGCAGTGGTTGCAGTGCCCCCGGCATTGTCCTGGATTGTTGATGCAGTGCCAATGCAGTGGATGCATTGAAAGTTCAGTGATTGGAGTGCACCTGCAGTGCCACTTCACCTGGATGCAGTGTTGCTGCAGTGGTTGCATAGCCAACTGCAGTTTCCCTGAACGTGGAGGCAGACCCCATGCAGCGGATGCTGTGTACCTAAAAGTTTATAGAGTATGTTGTGAAGGAGGATGCAGTGCCCATGAAGGTGGATGCAGTGTCCCTGCAGTGGTTGCAGTGCCCCCAGCTTTGTCCTGAAATATGGATTCAGTGGTCATGCAGTGGATGCAATGTCTCACAACGGTGGATGCAGTATATTTTGTTGGAGGATGCAGTGCCCATGAAGGTGGATGCGGTGAATCCTCAGTGCTTGCAGTGCCCCCTACAATTTTCCTGAATGTGGATGCAGTGCCCATGCAGAGCATGCAGTGTCCCACAAGGTGGATGCAGTATGCTGTGACGGAGGATGCAGTGCCCACAAAGGTGGATGCAGTATCCCTGCAGTGGTTGCAGTGCCCCCTGCATTGGCCCTGAATGTTGATGCAGTGCCCATGCATTGGATGCAGAATAACCCAAGGTGTATGCAGAATGTTGGGATGAAAGATGTATTGCCCATGTAGGTGGATGCAGTGATCCTGGACTTGTTGCAGTGCACCCTGCAGTTTACCTGAATGTGAATGCACTGCCCATGCAGCAGATGCAGTGGCGTCCAAGGTGGATGCAGTATGTTGTGATGTAGGATGCAGTGCCCCTGAAGGACAATGCAGTGATCCTGCAGTGATTGCAGTGTGCCTGCATTTCCACATCAGCTGGATACAGTGCAAATGCAGTGGCTGCAGAGGCCACTTCTGTGTCTCTGAATGTGGATGCAGTGCCCATGCAGCGAATGAAGTGTGACCCAAGCTGGATGCAGCATGTTGTGACAGATGATGCAGTGCCCACGAAGGTGGATGCAGTGTCAACTGCAGTGGTTGCAGTGCCCCTGGCATTGTCCTGGAATGTGGTTGCGGTAGTCATGCAGTGGGTGCAGTGTCCCAATGGTGGATGCAGTATGTCGTGAATGGAGGACGCAGTGCCAATGAAGGTGGATGCAATGATCCTGCAGTGGTTGCTGATGCTGCTACAATTCCCTGAATGTGGATGCAGTTCCCATGCATTAGTTTCAGTGTCCCACAAGGTGGATGCAGTATGTTGTGACCAAGGATGCAGTGCCGACAAACGTGGATGCTGTGAGCCTGCAGTGATTGCAGTGTACCTGCACTGCCACTTCAGCGTTCTGCAGATTCCCTGCAGTGGTTGCAGTGCCTCCTGCATTGTCCCTGAATTTTGATAGAGTGCACATGCAGTGGATGCAGTGTCCAACAAGATGGATGCAGTATGTTATGATGGATGATGAAGTCCTCATGGAGGTGGATGCAGTGTGCCTGCAGTGCTTGCAGTGCCCCCTGCATTGTCTGGGAATGTGGATCTAGTAGTCATGCAGTGGATGCAATGTCCCCCAAGGTGGATGCAGTATGTTGTGATGGAGAATGCAGGGCCCATGAAGGTGGATGCAGTGAGCCTGCAGTGTTTGCAGTGCACCTGCAGTGCCCCTTCGGCTGTATGCAGTGTCCCTCCAGTGTTTGCAATGCCCCCCGCATTGTCCAGGAATGTGGATGCAGTAGTCATGCAGTGGATTCAGTGTCCCACAATGTGGATGCAGGTTGTTGTGACGGAAGATGCAAGGTGAATGAATGTGGATGCAGTGATGCTGTAGTGGTTGAATTACCCCCTACAATTCCCTGAATGTGGATGCAGTTCCCATGCAGTAGTTGCAGTGTTCCACAAGGTGGATGCAGTATGTTGTGACATAGGATGCAGTGCCCATGAAGGTGGACGCAGCAGTGCCAAAGCCACATGCCAGCTAGGCCTGAACCAAGTACCTGTCACACTTGAATCACAGGTCAGCCTCACTTGAAGCACGTGTCAGCCACACTGGCACAACTTGCCTGCCATGCCAGAACCACGTGCCAAACAAGCCACAAACACATGTGAGCCAGGCTTTAGCAGCACCTCGGCCGTGCATGAGCTACACTGGAGCCATGTGTGAGCCATGCGTGACAAAAGCCTGAATCATGTGTCAGTCACATGGGAGCCAGTGCTGTGGCACTCCTGCATCATGTGTGAGCCATGGCTGAGCTATGCCTGAAACACGTGTGAATGTGTCTTCTACCACATGTGACCCACACATGTCGTGTGTGAGCCACAGCTGCAATACAACCAAATCATGTGTGAGCCCTACATGAACCACATGTGAGACACCCTGAAGCAAATCTGAAGCACCTGTGAAACACACATGATCGATGCTTGAACTGCACATGAACCACAGGGGAGGCACACATGAAACACAGGTGAGCCATGCGGGAGCCACGTGACAGCCATGACTGAGTATGTGGGAGCCAGGTTTCAAAAACATGTGAGTCATGTGGCAGCCACATCTGTATGGCATGTCACACACATGTCACCACATTTCTGCCACACATGGATCCTGTGCGATGCATGCCTGAGTCACGGGTCAGCCATGCCTGAGACATCAGTCAGCCATACCGGAGCCATGTTGCAAAGATGCCTGAATCGCATGTCAGCAACTCCTGTACCACATGCCTCCCATGCGTGCACCAAGCACCAGCCACCCCTGAAGCACACAAAGGCCATGCATGAAGCATGTGTGACCCACACCAGAGTGACATGTCATGCACGCCTGTCTCACGTGTCTTCCTCACCTGAGTCATGTGTCAGCCACACCTGAATAAACTGTGAGGCACTCCTGAGTCACGGCTCAGCAGTGCCAAAGTCACGTGCCAGCCCATCCTGAACCAACTGCCAGTCACACTTGAACCACAGGTCAGCCTCACTCAAAGCACATGTCAGCCACACTGGCAAAACTTCCATGCCATGCCGGAACCACGTGCCAACCATGCCACAAAAACATGTGAGCCACGCCTGAGCAACACCACAGCCATGCATGAGCCACTCCTGAGCCTTCTGTAAGCCAAGCATGACAAAATCCTGAATCACGTGTCTGCCACATGGGTGCCAGTGCTGTGGCATGCCTGCATCATCTGGGAGCCATGGCTGAGCTATGCCTTAACCACCAGTGAAAGTGTCTTCTACGATATGTGACCCACACGAGTCTTGTGTGAGCAAGGCCTGAATTACAGCCGAACCATGTGTGAGCCATGCATGAACCACATGTGAGACACCCTTGAAGCACATCTGAACCAACTGAGAAACACACATGATAGATGATTGAACAGCACATTAACTGCAGGGGAGCCACACATGAAACACAGCTGAGCCATGCAGGAGCCATGTGCCAGCCATGAGTGAGTAAGCAGGAGCCAAGTTTCAGCAACCTGTGAGTCACGTGGGAGCCACACCTGTACAGCATGTCACACACACGTGACCACATGTCTGCCACATATGGATCCTGTGCGATGCATGCCTGAGTCACGTGTCAGCCATGCTTGAGACATGTGTGAGCCACACCAGGGTCATGTTTCACACATGCCTGGGTCACATGTCGGCCACGACTGAACCACCTGCCACCCATGCATGAACCCTGCACCAGCCACCCCTGAAACACATGAAGGCCATGCATGAGCCATGTGTGAAGGAGACCCAGGTGACATGTCATGCACGCCTGTGTCATGTGGCCACCTCACCTGAGTCATGTGTCAGCCACGCCTGCATGATGTGTGAGCCACACCTGAGTCACATCTCAGCCATGCTGATATCATGTGCCAGCCTGTCCTGAACCAAGTGCCACTCACACTTGAACCACACATCAGCCTCACTCGAAGCATGTGTCAGCCACACTGGCACAACTTGCCTGCCATGCCTGAACCACGTGAAAACCATGCCACAAACACAGGTGAGTCACGCTTGAGCAGTACCACAGCTGTGCATGTGCCACACATGAGCCATGTGTGAGCTATGCGTGGCAAAAGCCTGAATCATGTGTCAGATAGGTGGGAGCCAGTGCTGTGGCACGCCTACATCACGTGTGAGCCATGGCTGAGCTATGCCTTAACCACTGGTGAAAGTGTCCTCTACAATATGTGACCCACAAGAGTCATGTGTCAGCCATGCCTGAATTACACCCGAACCATGTGTGAGCCATGCATGAACCACATGTGAGACACTCTTGAAGCACATCTAAACCACGTGTGAAACACACATGTTCGATGCTTGAATCACACATGACCCACAATGGAGCCACACATGAAACACAGCTGAGCCATGTGTGAGCCATGTGCCAGCCATGAGTGAGTATGTGGGAGCCATGTTTCAGCAACCTGTGAGTCACTTGGGAGCCACACCTGTATGGCAGGTCACACACGGGTGATCACATGTCTGCCACAGATGGATCCTGTGCAATGCATGCCTGAGTCACGTGTCAGCCATGCCTTAGAAATGTGTGAGCCACACCGGGGTCATGTTTCACACATGCCTGTGTCACATGTCAGCCACGCCTGAACCACCCTGACACCCATGCGTGAACCATGCACCAGCCATCCCTGAACCACACGATGGCCATCCATGAGCCATATGTGAAAAAACCCAGGTGACATTGCACGCCAGACTGTGTCACGTGGCCTCCTGACCTGAGTCATGTGTCAGCGATGCCTGAATAATGTGTGAGTCATGTCTCAGCTGTGCTGTTGTCACGTGACAGCTCGGCCTGAACAAACTGTCAGTCACACTTGAACCACAGTTCAGCCTCACTCGAAGCACCTGTCAGCCACACTGGCACAACTTGCCTGCTATGCCTGAGCCACGTGACAAACATGCCAACAGGGGAGCCACCCATGAAACACTGCTGAGCCATGTGTGAGACAGGTGGCAGCCATGACTGAGTATGTGGGAGACACGTTTCAGCAACCTGTAGTCACGTGGGTGCCACCCATGTATGGCACATGACTCCTGCGTGATCACATTTCCGTCACACATGGATACTGGGTGATGAATGCCTGAGTCACGTGTCAGCCATGCCTGACACATGTGTCAGGCACACCAGAGTCCTGTTTCACACATGCCGGAGTCACATTTCAGCCAGGCCTGAACCACCTGCCACCCATGCGTGCACCATGCACCAGCCACCCCTGAAACACACGAAGGCCATGCAGGAACCATGTGGGAACTACATCTGCGTGATGTGTCAGGCACACCTGTGTCACGTTTCCACCTCACCTGAGTCATGTGTCAGGCATGCGAACTACGCCTGTGTCAAGGCTCAGCCACGCCAAGTCACGTGCCAGCCAGGCCTGAATCCAGTGCCAGTCACACTTGAACCACAGGTCAGCCTCACTTGAAGCACGTGTCAGCCACACTGGCACAACCTGCCTGCCATGCCTGAACCACGTGCCGCCCATGACAAAAACACATGTGAGCCACGCCTGACAAACACCACAGACATGCATAAGCCACATTGGAACCATGTGTGAACCATGCGTGACCAAAGCCTGTATCATGTGTAAGCCACATGGGAGCCAGTTCTTTGGCACATCTGTGTCATGTGTGAGCCATGGCTGAGCTATGCCTGAACCACGTGTGAGAGTGTCCTTAACCATATGTGACCCAGACAAGTCATGTGAGATTCATGCCTGAATTACACCCGAACCATGTGTGAGCCATGCAGGAACCACATGGGAGACACCCTTGAACCACATCGGAAGAACCTGGGAAATGCACATGTTCCATTCTTGAACCACGCATGAACCACAGGGGATCAACACATGAAACACAGCTGAGCCATGCATAAGCCACTTGGCAGCCATGATTGAGTGTGAGATCCACGCCTGAATTACAAGCAAACCATGTGTCAGCAATGCAGGAACCACATGGGAGACACCCTTGAACCACTTCTGAAGAACCTGGGAAACGCACATGTTCCATTCTTTAACCACGCATGAACCACAGAGGAGCCACCCATGAAACACTGCTGTTCCAGGTGTGAGACAGGTGGCAGCCATGACTGAATATGTGGGAGCCACGTTTCAGCAACCTGTAGTCACGAGGGAGACACCCATGTACGGCATGTGACTCCTGTGTGATCACCTTTCCATCACACATGACTACTGGGTGAGGAATGCCTTAGAAACGTGTCAGCCATGCCTGACACGTGTGTCATACACACCGGAGTCCTGTTTCACACATGCCAGAGTCACATTTCAGCCATGCCTGAACCACATGCCACCCATGCATGCACCATGCAGCAGCCACCCCTGAACCACACGAAGGCCATGCATGAACCATGTGTGAACCACACCTGCCTGATGTGTCAGGCACGCCTGTGTCACTTTTCCAACTCACCTGAGTCACATGTCAGCCATGCCTGAACAATGTGTGAACCACGCCTGTGTCAAGGCTCAGCTGTGCCAAGTCACGTGACAGACAGGCTTGAACCAAGTGCCAGTCACTCTAGAACCACATGTAAGCCTCACTTGGAGCACGTGTCAGCCACACTGGCACAGCTTGTCTGCCATGCATGAGTGACGTTCCGCTCATGCCAAAAACACATGTGCGACACGCCTGACCAACACCACAGACATGCATTAGCCACACCTGAACCATGTGTGAGCCCTGCGTGACCATAGCCTGTATCATGTGTCAGCAACATGGGAGCCAGTTCTGTGGCATGCCTGAGGCACGTGTGAGCCATGGCTTAGCTATGCCTGAACCACCTGTGAGAGTGTCCTCAACCATATGTGACCCAGACGAGTCGTGTGAGATCCACGCCTGAATTACAACCGAGCCATGCATGAGCCATGCAGGAACCACATGGGAGATACCCTTGAACCACATCTGAACAACCTGTGAAACACACATATTCCATGCTTTCACCACACATGAACCACAGGGGAGCCAGACATGAAACACAGCTGTGCAATGTGTGAGCCATGTTGCGGACATGATTGAGTATGTGGGAGCCAGGTTTCAGCAACCTGTAGTCACGTGGTAGCCACCCATGTACGGCATGTGACTCCTGCGTGATCACCTTTCCTTCACACATGGATACTGGGTGATGAATTTCTGAGTCACATGTCAGCTATGCCTGACACATGTGTCAGCCACACCGGAATCCTGTTTCTCATAGGCCAGAATCACATTTCACCCACTCCTGAACCAACTGCCACCCATGCGTGCACCATGCACCAGCCACCCCTGAACCACATGAAGGCAATGCATGAACCATGTGTGAACCACACCTGCGTGACGTGTCAGCCATGCCTGTGTCACGTTTCCAACTCAGCTGAGTCATGTTTCAGCCACGCCTGAACAACGTGTGAACCACGCCTGTGTCAAGGCTCAGCCACGCAATGTCACATGCCAGAGAGGAAAGAACCAAGTGCCAGTCAAACTTGAACCACAGGTAAGCCACACTTGAAGCACGTGTCAGCCACACTGGCACAACCTGAATGCCATTCCACAACCACGTGCCACCCATGGCAAAAACACATGTGAGCCACGCCTGAGGAACACCACAGACATGCATGAGCCACACCTGAACCATGTGTGAGCCATGCGTGACCAAAGCCTGTATTATGTGTCAGCCACATGGGAGCCAGTTCTGTGGAACGCATGCGTCACGTGTGAGCCATTGCTGAGCTATGCCTGAACCACGTCTGAGAGTGTCCCCAACCATATGTGACCCAGACGAGTTGTGTGAGATCCAAGCCTGAATTACACCCAAACCATGTGTGAGCCATGCAGGAACAACATGGGAGACACCCTTGAACCACATGTGAAGGACCTGTGAAACACACATGTTCCATGCTTCAAGCACACATGAACCACAGGGGAGCCACCAATGAGACACAGCTGAGCCATGCGTGAGCAACGTGGCAGCCATGACTGAGTATGTGGGAGCCACGTTTCAGCATCCTGTAGTCCCGTGGGAGACACCCTTGTACAGCATGTGACTCCTGCGTGATCACCTTTGTGTCACACATTGCAACTGGACGATGAATGCCTGAGTCAGGTGCCAGCCATGCCTGACACATGTGTCAGCCACACCAGAGTCCTGTTTCACACATGCTGGAGTCACATTTCAGCCACGTGTGAACCACCTGCCGCCCATGTGTGCACCGTGCTCCAGCCACCCCTGAACCACACGAAGGCCATGCATGAACCATAAGTGATCCACACCTGCGTGATGTGTCAGGCATGCCTGTGTCACGTTTCCACCTCACCTGAGTCACGTGTCAGCCATGCCTGAACAACGTGTGAAACACGCCTGTGTCAAGGCTCAGCTGCGCCAAGTCTCGTGCCAACCAGGCCTGAACAAATTGCCAGTCACACTTGGACCACAGGCCAGCCTGACTTGAAGCACCTGTCAACCATACTGGCAGAACTTGACTGCCATGCCTGAACCACATGCCACCCATGCCAAAAAAACATGTGAGCCACGCCTGACCAATACCACATATATGCATGAGCCACACCTGAACCATGTGTGAGCCATGCGTGACCAAAGCCTGTATCATGTGTCAGACACATGGGAGCCAGTTCTGTGGCACGCCTGCTTCACGTGTTAGCCATGGCTGAGCTATGCCTGAACCACGTGTGAGAGTGTCCCCAACCATATGCGACCCAGACGAGTCGTGTGAGATCCACGTCTGAATTACACCCGAACCATGTGTGAGCCATGCAGGAACCACATGGGAGACACCCTGGAACCACATCTGAAGAAACTGAAACACACAGGTTCCATGCTTGAAGCACACATGAACCACAGGGGAGCCACCCATGAGACACAGCTGAGCCATGTGTGAGCCACGTGACAGCCATGACTGAGTATGTCGGAGCCACGTTTCAGCAACCTGTAGTCCCGTGGGAGTGACCCATGTACGGCATGTGACTCCTGCGTGATCACCTTTCCATCACACATGGCTACTGGGCGATGAATGCCTGAGTCACATGTCAGCCATGCCTGACACATGTGTCAGCCACACCGGAGTCCTGTTTCAACATGCCGGAGTAACATTTCAGCCACGCCTGAACCACCTGCCACCCATGCGTGCACCATGCACCAGCCACCCCTGAACCACACGAAGGCCATGCATGAACCATGTGTGAATCACACCTGCGTGACTTGTCAGGCACTCCTGTGTCACGTTTCCACCTCACGAGCCAGCCAGGCCTTTTTTGGCGTTTTCCACAGGTGGGTCCTGCGAGTCGAGCAGGTGGTTCTGGCGTGCTCGGCAGGTGGTTCAGGCATGTCCGGCAGGTGGTTCCAGCCTGTCCAGATCGTGGTTCCGACGTGTCCAGCACGTGGTTCTGGCACGTCTGAGAGGTTGTGCCGGCATGCCCAGCATGTGATTCCAGCTTGTCCGGCAAGCGGTTCTGATGTAGCCAGCAGGTGATTTTGGCGTGTCCAGCAGGTGGTTCTGGGGAGTCGATCAGGTGGTTCTGGCATGCTCGGCAGGTGCTTCCGGCATCTCCGGCACGTGGTTTGGCATGTCTGAGAGGTTGTGCCTGCATGCCCGGCAGGTGATTCTGGAGTGTCCGCCATGTGGCTCTGGCATAGCCAGCAGGTGATTTTTGGCATGTCTGGCAGGTAGTTCTGGCGAGTCGAACAGGTGATTCCGTTGTGCTCGGCAGGTGGTTCAGGCGGGCCCGGCATGTGGTTCCGGTCAGTCCAGGAGCTGGTTCCGGCGTGTCCAGCCACGTGTTTCAGGCACGTGTGAGAGGTGGTTCTGGCATGCCCGGCAGGTGATTCCGGAGTGTCCGCCAAGTCGCTCTGGCATAGCCAGCAGGTTATTTTGGCGTGTATGGCAGGTGGTTCCTGCGAGTGGAGCAGGTGGTTACGGTGTGCTCGGCAGGTTGTTGTGACGTGTCCAGCATGTGGTTCCGGTCTGTCCGGGAGGTGGTTCCGGCGTGTCCAGCACATGGTTCTGAGACGTGTGAGACTTGGTTCCAGCATGCCCAGCAGGTGATTCCGGAGTGTCTGGCAAGGGGTTATGCTGTAGCCGGCAGGTGATTATGGCGTGTCTGGCAGGTGGTTCTGGCGAGTCGAGCAGGTGGTTCCGGCGAGCTCGGCAGGTGCTTCCAGACTCTCCAGCACATGGTTCTGGCACGTCTGAGAGGTGGTTCCGGCATGCCTGGCAGGTGATTCTGGAGTTTCTGGCAAGTGGTTCTGGCATAGCCCGCAGGTTATTTTGACCTGTATGGCAGGTGATTCCTGCGAGTGGAGCAGCCGGTTCTGGCATGCTTGGCAGGTGGTTCTGGCCTGTCCGGCACATGCTTCTGGCATGTCTGAGAGGATGTGCCGGCATGCCCAGCCTGTGATTCCGGAGTGTCCAGCAAGTGGTTCTGGCTTAGCCGGCAGGTGATTTTGTCATGTCCGCCAGGTGGGTCCAGCAAGTCGAGCAGGTGGTTCTAGCGTGCTCGACAGGAGGTTCAGGCGTGTCTGGCAGGTGGTTTCTGTCTGTCCTGTAGAGGGTTCCGGCTAGTCCGGCAGGTGGTTCTGGAATGCCTGAGAGGTTGATTCGGCATGCCTGGCAGGTGATTCCCGAGTCTCTGGCACGACGTTCTGGCATTGCCGGCAGGTGATTTTCGTGTGTCCAGCAGGTGGCTCCTCCAAGTTGAGCAGGTGGTTCCGGTGTGCTCGGCAGGTGCTTGCAGCATGTCCGGCAGGTGGTTCCGGTCTGTCCAGGAGGTGGTTCCGGTGTGTCTGGCACGTGCTTCTGACACGTCTGAGACATGGTTCCGGCATGCCCGACAGGTGATTCCTGAGTGTCCGCCAAGTGGTTCTGGCATAGCCGGCAGGTAATTTTGGCATGTATGGCAGGTGGTTCCGGCCAGTAGAGCAAGTGCTTCCAGTGTGCTCGACAGGTGGTTAATGCGTGTCCACCAGGTGGTTCCGGTCTGTCCGTGAGGTGGTTCTGGCGTGTCTGGCACGTGGTTCTGGCACGTTTGAGAGATGGTTCCGGCATGCCCGGCAGGTGATTCCGGAGTGTCTGCCAAGTGGTTCTGGCATAGCCGGAAGGTGATTTTGGCGTGTCCGGCAAGTGGACCAGGCGAATCGAGCCAGTGATTCAGGCGTGCTCAGCAGGTGGTTCAGGCATGTCTGCCGGTTGGTTCCGGTCTTTCTGGAGGTCATTCCGGCGTTTCCGACACGTGTTTCTGGCACGTTTGAGAGGTGGTTCCAGCATTTCCGGCAGGTGATTCCGGAGTGTCCACCAAGTGGTTCTGGCATAGCCAGAAGGTGATTTTGGCGTGTCCGACAGGTGATTCCTGTGAGTAGAGCAGGTGGTTCCGGCGTGCTTGGCAGGTGGTTCATGCATGTCCGGCAGGTGGTTCTGGTCAGTCCGGGAGGTGGTTCGGACGTGTCCGGCACGTGGTTGTGGCACATCTGAGAGGTGGTTCTGTGATGCCCAACAGGTGAATCCGGAGTGTCCAACAAGAGGTTCTGGCGTATCCCACAGGTGATTTTCACGTGTCCGGCAGGTGGTTATGGCGAGGCGAGTAGGTGGGTCTGGCGTGCTCAGCAGGTGGTTCCAACGTGTCCGGCACATGGTTCTGGCACGTCTGACAGGTGGTTCTGGGATGCTCGGCAGGTGATTCCTCATTGTCCGCCAAGTAGTTCTGGCGTAGCCGGCAGGTGGTTGAGGCGAGTCCGGCAGATGGTTCCGGCGAGTTGAGCAGGTGGTTCTGGCATGCTCGGCAGGTGGTTAAGGCGTGTCCGGCAGGTGGTTCTGGTCTGTCCAGGAGGTGGTTCCGGCATGTCAGGCATGTGGTTCTGGCACATCTGAGACGTGGTTCCAGCATGCCAGTAAGGTGATTCCGGAGTGTCCGCCAAGTGGTTCCGGCGTTGCCGGCAGGTGATTTTGACGTGTCTGGCAGGTGGTTCTGGCAAGTCGAGCAGGTGGTTCTGGCTTGCTCGGCTGTTGGTTCAGGCGGGTCAGGCAGGTGGTTCGGTTAGTCCAGGAGGTGGTTCCAGAGTGTCCTGCACGTGTTTCAGGCATGTCTGAGAGGTGGTTCAGGCATGCCCGGCAGGTGTCGGCCAAGTGGTTCTGGGGTAACTGGCAGGTGATTTTGACGTGTCCGGCAGGTGGTTGTAGCGAGGCGAGTAGGTGAGTCTGGTGTGCTCAGCAGGTGGTTCCGGTGTGTCTGGCACGTGGTTCTGGCACGTCTGAGGGGTGGTTCCGGCATGCCTGGCAAGTGATTCCGGAGTGTATGCCAAATGGTTCTGGCGTACCCGGCAGGTGATTTTGGCGTCCGACTGGTGGTTTCGGCAAGTCGAGCAGGTGGTTCCGGTGTGCTCGGCAGGTGGTTCCGGTCTGTGTGAGAGGTGGTGCCAGGTGTCCATCACGTGTTTCTGGCACGTCTGAGAGGTGGGTTTGGCATGCCCGACAGGTGATTCCGGAGATTCCGCCAAGTGGTTCTGGCATGGCCTTCAGGTGATTTCGGTGTGTCCGTCAGGTTGTTCCGTTCAGTCCGTGAGGTGGTTCTGGCATGTCCTTCACGTGGTTCTGGCACATCTGAAGGGGGTTCTGTCATGCCAGGCAGGTGACTCCAGAGTGTCCCCCAAGTGGTTCTGGTGTAGCCGGCAGGTGATTTTGCTGTGTCCTGCAGGAGGTTCTGGCGAGTCGAGCTGGTGGTTCCGGCATGCTTGGCAGGTGGTTCAGGCATGTCTGGCAGGTGGTTCCGTTCTGTCCGGGAGGTGGTTCCATCGTGTCCAGCACTTGGTTGTGGCACGTCTGAGAGGTGGTTCTGGCATGCCCGGCAGGTGATTCTGGAGTGTCCACCCAGAGGTTCTGGAGTAGCCGGTAGGCGATTTTGCTGTGTCCTGCAGGAGAGTCCGGCGAGTCGAGCAGTTGTTTCCGGAGTGCTCGGCAGGTGGTTCCGGTCTGTGCGGGAGGTGGTTCCGGGGTGTCCGGCAGGTGGTTCCGGCGTGTACTGCACGTGTTTCTGGCACATCCGAGAGGTGATACCAGCATGCCCGGCAGGTGATTCCGGAGTTTCCGACAATTGGTTCCGGCGTAGCCGACAGGTGATTTTGGCGGCTCTGGCAGGTGGTTCCGGCGAGTTGAGCAGGTCGGACCGGCGTGCTCAGCAGTGGGTTCTGGCGTGTCCGGCACGTTTTTCTGGCACGTCTGAGAGGTGGTTCCAGCATGCTTGACAGGTGATTCCTGAGTGTCCGCCACATGGTTCTGGCATAGCTGGCAGGTGATTTTTGCATGTCTGGCAGGGGTTTCTGGCGAACTGAGCAGGTGGTTCCAGCGTGCTCGGCACGTGGTTGAGGCGTGTCCGGCAGGTGGTTCCAGTCTGTCCAGGAGGAGGTTCCGGCGTGTTAGGCATGCTGTTCTGGCACATCTGAGATGTGGTTCCGGCATGCCCGGCAGGTCATTCCAGAGTGTCGGTCAAGTGGTTCTGGCATAGACGGCAGGGGATTTTAACGTGTGTGGCAGGTGGTTCCAGCGAGTCAAGCAGGTAGTTCTGGAGTGCTCAGCACATTGTCCAGGCGTGTCCTGCAGGTGGTTCCGGTCTGTCTGGCAGTTGGTTCCGGCATGTCCGACATGTGTTTCTGGCACGTCTGAGACGTGGTTCCAGCATGCCCGACAGGTGATTCCAGAGTGTCAGCCAAGTGGTTCTGGCATAGCCGGCAGGTGATTTTGGCGTATCCGGCATGTGGTTCCGGCAAGTCAAGCAGGTGGTTCCAGCATGCTTGGCAGGTGATTTTAGCGTGTCCGGCAGGTGGTTGTGGCGAGGCGAGCAGGTGGGTCCGGTGTGCTCAGCAGGTGGTTCTGGCGTGTCTGGCACGTGGGACTGGCACATCTGAGAGGTGGTTCTGGGATGCTCGGCAGGAGATTCCAGAGTGTCCGCCAAGTGGTTCAGGCATAGCCGGAAGGTGGTTCAAGCGTGTCTGGCAGGTGGTTCCGTCGAGTTGAGAAGGTGGTTTCGGTGTGCTCGGCTGCTGGTTCCGGCGTGTCCGACAGGTGGTTCTAGTTTGTCCAGGAGGTGGTTTCGGCCTGTCCGGCATGTTGTTCTGGTACGTCTGAGAGGTGGTTCCGGCATGCCCTGCAGGTGATTTTGGACTGTCCGCCACATGGTTCTGGCATACCTGGCAGGAGATTTTGGCGTATCCAGAAGGTGGTTCTGGCGGGTCGAGCAGATGGTTCTGGTGAATCGAGCACGTGATTCTGGCGTGCTCAAAAGATGCTTCCAGCGTCACTGTCACGTGGTTCTGGCACGTCTGAGAGGTGGTTCAGGCATGCCCGGCAGGTTCTTCACGAGTGTCTGCCAAGTAGTTTTGGCATAGCCAGCAGGTGATTTTGGTGTGTCTGGCATGTGGTTCCGGCGAGTCGAGCAGGTGATTCTGACGTGCTCAGCAGGTGGTTCAGGCGTGTCCGGCAGCTGGTTCTCGTCTGTCCGGGACGTGGTTCAGGAGTGTCCGCCAGGAGGTTGTGGTGTAGCCGGATGGTGATTTTGGCGTGTCGAGCAGGTGGTTCCAGCGTGCTCATCAGGTGGTTCAGGCGTGTCCGACAGGTGCTTCCGGTCTGTCTAGGAGGTGGTTCTGGCATGTCCGGCATGTGGTTCTGGCACGTCTGAGAAGTGGTGCCAGCATGTCCGGAAGGTGATTCTGGAGTGTCGGGCAAGTGGTTCTGGCATAGCCGGCAGGTGATTTTGGCGTATCCAGTAGGTGGTTCTGGCGAGTCGAGCAGGTGGTTCCAGCATGCTCGGCAGGTGGTTCAGGCGTGTCTGACATCTGGTTCCGGTAAGTCCGGGAGGTGGTTCCGGCGTGTGCAGCACGTGGTTCTGGCACGTCTGAGAGGTGGTTCCAGGATGCTCGGCAGGTGATTCTGGAGAGTCCGACAAGTGGTTCTGGCATATCCGGCAGGTGATTCAGGCGTGTCCAGCAGGTGGTTCCTGCGAGTTGTGCAGGTGGTTCCGGCGTGCTCAGCATGTGGTTCAGGCAAGTCTGGCAGGTGGTTCTGGTGTGGACGAGAGGCGGTTCCGGCACGTGTTTCTGGCACTTCTGAGAGGAGGTTCTGGCATGCCCAGCAGGTGATTCCGGAGTGTCCGCCAAGTGGTTCCGGCCTACCCGGCAGTTGATTTTGACGTGTCCGGCAGGTGTTTACGGCGAGTCAAGCAGGTGGATCCAGTGTGCTCGGCATTTGGTTCCGGCTTGTCCAGAAAGTGGTTTTGGCACATCAGAGAGGTGGTTCCGGCATGCCCAGTGGGTGACTCCAGTGTCCGGCAAGTGGTTCTGGTGTAGCCAGCAGGTGATTTTGGCATGTCTGGCAAGTGGTTACCACGAGTCGAGCAGGTGGTCCCACCATGCTCGGCCAGTGGTTCATGCAAGTCTGGCAGGTGGTTCCGGTCTCTCCAGGAGGTGGTTCCGGCATGTCCAGCATGTGGTTCTGGCATGTCTGAGACGTGGTTCCGGCATGACCGGCAGGTGATTCCTGAGTGTCCGCCAAGCAGTTCTGGCGTAGCCGGCAGGACATTTTGGCATGTCCTGCAGGTGGTTCCTGCGAGTCGAGCAAGTGGTTCTGGCGTGCTCGGCAGGTGCTTCCAGCATCTCGGGCATGTGGTTTGGCACGTCTGAGAGGTGGTTCTGGCATGATCGACAGGTGATTCCAGAGTGTCTGCCAAGTGGTTCTGGCATAGTGGCACGTGATTTTGGCTTGTCCAGCAGGTCTTTCTGGCGAGTCGAAGAGGTGGTTCCGGCATGCTCGGCAGGTGCTTCTGGCATCTCCGGAACGTGGTTTGGCACATCTGAGAGCTTGTGCCGGCAAGCCCGGCAGGTGATTCTGGATTGTCTTCCAAGTGGCTCTGGTGTGGCTGTAGGTGATTTTGGCGTGTCCGGCAGGTGGTTCTAGGGAGTGGATCAGGTGGCTGCGGCATGCCCGGTAGGTGATTCCGGAGTGTCCGCCATGTTGTTCCTGCGTTTCCGGCAGGTGATTTTGGCATCTCTGGCAGGTGTGTCCGGCGGGGCGAGCATGTCATCCTGGCATGCTCAGCAGGTGGTTCTGGTGTGTCTGGCAGGTGGTTCTGGTCTGTCTGGGACTGGTTCCAGCATTTCCAGCACGTGGTTCTGGAACATCTGAGAGGTGGTTCCGGCATGCCCGGCAGGTGATTCCAGAGTGTCCACCAAGTGGTTCTGGCGTAGCAGGCACGTGATTTTGGCATGTTGGGCAGGTGGTTCCGGCAAGTCGAGCAGGTGTTTCCGGCGAGCTCAGCAGGTGCTTCCAGCCTCTCCAGCACGTGGTTCTGGCACATCTGAGACGTGGTTCCGGCATGCCAGGCAGGTTATTCCAAAGTGTCCACCAAGTGGTTCTGGCGTGGCTGGCAGGTGATTTTGGCGTGTCTGGCAGGGGCTTCCGGCGAGTCGAGCAGATGGCTCTGGCATGCTCGGCAGGTGATTCAGGCGTGTCTGGCAGTTGGTTCCATTCTGTCCGGTAGGTGGTTCTGGCGTGTCCGGTTCGTGGTTCTGGCACGTATGAGAGGTGCTTCTGGCATACCCAGCAGGTGATTCCGGAGTGTCCACCAAGTGGTTCTGGCGTTTCTGGCAGGTGATTTTGGCGTGTCTGGCAGGTGTGTCCGGTGATTCGAGCAGTTGGGTCCGGCATGTCAGGCAAGTGGTTCTGGTCTGTCTGGGAGGTGGTTCCAGCGTGTCCGGCACGTGCTTCTGGCACGTCTGAGAGGTTGTGCTGGCGTGCCAGGCAGGTTATTCCGGAGTGTCCGGAAGTGTTTCTGGTGTAGCCGGCAGGTGATTTTGGCGGTCCGGCAGTTGGTTCCGGCGAGTCGAACAGGTGGTTCTGGCGTGCTCAGCAGGTGCTTCTGGCGTCTCCGGCACGTGGTTCTGGCACGTCTGAGAGGTTTTGCCGGCATGCCCGGCACGTGAATCCGGCTTGTCTGCCACGTGTTTCTGGTGTACTCGGCAGGTGATTTTGGCATGTCCGGTAGGTGGGTTCAGTGAGTCAAGCAGGTGGTTCTGGCGAGTCTGGCGGGTGGTTCCAGTCTGTCCAGGAGGTGGTTGTGGTGTGTCCGGAGGGTGCTTCAGGCACGTCTGAGTGGTTGTGCTGGCATGCCCAGCAGGTGATTCCGGAGGGTCCGCCATTGGTTCTGGTGTAGCCGGCAGGTGATTTTCCCATGTCTGGCAGGTGGTTCCGGTGAGTCTAGCAGGTGGTTCCGGCGTGCCCGGCAGGTGCTTCCCGCGGCTCAGGCACGCAGTTCTGGCACATTGAGAGGTTGTTACGGCATGCCCTGCAGGTGATTCCGGATTGTTCAGCAAGTGGTTCTGGCATAGACATCAGGTGATTTTGGCATGTCCGGCAGGTGATTCTGGCGAGTCGAGCAGGTGGTTCCGGCGAGATCGGCAGGTGCTTCCGGCATCTGCGGCATGTAGTTCTGGCACGTTTGAGAGGTGGTTACGGCATGTCCTGCAGGTGATTCTGGAGCATCTGGCAAGCGGTTCTGGCGTAGCGTTAGGTGATTTTGGCGTGTCCGGCAGGTGGTTCTGGGGAGTAGATCAGGTGGTTCCAGCATGCCCAGCAGGTGCTTCTGGAGTCTCCAGCATGTGGTTCTGGCATAGCCGGCTGGTGATTTTGGCATTTCCGGCAGGTTGCTTCCGGCACGTCTGAGAGGTGATTCCGGCATGCCCAGCAGGTGATTCTGGAGTGTCCAGCATGTGGTTCTGGCATGTCTGAGAGGTGGTTCCGGCATGCCATGCAGGTGATTCCGGAGTGTCTGCCAAGTGGTTCTGGTGTAGCCGGCAGGTGATTATGGCGCATCCGGCAGGGGCTTCTGGCGAGTCGAGCCAGTGGCTCCGGCGTGCCTGGCAGGGGATTCAGGCGTGTCTGGCAGGTGGTTCCGTTCTGTAGGTGACGTGGTTCCGGCGTGTCTGGCACGTGGTTCTGGCATGTCTGAGATGTGTCGGCATGCCCGGCACGTGATTCCAGCTTGTCCGGCAAGTGGTTCTGGTGTAGCCGGCATGTGATTTTGGCGTGTCAGGCAGGTGGTCCCGGCAAGTCCAGCAGGTGGTTCTGGCGAGCTCAGCAGGTGCTTCCAGCACGTCTTAGAGGTGGTTCCGGCATGCCCAGCTGGTGATTCTGGAGTGTCTGGCAAGTGGTTCTGGTGTAGCCGGCAGGTGATTTTGGCGTGTATGGCAGGTGGTTCCTGGGAGTGGAGCAGGTGGTTCTGGTGTGCTCGGCAGATGGTTCAGGCTTGTCCGGGAGGTGGTTTTGGTCTGCACGGGAGGTGTTTCCGGCGTGTCCAGCACATGGGTCTGGCACGTCTGAGCCGTGGTTCTGGCATGCCTGGCAGGTGATTCTGTAGCATCCTCCAAGTGGTTCTGGTGTAGCTGGCAGGTGATTTTTGCGTGTTCAGCCGGTGGGTCTGGCGAGTCGAACAGGTGGTTCCGACGTGCTAGGCAGGTGGTTAAGTCGTGTCCAGAAGGTGGTTCCCGTCTGTGCGGGAGGTGGTTCTGGCGTATCTGGCATGTGCTTCCGGCATGTCTGAGAGGTTGCGCCAGCATGCCCGGCAGGTGATTCCGGACTGTCCGCCACGTGGTTCTGGCACATCGGAGGTGGTTCTGGCATGCCCGGCAGGTCATCCCGGAGAATCCTCCAAGTGGTTCTGGCATAGCCGTCAGGTGATTTTGGCGTGTCCAGCAGGTGGTTCCGGTGTGCTAGGCAGGTGGTTCAGGCAGGTCCAGCAGGTGGTTCCGGTCTGTCCGGGAGGTTGTTCCGGCGCATCCGGCACATCTGAGAGGTGGTTCTATCATGCCCGGCAGGTGATTCCCGAGTGTCCGGCCAGTGGTTGTGGGGTAGCCGGCAGGTGATTTTGGCGTGTCCGGCAGGTCGTTCTGGCGAGTCAAGAACGTGGTTCCGGCCTGCTCGGCAGGTGTTTCCGGCGTCTCCGGCACGTGTTTATGTCACGTCTGAGAGGTTGTTCCGGCATGCCTGACAGGTGATTCCGGAGTGTCCGGCAAGAGGTTCTGGCGCAGCCGGCAGGTGATTTTGCCATGTCCGACAGGTGGTTCTGGCGATTCGAGCAGGTGGCTCCGGCGTGCTCGTCAGGAGGTTTCAGCGGGTCTGGCTGGTGGTTCCGGTCTGTCCGGGAGGTGGTTGCGGCATGTCCAGCACGTGGTTCCGGAATGTCTGAGAGGTAATTCTGGCATTCCCAGCCGATGATTCCAGGGAGTCCCACAAGTGGTTCTGGAGTAGCTGGCAGGTGATGATGGCATATCCGGCAGGTGGTTCTGGTGATTCGAGCAGGTGGCTCCGGCGTGCTCGGCAGGGTTTCTGGTCTGGCCGGGAGGTGGTTCCGGCGTGTCCGGCATGTGCTTCTGGCACGTCTGGGAGGTTGTGCTGGCATTCCCGGCAGGTGCTTGCGGAGCGTCCGGCAAGTGGTTCTGGTGTAGCCGGCAGGTGATTTTGCCGTGTCAGGCAGGTATTCCGGCGAGACGAGCATGTGGCTCTGGCGTGCTTGGCAGGTTCTTCCGGTGGGTCCGGCAGGTGGTTCCAGTCTGTCTGGGAGGTGGTTCTGGCGTGTCTGGCACATGGTTCTGGCACGTCTGACAGGTGGTTCTGGCATGCCCGGCAGGTGATTCCGGATTGTCCACACAGTGGTTCCGGCGTAGCCGGCAGGTGATTGTGGCATGTCCGGCAGCTGATTCTGGCGAGTCGAGCAGGTGGCTCCGGCGCGCTCAGCAGGTGCTTCTGGCGTCTCTGGCATTTGGTTCTGGCACGTCTGAGAGGTGGTTCCGGCAAGTGATTCCGGAGTGTCGCCAAATGGTTCTGTTGTAGCCGACAGGTGATTTTGGCGTGTCCTGCGGGTGGTTCTGGGGAGTGGATCAGGTGGTTCCGGGAGGCTTGGCAGGTGCTTCTGGCGTCTCTGACATGTGGTTCTTGCACGTCTGAGACGTGGTTCCGGCGTGCCTGAATGGTGATTCTGGACTGTCCGCCACGTGGTTCTGGCATAGCCGGCAGTTGATTTTGGCGTGTCCGGCATGTGGTTGTGGAAAGTCAAGCAGGTGGTTCCGGCATGCTCAGCAGGTGGTTCAGGAGTGTTCAGCATGTGGTTCCAGTCTGTCCGGGAGATGGTTCCTGCATCCTCGGCAGGTGCTTCCAGTGTCTCCGCCACGTACTTCTAGCACGTCTGAGAGGTGGTTCCGGCAGACCCGGCGGGTGACTCCACAGTGTCCGGCAAGTGGTTCTGGTGTAGCTGACAGGTGATTTTGGTGTGTCTGTCAGGTGGTTCCTGCGATTCAAGGAGGTGGTTTCGGCGAGCTTGGCAGGTGCTTCTGGCGTCTCCGGCACATGGTTCTCGCACATCTGAGAGGTGGTTCCTGCATGCCCGGCAGGTGATTCCGGAGTGTGCGGCAAGTGGTTCTGGCATAGCCGGCAGGTGATTTTCGTGTGTCTGGCAGGTGGGTCTAGGGTGTCGAGCAGGTGGGTCCGGCTTGCTCGGCATGTGGTTCAGGCGTGTCTGGATGGTGGTTCCAGTCTGTCCAGGAATTGGGTCCAGCGTGTCCGGCACGTGGTTCTGGTACGCCTGAGAGGCGGTTCCGGCATGCCCGGCAGGTGATTCTGGACTGACCGCCACATGGTTCTGGCATAGCTGGCAGTTGATTTTGGCGTGTCCGGCAGGTGGCTCCGATGAGTCGAGCAGGTGGCTCCGGCGTGCATGGCAGGTGGCTCCGGCGTGTGTGGCATGTGGTTCCGGTCTGTCCGGCAGGTGGTTCCAGAGAGTCGAGAAGGTGGTTCCAGTGAGCTTGGCAGGTGCTTCCAGAGTCTCCGGCATGTGGTTGTGGCACGTCTGAGATGTGGTTCCGGGATGCCTGGCAGGTGATTTCGGAGTGTCCAACAAGTGGTTCTGGTGCAGCCAGCATGTGATTTTGGCATGTCTGGTAAGTGGGTCCTGCGAGTCGAGCAGGTGATTCTGGCGCGCTCGGCAGGTGGTTCCGGCGAGTCCAGCAAGTGGTTCCTGCGTGCTCGGCAGGTAGTTCCAGCGTGTCCGGCATGTATTTCTGGCACATCTGAGATGTGGTTCCAGCATGCCAGGCAGGTCATTCCCAACTGTCCGCCACGTGGTTCTGTCGTAGCCTGCAGGTGATTTTGGCATGTCCGGCAGGTGTTTCCAGCGAGTTGACCAGGTGGTTCTGGCATGCTCGGCATGAGGTTCAGGCATGTCCAGCATGTGGTTCCAGTCTGTCCGGGAAGTGGTTCTGGCGTGTCCGGCAGGTGGTTCTGGTCTGTGCGGGAGGTGGTGCCGAGGTGTCCATCACGTGTTTATGAGACGTCTGAGAGGTGGGTCCGTCATGCCCAGCAGGTGTTTCCGGAGTGTCCTGCAAGTGGTTCTGGTGTAGCCGTCAGGTGATTGTGTCGTGCCCGGCAGGTGGCTCCGGAGAGTCGAGCAGGTGGTTCTGGTGAGCTCGGCAGGTGGTTCAGGCGTGGTCGGCAGTTGGTTCTGGACTATCAGGGATGTGGTTCTGGCGTCTCCAGCACGTGGTTCTGGCATGTCTGAAACGTGGTTCTGGCATGCCAGCAGGTGATTGTGGAGTGTCCACTACGTGGTTCTCGCATAGCCGGCAGGTGGTTCAGGCATGTCCGGCAGGTGGTTCTGGTCTTTCTTTTAGGTGGTTCCGGCGTGTGCAGCACGTCAATCTGAGACATCTCAGACTTGGTTCCGGCATGCTCTTCAGATGAGTCCAGACTGTGTGCCATGTGGTTGTGGCATAGTGGGCAGGTAATTTTGGCATGTCCTGCAGGTGGTTCCGGCGAGTCAAGCAGGTGTTTCCAGTGTGTCTGGGATGTGGTTGCGGCGTGTCCGGCACATGGTTCTGGTACGTCTGAGAGGTGGTTCCGGCATGCCCAGCAGGTGATTCTGGAATGTCCGCCAATTGGTTCTGGCGTAGCTGGCAGGTGATTTTGGCATATCCGGTAGGTGGTTCCGGCGAGTCAAACAGGTGGTTCGGGCATGCTCGACAGCTGCTTCAGGCATGTCGGGCAAGTGGTTCCAGTCTGTTTGGGAGGTGGTTCCGGCATGTCCAGCACGTGATTCTGAGATGTCTGAGTGGTGGTTCCAGCATGCCCTTCAGGTGATTCCGGACTGTCTGCCAGGTGGTGGTGACATATCCGGCATGTGGTTCTGGGTTGTCTGGCACGTGGTTCTGGCATAGCCGGTAGGTGATTTTGAAGTGTCCGGCATGTGGTTCCGGCAAGTTGAGCAGGTGGTTGTGGCGTGGTCGGCAGGAGGTTGAGACGTGTCTGGCAGGTGTTTCCGGTCTGTCCTGCATATGGTTCTGGCACGTCTGAGATGTGGTTCTGATACGCCAGGCATGTCATTCCGGACTGTCTGCCACGTGGTTCTGGCGTAGCCGGCAGGTGATTTTGGCATGTCTGGCAGGTGTTTTCGCAGAGTCAAGCAGGTGGTTCCGGCGTGTCCGGAACGTGTTTCTGGCACCTCTGAGAGTTTGTTCTGGCATGACCGGCAGGTGATTCCGTAATGTCCGCCAAGTGGTTCTGACGTAACCAGCAGGTAATTTTGGCATGTCCGGCAGGTGATTCCAGCGAGTCGACCAGGTGGTTCTGGCGTTTCTGGCACGTGGTTCTGGCATGTCTCAGAGCTGGTTCCAGCATGCCCGGCAGGTGATTCCGGAGTGTGTGCCACGTGGTTGTGGCATAGCTGGCAGGTGATTTTGGCGTGTCTGGCAGGTGGTTCTGGCGAGACGATCAGGTGGTTCCAGCGTGCTCAGCAGGTGGTTCCAGCATGTGGTTCTGTCACGTCTGAGAGGTGGGTCCGGCATGCCTGGCAGGTGATTCCGGAGTGTCTGGAAAGTGGTTCTGGCGTAGTCGGCAGGTGATTTTAATGTGTCCAGCATGTGGTTCCAGTGAGTCGAGCAGGTGGTTCCGGCGTGCTCGGCAGGTGGTTCTGGCGTGTCCGGCAGGTGGTTCTGGCATAGCTGGCAGGTGGTTCCGGTCTTTCCGGGAGGGGGTTCCAGTGTGTGCGGCACATGTTTCTGGCACATCTGAGAGGTGGTTCCGGCATGCTTGGCAGGTGATTCTGGAGTGTCCGTCAAGTCCTTCTGGCATAGCCGGCAGGTGATTTTGGTGTGTCCAGCAGGTGGTTCCGGTCTTTCCAGGAGGTGGTTCTGGCGTGTCCAGCACGTGTTTCTGGCACGTCTGAGAGGTGGTTCCGGCATGCCTGGCAGGTGATTACGGAGTGTCCGACCCATGGTTCTGACGTAACCGGCAGGTTTTTTTGCCGTGTCAGGCATGTGGTTCCGGCAAGTCAAGCAGGTGGTTCCGACGTGCTCGGCAAGTGGTTCCGGCATGTCTGGCATGTGGTTCTGGCTCATCTGCGATGTGGTTCCGGCATGCCTGGCAGGTGATTCCGGACTGTCCGCCACGTGGTTCTGGCATAGCCAGCAGGTGATTTTGCCATCTCTGGCAGGTGTTTCCGGAGAGTCGACCATGTGGTTCTGGCGTGCTCAGCAGGAGGTTCAGGCGTGTCTGGCAGGTATTTCCGGTCTGTCCGGGAAGTGGTTCCGGCATGTCCAGCACGTAGTTCTGGAAAGTCTGAGAGGTGGATCCGGCATGCCCAGCAGGTGATGTCTGCCAAGTGGTTCTGGCGTAGTCGGCAGGTGGTTCAGGCATGTCTGGCAGGTTGTTCTGGTCTTTCTGATAGGTGGTACTGGCGTGTGCAGCATGTCATTCGGAGACGTCTCAGACTTGGTTCCGGCATGCCCTTCAGGTGATTCCGGACTGTGTAGCACGTGGTTGTGGCATAGCCGGCAGATGACTTTCGCGTGTCTGACAGGTGGTTCCGGGGAGTCAAGCAGGTGGTTCCTGCGTGCTCAGCAGGTGGTTACGGCGTGTCAGGCAGGTGGTTCCTGTCTGTCTGGGAGGTGTGTCTAGCGTGGCTGGCACGTGGTTCTGTCATGGCAGAAGGGAGTTCTGGCATGCCCGTCAGGGGATTCTGGACTGTCTGACAAGTGGTTCTGGAGTAACCGGCAGGTGGTTCAGGCGTGTCCGGCAGTTGGTTCCGGTCTATCCGGGAGGTGGTTCCAGCGTGTCTGGTACGTGTTGCTGGCACGTCTGAGAGGTGGTTCCGGCATGCCCAGCAGGTGCTTCCCGAGTGTCCACCAAATGGTGCTGGCGTAGCCGTCAGGTGGTTTTGGCGTGTCTGGCAAGTGATTCCAGCGAGTTGAACCAGTGGTTCTGGTGTGCTTGGCAGGTGGTTCAGGCGTGTCCAGCAGGTGGTTCCGCTCTGTCCAGGAGGTGGGTCTGGCATGTCCGGCACGTGGTTCTGGCATGTCTGAGAGGTGGTTCCAGCATGCCCGGCAGGTGATTCCGGAGTGTCCGCCAAGTGGTTATGGCGTAGCCGGCAGGTGATTTTTGTGTGTCTGGCAGGTGGTTTCGACGAGTCGAGCAGGTGTTTCCGGCATGCTCGGCAGGTGGTTCAGGTGTGTCCGGTATGTGGTCCCGGTCTGTCCATGAGGTGGGTCTGGCGTGTCTAGCACGTGGTTCTGGCACGGCTGAAGGTGGTTCCGGCATGCCCGCCAGGTGATTCCGGACTGTCGACCAAGTGCTTCTTGCATAGCCGGCAGGTGGTTCAGGTGTGTCCGGCATGTGGTTCTGGTCTTTCCGGGAGGTGGCTCGAGCGTATCCAACACGTGTTTCTGGCACGTCTGAGAGGTGGTTCCGGCATGCCCAACACGTGATTCCTGAGTGTCCTCCAGATGGTTCTGGTGTAGCCGGCAGGTGATTTTGTCATGTCCGGCAGGTGTTTCCGGCAAGTCAAGCTGGTGGTTCCAGCATGCTCGGCAGGTGGGTCAGGCATGTCCACCAGGTGTTTCCGGTGTGTACGGAGGGGGTTCTGGCGTGGCCAGCATGTGGTTCTTGCAGATCTGAGAGGTGGTTCCGGGATGTCTGGCAGGTGATTCTGGAGTGTCCGCCAAGTGTGCTGGCATAGCCGGCAGGTGATTTTGGCATGTCTGGCAGCCAGTGACTGGAAGTCGAGAAGGTGGTTCCAGCATGCTCGGCAGGTGGTGCAGGCGTGTCCAGCACTTGGTTCTGTTCTGTCCGGGAGGTGCTTCTAGGGTGTCCGGAATGTGGTTCTGGTACATCTAACAGGTGGTTCCGGCATGACTGGCAGGTGATTCTGGAGTGTCCGCCGAGTGGTTCTGGCTTAGCCGGCTGGTGATTTCAGCGTGTCTGGCAGGTGGTTCCGGCGAGTCGAGCAGGTGGTTCCGGCGTGCTCGGCACGTTGTTCAGGCGGGTCCAGTAGGTGGTTCCAGTCTTCCGGGAGGTTGGTCTGGCGTGTCCGTCACATGGTTCTGGCACAGCTGAAGGGAGTTCCGGCATGCCTGGCAGGTGATTCTGGACTGTCGGCCAAGTGGTTCTGGCGTAGCCGGCAGGTGATTCAGGCGTGTCCTGCGGCTCCTGACCACAAGTGGAACAGGTGGTTCCGGTGTGTCCGGCACGTTGTTCTGGCACGTCTGAGATGTGGATCCGGCATGCCCAGCAGGTGATTCCAGAGTGTCTACCAAGTGATTCTGTCCTAGCCGGCAGGTGGTTCAGGTGTGTCCGGCAGCTGGTTCCGGTCTTTCCAGGAGGTGGTTCCGGTGTGTGCAGCACGTGTTTCTGGCAAGTCTGAGAGGTGGTTCCGGCATGCCCGGCAGGTGATTCGGGATTGTCTGCCAAGTTGTTCTGGCGTCACCAGCAGGTGATTTTGGCGTGTCTGGCAGGTGGTTCTGGTGAGTTGAGCTGGTGTTTACGGCGTGCTCGGCAGGTGTTCCTGTCTGTGCGGGAGGTGGTGCCAGGGTTTCCGGCACGTGTTTCTGTTACGTTTGAGAGATAGTTCTGGCATGCCCGTCAGGTAATTCTGGACTGTCTAGCACGTGGTTGTGGCATAGCCAGGAGGTGATTTTGGCGTGTCCGGCAGGTGGTTCCAGGGAGTCGAGCAGATACTTCCGGCATGCTCAGCGGGTGCTTCCAGTATCTTTGGCACCTGGTTCTGGCATGTGTGAGACGTGGTTCCGGCATGCCTGGCAGTTGATTCTGGAGTGTCCGCCTAGTGGTTGTGGTGTCACCGGCAGGTGATTTTGCGTGTCCGGCGGTCATTCCAGCGAGTCGAACAGGTGGTTCTGGCACATGTTTCTGGCACGTTTGAGAGGTGGTGCCGGCATCCCCAACAGGAGATTCCGGAGTGTATGTGCAAGTGGTTCTGGCGTAGCCGCAGGTGATTTTGGCGTGTCTGGCAGGTGTTTCCAGCAAGTCGAGCAGGTGGTTCTGGCATGCTGGGCTGGTGGTTCAGGCGTGTCCCGCAGTTTGTTCTTGTATGTCAGGGAGGTGGTTCAGGTGTGTCCGGCAGGTGGTTCCTGTCTGTCCGAGAGGTGGTTCCAGCATGCACATCAGGTGATTCCAGAGAGTCCGTCAAGTGGTTCCGGCTAGTTGAGCAGGTGCTTCCGGCGTGCTAGGCAGGTGCTTCTGGCATCTCCGGCACGTGTTTCTGGCACGTCTGAGAGGTGGTTCCGGCGTGCGCAGCAGGTGATTCCGGACTGTCCGCCACGTGGCTCTGGCATAGCCGGCAGTTGATTTTGGCATGTCCGGCAGGTGGTTCTGGAGTTATGTCCGGCAAGTCGAGCAGGTGGTTCCAGCATGACTGGCAGGTGGTTCTGGTCTGTCTGGCAGGTGGTTCTGGTGAGTCGAGCAGGTGCTTCCAGAGTCTGCAGCACGTGGTTTTGACACCTCTGAGAGGTTGTTCCGGCATGCCTGGCAGGTGATTCCGGAGTGTCCGACAAGTTGGTCTGGCGCAGCCGGCAGGTGATTTTTGCATGTCCCGTAGGTGGGTCCTGGGAGTCTAGCAGGTGGTTCTGCTGTGTCCAGCAGGTGGTTCCGCTCTGTCCAGGAGGTGGTTCCGGCGTGTCCGGCACGTGCTTCTGGCACATCTGAGAGGTGGTTCCGGCATGCCCGGCAGGTGATTCCGGACTGTCCGCCACATGTTTCCGGCATAGCCGACAGTTGATTTGGGCATGTCCAGCAGGTGGGTCTGGGGAGTGGATCAGGTGGTTCCGGCATACTCGGCAGGTGGTTCCGGCGTGTCCGGCACATGGTTCTGGTACGACTGATAGGTGGTTCTGGCATGCCCGGCAGTTGACCCCGGACTGCCCGCCACGTGGTAGTGGCATACCTGGTAGGTGATTTTGGCGTGTCCGGGAGGTGGTTACGGCAAGTAGAGCAGGTGGTTCCGGCGAATCGAGCAGGTGGTTCAGGAGTCAATGTCACGTGGTTCTGGCACGTCTGAGAGGTGGTTCAGGCATGCCCGGCAGGTGATTGCAGAGTGTCTGCCAAGTAGTTTTGGCATAGCCAGCAGGTGATTTTGGCGTGTCTGGCAGGTGTTTCCGGCGAGTTGAGCAGATGATTCCGACATGCTCAGCAGGTGGTTCAGGCGTCTCCGGCAGCTGGTTCCGGTCTGTCTGGGACGTGGTTCTGGAGTGTCTGCCAGGAGGTTGTGGCATAGCCGGAGGGTGATTTTGGCGTGTCTGGCAGATGGCCTCGGTGAGCCGAGCAGATGGTTCTGGCGAGCTCGGGAGGTGCTTCCGGTGTCTCCGGCATGTGGTTCTGACACGTCTGAGATGTGGTTCCGGCATGCCTGGCAGGTGATTCCGGAGTGTCCGACAAGTGGTTGTGGTGCAGCCTGCTGCTGATTTTGGCATGTCTGGTAGGTGGGTCCTGCGAGTTGAGCAGGTGGTTCTGGCGTGCTCGGCAGGTGGTTCTGGCGGGTCCGGCAGGTGGTTCCGGTCTGTCCGGGAGGTGGCTACAGCATGTCTGGCACGTGGTTCCCGCACATCTGAGAGGTGGTTCCGGGCTGTCTGGCAAGTGATTCCAGAGAGTCCGACAAGTGGTTCTGGTGTGGCCGGCAGGTGATTTTGTCGTGTCTGGCAGGTGGTTCTGGCGAGTCAAGCAGGTGGTTCAGGCCTGCTCGGCAGGTGCTTCCGGAGTCTCTAGCACGTGTTTCTGGCACTTCTGTGAGGTGGTTCCGGCATGCCTGGCAGGTGATTCCGGTTTGTCCAACAAGTGGTTCTGGCTTACCCGGCAGGTGATTTTGGCATGTCTGGCAGCTGGTTCCGGCGAGTCAAGCAGGTGGTTCCGGCGAGCTCGGCAGTTGCTTCCGGTGTCTCCGGCACGTGGTTCTGGCACGTCTGAGATTTGGTTCCGGCATGCCCGTCAGGTGATACCGGAGTGTCCGGCAAGTGGTTCTGGTGCAGCCGGCAGGTGATTTTGGCATGTCTGGTATGTGTGTCCTGCGAGTCGAGCAGGTGGCTCCGACATGCTCGGCAGGTGGTTCAGCCGTGTCCGGCATGTGGTTCCAGTCTGCACGGGATGTGGTTCTGGATTGTCCGGCAGGTGGTTCCACTCTGTCCGGGAGGTGGTTCCGGCGTGCTGGGAAGGTGCTTCCGGCATCTCTGGCATGTGCTTCTAGAACGTCTGAGAGGTGGTTCTGGCATGCCCGGCGGGTGATCCCACAGTGTCTGGCAAGTGGTTCTGCTGTAGCCGGCAGGTGATTTTGATGTGTCCGGCAGGTGGTTCTGGGCAGTGGATCAGGTGGTTCAGGCATGCTCGACACGTTGTTCAGGCATTTCAGGCAGGTGGTTCTGGTCTGTCCTGTAGGTGGTTTTGGCGTGACCTGCACATGGTTATGGCATGCCTGAGAGGTGGTTCCGGCATGCCCGGCAAGTGATCACGGACTGTCCCCCACGTGGTTCGGGCGTAGCCTGCACGTGATTTTGGCATGTCCAGCAGGTGGTTCCGGTGAGTCAAGCAGGTGGTTCCGGCGTGCTGGGGTTGTGGTTCAGGCGTGTCCCGCAGGTTGTTCTCGTATGTCAGGGAGGTGGTTCCGACGTGTCCGGCAGGTGGTTCCTGTCTGTCCGGGAGGTGGTTCCAGCATGTGCGGCAGTTGATTCCAGAGAGTCCGCCAAGTGGTTCTGGCGTACCCGGCAGTTGATTTTGGCATGTCCAGCAGGTGGTTCTGGGGAGTGGATTAGGTGGTTCCGGCATCCTCGGCAGGTGGTTCTGGCGTGTCCGGCACATGGTTCTGGTATGTCTGAGAGGTGGTTCCAGCATGCCCGGCACGTGACCCCGGACTGCCAACCAGGTGTTTCTGGCATACCCTGCCGGTGATTGTGGCATGTCCAGGAGGTGGTTACGGAGAGTAGAGCAGGTGGTTCCGGCGAATCAAGCAGGTGGTTCCGGCGTGCTCGACAGGTGCTTCCGGCGTAACTGTCACGTGGTTCTGGCACATCTGAGAGGTTTTGCCGGCATGCCCGTCACGTTATTCCGCTTTGTCTTCCAAGTGGTTCTGGCGTACCTGGCAGGTGATTTTGGCATGTCCGGCAGGTGGGTTCGGCGAGTCAAGAGGTTGGTTCTGGCGAGTCTGGCAGGTGGTTCCAGTCTGTACGGGAGGTGGTTCCGGCGTGTCTGGTGGGTGCTTCAGCCACGTCTGAGAGGTTGTGCTGGCATGCCCGGCAGGTGATTACGGAGTGTCCAGCAAGTGGTTCTGATGTAGCCTGCAGGTGAGTTTCCCATGTTCGGCAGGTGGTTCCGGCGACTCTAGCAGGTGGTTCAGGCGTCCTCGGCAGTTGCTTACGGCATCTCCGGAACGTGGTTCTGAAACATTTGAGAGGTCATTCTGGCATGCCCTGCAGGTGATTCCAGATTGTCCAGCAAGTGGTTCTGGCGTAGCCGTAGGTGATTTTGGCGTGTCTGGCAGGTGGTTCCGGCTTGTCAAGCAGGTGGTTCCGGCGAGATTGGCAGGTGCTTCTGGCCTCTCCGGCACGTAGTTCTGGCACGTTTTAGAGGTGGTTCCGTTATGCCTGGCAGGTGATTCCGGAGTGTCCGGCAAGTGGTTCTGGTGTAGCCGTAGGTGATTTTGGCATGTCTGGCAGGTAGTTCTGGGGAGTGAATTAGGTGTTTCCAGCAGGATCGGCAAGTGCTTCCAGAGTCTCCAGCATGTGGTTCTGGCGTAGCTGGCTGGTGATTTTGGCGTGTTTGGCAGGTGGTTCCAGCGAGTTGAGCAGGTGGTCCCAGCATGCTCGTCATGTGGTTCAGGGGAGTCTGGCATGTGGTTCCAGTCTGTCTGGGAGGTGGTTCCGGCGTGTCCGGCACCTGCTTCCAGCACTTCTGAGAGGTGTTTCCGGTATGCCCGGTGGGTGATTCCATAGCGTCCGCCACGTGGTTCTGGCCTAGCTGGCAGGTGATTTTGGTGTGTCTGGCAGGGGCTTCCGGCGAGTCGAGCAGGTGGCTCCGGCGTGCTCGGCAGGTGATTCAGGCGTGTCCGGTAGGTGCTTCCATTCTGTCCGGTAGGTGGTTCCGGCGTGTCCGGCACATGTTTCTGGCACGTCTGAGAGGTGGTTCCAGCATGCCCAGCAGGTGATCCCGGAGAGTCCTGCAAGTGGTTACGGCGTACACGGCAGGTGATTTTTGTGTGTCCAGCAGATGGTTCTGTAGAGTCGAGCAGGTGGTTCTGGTGTGCTCGGCAGGTGGTTCAGGCGTGTCCGGCAGGTGGTTCCACTCTGTCCACTATGTGGTTCCGGCGTTTCCGGCACGTGGTTCTGGTACTTCTGAGAGGTGTTTCCTGCATGCCCGGCAGGTGATTCCAGAAAGTCTGCTAAGTGGTACTGGCGTAGCTGGCATGTGATTTGGGCGTGTCCGGCAGGTGCTTCCAGCGAGTCGAGCAAGTGGATCCGGTGTGCTGGGCAGGTGCTCCCAGTATCATTGGCATGTGGTGTCGGCGTGTCTGAGAGGTGGTTCCGGCATGCCCGGCAGGTGATTCCGGAGTGTCCACCAAGTGGTTCTGGCGTAGCTGGCAGGTGATATTGCATGTCCGGTGGTGGTTCCGGCAAGTCGAGCCGGTAGTTCCGGGGTGTCCGGCATGTGCTTCTGG
This sequence comes from Equus caballus, assembly GCF_041296265.1. NCBI lineage: Eukaryota > Metazoa > Chordata > Mammalia > Perissodactyla > Equidae > Equus > Equus caballus. Next base: position 9,113,488 of record NC_091706.1, on the reverse strand, counting down.
CATGTCTGAGATGTTGTGCCGGCATACCCATAACGTTATTCCGGCATGTACGCCAAGTGGCTCTGGCGTAGCCGGCAGGTGATTTTCACGTGTTCGGCAGATGGGTCCAGCGAGTAAAGCAGCTGGTTCTGGTGAGCTCGGCAGGTGCTTCCTGAGTCTCTGGCATGTGGTTGTGGCACATCTGAGAGGTGGTTCTCGCATCCCCGGCAGGTGATTACGGAGTGTCCGCCATGTGGTTCTGGAGTAGCCGACAGGTGATTTTGGCATGTCTGTCAGGTGGTTCTGGGGAGTGGATCACGTGGTTCTGGCATACTCAGCAGGTGGTTCCGGCATGTCTGGCATGTGTTTCTGGCACGTCTGAGAGGTGGTTCCAGCATGCCCGGCAGTTGTTCCCAGAGAGTCCTCCAAGTGGTTCTGGCGTAGCCCGCAGGTGATTTTGGTGTGTCCGGCAGGTGGTCCTGGCGAGTCGAGCAGGTGGTTCCAGCGTTTTCAGCAGGTGGTTCAGGCAGGTCCCACAGGTGGTTCTGGTCAGTCCAGGAGGTGGTTCCGGCGTGTCCGGCACGTGGTTCCAGTACGTCTGAGAGGCGGTCCTATCATGCCCAGGAGGTGATTCCAGAGAGTCCGCCAAGTGGTTGTGGCATAGCCGGCATGTGATTTTGGCGTGTCAAGCAGGGGGTTCTGGCATGCTTGGCAGCTGGTTCAGGCATGTCTGGCATATGGTGACGATCTGTCCGGGAGGTGGTTGCGGCGTGTCTGGCACGTGATTAAGGCATGTATGAGAGGTGGTTCCGGCATGCCTGGCAGGTGATCCCGGAGATTCCTCCAAGTGGTTGTGACGAAGCCGGCAGGTGAATTTCGCATGTCCAGCAGGTGGTTCTGGCAAGTCTAGCAGGTGGTTCCGGCGAGCTGGGCTGGTGGTCCAGGTGTGTCCGGCAGATTGTTCCCGTCTGTCCAGGAGGTGGTTCCTGTCTGTCCGGGATGAGGTTGTGGCATGCTTGGCAGGTGCTTCCTGCGTAATCGGCGTGTGCTTCTAGCACATCTGAGATGTGGTTCTGGCATGCCCAGCAGGTGATTCCAGACTGTTCACCAGATGGTTCTGGCACATCTGAGAGGTGGTTCCGGCATGCCCGTCAGGTCTTCCTGGAGATTCCTCCAAGTGGTTCTGGCATAGCCGTCAGGTGATTTTGGCGTGTCCTGTAGGTGGTTCCGGCGTGCTCGTCAGGTGGTTCAGACAGGTCTGGCAGGTGGTTCCGGTCTGTCCGGGAGGTGGTTCCGGCATGTCCGGCACGTGGTTCCGGCACGTCTGAGAGATGGTTCTGGCATGCCCGACTGATGATTCCGGATTGTCCACTAACTGGTTCTGCTGTAGCCGGCAGGTGATTTTGACGTGTCCGGCAGGTTGTTCCAGCATGTTGAGCAGGTGGTTCCGGCGAGCTCGGCAGGTGCTTCCGGCGTCTCCGGCACGTGGTTCCGGCACATCTGAGAGGTGGTTCCAGCATGCCCGGTAGGTGATTCCCGAGTGTCCGACAAGTGGTTCTGGCATAGCCTGCTGGTGATTTTGGCGTGTCCAGCAGGTGGTTCTGGCGAGTTGAGCAGGTGTTTTCGGCATGCTCCGCAGGTGCTTCCGGCGTCTCCAGAGTGTGTTTCTGGCGCGTCAGAGAGGTGGTTCCGACATGCCTGGCAGGTGATCCTGGAGATTCCTCCAAGTGGTTGTGGCATAGCCAGCATGTGATTTTGGCGTGTCTGGCAGCTGCATCCAGCGTGTCGAGCAGATGGCTCCGGTGTGCTGGGCAGGTGCTACCGGTATCTTTGGCACGTGGTGCTGGCATGTCTGAGAGCTGGTTCCGGCATGTCCGGCAGGTGATTCCGGAGTGTCCAACAAGTGGTTCTGGCATAGCCGGCAGGTGATTTTGCTTTGCCGGCAGTGGTTCCGGAGAGTCGAGCAGGTGGTTCCAGTGTGTCCGGCAGGTGATTCCGCTCTGTCCTGGAGGTGGTTCTGGCGTGTCCAGCACGTGGTTCTGGCACGTCTGAGAGGTGGTTCCGGCATGCCCGGCAGGTGATCCCAGAGAGTCCTCCAAGTGGTTCTGGTGTAGCCCGCAGGTGATCTTTGCATGTCCGGCAGGTGGTTCCGGCGTGCTCGTCAGGTGGTTCAGGCAGGTTCGGCAGGTGGTTCTGGTCTGTCCAGGAGATGGTTCCAACGTGTAAGGCACGTGGTTCCGGCACGTATGAGAGGTGGTTCTGGCATGCCCGCAGGTGATTCTAGAGTGTCCGAAAGTGGTTCTGGCATAGTCGGCAGGTGATTTTGGCGTGTCCTGCAGGTGGCTCCCCTGAGTTGAGCAGGTGGTTCCGGCCTGCTTGGCAGGTGGTTCCGGCGTGTCTGGGTGGTGGTTCTGGTCTGTCCGGTAGGTGGTTCCGGCACGTCCGGCATGTGGTTCTGGCATTCTGTGAGGTGGTTTGAGCATGCCCGGCAGGTGATTCCTGGGTGTCCCCCAAGTGGTTCTGGCATCACCGGCAGATTATTTTGGAATGTCCGGCAGGTCTTTCCTGCTTTTTTGGCTCGTGGCTCTGGCTTGTAAGACAGGTGTTTGTGGCATTTCTGGCCCCCGGTTCTGACATAATCCACAGTGGCTTTCAGTGTTTCTGGCACCTGTTTGTGGCATATCCAACAGGTGTTTCCAATGTGTCTGGTATGTGGTTGTGCTACGTTTGGAATCTGGTTCCGTCATGTCTGTTGTGTGCATCTGGCATGTTGAAGAGATGGTTCTGCAGTGTCAGAATCGTTGTTCCACTGTGTCCGGCAGGTGGTTACAGGTGGAGCTGGCATGCAACGTGGGTGCTTCTGGTGTGCCTGTTGTGACGTTCTGGCATGAAGGTGTGGTTCTCTAAGAGTGTGCGAGAGGCTGTTTTTGGCATGTCTCCTGGTCTAAGTGGCATGATTCCTTTCTATACGTCAGGCATGTTTGTTCTCAGCTTCCTAAATAGATGAAAGAAAGATGGTCTGTGGCTTGTTGCCCCTTGAGGGGTGGAGCAAGTGCATTGTGCAGTCCACGTCTAGAGCAATGGAGGGCACGGCTGAGAGCAAAGGGACCTTTCTGACATAGGTCTTTTCTGACACTCTCTCCACCAGTGCACAATGGGGATGTGTAAAAAGCCTATTGTCTCTCTCCTCTTAAGCATGTGGAAGCACAGTCATATGGGCCTCCTCCCCGTTGCTGAAGGGGACGATGTAGGCATTTCGTCAGAGCCCGGTTGGCAAGGTGGAAATGTGGCAGAAACAGAAGTTCCAAATTGGCGAGTTGAGGGCTGAAAAGAAACGGCATATCAGCTGCCTTTGTATGAGAAGTTCCCTGGACGCTGTAAGATCACTCTTGAAAGAAAGTTCCTTCTCTTCTTCCTAAAGAGATGGAAGCTAGGTAGTCTGTGGATTGTCGCCCCTTGAGGGGTGGAGCAAGAGCATTGTGCATTCCACGTCTAGAGCAATGGAGGGCACGACTGAGAACAAAGGGGTCTTTCTGACATAGCTGCTTTCTGACACTCTCTCCATCAGTGCACAATGGTGGTTGGAAAAAGGCATGCAGTCTATCGCCTCCTAAGCACGTGGAAGCTCAATCATTTGGGACTCAGCCCAGTTGCTTAAGGCAAAGATGTAGGCATTTCGTCTGAGCCGGGTTGGCAAGGTGGAAATGTGCAGGATGCAGATGTTCCAGACTGGCGAGTGAAGTGCTGAAAAGAAACAGCGTTCAGCCTCCTTTGTATGATATGTTCCCAGCACCTTGTAAGAGCACTGTGGAAAGGGTATTTTTTCTCAGCTTCCTAAAGAGCTGGAAGCAGGACAAGATGTGGTTTGTCTCCCATTGAGGGGTGGATCCAGAGCCAGTGCCTTGTGCCTTCCACCTCTAGAGCAATGGAGGCCGCGGCTGAGAGCAAATGGGCCTTTCTGACATAGCTGCTTTCTGACACTCTCTCCACCATTGCGCAACAGTGGTTTGTAAAAAGCGTATTGTCTATCTCCTCCTAAGCAGGTGGACTCTCAGTCCTTTGGGACTCAGCCCTGTTGCTTCAGGGGAAGATGTAGGCATTTCATCTGAGCCCTGTTGGCAAGTTGGAATTGTGGCAGAAGCAGAAGTTCTAAAGTGGCAAGTTAAGGGCTGGCAAGAAAAGCCCTTTGACCAGCATTTCTATGACAGTTTCCCGGTAGGTGGTTCCTGGGAGTCGAGCAGGTGTTTCCAGCATGCTCGGCAGGTGGTTCTGGTCTGTGATGGAAGTGGTCCAGGGCGTCCAGCACGTGGTTCTGGCACATCTGAGCTGCAGTTTCGGCATGCCCGGCAGGTTATTCTGGAGTGTCGGCCAAGTGGTTCTGGCATAGCCGGCAGGTGATTTTGGCATATCCAGCAGGTGGTTCCAGCAAGTCGAGCAGGTGTTTCCGGCGTGCTCATAAGGTGGTTCAGGCGTGTCCGGATGGTGGTTCCAGTCTGTCCGGGAGGTGGTTCCGGCGTGTCTGGCACGTTTTTCAGGCACGTCTGAGAGGTGGTTCTGGCATGCCCGACAGGTGATTCCGGAGTGTCCGCCAAGTGGTTCTGGTGTAGCTGGCAGGTGATTTTGGAGTGTCCGGCAGGTGGTTCCGGCATGCTCAGCAGGTGGTTCAGGTAGGTCCAGCAGATGGTTCCGGTCTGCCCGGGAGGTTGTTCCGGCATGTCCAGCACGTGGTTCTGGCACGTCTGAGAGGTGGTTCTGCAACGCCCGGCAGGTGATTCTGGATTGTCCACTAACTGGTTCTGGTGTAGCCGGAAGGTGATTTTGACATGTCCGGCACGTGGATCCGGCATGTCGAGGAGGTGGTTCCGGCGAGCTAGGCAGGTGATCCCAGCCTCTCCGGCACGTGGTTCTGGCACTTTTGACAGGTGGTTCCGGCATGCCCGGGAGGTGATTCCCGAGTGTCTGGCAAGTGTTTCTGGCATAGCCGGTAGGTGATTTTGGCATGTCCGGCATGTGGGTCCTGCGAGTTGAGCAGGTGGTTCCGGCATGCTTGGCAGGAGGTTCAGGCGCATCCATCATGTGGTTCCGTTCTGTCCGGTAGGTGCTTCCGGCGTCTCCGGCACGTGGTTCTGACACATCTGAGAGGTGGTTCCAGCATGCCCGGCAGGTGGTTCCGGAGTGTCCGACAAGTGGTTCTGGCATAGCCGGCTGGTGATTTTGGCGTGTCCGGAAGGTGGTTCTGGTGAGTCAAGCATGTGGTTACGACGTGCTCATCAGGTGGTTCAGGCGGGTCCGGCAAGTAGTTCCGGTCTGTCCAGGATGTGTTTCCAGCATGTCAGGCACATGGTTCTGGCACGTTTGAGATGTGGTTCCTGCATTCCCGCCAGGTGTTCCCGGAGTTCTGACAAGTGGTTCTGGCATAGCCGGCAAGTGATTTTGGCATGTCCGGTATGTGGTCCTGGCGGGTCGAGCAGGTGGTTCCGCCGTGCTCAGCAGGTGGTTCAGGTGGGTCGGGCAGGTGGTTCCAGTCTGTCCGGGAGGTGGTTGCGGCGTGTCCGGCACGAGGTTCCTGAACGTCTGAGAGGTATTTCCAGCCTGCCTGGCAGGCGATTCCAGAGAGTCCCTCAAGTGGTTCTGGTGTAGCTGGCATGTGATTTGGACGTGTCCAGCAGTTGCTTCCAGCGACTCGAGCAGGTGGCTCTGGTGTGCTGGGCAGGTGCTCCCGGTGTTTTTGGCACGTGGTTCTGGCATGTCTGAGAGGTGGTTCCAGCATGCCCAGCAGGTGTTTCTGGAGTGTCCGCCAAGTGATTCTGGAGTAGCTGGCAGGTGATTTTGCGTGTCTGGTGGTGGTTCTGGCGAGTCGAGCAGGTGGTTCCGGCGTGCTTGGCAGGTGGTTCAGGCGTGTCCGGCAGTTGGTTCCAGTCTGTCCAGGACGTGGTTCTGGCGTATCCGGCACATGGTTCTGCTACGTCTGAGAGGTGGGTCCGGCATGCCCGGCAGGTGATTCCGGAGTTTCCGCCAAGTAGTTCTGGCGTAGCCGGCAGGTGATTTTGGCCTGTCTGGAAGGTGGTTCTTGGGAGTGGATCAGGTGGTTCAGGCATGCTCGGCAGGTGCTTCCGGCGTCTCTGGCATGTGGTTCTGGCGCGTCTGAGAGGTGGTTCCGGCATGGCCTGCAGGTGATTCTGGAGTGTCCGCCAAGTGATTCTGGCATAGCCGGCAGGTGATTTTGCATGTCTGGCAGTGGTTCCGGCGAGTCGAGCACGTGGTTTCGGCGTGTCCGGCAGGTGGTTCTGGTCTGTCCTGGAGGTGGTTCCGGTGTGTCCGGCACGTGCTTCTTTCTGGCACGTCTGAGAGGTTGTGCTGGCATGCCCGGAACGTTATTCCGGCTTGTACGCCAAGTGGTTCCGGCGTAGAGGGCAGGTGATTTTGGTGTGTCCGGCAGGTGGGTCTAGCGAGTCAAGCAGGTAGTTCCGGCGAGTCTGGCAGGTGGTTCTGGTCTTTCCGGGAGTTGGGTCCGGCGTGTCCATCATGTGCTTCTGGCACCTCTGAGAGGTGGTTCCAGCGTCCACGGCAGGTGATTCCGCAGTATCTGCCAAGTGGTTCTGGCGTAGCTGGCAGGTGATTTTGCCTGTCCGACAGTGGATCCAGCGATTCGAGCAGGTGGTTCCAGCGTGTCCGGCAGGTGGTTCTGGTCTGTCCTGGAGGTGGTGCTGATGTGTCTAGCATGTGCTTCTGGCACGTCTGAGAGGTTGTGTCGGCATGCCCGGAACATTATTCCGGCTTGTACGCCAAGTGGTTCTCTCGTAGCCGGCAGGTGATTTTCATGTGTCTGGCAGGTGGGTCCCCCAAGTCAAGCAGGTAGTTATGACGAGGCTGGAAGGTGGTTCCGGTCTTTCTGGGAGGTGGTTCCGGCGTGTCCGGCACGTGATCCTGGCATGTCTTAGAGGTGGTTCCGGCATTCACGGCGGGTGATACCAGATTGTCCATTAAGTGGTTCTGGAGTAGCCGGCAGCTGATTTCGGTGTGTCTGGCAGGTGGTTATGGGGAGTGGATCAGGTGGTTCCAGCATACTCGGCAGTTGGTTCCAGCGTGTCCGGCATATGGTTCTGGCACGTCTGAGAGGTGGTTCCGGCATGCCCGGCAGATGATCCCGGAGAGTCCCCCAAGTGGTTCCGGCGTAGCCTGTAGGTGATTTTTGCGTGTCTGGCAGGTGGTTCCGGTGAGACAAGCAGGTGGTTCTGGCGTGTGCTGCAGGGGGTTCCGTTCTGTCATGAAAGTGGTTCTGGCGGGCCAGCAGGTGATCTTGGCATTTCCGGCAGGTGGTTCTGGCGAGTCGAGCAGGTGGTTCCAGCATGCTCGGCATATGGTTCCGGTCTGTCCTGTAGGTGGTTTTGGCGTGTCCGGCACATTGTTCTGGTACGTCTGAGACGTGGTTCCGGCATGCCTTGCAGGTGATTCCGGACTGTCCACCACGTGGTTCTGGAATAGCTGGCAGGTGATTTTGGTGTGACCTGCAGGTGGTTCCGGCAAGTCGAGCAGGTGGTTCCGGCGTGCTTGGCAGGTGCTTCAGGTGTCTCCGGCATGTGCTTCTAGCACATCTGAGAGGTGGTTCCGGCATGCCCGGCGGGTGATTCCACGGTGTCCAGCAAGTGGTTCTGGTGTAGCCGGTAGGGGATTTTGGCATGTGAGGCTGGTGGTTCCAGCGAGTCAAGCAGGTGGTTCCAGCATGCTCAGCATGTGCTTCTGGTCTGTTCAAGATGTGGTGCCGGCGTGTCAGGCATGTGGTTGTGGCACGTTTAAGAGGTGGTTCCTGCATGCCCGCAGGTGATTCTAGAGTGTCCACCAAGTGGTTCTGGCTTAGCCGGCAGGTGATTTTGGCTTGTCCGGCAGGTGGTTCCACCAAGTTGAGCAGGTGGTTCCGGCGTGCTCGGCAGGTGGTTCCAGCGTGTCTGGCTGGTGGTTCTGGTCTGTCCGGGAGGTGGTTCCGGCATGTCCGGCACGTGGTTCTGGCACATCTGCGAGGTGGTTCGGGCATGCCCGGCAAGTGATTCCTGGGTGTCTGCCAAGTGGTTCTATCATCACCGGCAGGTTATTTTGGCGTGTCCGGAGGGTCTTTCCTGCTTTTTGGGCTCGTGGCTCTGGCTTGTAAGACAGGTGTTTGTGGCATTTCTGGGCCCCGGTTCTGACATAATCCACAGGTGGTTTCAGTGTTTCTGGCACCTATTTGTGGCATATCTAACAGGTGTTTCCAAAGTGTCTGGCATGTGGTTGTGCTACGTTTGGAATCTGGTTCCGTCGTGTCTGTTGCATGCGTCTGGCATGTTGAAGAGATGGTTCTGCAGTGTCAGAATCGTTGTTCCACTGTGTCCGGCAGGTGGTTCCTGGTGGTTCTGGCATGCAACGTGGGCGCTTCTGATGTGCCTGTTGTGTCCTTCTGGCATGAATGTGTGGTTCTTTGAGAGTGTGTGGAGGGCGTTTTTGGCATGTGTCCCAGGGTTTTCTGGCATCTAAGGGGCATGATTCGTTTCTATACGTCAGGTGAGTTTGTTCTCACATCCTAAATAGATGGAAGAAATATGGTCTGTGGCTTGTCGCCCCTTGAGGTGTGGAGCCAATGCATGGTGCATTCCACGTCTAGAGCAATGGAGGGCAAGGCTGAGAGGAAAGGGACCTTTCTGAAATAGGTGCTTTCCGACACTCTCTCCACCAGTGCTCAACTGTGGTTGGTGAAAAGCATATTGTCTATCTCCTGCTAAGCACATGGTCACACAATCATTTGGGACTCAGCCCAGTTGCTTAAGGGGAAGATGTAGGCATTTTGTCTGAGCTGGTTTTGCAAGGTGGAATTGCGGCAGAAGCAGAAATTCTATAGCTGTGAATTAAGGGCTGGGAAGAAATGCCATTTAAGCTGCCTTTGTATGAGAAGTTCCTGGTATGCTGTAACAGGACTGTGGAAAGCGAGTTGTTTGTCAGCTTCCTAAAGAGCTGGAGGCAAGACAGTTTATGGCTTGTCTCCCATTGAAGGATGGAGGCAGTGCTTTGTGCCTTCCACCTCTAGAGCAATGGAGGGCACGGCTGAGAGTAAAGGGGGTTTTCTGAAATTGGTGCTTTCTGACACTCTCCCAACCATTGCACAAGGGTGGTTAGTTAATAGCCTATTGTCTCTCTCCTCCTAAGCAGGTGGAACCACAATCATTCAGGCCTCATCCCCATTGCTTAAGGGGAAGTTGTAGGCATTTCGTCTGAGCCAGGTTGACAACGTGGAAATGTGGCACATGCAGATGTTCCAGATCGGTGAGTGAAGTGCTGGAAGAAACGGTGTTCAGCTGCCTTTGTATGAGATGTTCCCTGGACGCTCTAAGAGCACTGTGACATGCGAGCTCTTTCTCAGCATCCTAAAGAGCTGGACGCAAGAAGGTTTGTGGTTCGTCTGCCATTGAGGGGTGGAGCCAGAGCCAGTGCATTGTGCCTTCCTCCTCTAGAGCAATTCAGGGCACGGCTTAGATCAAAGGGACCTTTCTGACATAGGTGTTTTCTGACACTTTCTCCACCAGTGCACAATGGTGGTGTGTAAAAAGCCTATGATCTCTCTCCTCTTATGCATGTGGAAGCACATTCATATGGGCCACGTCCACATTGCTGAAGGGGAAGATGTAGGCATGTTGTCGGAGCCTGGTTGGCAAGGTGGAAATGTGGCAGAAACAGAAGTTCCAAATCAGCGAGTTAAGGGCTGAAAAGAAACGGCGTTTCAGCTGCCTTTGTATGAGATGTTCCATGGACGCTGTAAGATCACTGGTGAAAGCGAGTTCCTTCTCAGCTTCCTAAAGAGATGGAAGCAAGGTGGTCTGTGGCTTGTCGCCCCTTGAGGGGTGGAGCCAGTGCATTGTGCATTCCACGTCTAGAGCAATGGAGGGCACGGCTGAGAGCAAAGGGGTCTTTTTGACATACTTCTTTCCGACACTCTCCCCAGCAGTGCACAATGGTGGTTGGAAAAAGGCATGCAGTCTATCGCCTCCTAAGCACGTGGACACTCAATCATTTGGGACCCAGCCCAGTTGCTTAAGGGGAAGATGTACGCATTTCGTCTGAGCCGGGTTGGCAAGGTGGAATAGCAGCAGAAGCAGAAGTCTTAAAGCTGCGAGTTACGGGTTGGGAAAATATGCCGTTTGTGCAGCCTTTGTATGAGAGGTTCCTGGTATGCTGTAACAGGACTGTGGAAAGCGAGTTGTTTGTCAGCTTCCTAAAGAGCTGGAGGCAAGACAGTTTATGGCTTGTCTCCCATTGAAGGATGGAGGCAGTGCTTTGTGACTTCCACCTGCAGAGCAATGGAGGGCACGGGTAAGAGCAAAGGGGGCTTTCTGCCATAGGAGCTTTCTAATCCCCTTCAGGGGTGGTGCCAGTGCCTTGTGCCTCCTACCTCTAGAGGAATGGAGGGCATGGCCGAGAGTAAAGGGCCTTTCTGACATTGGTGCTTTCTGACACTCCCCCAACCATTGCTCAAGGGCAGTTGGTTAAAAGCCAATTGTCTGTCTCCTCCTCAGCATGTGGAACCACAATCATCTGGGCCTTGTCCCCATTGCTCAAGGGGAAGATGTAGGCATTTCGTCTGAGCCGGGTTGGCAAGGTGGAAATGTGCAGGATGCAGATGTTCCAGACTGGCGAGTGAAGTGCTGAAAAGAAACGTCATTCAGCCTCCTTTGTATGAGATGTTCCCAGCACCTTGTAAGAGTACTGTGGAAAGGGAGTTTTTTCTCAGCTTCCTAAAGAGCTGGAAGCAGGACAAGATGTGGTTTGTCTCCCATTGAGGGGTGGATCCAGAGCCAGTGCCTTGTGCCTTCCACCTCTAGAGCAATGGAGGGTGCGGCTGAGAGCAAATGGGCCTTTCTGACATAGCTGCTTTCCGACACTCTCTCCACCAGTACGCAACGGTGGTTTGTAAAAAGCATAATGTCTATCTCCTCCTAAGTATGTGGACTCTCAGTCCTTTGGGACTCAGCCCTGTTGCTTCAGGGGAAGATGTAGGCATTTCGTCTCAGCCGGGTTGGCAAGGTGGAATTGTGGCAGAAGCAGAAGTTCTAAAGTGGCGAGTTAAGGGCTGGCAAGAAAGGCCGTTTGACCAGCATTTCTATGACAGTTTCCCCGTAGGTGGTTCCTGGGAGTCGAGCAGGTGTTTCTGGCATGCTTGGCAGGTGCAGAAGGCGCCTCCAGCAGGTGGTTCTGGTCTGTGACGGAAGTGGTCCAGGGCGTCCAGCATGTGTTTCTGGCACATCCGAGCTGCGGTTCCGGCATGCCCGGGAGGTTATTCTGGAGTGTCGGCCAAGTGGTTCTGGCATAGCCCGCAGGTGATTTTAGCGTATCCAGCAGGTGGTTCCAGCAAGTCCAGCATGTGGTTCCGGTGTGCTCGTAAGGTGGTTCAGGCGTGTCCGGAAGGTGGTTCCAGTCTGTCGGGGAGGTGGTTCTGGCTTGTCCGGCACGTTTTTCAGGCACGTCTGAAAGGTGGTTCTGGCATGCCCGACAGGTGATTCTGGAGTGTCCGCCAAGTGGTTCTGGTGTAGCCGGCAGGTGATTTTGGCATGTCCGCCAGGTGGTTCCGGCATGTCGAGCAGGTGGTTGCGGCAAGATCAGCAGGTGATTCCGGCGTCTCCGGCATATGGTTCTGGAGTAGCCGGCAGGTGATTTTGGCCTTTCCGGCAGGTGGTTCTGGGAAGTGGATCAGGTACTTCCGGCATGCCTGGCAGGTGCTTCTGGCGTCTCCGGCATGTGCTTCTGGGACATCTGCGAGGTGGTTCTGGCATGCCCGGCAGGTGGTTCAGGCGTGTCCGGCAGGTGTTTCCAGTCTGTCAAGGATGTGGTTCTGGCATGCCCAGCAGGTGATTCCGGACTGTCCTCCCCGTGCTCTGGCATAGCCGGCAGGTGATTTTGGCGTGTCTGGCAGGTGGTTCTGGGGAGTGGATCAGGTGGTTCCGGCATACTCAGCAGGTGGTTCCAGCGTGTCCGGCACATGGTTCTGGTACGTCTGAGAGGTTTTTCCGGCATGCCCAGTAGGTGACCCCAGACTGCCCGCCACGTGGTTCTGGCATACCTGGCAGGTGATTTTGGTGTGTCTGGAAGGTGGTTACAGCGAGACGAGCAGGCTGTTCCAGCGTCTCCGGCATGTGCTTCTGGCACTTCTGAGAGGTGGTTCCGGCATGCCCGGCAGGTGATTTCAGAGTGTCCGACAATTGGTTCTGGCGCAGCCGGCAGGTGATTTTGGCGTGTCTGGAAGGTGGGTCCTGCGAGTCAAGCAGGTTGTTCCGGTGTGCTCGGCTGGTGGTTCAGTGGGTCCGGCAGGTGGTTCCGGTCTTTTCAATGTGTGGCTCCGGCCTCTCTGGCAGGTTTTTCTGGCACGTCTGAGAGGTGATTCCGGAATGCCCGGCAGGTGATTCCGGATTGTCCACCAAGTGGTTCTGGCATAGCCGGCAGGTGGGTTCGGCGAGTCGAACATGTGGTTCCGGCGTGTCCGGCAGGTGGTTCCGGTCTGTCCGTGAGGTGGTTCCGGCTCTCCGGCACGTGGTTCTGGCACGTCTGAGAAGTCGTGCCAGCATGCCCAGCAGGTGATTCCGGACTGTCCGCCACGTGGTTCTGGCACATCTGAGGTGGTTCCGGCATGCCCGGCAGGTCATCCCATAGAGTCCTCCCAGTGGTTCTGGTGTAGCCGTCAGGTGATTTTGGCATGTCCGGCAGGTGGTTCCGGCGTGCTTGGCAGGTGGTTCAGGCAGGTCCGGCAGTTGGTTCCGGTCTGTCCGGGAGGTGGTTCTATCATGCCCAACAGGTGATTCCAAAGAGTCTGCCAAGTGGTTGTGGCGTAGCCGGCAGGTGATTTTGGTGTGTTCGGCAGATGGTTCTGACGAGTAGAGCAGGTCGTTCCGGCGTGCTCCACAGGTGCTTCCGGCGTCTCCGGCACGTGTTTCAGGTACGTCTGAGAGGTGGTTCTGGCATGTCCGACAGGTGATTCCAGAGTGTCCGCCAAGTGGTTCTGGCTTAGCTGGCAGGTGATTTTGGCATGTCCGGCAGGTGATTTTGGCGTGTCTGGCACTTGTTCTGGTGAGTCAAGCAGGTGTCTCCGGCGTGCTCGGCAGGTGGTTCCAGCATGTCCAGCAGGTGGTTCCAGTCTGTCCAGTAGGTGGTTCTGGCATGTCTGGCACGTGGTTCTGGTACCTCTGAGAGGTGGTTCCAGCATGCCCAGCAGGTGATTCCGGACTGTCCGCCACGTGGTTCTGGCACGTCTGAGAGGTGGTTCCGGCATGCCAGGCATGTCTTCCCAGAGAGTCCTCCAAGTGGTTCTGGCGTAGCCCACAGGTGACTTTGAGGTGTCCGGCAGGTGGTTCCGGCGTGCTTGGCAGGTGGTTCAGGCAGGTCCGGTAGGTGGTTCCTGTCTGTCCGGGAGGTGGTTCCAGCGTGTCCGGCACGTGGTTCCTGCATGTCTTACAGGTGGTTCTGGCATGCCTGGCAGGTGATTCCGGATTGTCCACCAAGTGGTTCTGGTGTAGCTGGCAGGTGATATTGGTGTGTCCAGCAGGTGGTTCCGGCCGTCAATCAGGTGGCTCTGGCGTGCGGGACAGGTGGTTCCGGAGTGTCCGGCCGGTGGTTACAGTCTGTCCAGTAGGTGGTTCCGGCGTGTCCAGCACATGGTTCTGGTACATCTGAGAGGTGGTTCCCACATGACCGGCAGGTGATTCCGGATTGTCCGCCACGTGGTTCTGGCATGTCTGAGAGGTGATTCCAGCATGCCAGGAAGGTGATCCCAGAGAGTCCTCCAAGTGGTTCAGGCGTAGCTGGCAGGTGATTTTGGTGTGTCCGGCCGGTGGTTCCGGCGTGCTCAGCAGGTGGTTCAGGCAGGTCTGGTAGGTGGTTCCGGTGTGTCCGGCATGTGGTTCTGGCACGTCTGACAGGTGGTTCTGTCATGTCCGGCAGGTGATTCCAGATTGTCCACCAAGTGGTTCTCGCGTAGCCAGCAGGTGATTTTGACGTGTGCCAGAGGTGGTTCCGACGATTCCAGCAGGTGCTTCCGGAGAACTCGGCAGGTGCTTCTGGCATCTCCAGTTCGTGATTTTGCCACGTTTGAGAGGTGGTTCCGGCATGCCCGGCAGGTGCTTCCGGAGTGTCCGACAAGTGGTTCTGGCATAGCCGGCTGGTGATTATGGCGTGTCCGGCACATGGTTCCAGTGAGTCGAGCCGGTGGTTCCAGCATGCTCGGCATGTGCTTCCGTTCTGTTTGGGAGGTGGTTCCGGCATGTCAGGCATGTGGTTGTGGCATGTTTGAGAGGTGGTTCCTGCATGCCCGCAGGTGATTCTAGAGTGTCCGCCAAGTGGTTCTGGCATAGCTGGCAGGTGATTTTGGCGTGTCTGGCAGGTGGTTCCACCAAGTTGAGCAGGTGGTTCTGGCGTGCTCGGCAGGTGGTTCCAGCGTGTCTGGGAGCTGGTTCCGGTCTGTCCGGGAGGTGGTTCCAGAATGTCCGGCACGTGGTTCTGGCACATCTGCGAGGTGGTTCATGCATGCCCGGCAGGTGATTCCTGGGTGTCCACCAAGTGGTTATGGTGACACCGGCAGGTTATTTTGGCGTGTCTGGCATGTCTTTCCTGCTTTTTCGGCTTGTGGCTCTGGCTTGTAAGACAGGTGTTGGTGGCATTTCTGGCCCCCGGTTCTGACATACTCCGCAGGTGGTTTCAGTGTTTCTGGCACCTGTTTGAGGCATATCCAACAGGTGTTTCCAACGTGTCTGGCATGTGGTTGTGCTACGTTTGAAATCTGGTTCTGTCGTGTCTGTTGTGTGCGTCTGGCATGTTGAAGAGATGGTTCTGCTGTGTCAGAATCGTTGTTCCACTGTGTCCGGCAGGTGGTTACAGGTGGTTCTGGCATGCAACGTCGGCACTTCTGGTGTGCCTGTTGGGTCGTTCTGGCATGAATGTGTGGTTCTTTGAGAGTGTGTGGAGGGTGTTTTTGGCATGTCTCCCGGGGTTTTCTGGCATCTAAGGGGCATGATTCCTTTCTATACATCAGTTGAGTTTGTTCTCACATCCTAAATAGATGGAAGAAATATGGTCTGTGGCTTGTCGCCCCTTGAGGGGTGGAGCCAAGACATTGTGCATTCCACGTCTAGAGCAATGGAGGGCAAGGCTGAGAGTAAAGGGGCTTTTCTGAAATTGGTGCTTTCTGACACTCTCCTAACCATTGCAGAAGGGTGGTTACTTAAAAGCCTATTGTCTCTCTCCTCCTAAGCATGTGGAACAACAATCATCCGGGCCTCGTCCCCATTTCTTAAGGGGAAGTTGTAGGCATTTTGTCTGAGCCAGGTTGACAAGGTGGAAATGTGGCACGTGCAGATGTTCCAGATTGGCGAATGAAGTGCTTTAAGAAACGGTGTTCATCTGCCTTTGTATGAGATGTTCCCTGGATGCTCTAAGAGCGCTGTGGAACTTGAGCTCTTTCTCAGCGTCCTAAACAGCTGGACGCAAGAAGGTTTGTGGCTCGTCTCCCATTGAGGGGTGGAGGCAGAGCCACTGCATTGTGCCTTCCTCCTCTATAGCATTTCAGGGAATGGCTGAGATCAAAGGGACCTTTCTGCCATAGGTGCTTTCTGATACCCTTCAGGGGTGGTGCCAGTGCCTTGTGCCTCCTACCTTTAGAGGAATGGAGGGCATGGCCGAGAGTAAAGGGCCTTTCTGACATTGGTGCTTTCTGAAACTCCCCCAACCATTGCTCAAGGGCGGTTGGTTAAAAGCCTATTGTCTGTCTCCTCCTCAGCATGTGGAACCACAATCAGCCAGGCCTCATCCCCATTGCTCAAGGGGAAGATGTAGGCATTTCATCTGAGCTGGGTTGGCAAGGTGGAAATGTGGCAGAAGCGGATGTTGCAGATTGACGAGTTAAGGGCTGAAAAGACACGGGGTTCAGCTGCCTTTCTATGAGATGTTCGCAGGACGCTGTAAGAGCACTGTGGAAAGCAAGTGCTTTCCCAGCTTCCTAAAGAGCTGGAAGCAGGACAGTTTATGGCTTGTCTCCAATTGAAGGATGGAGGCAGTGCTTTGCGCCTTCCACCTCTAGAGCAATGGAGGGAACGGCTGAGAGCAAAGGGCCTTTTCTGACATAGGTGTATTCTGACACTCTCTGCACCAGTGCACAATGGCGGTTTGTAAAAAGCCTATTGTCTGCTCCTGCTAAGCATGTGGAAGCACAATCATCTGGGCCTTGTCCCCGTTGCTGAAGGGGAAGATGTAGGCATTTCATCTGAGCCTGGTTGGCAAGGTGGAAATCTGGCAGAAGCAGAAGCTCCAAATCGGCAAGTTAAGCACTGAAAAGAAACGGCATATCAGCTGCCTTTGTATGAGATGTTGGCAGGACACAGAAAGAGCACTGTTGAAAGCGAGTTCTTTCTCAGCTTCCTAAACAGATGGAAGGAAGATGGTCTGTGGCTTGTTGCCCCTTGAGGGGTGAAACAAGTGTATTGTGCATTCCACGTCTAGAGCAATGGAGGGCACGGGTGAGAGCAAAGGGCTCTTTCTGACATAGCTGCTTTCCGACCCTCTCTCCACCAGTGCACAATGGTGGTTGGAAAAAGGCGTGCAGTCTATCGCCTCCTAAGCACGTGGGCACTCAATCATTTGGGACTCAGCCCAGTTGCTTAAGGGGAAGATGTACGCATTTCGTCTGAGCCAGGTTGGCAAGGTGGAATTGCGGCAGAAGCAGAAGTCCTCAAGCTGCGAGTTAAGGGCTGGGAAAAAATGCCGTGTGAGCTGCCCTTGTATGAGAGGTTCCTGGTATGCTGTAACAGGACTGTGGAAAGCGAGTTGTTTGTCAGCTTCCTAAAGAGCTGGAGGCAAGACAGTTTATGGCTTGTCTCCCATTGAAGGATGGAGGCAGTGCTTTGTGCCTTCCACCTCTAGATCAATGGAGGGCACAGCTGAGAGCAAAGGGGGCTTTCTGCAATAGGTGTGTTCTGATCCCCTTCAGGGGTGGTGCCAGTGCCTTGTGCCTCCTACCTCTAGAGGAATGGAGGTCGCGGCCGAGAGTAAAGGGCCTTTCTGACATTGGTGCTTTCTGACACTCCCCCAACCATAGCTCAAGGGCGGTTTCCTAAATGACTATTGTCTGTCTCCTCCTCAGCATGTGGAACCACAATCATCCGGGCCTCGTCCCCATTGCTCAAAGGGAAGATGTAGGCATTTCGTCTCAGCTGGGTTGGCAAGGTGGAATTGTGGCAGAAGCAGAAGTTCTAAAGTGGCGAGTTAAGGGCTGGCAAGAAAGGCCGTTTGACCTGCATTTCTATGACAGTTTCCCCGTAGGTGGTTCCTGGGAGTCAAGCAGGTGTTTCTGGCCTGCTCGGCAGGTGCAGAAGGCGCGTCCGGCAGGTGGTTCCGGGCTTTCACAGAAGTGGTCCGGGGCATTCAGCATGTGGTTCTGGCACACCCGAGGGTTGGTTCCGGCATGCACGGCATGTTATTCTGGAGTGTCAGCCAAGTGGTTCTTGCGTTGCTGGCACGTGATTTTGGCGTATCCAGGAGGTGGGTCCAGCGAGTCGAGCAGGTTTTTCCAGTGTGCTCGTAAGGTGGTTCAGGCGTGTCCTGCAGGTGGTTCTTGTCTGTCCGGTAGGTGGTTCCGGGGTGTCCTGCATCTGGTTCCAGCGAGTCGAACAGGTGGTTCCGGCGAGCTCGGCAGGTGGTTCCAGCGAGCTCGGCAGGTGCTTCCGGCGAGCTCGACAGGTGCTTCCGGCGTCTCTGGCACGTGGTTCTGGCACTTTTGAGAGTGGTTCCGGCATGCCCGGCAGGTGATTCCGGACTGTCTGCCACGTGGTCCTGGCATAGCCGGCAGGTGATTTTGGCGTGTCCAGCATATGGTTCTGGCGAGTCGAGCAGGTGGTTCCGGTCTGTCCGGTAGGTGGTTCCGGCGTGTCCAGCACGTGGTTCTGGCACATCTGAGAGGTGGTTCCGGCATGCCCGGCAGGTCATTCCGGAGTGTCCGCCAAGTGGTTCTGGCATAGTCAGCAGGTGATTTCAGAGTGTTTGGCAGGTGGTTCTGGGGAGTGGATTAGTTGGTTCCAGCATACTTGGCAGGAGGTTCCGTCGTGTACGGCACATGGTTCTAGCACGTCTGAGAGGTGTTTCTGGCATGCCCAGCAGGTGATTCCAGAGAGTTCGCCAAGTGGTCTTGGCATAGCCTGCAGGTGATTTGGGTGTGTCCGGCATTTGCTTCTGGCGAGTCAAGCAGGTAGTTCCGGCATGCTGGGAAGGTGCTTCTGGTGTCTTTGGCACGTGGTTCTGGCATGTATGAGAGGTGGTTCCGGCATGCCCAGCAGGTGATTCCGGAGTGGCCGCCAAGTGGTTCTGGCTTAACCGGCAGGTGATTTTGCGTGTCTGTCGGTGGTTCCGGCGAGTCGAGCAGGTGGTTCCAGCATGTCCGGCTGGTGGTTCCGCTGTGTCCTGGAGGTGGTTCCGGCGTGTTCGTCACGTGCTTCTGGCACGTCTGAGGTGTTGTGCTGGCATGCCCGGAACGTTATTCCGGTTTGTTCGCCAAGCGGTTCTGCGTAGCTGGCAGGTGATTTTGGCGTGTCCAACAGATGTGTCCAGTGAATCAAGCAGGTGGTTCCGGCGAGTCTAGCAGGTGGTTCCCATCTTTAAGGGTGGTGGTTCCGGCGTGTCCGGCACGTGCTTCTGGCACGTCTGACAGGTTGTGCCAGCATGCCCGGCAGGTGATTCCAGAGTGTCTGCCAAGTGGTTCTGACATAGCCCGCAGGTGGTTCCGGCGTGCTCGGCATGTGGTTCATGCGTGTCTGGCAGGTGGTTCCGGTCTGTCTGGGAGGAGTTTCCAGAGTGTCTGGCACGTGTTTCTGGCACTTCTGAGAAGTGGTTCTGGCATGCCCGGCAAGTGATTCCTGAATGTTCGCCACGTGGTTCTGGTGTAGCTGGCAGGTGATTTTGGCGTGTTCGGCAGGTGGTTCCAGCGAGTCGAGCAGGTTGTTCTGGCGTGCTCAGCAGGTGGTTCAGACGTGTCCGGTAGGTGGTTGCAGTCTGTCTGGGAGGTGCTTCCAGGGTGTCCGGCACGTGGTTCTGGCACATCTGAGAGGTGGTTCTGGCATGCCTGACATATGATTCTGGAGTTTCCGCCGAGTGGTTCTGCCTTAGCCGGCTTGTGATTTTGGCGCGTACAGCAGATAGTTCCAGCGATTCAAGCAGGTGGTTCTGGACTGTTCAGCAGGTGGTTCAGACGTGTCCGACAGGTGGTTCCGGTCTGTCTGGGAGGTGGTTCCAGCGTGTCAGGCACGTGGTTCTGGTACGTGTAAACGGGTTTCCGGCAGGCCCGACAGGTGATTCCGGAGTGTCTGCCAAGTGGTTCTGGCGTAGCCTGCAGTTGATTTGTGCATGTCCGGCAGGTGGTTCTGGGGAGTGGTTCGTGTGGTTCTGGCATACTCGGCAGGTGGTTCCTGCGTGTCCAGCACATGGTTCTGGCACGCCTGAGAGGTGGTTCCGGCATGCCTGGCAGGTGATCCCGGAGAGTCCTCCAAGTGGTTCTGGCGTAGCCAGCTGGTGATTTTGGCATGTCAGAGAGGTGGTCCCGGCGAGTTGAGCAGGTGGTTCTGGCGTGCTCGGCATGTGGTTCAGGTGGGTCTGACAGGTGGTTCCAGTTGGTCCAGGTGGTGGTTCCGGCGTGTGCGGCACATGGTTCTGGCACGTCTGAGAGGTGGTTCCAGCATGCCCGGCAGGTGATCCTGGAGAGTCCTCCAAGTGGTTCTGGCGTAGCCAGCAGGTGATTTTGGCTTGTCAGGAAGGTGGTTCTGGCCAGTCGAGCAACTGGTTCTGGCATGCTCGGCAGGTGGTTCTGGCGGGTCCGGCATGTTGTTCTGGCCTGTCCAGGAGGTGGTTCCGGCGTGTCTGGCATATGGTTCCAGCACATCTGCCAGGTGGTTCCGGCATGCCAGGCAGGTGATTCCAGAGAGTCCGCCAAGTGGTTCTGGCGTCCAGCAGGTGATTTTGGCGTGTGCTGCAGGTTCTTCTGGCGAGTCGAGCAGGTGGTTCCGGTGAGCTCGGCAGGTGCTTCCGGCGTCTCCGGCACGTGGTACTGGCACTTCTGTGAGGTGGTACCGGCATGCCTGGCAGGTGATTGCGGAGTGTCCGACAAGTGGTGGTGGCATAGCCGGCATGTGATTTTGGCGTTTCCGGTATTTGGGTCCCACGAGTCAAGCAGGTGGTTCCATTGTGCTCGGCAGGCGGTTCAGGCACGTCCGGCAGGTAGTTCCGTTCTGTCCAGTAGGTGGTTCCGGCTTGTCCGACACGTGGTTCTGGCACGTCTGAGAGGTGGTTCCAGCATTTCCGGCAGGTGATTCTGGAGTGTCCGCCAATTGGTTCTGGCGTACCGGGCAGGTGATTTTGGCATGTACGGCAGGTGGTTCTGTGGAGTGGATCAGGTACTTCCGGCATTTTCGGCAGGTGCTTCCTGCGTCTCCAGCTTGTGGTTCTGTCACATCTGAGAGGTGGTTATGTCATGCCCCGCAGGTGATTCCGGAATGTCCGGCAAGTGGTTCTGGCACAGTGGTAGGTGATTTTGGCGTGTCCGGCAGGTGGGTCCTGGGATTCGAGCAGGTGGTTCCAGCGTGCTAGGCAGGTGCTTCCAGCGACTGCAGCACGTGTTTCTGGCATGTCTGAGAGGTGGTTCCGGCATGCCCGGCAGGTGATTCTGGAGTGTCCGCCAAGTGGTTCTGGCATAGCTGACTGATGATTTTGGCATGTCCAGCACGTGGTTCCGGCGACTAGAGCAGGTGGCTCCGGCATGCTCGGCGGGTGATTTTGGCGTGTCCATCAGATGATTCTGTGCAGTGGATCAGTTACTTGCGGCATTCTCGGCAGGTGCTTCCTGTGTCTCCGGCATGCGGTTGCTGCACGTCTGAGTGGTGGTTCCAGCATACCCGGCAGGTGATTCTGGAATGTCCGCCAAGAGGTACTGGCGTAGCCGGCATGTGATTTGGGCATGTCCGACAGGTGCTTCCAGCGAGTCGAGCAGGTGGTGCCAGCATGCTCGGCAGGTGCTCCCGGTGTCTTTTGCATGTGGTTCTGGCATGTCTGACAGGTGGTTCTGGCATGCCCGGCAGGTGATTCCGGTGTGTCCGCCAAGTGGTTCTGGCGTAGCCGGCAGGTGATTTTGCGTGTCCGGCGGTGCTTCTGGCGAGTCGAGCAGGTGGTTCCGGCGTGTCCGGCAGGTGTTTCTGATCTGTCCGGGAGGTGGTTCCGGCATTTCCAGCACGTGCTTCTGGCACGTCTTAGAGGTGATTCCGGCATGCCCGGCAGGTGATTCTGGATTGTCCACCAAGTGGTTCTGGCGTGAGCCGGCAGGCTCTTTTGGTGTGTCCAGCAGGTGGTTCCAGCATTTCGAGCAGGTGGTTCTGGCAAGCTCGGCAGATGCTTCCGGCGTGTCCAGCATGTGGTTCTGGCAGGTTTGAGAGGTGGTTCCGGCATGCCCGGCAGGTGATTCCGGAGTGTCTGGCAAGTGGTTCAAGCATAGCTGGCAGGTGATTTTGGCGTGTCCGGCAGGTGGGTCCTGCAAGTCGAGCAGGTTGTTCCGTTGTGCTTGGCAGGAGGTTCAGGCGTGTCTGGCAGGTGGTTCCAGTCTGTCCAGGACGTGGTTCCGGCATGTCTGGCAAGTGGTTTTGGTACATCTGAGAGGTGTTTCCGGCATGTACGGCAGGTCTTCCCGGAGAGTCCTCCAAGTGGTTCTGGGGTAGCTGTCAGGTGATTTTGTCATGTCCGGCAGGTGGTTCCGGCTTGCTCGGAAGGTGGTTCAGGCAGGTCCTGCAGGTGGTTCCGATTTGTCCGGGAGGTGCTTCCGGCGTCTCCGGCACGTGTTTCTGGCATGTCGGAGAGGTGGTTCCGGCATTACCGGCAGGTGGTTCAGGCGTGTCCAGCAGATGTTTCCAGTCTGTCCAGTATGTGGTTCCGGCATGCACGGCAGGTGAATCCGGAGTGTCCGCCAAGTGGTTCTGGCGTACCTGGCAGGTGATTTTGGTGTGTCCGGCAGGTGTTTCTGGCGAGTGGATCAGGTGGCTCTGGCATGCTCGGCAGGTGCTTCCGGCCTCTCTGTCACGTTGTTCTGGTGTGTCGGACAGCTGGTTCGGGCATGTCTGACAGATGATTCCGGATTGTCCACCAAGTGGTTCTGGCATACCTGGCAGGTGACTTTGGCAAGTCTGGTAGGTGGTTCCAGTGAGCCGAGCAGGTGGTTCTGACATGCTCGGCAGGTGCTTCCGGTGTCATTGGCATGTGGTTCTGGCATGTCTGAGAGGTGGTTCCGGCATGCCCGGCAGATGATTCCGGAGTGTTTGCCAAGTGGTTCTGGTGTGGCCGGCAGGTGATTTCGCATGTCCAGCGGTGGTTCCGGCGAGTCCGGCAGGTGGTTCTGGTCTGTCCAGCACCTGGTTCTGGGGTGTCCGGGACAAATTTCTGGCACGTCTGAGAGGTTGTGCTGTCATGCCCTTCACATGATTCTGGCTTGTCCGCCAAGTGGTTCTGGTGTAGCGGGCAGGTGATTTTGGCGTGTCCGGCTGGTGTGACTGGTGAGTCAAGCAGGTGGTTCCAGCGAGTCTTTCCTGTGGTTCTGCTCTGTCCGGGAGATGGTTCCGGCCTGTCCGGCACGTGCTTCTGGCACTTCTGAGAGGTTGTGCTGGCATGCCCGGCAGGTGATTCCGGAGTGTCCGCCAAGTGGTTCTGGCATAGATGGCAGGTGATTTTGCCGTGTCCGGCATGTTGTTCCAGTGAGGCGAGCATGTGGTTCCGGCGTGCTCGGCAGATGGTTCAGGTATGTCCGGCAGGTGGTTCCGGACTGTCCGGGAGGTGGTTCGGGCATGTCGGGCACGTGGTTCCGGCACGTCTGAGAGGTGGTTCCAGCATGGCCGGCAGGTGATTCCAGAGAGTCCGCCAAGTGGTTCTGGCCTAGCCGTCTGATGATTTTGGTGTGTCCACTAGGTGGTTCTGGCGAGTCAAGCAGGTGGTTCCGGTGAGCTCGGCACTTGCTTCCAGCGTCTCTGGAATTGGTTCTGGCACGTCTGAGAGGTGGTTCCTGAATACCCAGCTAGTGATTCAACAGTGTCCGGCAAGTGGTTCTGGCATAAGCGGCAGGTGAATTTGGCATGTCCTACAGGTTCATCCTGGGAGTTGAGCAGGTGGTTCCGGCTTGTTCGACAGGTGGTTCAGGCATGTCCGGCAGGTGGTTCATGTCGGTGCAGGCCGTGGTTCCGTCGTGTCCGGCACGTGGTTTCAGTACATCTGAGAGGTGGTTCTGGCATGCCCGGCAGGAGATTCCGGAGTGTCCGGCAAGTGGTTCTGGCACTTCTGAGAAGTGGTTCTGGCATGCCCGGCAGGTGATTCCAGAATGTCTGCCACGTGGTTCTGGCATAGCCGGCAGGTGATTTTGGGGTGTCAGGCAGGTGGTTCTGGCAAGTTGAGCAGGTGGTACCGGCGTGCTTGGCAGGGGGTTCAGACGTGTCCAGTAGGTGGTTGCAGTCTGTCCGGGAGGTGCTTCCAGGATGTCCAGCATGTGGTTCTGGTGCGAATGAGAGGTGCTTCCAGCATGCCTGGCAGGTGATTCCAGAGTGTCCGCCGAATGCTTCCGGCTTAGCCGGTTGGTGATTTTGGCGTGTCCGGCAGATGGTTCCGGCGAGTGGAGCAGGTGGTTCTGGAGTGCTCGGCAGGTGGTTCAGACGTGTCCAACAGGTGGTTCCGGTCTGTACGGAAGGTGGTTCTAGTGTCTCCGGCACGTGGTTCTGGCAGGTTTGAGAGGTGGTTCTGGCATGCCCGGCAGGTGATTCTGGAGTGTCCAGCAAGTGGTTCTGACATAGCCGGCGTCTGATTTTGACGTGTCTGGCAGGTGGGTCCTGTGAGTCGAGAAGGTGGTTCCGGCATGCTCGGCAGGTGGTTCAGGCGGGTCCGGCAGATGGTTCCGGTCTGTCCGGGAGGAGGTTCAGGCGTGTCCGGCACTTGCTTCCGGCACGTCTGAGAGGTGGTTCCGGCATGCCCGCCAGGTGATTCCGGATTGTTCACCAAGTGGTCCTGGTGTAGCCGGCAGGTCACTTTGGCGTGTCCAGCAGGTGGCACCGGCGAGTCACGCATGTCGTTTGAGTGAGCTCGGCAGGTGCTTCCGGAGTCTCCGGCACGTGGTTCTGGCACGTCTGAGAGGTGGTTCTGACATGCCCAGCCTGTGATTCCGGATTGTCCACTAAGTGGTTCTGGCGTAGCCGGCAGGTGATTTTGGCGTGTCCAGCAGGTGGTTCTGGCATGTTGAGAAGGTGGTTCCGTCGAGCTCGGCAGGTGCTTCCAGCGACTCCAGCATGTGTTTCTAGCACGTCTGAGAGGTGGTTCTGGCATGCCCGGCAGGTGATTCTGGAGTGTCCGGCAAGCGGTTTTGGCACAGCCGGCATGGGATTTTGGCATGTCCGGTAAGTGGGTCCTGCGAGCTGAGTAGGTGGTTCCTGCGTGCTTGGCAGGTGGTTCAGGCGTGTCCGGCAGGTGGTTCCAGTCTGTCCAGGACGTAGTTCCGGCGTGTCTGGCACGTGGTTCTGGTAAGTCTCAGAGGTGGTTCCGGCATGCCCGGCAGGTGATCCAGGAGACTCCACTAAGTGATTCTTGCGTAGCCGGCAGGTAATTTTGGCATGTCCGGTAGGAGGTCGCAGCGTGCTCTGCAGGTGGTTCAGGCAGGTCCGGCAGGTGGTTCCGGTCTGTCCAGGAGGTGCTTCTGGCGTGTCCAGCACTTGGTTCCGGCACGTCTGAGAGATGGTTCCGGCATGCCCGCCAGGTGATTTCGGATTGTCCACCAAGTGGTTCTCGTGTAGCCGGCAGATCACTTTGGCGTGTCCGGCAGGTGGCTCCGGCAAGTCGAGCATGTGGTTTGAGCGAGCTCGACAGGTGCTTCCGGTGTCTCTGGCATGTGGTTCTGGCACATCTGAGAGGTGGTTCTGACATGCCCGGCACGTGATTCCGGATTGTCCACTAAGTGGTTCTGGCGTAGCCGGCAGGTGATTTTGGCATGTCCAGCAGGTTGTTCCGGCGAGTCGAGCAGGTTGTTCCGGCGTGCTCGGCATGTGCTTCTGACGTCTCCAGCAGGACGTTGTGGCACTTCTGAGAGGAGGTTCTGGCATGCCCGGCAAATGATTTCGTAATGTCTGGCAAGTGGACCTGGCATGCCAGCGGGTGATCTTGGTGTGTCCAGCAGGAGGTTCCGGCGAGTCGAGCAGGTGGTTCCAGCATGCTCGGCATATGGTTCTGGTCTGTCCTGTAGGTGGTTCTGGCATATCGAGCAGGTGGTTCCGGCGTGCTCGGCAGGGGGTTCAGACGTGTCCGGTAGGTGGTTGCAGTCTGTCCGGGAGGTGCTTCCAGGGGGTCCAGCACGTGGTTCTGGCACGTCTGAGAGGTGGTTCCTTCATGCCTGGCAGGTGATTCCGGAGAGTCCGCCGAGTGGTTCTGGCTTAGCCGGCTGGTGATTCTGGCATGTCCAGCAGATGGTTCCGGCGAGTCGAGCAGGCGGTTCTGGAGTGCTCGGCAGGTGGTCCAGACGTGTCCGACAGGTGGTTCCGGTCTATCCGGGATGTGGCTCTGGCGTGTCCGGCACGTGGTTCTGGCACATCTAAAGGGTTTTCTGGCAGGCCCGACATGTGATTCCAGAGTGTCTGCCAAGTGGTTCTGACATAGCCTGCATGTGGTTCCTGCGTGCTCAGCAGGTGGTTCAGGCGTGTCCGGCAGGTGGTTCTGGCACTTCTGAGAAGTGGTTCCGGCATTCCCCGCAGGTGATTCCAGAGTGTCCGCCAAGTGGTTCTGGCCTAGCCGGCAGGTGATTTTAGCGTGTCCAGAAGGTGGTTCCGGCGAGTCGAGCAGGTGGTTCCGGCGTGCTCGGCTGGTGGATCCGGCGGTCCGGCAGGTGGTTCCGGTCTGTCTGGGAGGTGGTTCCGGCATGTCCGGCACGTGGTTCCAGCACGTCTGAGAGGTGGTTCCTTCATGCCCGGCAGGTGATTCCAGACAGTCCGCCCAGTGGTTCTGGCATAGCCGGCACGTGATTTGGGCGTGTCCATCAGGTGCCTCCAGCGAGTCGAGCAGGTGGTTCCGGTGTGCTGGGCAGGTGCTTCCGGTGTCTCTGGCAAGTGGTTCCGGCACATCTGGGAGGTGGTTCCAGCATGCCCGGCAGGTGATTCCGGAGTGTCTGCCAAGTGGTTCTGGTGTAGCCAGCAGGTGATTTTGGCGTGTCCGGCTGGTGATTTTGGCGTGTCCGGCAGTTGTTCCGGCCAGTCAAGCAGGTTGCTCTGGCGTGCTCAGCAGGTGGTTCCGGTGTGTCTGGCAGGTGGTTCCTGTCTGTCCGGTAGGTGGTTCCGGCATGTCCGGCACGTCATTCTGGTACGTCTGAGAGGTGGTTCCGGCATGCCCAGCAGGTGATCCCGGAGAGTCCTCCAAGTGGTTCTGGAGTAGCCTGCAGCTGACTTTGGGGTGTCCGGCAGGTGGTTCTGGCGTGCTCAGCACGTGGTTCAGGCAGGTCCAGCAGGTGGTTCCGGTCGGTCTGGGAAGTGGTTCCAACGTGTCCGGCACGTAGTTCCGGCACGTCTGACAGGTGGTTCTGGCATGTCCGGCAGGTGATTCCGGATTGTCCACCAAGTGGTTCCTGTGTAGCCGGCAGGTGATTTTGGCATGTCCGGCAGGTGGTTCTGGGTAGTGGATCGGCTGGTTCAGGCATGCTTGGCAGGTGCTTCTGGCGTCTCCTGCATGTGCTTCTGGCATGTCTGAGAGGTGGTCCCGGCATGCCCAGCAGGTGATTCCAGAGTGTCCAACATGTGGTTCTGGCGTAGCCGGCAGGTGATTTTGGCATGTCCGAAAGGTGGTTCAGGTGACTCGAGCAGGTGGTTCCGGCGTGTCCGGCAGGTGGTTCCGGTCTTTCCAGGAGGTGGTGCTGGCGTGTCCGGTACGTGCTTCTGGCACGTCTGAGAGGTTGTGCCAGCATGCCCGGAACGTTATTCCGGCTTGTTCGCCAAGTGGTTCTTGCGTAGCCGGGAGGTGATTTTGGCATGTCTGGCAAGTGGGTCCAGCGAGTCAAACAGGTGGTTCCGGCGAGTCTGGCACGTGGTTCCGGTCTGTCCGGGAGGTGGTTCCGGCGTGTCGAGCACGTGATTCTGGGACATCTGTGAGGTTGTACTGGCATGCCTGGCAGGTGATTCTGGAGTGTCCGGTAACTGGTTGTGATGTAGCCGGCAGGTGATTTTGGCGTGTCCGGCATGTAATTCCGGCATGCTCAGCAGATGGTTCAGTCAGGTCAGGCAGGTTGTTCTGGTCTGTCCGGGAGGTGTTTCCGGCTTCTCTGGCACGTGGTTCTGGCACGTATGAGAGGTGGTTCTGGCATGCCCGGCAGGTGATTCCAGAGAGTGCACCAAGTGGTTCTGGCGTAGCAGGCAGGTGATTTTGGCGTGTCTGGCATGTGGTTCTGGCGAATCATGCATGTGGTTCCGGTGTCTTTGGCCCGTGGTTCTGGCATGTCTGAGAGGTTTAGACGGCATGCCAGGCACGTAATTCCGCCTTGTCTGCCAGTGGTTCTGGCGTAGATGGCAGGTGATTTTCAGTGTCCAGCGGTGGTTCTGACGAGTCGAGCAGGTGGTTCTGGCGTGTCCGGCAGGTGGTTCTGGTCTGTCCTGGAGGTGGTCCCGGCGAGTCCGGCACATGGTTCTGGCACGTCTTAGAGGTTTTGCTGGCATGCCCGGCACGTGATACCGCCTTGTCTGCCAAGTGGTTCTGGCGTATCCGGCAGGTGATTTTGGCATGTCTGGCAGGTGGGTTCAGCGAGTCAAGCAGGTGGTTCTGGCGAGTCTGGCAGGTGGTTCCAGTCTGTCCGGGAGGAGGTTCCGGCGTGTCCGGAGGGTGCTTCAGGCACGTCTGAGGGGTTGTGCTGGCATTCCCAGCAGGTGATTCCGGAGTGTCCGGCAAGTGGTTCTGGTGTACCTAGCAGGTGATTTTCCCGTGTCCAGCAGGAGGTTCCGGTGACTCTAGCAGGCGGTTCCGGCGTGCTCGGCATGTGGTTCCGGCGTGTCCGACAGGTGGTTCTGGCACGTCTGCGAGGTGGTTCGGGCATGCCCGGCAGGTGATTCCTGACTGTCCGCCAAGTGGTTCTGGCGTCACTGGCAGGTTATTTTGGCGTGTCCGGCACGTCTTTCCTGCTCTTTGGGCTCGTGGCTCTGGCTTGTAAGACAGGTGTTGGTGGCATTTCTGGCCCCCGGTTCTGACATACTCCGCAGGTGGTTTCAGTGTTTCTGGCACCTATTTGCGGCATATCCAACAGATGTTTCCAATGTGTCTGGCATGTGGTTGTGCTACGTTTTGAATCTGGTTCTGTTGTGTCTGTTGTGTGTAGCTGGCATGTTGAAGAGATGGTTCTGCAGTGTCAGAATCATTGTTCCACTGCGTCCAGCAGGTGGTTACAGGTGGTTCTGGCATGCAATGTGGGTGCTTCTGGTGTGCCAGTTGGGTCGTTCTGGCATGAATATGTGGTTCTTTGAGAGTGTGCGGAGGGTGTTTTTGGCATGTCTCCAAAGGGTTTTCTGGCATCTAAGGGGCAGGATTCCTTTCTATACGTCAGGTGAGATTGTTCTCAGCTTCCTAAAGAGATGGAAGAAAGATGGTCTGTGGCTTGTCCCCTTTGATGGGTGGAGCCAATGCATTGTGCATTCCACGTCTAGAGCAATGCAGGGCAAGGCTGAGAGGAAAGGGGCTTTCTGACATAGGTGCTTTCTGACACTCTCTCCACCAGTGCTCAACTGTGGTTGGTGAAAAGCGTATTGTCTATCTCCTGCTAAGCACAGGGTCGCACAATCATTTGGACTCAGCCCAGTTGCTAAAGGGGAAGATGTAGGCATTTCATCTGAGCCGGGTTGGCAAGGTGGAATTGCTGCATGCCCTGCAGGTAATTGCAGAGAGTCCGCCAAGTGGTACTGGAGTGGCTGGCATGTGATTTGGGAGTGTCCAGCAGGTGGTTCTGGGGAGTGGATCAGGTGCTTCCTTTATACTTGGCATGTGGTTCCAGCATTTCCGGCACATGGTTCTGGCACGTCTGAGAGGTGGTTCCAGCATGCCTGGCAGGTGATTCCAGAGAGTGTCCGCCGAGTGGTTATGGCTTAGCCAGCTGGTGATTTTGGCGTGTCCGGCAGCTGGTTCTGGCGAGTCAAGCAGGCGGTTCTGGAGTGCTCGGCATGTGGTTCAGAGGTGGCCGACAGGTGGTTCTGGTCTGTCTGGGAGGTGGTTCCGGCGTGTCAGGCATGTGGTTCTGCCACATCTAAAGGCATTTCCGGCAGGCCCGGCAGGTGATTCCGGAGTGTCCGTCAAGTGGTTCTGACATAGCCGTCATGTGGTTCCGCCGTGCTCCGCAGGTGGTTCAGGCCTGTCCTGCAGGTGGTTCCGGCGCTTCGAGGAGGTGGTTCTGGCGTGCTCTGCAGGTGGTTCAGGCGTTTCCGGCAGGTGGTTCCGGCGAGTCGAGCAGGTGGTTATGGCATGCTCGGCAGTTGTTTCCGGTCTGTCCGGCAGGTGGTTCCTGTGTGTCTGGCACATGGTTCTGGCACATCTTAGATGTTGTTCTGACACGCCCGGCAGGTGATTCCGGAGTGTCCGCCAAGTGGTTCTGGCATAGCTGGCAGGTGATTTTGGCGTGTCCGACAGGTGGTTCTGGCGAGTTGAGCAGGTGGCTCTGTCATGCTCGGCAGGTGCTTCCGGCGTCTCTGGCACATGGTTCTGATGTGTCTGAGAGCTGGTTCCGGCATGTCCAGCAGATGATTACGGAGTGTCAGGCAAGTGGTTATGGCATACCCGGCACGTGATTTTGCATGTCCGGTGGTGGTTCCGGCGAGTTGAACAGGTGGTTCCGGCGTGTCTGCCAGGTGGTTCTGGTCTGTCCGGGAGGTGGTTCTGGCGTGTCCTGCACGTGGTTCTTGCACGTCTGATAGCTTTTGCCGACATGCCTGGCAAGTGATTCCGGCTTTTCCGCCAAGTGGTTCTGGCGTAGCCGGCAGGTGATTTTGGCGTGTCCGGCAGGTGGGTCCGGCAAGTCAAGGAGGTGGTTCCGGCGAGTTTGGCAGTTGGTTCCAGTCTGTTCTGGAGGTGGTTCTGGCATGTGCAGCACATGCTTCTGGAACGTCTGAGAGGTTATGCTGGCATGGCCGGCAGGTGATTCCGAACTGTCCACCACGTGGTTCTGGCACATCGGAGGTGGTTCCGGCGTGCCCAGCATGTGGTTCTTGCACGTCGGATAGGTTGTGCTGGCATGCCCGGCAGGTGATTCCAGCTTGTCCGCCAAGTGGTTCTGGCATAGCCAGCTGGTGATTTTGGAGTGTCCGGCATGTGGTTCCAGCGAGTCGAGCAGGTGGCTCTGGCGTGCTCGGCAGTTGGTTCTGGCGTGTCTGGCAGGTGGTTCCGGTCTGTCTGGTAGGTGGTTCCAGCATGTCCAGCACGTGGTTCTGGCACATCTGAGAAGTGGTTCGTGCATGGCTGGCAGGTGATTCCAGTCTGTCCCCCAGGTGGTTCTGGCATAGCCGGCAGGTGATTTTGGCCTGTCCGGCAGGTGGTTCCGGCGACTTGAGCAGATGGCTCCGGCGTGGTCGGCAGGTGGTTACGGCGTGTCTGGCTGGTGGTTCCGTTCTGTCCGGTAGTTGGTTCCGGCGTCTCCGGCATGTGCTTCTGGCACATCTGAGAGGTGGTTCTGGCATGGCCGACAGGTGATTCTGGAGTGTCTGGCAAGAGCTTCTGGTGTAGCCGACAGTTCATTTTGGCGTGTCCGGCAGCTGGGTCCTGCGAGTCGAGGAGGTGGTTCCGGCGTGCTCAGCAGGTGGTCTAGGCGTGTCCGGCAGGTGGTTCCAGTCTGTCCAGGACGTGGTTCCAGCGTGTCCGGCATGTGGTTCGGGTACGTCTGAGAGGTGATTCCCGCATGCCCGGCAGGTGATTCCGGACTGTCCGCCAGGTGGTTCTCGTATAGCTAGCAGTTGACTTTGGCGTGTCCGGCAGGTGGTTCCAGCGAGTCGAGCAGGTGGCTCTGGCGTGCTCGGCAGGTGGTTCCGGGATGTCTGGCAGGTGGTTCCGGTCTGTCCAGTAGGTGTTTCTGGCGTGTCTGGCACGTGCTTTCGGCACGTCTTAGAGTTGGTTCCGGCATGCGCGGCAGGTCATTCCGGAGTGTCCGCCATAGGATTCTGGTGTAGTCGGCGGGTGAGTTTGGCATGTCCAGTAGGTGCTTCCGGAGAGTCGAGCAGGTGGCTCCGGTGTGCTCGGCAGGTGCTTCCGGCGTCTCCGGCATGTGGTTCTGGCACGTCTGAGAGGTTGTTCTGGCATGGCCGGCAGGTGATTCTGGAGTGTCCGACAAGTGGTTATGGCATAGCCAGCAGTTTATTTTGGTGTGTCCGGCAGGTGGGTCCTGTGAGTTGAGCAGTTGGTTCCGGCATGCTCATCAGGTGGTTCAGGCGTGTCTGCCAGGTGGTTCCAGTCTGTTCAGTACGTGGTTCCTGCATGTCAGGCAGGTGGTTCTGGTACGGCTGAGAGGTGGTACCCACATGACCAGCAGGTGATTCCGGACTGTCCTGCAGGTGGTTCTGGGGAGTGGATCTGGTGGTTCCGGCGTGGTCGGCAGGTGCTTCCGGCATCTCTGGCATGTGGTTCTGGCACGTCTGAGAGGTGGTTCCGGCATGCCCAGCCGGTGATTCCGGAGTGTCAGGCAAGTGGTTCTGGCTTAGCTGGCAGGTGATTTTGGCATGTCCGGCAGGTGGGTCCTGCAAGTGGAGCAGGGGGTTCCGGCGTGCTCGGCAGGTGGTTCAGGCGTGGCCAGCAGGTGGTTCCAGTTTGTCCAGTAAGTGGTTCCAGCTTGTCAGGCACGTGGTTCTGGTACGTCTGAGAGGGGGTTCCGGCATGGCTGGCAGGTGATTCCAGACTGTCCCCCAGGTGGTTCTGGCATAGCCAGCAGTTGAATTTGGTCTCTCCGGCAGGTGGTTGCGGTGTGTTGAGCAGGTGGCTCCGGCATGTTCGGCATGTGGTTCCGGCGTGTCTGGCAGGTGGTTCCGGTCTGTCTGGTAGCTGGTTCTGGCATGTCCCACACGTGCTTCTGGCACATCTGAGAGGTGGTTGCAGCATGCATGGCAGATGATTCCCGATTTTCCATCAAGTGGTTCTGCCGTAACCGGCAAGTGATTTTGGCGTGTCCGGCAGGTGGGTCCTGTGAGTTGAGCAGGTGGTTCCGGCATGCTCGGCAGGTGCTTTCAGAGACTCCAGCACGTTTTTCTGGCACACTGAGAGGTGGTTCTGGCATGCCCAGCAGGCGATTCTGGAGTGTCCGGCAAGTGGTCCTGGCATAGTTGGCAGGTGATTTTGGCGTGTTCGGCAGGTGGTTCCTGTGAGTCGAGAAGGTGGTTCCGGTGAGCTCGGCAGGTTCTTCCAGAGTCTCCAGCACGTGGTTATGGCATGTATGAGAAGTGGTTCCAGCATGCCCGACAGGTGATTCCTGAATGTCCGATAAGTGGTTCTGGAGCAGCTGGCATGTGATTTTGGCATGTCCGGTAAGTGGGTCCTGCAAGTCGAGCAGGTGGTTCCGGCGTGCTTGGGAGGTGGTTCATGCGTGTCCGGCAGGTGGTTCCAGTTTGTCCAGGACATTGTTCCAGCGTGTCCGGCATGTGATTCTGGTACGTCTCAGAGGTGGTTCCGGCATGCCCGGCTGGTGATTCCGGAGAGTCCTCCATGTGATTCTGGCATAGCCGAAAGTTGATTTTGGGGTGTCCAGCTGGTGTTTCCAGCGTGCTGGGCTGGTGGTTCAGGCAGGTCCGGCAGGTGGTTCCGGTATGTCCGGGAGGTGGCTCCGGGGTGTCCGGCACTTGGTTCCTGCACGTCTGAGACGTGGTTCTGGCATGCCAGCCAGAGGATCCCGGAGAGTCCAACAAGTGGTTCTGGCGTGCCCAGCAGTTCATTCCGGAGTGTCCGGCAAGTGGTTCTGGCATAGCCGGCAGGTGATTTTGGCATGACCAGCAGGTGGGTCCTGCAAGTCGAG
Source organism: Equus caballus (assembly GCF_041296265.1). Lineage (NCBI taxonomy): Eukaryota > Metazoa > Chordata > Mammalia > Perissodactyla > Equidae > Equus > Equus caballus. The sequence goes on along the minus strand of NC_091706.1, from coordinate 9,080,460 downwards.
CAGTTGTTTCCGGCAAGCTTGCCAGGTGGTTCAGGCGTGTCCACGATGTGGTTCTGCCACATCTGAGAGGTAGTTCCGGCATTCCAGGCAGATTATTCCAGTGTTTCCTCCAAGTGGTTCTGGCATAGCCAGCAGGTGATTTTGTGTGTCCGGCGGTGGTCCGGCGAGTTGAGCAGGTGGTTCTGGCATGTCCGGCAGGTGATTCCGATCTGTCTGGGAGGTTGTTCCGGCGTGTCCGGCATGTGCTTCTGGCACATCTGAGAGGTGGTTCCGGCATGCCCAGCAGGTGATTCTGGAGTGTCCGCCAAGTGGTTCTGGTGTAGCCGGCAGGTGCTTTTGGCGTGTCTGGCAGGTGTTTCTGGCGAGTCGAGAAGGTGGTCTCGGCGTGCTCGGCAGGTCCTTCTGGCGTCTCCGGCACGTGGTTCTGGCACGTCTGAGAGGTGATTCTGGTATACCCGGCACATGATTGTGGATTGTCCACTAAGTGGTTCTGACATTGCTGTCAGGTGATTATGGTGTGTCCGGCAGGTGGGTCCTGGGAGTTGACAAGTTGGTTCCAGCGTGCTCGGCAGGTGCTTCCAGCGACTCCAGCACGTGTTTGTGGCACATCTGAGAAGCAGTTCTGGCATGCCCGGCACGTGATTCTGGAGTGTCCGGCAAATGGTTCTGGCACAGCCGGCATGTGATTTTGGCATGTCCGGTAAATGGGTCCTGTGAGTCGAGCAGGTGGTTCCTGCATGCTCGGCAGGTGGTTCAAGTGTGTCCGGCAGGTGGTTCCAGTCTGTCCAGGACGTGGTTCCGCCGTTTCCAGCACGTTTTTCTGGTACGTCTCAGAGGTGGTTCCGGCATGCCTGGCAGGTGATTCCAGACTGCCCCTCACATGTTTCTAGCACTTCTGAGAGGTGGTTCTGGCATGCCCGGCAGGTGATTCCGGAGAGTCCTCCAAGTGATTCTGGCGTAGCCGGCAGGTGATTTTGGCGTGTCCAGCAGGTGGTTCCGGCGAGTCGAGCAGGTGCTTCCGGCATGGTCAGCAGGTGGTTCAGGCGTGTCCAGCAGGTGGTTCCAGTCTGTGCATGACGTGTTTCCGGCAGTCCGGCAGGTGATTCCGGACTGGCCGCCACATGGTTCTGGCATAGCCGGCAGTTGATTTTGGTGTGTCCGGCAGGTGGTTCTGGTCTGTCTGGTAGGTGGTTCGGGTGTGTCCGGCACGTGGTTGTGGTACACCTGAAAGGTGGTTCCGGCATGCCCAGCTGGTGATTCCGGAATGTCCGCCACGTGGTTCTGGCACATCTGAGAGGTGGTTCCGGTATGCCAGGCAGGTCATCCCGGACAGTCCTCCGAGTGGTTCTGGCGTAGCCGTCAGGTGATTTTGGTGTGTCCAGCAGGTGGTTCTGGCATGCTTGGCAGTGTTTCATGCACGTCCGGCAGGTGGTTCCGGTCTGTCTGGGAGGTGGTTCCAGCGAGTCGATCAGGTGGTTCTGGCGTGCTCGGCAGGTGGTTCTGGCATGTCCAGCAGGTGGTTCCGGTCTGTCCGGTAGGTGGTTCCGGTGTGTCCGGCACGTGGTTGTGGTACGTCTGAGAGGTGGTTTCGGCATGCCCAGCAGGTGATACCGGACTGTCCGCCACGTGGTTCTGGCGCATCTGAGACGTGGTTCCGGGATGCCCGGCAGGTCATCCTGGACAGTCCTCCAAGTGGTTCTGGCGTAGCCGTCAGGTGATTTTGGCGTGTCCCTCAGGTGGTTCTGGGGAGTGGATCAGGTGGTTCCAGCATACTCAGCAGGTGGTTCCATCGTGTCCGGCACATGGTTCTGGCACGTCTGAGAGGTGGTTCTGGCAGGCCCGACAGGTGATCCCGGAGAGTCCTGCAAGTGATTCTGGCGTAGCCCGCAGCTATTCTTGGCGTGTCAGGCAGGTGGTTACGGCATGCTCGGCATGTGGTTCAGGCAGGTCAGGCAGGTTGTTCTGGTCTGTCCGGGAGGTGGTTCCGACATGTAAGGCATGTGGTTCCGGCACGTATGAGAGGTTGTGCCGGCATGCCCAGCAGGTGATTCTGGAGTGTCCACCATGTGGTTCTGGCGTAGCCGGCAGGTGATTTTGATGTGTCCGGCAGGTTGCTCTGGGGAGTGGATCATGTGGTTCCGGCAGGCTGGGCAGGTGCTTCTGGAGTCTCCGGCATGTGGTTCTGGTGTAGCCGGCTGGTTATTTTGGCGTGTCCGGCTGTGGTTCCGGCAATTCGAGCAGGTGGTTCCGGCGTGCTCGGCAGGTGATTCAGGCAGGTCTGGCAGGTGGTTGCGGTCTGTCCGGGAGGTGATTCCGGCGTGTCCGGCACGTGCTTCCGGCACGTCTGAGAGGTGGTTCCAGCATGCCCGGAGGGTGATTCCATAGAGTCCGCCACGTGGTTTTGGCTTAGCCGGCAGTTGATTTTGGCGTGTCTGGCAGGTGGTTCTGGCGAGTCAAGCAGGTGGTTCTGGAGGGCTTGGCAGGTGCTACCGGTGTCTCTGGCACGTGGTTCTGGCATGTTTGAGAGGTGGTTCCGGCATGCCCGCCAGGTGATTCCGGAGTGTCCACCAAGTGGTTCCGGCGTAGCCGGCAGGTGACTTTGGCGTGTCCAGCAGGGGCTTCTGGATAGTCGAGCAGGTGGCACCAGCCTGCTTGGCAGGTGATTCATGCATGTCCGGCAAGTGGTTCTGTACTGTCCGGTAGGTGGTTCCGGCGTGTCTCATTCGTGGTTCTGGCATGTATGAGAGATGGTTCCGGCATGCCCGGCAGGTGATTCCGGAGTGTCCACCAAGTGGTTGTGGAGTTTCCGGCAGGTGATTTTGGTGTGTCCGGCAGGTGTGTCCAGCGATTCGAGCAGGTGGTTCCGCCGTGTCCGGCAGGTGGTTCAGGTCTGCCCAGGAGGTGGTTCTGGCATGCTTGTCACGTGATTCCGGCTTGTCCACCAAGTGGTTCTGGCGTAGCCTGCAGGTGATTTTGGCGTGTCCGGCAGGTGGGTCTGGCCAGTCAAGCAGGTGGTTCTGACGTGTCCGGCAGGTGTTTCCATTCTGTCCAGGACATGGTTCCAGAGTGTCCGGCACATGGTTCTGGTAGGTCTGAGAGGTGGCTCCGGCATGCCTGGCAGGTGATTCCAGAGAGTCCGCCAAGTGGTTATGGCGTAGCCGCCATGTGATTTGGGCGTGTACGGCAGGTGCTTGCAGTGAGTCTATCAGGTGGCTCCAGCGTGCTGGGCAGGTGCTCCCGGTATCTTTGGCACATGGTGCTGGCATGTCTGAGAGGTGGTCCCGGCATGCACAGCAGGTGATTCCGGAGTGTCTGCCAAGTGGTTCTGGCATAGACGGCAGGTGATATTGCCTGTCTGGTGGTGGTTCCGGCGAGTCGAGCAGGTGGTTCCGGCGTGTCCGGCACGTGCTTCTGGCACGTCAGAGATGTTGTGCCAGCATGCCCAGAAAGTGATTCCGGCTTGTATGCCAAGTTGTTTTGGCATAGCAGGCAGGTGATTTTGGCTTTTCCGGCAGGTGGGTCTGGTGATTAAAGCAGGTGGTTCCGACGAGACTGGCAAGTCGTTCCGGTCTGTCCGGCAGCTGGTTCTGGCGAGTCAAGCAGGGGGTTCTGGCAAGCTCGGCAGGTGCTTCCGGCGTCTCCAGCATGTGGTTCTGGCATGTGTGAGAGGTGGTTCCAGCATGCCTGACAGGTGATGCCAGAGTGTCTGGCAAGTGGTTCTGGCGTAGCCGGCAGGTGGTTCTGGGCAGTCGACCAGGTGGTTCCGGCGAGGTCGGCAGTTGCTTCCAGCGTCTCCGGCACGTGGTTCTGGCACTTCTTAGATGTGGTTCTGTCATGCCCGGCAGGTGATTCCAGAGTGTCCGACAAGTGGTTCTGGTGCAGTCGGCAGGTGATTGTGGCTTGTCCGGTAGGTGGGTACTGCGAGTCAAGCAGGTGGTTCCGGCGTGCTCGGCAGGTGGTTCCAGTCTCTCCAGGACGTGGTTCCAGCGTGTCCGGTACATGGTTCTGGTACATCTGAGAGGTGGTTCCGGGAGGCCCGGCAGGTGATTCCGGAGTGTCCGCCAAGTAGTTTTGTCATAGCTGGCAGGTGATTTTGACGTGTCCGGCAGGTGGTTCCGGCAAGTTGAGAAGGTGGTCCTGGCCTGCTCGGCAGGTGTTTCTGGCGTCTCTGGCACGTGTTTATGTCACGTCTGAGAGGTTGTTCCGGCATGCCTGACAGGTGATTCTGGAGTGTCCGGCAAGTGGTTCTGGCATAGCCAGCAGTGATTTTGGCGTGTCTGGCTGGTGGTTCTGGCGATTCGAGCAGGTGGCTCCAGCATGCTCGGAAGGAGGTTTTGGCGGGTCTGGCTGGTGTTTCCGGTCTTTCCGGGAGGTGGTTGGGGCGTGTCCGGCATGTAGTTCCGGAACGTCTGAGAGGTGGTTCTGGCATGCCCAGCTGATGATTCCAGTGAGTCCCACAAGTGGTTCTGGAGTAGCTGGCAGGTGATGATGGCATGTCCGGCAGGTGCTTCTGGTGATTCGAGCAGGTGGCTCCGGCGTGCTTGGCAGGGGGTTCCGGTCTGGTCGGGAGGTGGTTCCAGCGTGTCTGGCACATGCTTCTGGCACGTCTGGGAGGTTGAGCTGGCATGCCCGGCAGGTGCTTGCGGAACGTCCAGCAAGTGGTTCTGGTGTAGCCGGCAGGTGATTTTGCCGTGTCAGGCAGGTATTCCGGCGAGATGAGCATGTGGCTCCGGCATTCTCAGCAGGTGCTTCTGGTGGGTCCGGCAGATGGTTCCAGTCTGTCTGGGAGGTGGTTCTGGCGTGTCCAGCACATGGTTCTGACACGTCTGACAGTTGGTTCTGGCATGCCTGGCAGGTGATTCCAGATTGTCCACCCAGTGGTTATGGCATAGCCGGCGGGTGATTGTGGAGTGTCCGGCAGTTTATTCCAGTGAGTCAAGCAGGTGGCTCCGGCGTGCTCAGCAGGTGCTTCTGGCGTCTCTGGCATTTGGTTCTGCCACGTCTGAGAGGTGGTTCCGGAATGCCCAGCAAGTGATTCCAGAGTGTCTGCCAAATGGTTCTGTTGTAGCCGACAGGTGATTTTGGCGTGTCCTGCAGGTGGTTCTGGGGAGTGGATCAGGTGGTTCCAGGAGGCTCGGCAGGTGCTTCTGGCGTCTCCGGCATGTGGTTCTCGCACGTCTGAGAGGTGGTTCTGGGATGCCTGGCAGGTGATTCTGGAGTGTCCGACAAGTGGTTCTGGAGTAGCCGGCATGTCGTTTTGGCATGTCTAGCAATTGGGTCTTGCGAGTCGAGCAGGTGATTCCGGCATGCTTGGCAGGTGGTTCAGGCATGTCCGGTAGATGGTTCCAGTCTGTCCAGGACGTGCTTCCGGCGTGTCTGGCACGTGGTTCTGGTACATATCAGAGGTGGTTCCAGCATGCCCGGCAGGTGATTCCAGGCTGTCCCCCACGTGGTTCTAGCACGTCTGAGAGGTGTTTCGGGCATGCCCGGCAGGTCATCCCAGAAAGTCCTCCAAGTGATCCTGGCATAGCCGGCAGGTGATTTTGGCATGTCCGGCAAGTGGTCCCGGTGTGCTCAGCAGGTGGTTGAGGCAGGTAAGGCAGGTGGTTCCGGTCTCTCCGGGAGGTGGTTCTGGCGTGTACAGCACTTGCTTCTGGCAAGTGTGAAAGGTGGTTCCGGCATGCCCGGCAGGTGATTCCAGAGTGTCCTTCAAGTGGTTCTGGCATAGCCGGCAGGTGATTTTGGCGTGTCCAGCAGGTAGGTCTTGCATGTCGAGCAGGTGGTTCCTGTATGCTCTGCAGGTGGTTCAGGCGTGTCCGGCAGGTGGTTCCGTTGTGTCCAATAGGTGGTACCGACGTGTCCGGCACGTGGTTCTGGCACGTCTGAGAGGTGGTTCCGGCATGCCTGTCAGGTAATTCCAGAGTGTCTGCCAAGTTGTTCTGGCGTAGCCGGCTGGTGATTTTCGCGTGTCCCTCAGGTGGTTCTGTGGAGTGGATCAGGTGGTTCCGGCATACTTGGCAGGTGGTTCCGGCGTGTCCAGCACGTGGTTCTGGCACGTCTGAGAGGTAGTTCTGGCATGCCCAGTGGGTGATCCCGGATAGTCCTCCAAGTGGTTCTGGTGTAGCCCACACGTGATCTTGGCATGTCTGGCAGGTGGTTACGGAGTGTTGAGCAGGCGGTTCCAGCATGCTTGTCTGGTGTTGCCGGCGTCTCCAGCACGTGTTTATGGCACGTCTGAGAGGTTGTTCCGGCATGCCTGACAGGTGATTCCAGAGTGTCCGGCAAGCGGTTCTGGAGTAGCTGGCAGGTGATTTTGGTGTGTCCGGCAGGTGGTTCTGGTGAGTGGATCAGGTGGTTCTGGCATACTCGGCAGGAGGTTCCAGTGTGTCTGGCACATGGTTCTGGCACATCTGAGATGTGGTACCGGCATGCCCGGCAGGTGATCCTGGAGAGTCCTCCACGTGGTTCTTGCTTAGCCGGCAGGTGATTTTGACGTGTCCGGCAGTGTGTTCTGGCGAGTCAATCAAGTGGTTCTGGTGTGCTCGGCAGGTGGTTCCGGCGGTTCCAGCAGGTGGTTCCGGTCTCTCCAGGAGAGGGATCCGGCGTGTCCAGCACGTGGTTCCGGCATGTCTTGTAGGTGCTATGGGCATGCCCGGCAGGTGATTCCAGGGAGTCCCCCACGTGGTTCTGGCATAGCCGGCAGTTGATTCTCGCATGTCTGGCAGGTGGTTCCTGCGAGTCAAGCAGGTGGTTCCAGTGTGCTCGGCAGGTGGTTCAGGCATGTCCAGCAGGTGTTTCCAGTCTGTCCACGACGTGGTTCCGCCATGTCCAGCACATGGTTCTGGTACGTCTGAGAGCTGGTTCCAGAATTCCCAGGAGGTGATTCCAGACTGTCCGCCACGTGGTTCTGGCATAGCCGGCAGGTGATTTGGCATGTCCGGCAGGTCTTTCCTGCTTTCTGTGCTCGTGGATCTGGCTTGTAAGAGAGGTGTTTGCGGCATTTCTGGCCCCCGGTTCTGACATAATCCGCAGGTGGTTTCAGTGTTTCTGGCACCTATTTGCGGCATACCCAACAGGTGTTTCCAAAGTGTCTGGCATGCTGTTGTGCTACATTTGGAATCTGGTTCCGTCGTGTCTGTTGTGTGCAGTTGGCATGTTGAAGAGATGGTTCTGCAGTGTCAGAATCATTGTTCCACTGTGTCCAGCAGGTGGTTACAGGTGGTTCTGGCATGCAACGTAGATGCCTCTGATATGCCTGTTGGGTCGTTGTGGCATGAATGTGTGGTTTTTTGAGAGTGTGCGGAGGGTGTTTTTGGCATGTCTCCCAGGGTTTCCTGGCATCTAAGGAGCATGATTCCTTTTTACACGTCAGGTGAGTTTGATCTCAACTTCCTAAAGAGATGGAAGAAAGATGATCTCTGGCTTGTCGCCCCTTGAGGGGTGGAGCCAAGTCATTGTGCATTACATGTGTAGAGCAATGGAGGGCAATACTGACAGGAAAGGGGCACTTCTGACATAGGTGCTTTCTGACACTCTCTCCACCAGTGCTCACCTGTGGTTGGTGAAAACCGTATTGTCTATCTCCTGCTAAGCCCATGGTCGCACAATCATTTGGGACTCAGCCCAGTAGTTTAAGGGGAAGATGTAGGCATGTCGTCTGAGCCGGGTTGGCAAGGTGGAATTGCGGCAGAAGTAGAAGTCCTAAAGCTGCGAGTTAAGGGCTGGGAAAAAATGCCGTTTGAGCTGACTTTGTATGAGAGGTTCTTCGTATGCTGTAACAGCACTGTGGAAAGCGAGTCCTTTCTCAGCTTCCTAAAGAGCTGGAGGCAAGAAAGTTTATGGTTTGTCTCCCATTGAAGGATGGAGGCAGTGCTTTGTGCCTTCCATCTGCAGAGCAATGGAGGGCATGGCTGAGAGCAAAAGGGCCTTTCTGACATAGCTGCTTTCCGACACTCTCTCCAGCAGTGCACAATGGTGGTTGGAAAAAGGCGTGCAGTCTATCGCCTCCTAAGCACGTGGACGCTCAATCATTTGGGACTCAGCCCAGTTGCTTCAGGGGAAGATGTAGGCATTTCATCTGAGCCTGGTTGGCAAGGTCGAATTGCAGCAGAAGCAGAAGTCCTCAAGCTGCGAGTTAAGTGCTGGGAAAAAATGCCATTTGAGCTGGCTTCGTATGAGACAATCCTGGTATGCTGTAACAGGACTGTGGAAAGCAAGTTGTTTCTCAGCTTCCTAAACAGCTGGAGGCAAGACAGTTTATGGCTTGTCTCCCATTGAAGTATGGAGGCAGTGCTTTGTGCCTTCCACCTTCAGAGCAATGGAGGGCATGGCTGAGAGCAAAGGGGGCTTTCTGCCATAGGTGCTTTCTGATCCCCTTCAGGGGTGGTGCCAGTGCCTTCTGCCTCCTACCTCTAGAGGAATGGAGGGCACGGTTGAGAGTAAAGGGCCTTTCTCACATTGGTGCTTTCTGAAACTGCCCAACCATTGCTCAAGGGCAGTTGGTTAAAAGCCTATTGTCTGTCTCCTCCTCAGCATGTGGAACCACAATCATCCGGGCCTCGTCCCCATTCCTCAAGGGGAAGATGTAGGCATTTCGTCTCAGCCTGGTTGGCAAGGTGGAAATGCAGCAGAAGCGGATGTTGCAGATTGGCGAGTTAAGGGCTGAAAAGACACGGCATTCAGCTGCCTTTGTATGAGATGTTCCCAGGACGCTGTAAGAGCACTGAGGAATGCGATGGCTTTCCCAGCTTCCTTAAGAGCTGGAAGCAGGACAGTTTATGGCTTGTCTCCAATAGAAGGATGGAGGCAGTGCTTTGTGCCTTCCACCTGTAGAGCAATGGATGGCACAGCTGAGAGCAATGGGCCCTTTCTGACATAGATGCATTCTGACACTCTCTGCACCAGTGCACAATGGCGGTTTGTAAAAAGCCTATTGTCTGCTCTGGCTAAGCATGTGGAAGCACAATCATCTGGGCCTCGTCCTCATTGCTGAAGGGGAAGATGTAGGCATTTCCTCTGAGCAGGGTTGGCAAGGTGGAAATCTGGCAGAAGCAGAAGTTCCAAATCAGTGAGTTAAGCACTGAATAGAAAGGGCATATCAGCTGCCTTTGTATCAGATGTTGCCAGGACACAGGAAGAGCACTGTTGAAAGCGAGTGCTTTCTCAGCTTCCTAAAGAGCTGGAAGGAAGATGGTCTGTGGCTTGTCGCCCCTTAAGGGGTGGAGCAAGTGCATTGTGCATTCCACGTCTAGAGCAATGGAGGGCACGGCTGAGAGCAAAGGGGTCTTTCTGACATAGCTGCTTTCCGACACTCTCTCCACCAGGGCACAATGGTGGTTGGAAAATGGCGTGCAGTCTATCGCCTCCTAAGCACGTGGACGCTCAATCATTTGGGACTCAGCCCAGTTGCTTCATGGGAAGCTGTAGGCATTTGGTCTGAGCCGGTTTGGCAGGGTGGAATTGCAGCGCAGGCGGAAGTCCTAAAGCGGCGAGTTAAGCGCTGGGAAGAAATGGCATTTGAGCTGCCTTTGTATGAGAGTTTCCTCGTATGCTGTAACAGCGCTGTGGAAAGCGAGTCCTTTCTCAGCTTCCTAAAGAGCTGGAGGCAAGACAGTTTATGGCTTGTCTCCCATTGAAGGATGGAGGCAGTGCTTTGTGCCTTCCAACTCTAGAGCAATGGAGGGCACGGCTGAGAGGAAAGGGGTCTTTCTACCATTGGTACTTTCTGACACTCTCCCAACCATTGCACTTGGTGGTTAGTTAAAAGCCTATTGTCCCTCTCCTCCTCAGCATGTGGAACCACAATCATCCGGGCCTCGTTCCCATTGCTCAAGGGGAAGATGTAGGCATTTCGTCTGAGCCGGATTGGCAAGGTGGAAATGAACAGGATGCAGATGTCCCAGACAGGCGAGTGAATTGCTGAAAAGAAACGACATTCAGCCTCCTTTGTTTGAGATGTTCCAAGGACGCTGTAAGAGCACTGTGGAAAGGGAGTTTTTTCTCAGCTCCCTAAAGAGCTGTAAGCCATACAAGATCTGGTTTGTGTCCCATTGAGGGGTGGATCCAGAGCCAGTGCCTTGTGCCTTCCACCTCTCGAGCAATGGAGGGCACGGCTGAGAGCAAAGGGGGCTTTCTGCCATGGGTGGTTTCTGATCCCCTTCAGGGGTGGTGCCAGTACCTTGTGCCTCCTACCTCTAGAGGAATGGAGAGCACGGCCGAGAGTAAAGGGCCTTTCTGACATTGGTGCTTTCTGACACTGCCCCAACCATTGCCCAAGGGCGGTTGGTTAAAAGCCTATTGTCTGTCTCCTCCTCAGCATGTGGCACCACAATCATCCGGGCCTCGTCCCCATTGCTCAAGAGGAAGATGTAGGCATTTCATCTCAGCCAGGTTTGCAAGGTGAAATTTTGGCAGAAGCAGAAGTTCTAAAGTGGCGAGGTAATGGCTGGCAAGAAATGCCGTTTGACCTGCATTTCTATGACAGTTTCCCTGTATGTGGTTCCCGGGAGCCGAGCAGGTTTTTCTGGCGTGCTCGGCAGGAGGTTCAGGCATGTCCAGCAGGAGGTTCCAGTCTGTCCAGGTCATGGTTCCGGCGTGTCCGTCACATGGTTCTGGCACGTCTGAGAGGTGGTTCCAGGATGCTCGGCAGGTGATTCCTGAGTGTCCGCCAAGTAGTTCTGGTGTAGCCGGCAGGTGGTTTAGACGAGTCCGGCAGGTGGTTCTGGTGAGTTGACCAGGTGTTTCCGGCATGCTTGGCAGGTGGTTCCAGTCATTCCGGGAGGTGGTTCTGAGGTGCCCAGCATGTGGTTCTTGCACGTCTGAGAGGTGGTTCTGGGATGCCCAGCACGTGAATCCTGAGTGTCCGCCAAGAGGTTCTGGCCTAGCTGGCAGGTGATTTTGGCATGTCTGGCAGGTGGTTGTTGCGAGGTGAGCAGGTGGGTCAGGTGTGCTCAGCAGGGGGTTCAGGCCTGTCCAGCAGGTGGTACTGGTCCATCCAGGAGTTGGTTCTTGCATGTCCAGCATGCGGTCTGGGACGTCTGAGACATGGTTCCAACATGCCCGGAAGGTGATTCTGGAGTGTCGGCCAAGTGGTTCTGGCCTAGCCGCCAGGTGGTTCAGGCGTGTCCTGCAGGTGGTTCCGGTCACTCCGGGAGGTGGTTCTGACATGTCCAGCACGTGGTTCTGGCACGTCTGAGAGGTGGCTCTGGCATGACCAGCAGGTGATTCCGGAGAGTCCGCCAGGTGGTTGTGGTGTAGCCAGCACGTGATTTTGACGTGTCCGGCAGGTGATTCTGGAGTGTCCAACAAGTGGTACTGGTGTAGCCGGCATGTGATTTGGGCGTGTCTGGCAGGTGCTTCCAGCGAGTCGAGCAGGTGGTTCCGGCGTGCTCGGCAGGTGCTCCCGGTGTCTTTGGCACGTGGTTCTGGCATGTCTGACAGGTGACTCTGGCATGCCCAGCAGGTGATTCCGGTGTGTCCGCCAAGTGGTTCTGGAATAGCCGGCAGGTGATTTTGCGTGTCTGGCGGTGGTTCTGGCGAGTCGAGCAGGTGGTTCTGGCGTGTCCGGCAGGTGGTTCCGGTCTGTCCGGGAGGTGGTTCTGGCATGTCCGGCACGTGCTTCTGGCACGTCTGAGAGGTGGTTCCAGCATGCCCCGCAGGTGATTCTGGATTGTCCAAGTGGTTCTGGCGTAGCCGGCAGGTGATTTTGGCGTGTGTGGCAAGTGGTTCCGGCATTTCGAGCATGTGGTTCCGGTGAGCTCAGCAGATGCTTCCGGCGTCTCCGGCATGTGGTTCTGGCAGGTTGAGAGGTGGTTCCGGCAGCCCGGCAGGTGATTCCGGAGCGTCTGACAAGTGGTTCTGGCATAGACGGCAGGTGGTTTTGGTGTGTCCGGCAGGTGGGTCCTGCGAGTGGAGCAGGTGGTTCTGTTGTGCTTGGCAGGTGGTTCAGGCATGTCCGGCAGGTGGTTCCAGTCTGTCCAGGACGTGGTTCCGGCACATCTGAGAGGTGGTTCTGGCATGCCCAGCAGGTCTTCCCAGAGAGTCCACCAAGTGGTTCTGGTGTAGCCATCAGGTGATTTTGGCGTGTCCGGCAGGTGGTTCCGGCATGCTCGGCAGGTGGTTCAGGCACGTCCGGCAGGTGGTTCCGGTCTGTCTGGGAGATGGATCCGGCGTGTCCGTCACGTGGTTCTGGCAGGTTTGAGAGGTGGTTCCGGCATGCTGGGCAGTTGGTTCAGGCGGGTCCGGCATGTGGTTCCGGTATGTCTGGGAGGTGGTTCCTGCGTGTCTGGCACATCGTTCCGGCACGTCTGAGAGGTGGTTCCGGCATGCCTGGCATGCCATTCCAGAGAGTCTGCCAAGTGGTTCTGGCCAAGCCGGCATGTGATTTGGTGGTGTCTGGCAGGTGTTTCCAGCGAGTCGAGCAGGTGGTTCCGGCATGCTGAGCAGGTGCTTCTGGTGTCCTTGGCACGTGGTTCTGGCATGTCAGAGAGGTAGTTGCGGCATGCCCGGCAGGTCATTCCGGAGTGTCCGCCAAGTGGTTCTGCGTACCCGGCAGGTGATTTTGCGTGTCTGGAGGGGGTTCCGGCGAGTCGAGCAGGTTGTTCCTGCGTGCTTGTCAGGTGGTTCAGGCGTGTCCGGCAGTTGGTTCCATTCTGTCCAGGACGTGGTTCTGGCGTGTCCGGCACGTGGTTCTGGTACGTCTGAGAGGTGGGTTCCGCATGCCCGGCAGGTGATTCCGGAGTGTCCGCCAAGTGGTTCTGGCATAGCCAGCAGGTGCTTTTGGCATGTCCGGCAGGTGGTTCTGGGGAGTGGATCTGGTTATTCAGGCATGCTCGGCAGGTGATCCTGGACTGTGCCCCACATGGTTCTGGCATAGCTGGCAGGTGATTTTGGCGTGTCCAGCAGGTGTTTCCGGTGATTCGAGAAGGTGGTTCAGACGAGCTGGGCTGGTGGTTCAGGCGTGTCTGGCAGGTTTTTCCTGTCTTTCTGGGAGGTGGTTCCTGCGTGTTCGGCAGGTGGTTCCTGTCTGTCAGGGAGGTGGCTGTGGCGTGCTCAGCAGGTGCTTCCAGCGTCTCTGACCCATGCTTCTAGCACGTCTGAGAGGTGGTTCCGGCATGCCCGGCAGGTGATTCCGGAATGTCCGCCCCGTGGTTCTGGCACGTCTGAGAGCTGGTTCCGTCATGCCCGGCAGGACATCCCGGAGAGTCCTCCAAGTGTTTCTGGCATAGCCATCAGGTGATTTTGGCGTGTCCGTCATATGGTTCCAGCGTGCTCATCAGGTGGTTCAGGCAGGTACGGCAGGTGGTTCCGGTCTGTCCAGAAGGTGGTTCCGGCGTGTCCAGCACGTGGTTTTGGGACGATTGAGAGGTGGTTCTATCATGCCTGGCAGGTGATTCTGGAGTGTCTGCCAGGTGGTTCTGGAGTGGCTTGGAGGTGATTCGAGAGTGTCCGTCAAGTGGGTCTGACATAGCCTGCATGTGATTCCGGCGTGCTCAGCAGGTGGTTCAGGCACGTCCGGCAGGTGGTTCTCGCGTTTCTGAGAAGGGGTTCCCGCATTCCAAGCAGGTGATTCCGGAGTGTCCGCCAAGTGGTTCTGGCATAGCTGGCAGGTGATTTTGGAGTGTCCAGCAGGTGGTTCCGGCGAGTCGAGCAGGTGGTTCCAGAGGGCTCGGCAGGTGGTTCCGGTCTGTCCCGGAGGTGGTTCCTGCATGTCTGGCACATAGTTCTGGCATGTCTTAGATGTGGTTCCAACATGCCTGGCAGGTGATTCAGGAGTATCCGCGAAGTGGTTCTGGTGTAGCCAGCAGGTGATTTTGGCGTGTCCAGCAGGTGGTTCCGGCATGTCGAGCTGGTGGTTCCAGTGAGCTCGGCAGGTGCTTCCGGTGTCTCCGGCATGTGGTTCTGGTCCATTTCAGAGGTGGTTCTGGCATGCCTGGCAGGTGACCAGAGTGTCCGGCAAGTGGTTTTGGCATAGCCGGCAGCTGATTTTGGCGTGTCCGGCAGGTGGGTCCTGAGAGTCGAGCAGGTGGTTCCGGCATGCTTGGCAGGTTGTTCAGGCGCGTCCGGCAGGTGGTTCCTTTCTGACCCGTAGTTGGTTCCGGGGTCTCCGGCTCGTGGTTCTGGCACGTGTGAGAGGTGGTTCCGGCATGCCCGGGAGGTGATTCTGGTGTTTCAGCCAAGTGGTTCTGGTGTAGCTGGCAGGTGATTTTGGCATGTCTGGCAGGTGGCTGTGTGGAGTGGATCAGCAACTTCCGGCATTCTCGGCAGGTGCTTCCGCCACCTCCAACATGTGGTTCTGGCACCTCTGAGAGGTGGTTCCAGCATGCCCAGCAGGTGATTCCCGAGTGTCCGACAAGTGGTTGTGGCATAGCCGGCAGGTGATTTTGGCGTCTCTGGCAGATGCTTCAGGCGAGTCTTGCAGGTGGTTCCGGTCTGTCCGGTAGGTGGTTCCGGCGTGACTGGAACGTGCTTCTGGCACGCCTGAGAGGTGGTTCCGGCATGCCCGACGGGTGATTCCAGATTGTCCACCAGTGGTTCTGGCATAGCTGACAGGTGATTTTGGCATGTCCGGCAGGTGGTTCCGGCAAGCTCGGCAGGTGCTTCCAGCATCTCCAGCACATGTTTCTGGCACGTCTGAGAGGTGGTTGTGGCATGCCCAGCACGTGATTCCCAATTGTACACTGAGTGGTTCTGGTGTAGCTGGCAGGTGATTTTGGCAACTCTGGCAGGTGGGTCCTGTGAGTCGAGCAGGTGGTTCCGGCATGCTCAGCAGGTGGTTCAGCCATGTCTGGCAGGTGGTTCCGTTCTGTCCAGTAGGTTGTTCTGGCGTGTCCGGCACATGCTTCTGGCACGTCTGAGAGGTGGTTCCGTCATGCTTGGCAGGTGATCCCGGACTGTCTGCCACGTGGTTCTGGCATAGCTGGCAGGTGATTTTGGCGTGTCCAGCAGGTGTTTCTGTTGATTCGAGCAGGTGGTTCCATTAGCTGGGCTGGTGGTTCAGCTGTGTCTGGCAGGTTGTTCCTGTCTGTCCGGGAGGTGGTACCGGCGTGTCCGGCACGTGATTCCGGCACATCTCAGAGGTGGTTCTGGCATGCCCGGCAGGTGATTCCGGTGTGTCCGCCAGTGGTTGTGGCATAGCCGGCAGGAGATTTTGCATGTCCAGCGGTGGTTCCAGCAAGTCGAGCAGGTGGTTCCGGCCTGTCCAAGAGGTGGTTCTGGTCTGTCCAGGAGTTTTTTCTGGAGTGTCCAGCACGTGCTTCTGGCACGTCTCAGAGGTGGTTCCAGCATGCCCGGCAGGTCATTCCGGATTGTTCACCAAGTGGTTCTGGTGTAGCCAGCAGGTGATTTTGGCGTGTGCGGCAGGTGGTTCCAGCGAGTGGAGCAGGTTGTCTTGGCGACATCGGCAGGTGCTCCCGGCGTCTCCGGCACATGGTTCTGACACGTCTGAGATGTGGTTCTGGCATGCCTGGCATGTGATTCCGGATTGTCCACTAAGTGGTTCTGGTGTAGCCGGCCAGTGATTTTGGCATGTCCGGCAGGTGGGACCTGCGAGTCTAGCAGGTGGTTCCAGCATGCTCGCCAGGTGGTTCAGGCGCATCCGGCAGGTGGTTCCTTTCTGTCCAGTAGTTGGTTCCGGTGTCTCGGGCACGTGGTTCTGGGACGTGTGAGAGGTGGTTCTGGCCTGGCTGGGAGGTGATTCTGGAGTCTCCGCCAAGTGGTTCTGGCATACCCGGCAGGTGATTTTGGCATATCC
Source organism: Equus caballus (assembly GCF_041296265.1). NCBI lineage: Eukaryota > Metazoa > Chordata > Mammalia > Perissodactyla > Equidae > Equus > Equus caballus. Next base: position 9,064,709 of record NC_091706.1, on the reverse strand, counting down.
GGCAGGTGGTTCTGTGGAGTGGATCAGGAAGTTCCGGCATTCTCTGCAGGTGCTTCCGCCGTCTCCGGCATGTGGTTGTGGCACCTCTGAGAGGTGGTTCCAGCATGCCTGGCAGGTGATTCCGGAGTGTCCCACAAGTGGTTGTGGCGTAGCCAGCTGGTGATTTTGGCGTGTCCGGCAGGTGGTTCTGGAGAGTCAAGCAGGTGGTCCTGGTGTGTCTGGCAGGTGGTTCCGGTCTGTCCTGGAAGTGGTTCCCGCGTGTCCGGCACGTGCTTCTGGCATGTTTGAGAGTTTGTGCCATCATGACTGGAACGTTTTTCCGGCTTGTACCCAAAGTGGTTCTGACGTAGCCGGTAGGTGATTTTGCGTGTCCGGCAGGTGCTTCTGGTGAGTCTGGCAGGTGTTTGCGGTCTGTCCGGTAGGTGGTTCCGGCGTGTACGGCACATGCTTCTGGCCTCTTGAGAGCTGCTTCTGGCATGCCCAGCCTGTGATTCTGGAATGTCTGGCAAGTGATTCCGGCTTGGCCAGCTGGTGATTTTGGCGTGTCCGTCAGCTGGTTCCAGCGTGTCCGGCACATGCTTCTGGCACGTCTGAGAGGTGGTTCCGGCATGCCCGGCAGGTGATTCTGTATTATCCACCAAGTGGTTCTGGCATAGCCAACAGGTGATTTTGGAGTGTCTGGCAGATGGTTCCCATGAGCTAAGCAGGTGCTTCCGGCTTCTCTGGCACATGTTTCTGGCACGTCTGAGAGGTGGTTGTGGCATGCCCGACACGTGATTCCCGATTGTCCACTAAGTGATTCTGGAGTAGCTGGCAGGTGATTTTTGCAAGTCCGGCAGGTGGGTCCTGCAAGTCGAGCAGGTGGTTCTGGCATTCTCAGCAGGTGGTTCAGGCGCGTCCGGGAGGTGGTTCCATTCTCTCCAGTAGGTTGTTCCGGCGTGTCTGGCACGTGCTTCTGGCACGTCTGAGAGGTGGTTCCGGCATGCCAGGCAGGTGATCCCGGACTGTCCGCCACGTGGTTCTGGCGTAGCTTTCAGGTGATTTTGGCGTGCCCAGCAGGCGTTTATGTTGATTCGAGCAGGTGGTTCCGGTAGCTGGGCTGGTGGTTCAGCTGTGTCTGGCAGGTTGTTCCTGTCTGTCCAGGAGGTGGTTCCGGCGTGCTCGGCAGGTGCTTCCAGCGTCTCCAGCACGTGTTTCTGGCACATCTGAGAGGTGGTTCTGGCATGCCCAACAGGTGATTCTGGAGTGTCTGGCAAGTGGTTCTGGTGTAGCCGGCAGGTGATTTTGGTCTGACCGGCAGGTGATTTTGGCATTCCGGCAGGTTGTTCCGGCATGTCCGGCAGGTGGTTCCGGTCTGCCCAGCAGGCGGTTCCGGCGTGTACGGCAAGTGGTTCTGGTATGTCTGAGGTGGTTGCGCATGCTCAACAGGTGATTCCGGACTGTCTGCCATGTGGTTCTGGCATGTTTGAGAGGTGGTTCCGGCGTGCCCAGCAGGTCATCCCAGAGAGTCCTCCAACTGGTTCTGGCATAGCCCGCAGGTGATTTTGGTGTGTCCGGCAGCTGGTTCCGGCGTGCTCGGCAGGTGGTTCGTGCATGGCCGACAGGTGGTTCCAGTCTCTCCAGTACATGTTTCCAGCTTCTCCGGCATGTGGTTCTAGTACTTCTGAGAGGTGGTTCTGCCATGGCTGGCAGGTGATTCCAGACTGTTCCCCAGGTGGTTCCGGCATGTCTGGAAGGTGGTTCCGATCTGTCCAGTAGGTGTTTCCTGCGTGTCCAGCACATGCTTTCAGCACGTCTAAGACGTGGTTCCGGCATGCACGGCAGGTGATTCCGGAGTGTCTGCCAAGTGGTTCTGGTGTACCAGGCAGGTGATTTTGGCGTGTCCAGCAGGTGTTTCTGGCGAGTTGAGCAGGTGGCTCTGGCATGTTCAGCAGGTGCTTCCGGCGTCTCCGGCACATGGTTCTGGTGTGTCTGAGAGCTGGTTCCGGAGAGTCCAGCTGATGATTCCGGAGTGTCCACCAAGTGGTTCTGGCATACCCGGCAGGTGTTTTTGGCGTGTCAGGGAGTTGGTTCCGGCGAGTTGAGCTGGTGGTTCCGGCGTGCTCGGCAGGTGGTTCAGGCGGGTCTGCCAGGTGGTTCCGTTCTGTCCAGTAGGTGGTTCTGGTGTGTCCGGCACGTGCTTTTGGCACGTCTGAGAAGTGGTTCCGGCATGCCCGGCAGGTGATTCCGGAGTGTCCGGCAAGTGGTTCTGGTGTAGCCGGCAGTTCATTTTGGCATGTCTGGCAGGTGTGTCCTCAGAGTCGAGCAGGTGGTTCCGGCGGGCTTGGCCGTTGGTCCAGGAGTGTCAGGCAGGTGGCTCCAGTCTGTCCAGGATGTGGTTCCAGCGTGTCCAGCACGTGGTTTGGGTACATCTGAGAGGTGGTTCCTGCATGCCCGGCAGGTGATTCCGGACTTTCCACCAGGTGGTTCTCGCATAGCCAGCAAATGATTTTGGCGTGTCAGGCTGGTGGTTCCGGTGAGTCGAGTTGGTGTCTCCGGCGTGCTCGGCAGGTGGTTCCGGCACGTCTGGCAGGTGGTTCCGGTCTGTCCGCTAGGTGTTTCCAGCTTGTCCGGCACGTGCTTCTGGCACGTCTGAGAGGTGGTTCCGGCATGCGCGGGAGGTGATTCCGGAGTGTCCCCCAAGTGGTTCTAGCATACCCGGCAGGTGATCTTGGCGTGTCTGGCAGGTGTTTCTGGCGAGTCAAGCAGGTGACTCCAGCATGCTCGGCAGATGTTTCCAGCGTCTCCGGCACGTGGTTGTGGTGTGTCTGAGAGCTGGTTCCGGCATGTCTGGTAGATGATTATGGAGTGTCCGGCAAGTGGTTCTGGCATAGCCGGCAGGTGATTTTGTGTGTCCGCCAGTGGTTCCGGTGAGTCGAACAGGTGGTACCGGCGTGTCTGCCAGGTGGTTCCAGCATGTATGGCACGTGGTTCTTGCACGTCAGATAGGTTGTGCCGGCATGCCCGGCACGTGATTCCAGGTTGTCCGCCAAGTGGTTCTGGCGTAGCCGACAGGTGATTTTGGCGTGTCCAGCAGGAGGGTCCGGTGAGTCAAGCAGGTGGTTCTGGCGAGTTTGGCAGTTGGTTCCGGTCTGTCCTGGAGGTGGTTCCAGCATGTCCAGCACCTGCTTCAGGCACGTCTGAGAGGTTGTGCTTGCATGCCCAGCAGGTGATTCCGGAGTCTCCAGTAAGTGGTTCTGGTGTAGCCAGCAGGTGATTTTGGCACCTCCGGCAGGTTGGTCCTGGGAGTCGAGCAGGTGGTTCCGGCTTGCTCGGCAGGTGGTTCCAGACGGTCCAGGATGTGGTTCCGGTGTGTCCGGCACGTGGTTTCAGTACATCTGAGAGGTGGTTCTGGCATGCCCGGCAGGTGATTCCGGAGTGTCCGGCAAGTGGTTTTGGCATCGCCGGCAGGTGATTTTGGCGAGTCCGGCAGGTGGGTCCTGTGAGTCGAGCAGGTGGTTCAGGCATGTTCGGCAGGTGGTTCATGCCTGTCCGGCATGTGGCTCCTATCCGTCCAGGACGTGGTTCCAGCCTGTCCTGCACATGGTTCTGATACATCTGAGAGCTGGTTCCAGCATGTCCGGCATGTGATTCTGGACTGTCTGCCACGTGGTTCTGGCATAGCCGGGTGGTGATTTTGGCGTTTCCTCAGGTGGTTATGGCGAGTCGAGCAGGTGGCTTCAGTGTGCTAGGCAGGCGGTTCCGGTCTGTCCTGTAGGTGGTTTCGGCGTGTCACGCAGGTGATTCCGGAGTGTCCACCAAGTGGTTCATGCGTGTACAGAACGTGGTTCCGGTCTGTCTGGGTGGTGGTTCCGGCGTGTCCGGCACGTGGTTCTGGCACATGTGAGTTGTGGTTCCGGCATGCCCGACAGGTGATTCCGGAGTGTCCGGCAAGTCGTTCTGGCATAGCCGGCAGGTGATTTTGGCATGTATGTCAGGTGGGTCCTGGGAGTGGACAAGGTGGTTCTGGCGTGCTCGTCAGGTGGTTCGCGCGTGGCCTACGGTGGTTCCAGTCTGTCCAGTACATGGTTCCAGCTTGTCCGGCATGTGGTTCTGGTACGTCTGAGAGGTGGTTCTGGCATGGCCGGCAGTTGTTTCCGGACTGTCCCCAAGCTGGTTCTGGCATAGCTGGCAGTTGATTTTGGCCTGTCCGGCAGGTGGTTCCAGCGACTCGAGCAGGTGGCTCCGGCATGTTCGGCAGGTGGTTCTGGGGTGTCTGCCAGTTGGTTCCATTCTGTCCAGTAGGTGGTTCTGGCATGTCCGGCACATGCTTCCGGCAGGTCTGAGAGGTGGTTCTGGCATGGCCGGCAGGTGATTCCGGAGTGTCTGGCAAGTGGTTCTGGTGTAGCCGGCAGTTCATTTTGGCATGTCTGGCAGGTGGTTCTGGCGAGTGGAGCAGGCAGCTGCGGCGTGCTCGGCAGGTGCTTCAAGCGTCTAGGCATGCGGTTCTGGAACGTCTGAGAAGTGGTTCCGGCTTGCCCGGCAGGTGTTTCTGGACTGTCTGCCAGGTGGTTCTGGCATGCCTGGCAGGTGATTCTGGAGTGTCCAGCAAGTGGTTCTGGCATAGCCGGCAGATGATTTTGGCGTGTCCGGCAGTTGGTCCTGTGAGTCGAGCAGGTGGTTCTGGCGTGCTCAGCAGGTGGTTCAGGCGGGGCCGGCAGGATTTTCCAGTCTCTCCAGGACGTGGTTCCAGCATGTCCGGCATGTGGTTGTGGTACGTCTAAGGGTTGGTTCTGGCATGCCCGGCAGGTGATTCCAGAGAGTCCGCCAAGTGGTTGTGGCGTAGCCGGCAGGTGATTTTGGCATGTCCGGCAGGAGGTTCAGACGAGTTGAGCAGGTGGTTCCGGCATCTCTGGCATGTGGTTGTGGCACGTCTGAGAGGAGGTTCCGTCATGCACGGTAAGTGATTCCGGAGTGTCCACCAAGTGGTTATGGCGTAGCCGGCGGGTGATTTTGGCATGTCCGGCACGTGGTTCCGGCGAGTTGAGCAGGTGGTTCCGGCGTGTCCGGTTGGTGGTTCCGGCCTGTCCGGTAGGTGCTTCTGGCGTTTCTGGCATGTGGTTCTGGCATGTCGGAGATGTGGCTCCTGCATGTCCGGCAGGTGATTCTGGAGTGTCCGCCAGGTGGTTCTGGCGTAGCTGGCAGCTCATTTTGGCCTGTCCAGGAGGTGGTTCTGGGGAGTGGATCAGGTCGTTCTGGCATGCTCTGCAGGTGCTTCCGGCGTCTCCGGCATGTGGTTCTGGCGTGTCTGAGAGGTGGTTCCGGTATGCCCTGCACGTGGTTCTGGAGTGTCTGCCATGTGCTTCTGGCGTAGCCAGCAGGTGATTTTGGCATGTCCAGCAGGTGGTTCCGGCGAGTCGAGCAGGTGCTTCCAGCGTGGTCGGTAGGTGGTTCAGGCATGTCCAGCAGGTGGTTCCAGTCTGTGCAGGACGTGGTTCCTGCATGCCCGGAAATGATTCCGGACTGCCCGCCACATGGTTCTGGCATAGCCGGCAGCTGATTTTGGTGTGTCTGGCAGGTGGTTCGAGCGAGTCGATCAGGTGGTTCTGGCGTGCTCAGCAGGTGGTTCCGATGTGTCCAGCAGGTGGTTCCGGTCTGTCCAGTAGGTGGTTCTGGTGCGTCCGGCATGTGTTTCTGGCACGTCTGAGTGGTGGTTCCAGCATGCATGGCAGGTGATTCCTGATTGTCCACCAAGTGGTTCCAGTGAGTCGAGCAGGTGGTTCCGGCGAGCTCGGCAGTTGCTTCTGGTGTCTCTGGCACGTGGTTCTGGCACGTTTGAGAGGTGGTTCCGGCATGCCTGACAGGTCATTCTGGAGTGTCTGGCAAGTGGTTCTGGCATAGCCAGCAGGTGTGTTTGGCGTGTCTGGCAGGTGGGTCCTGCGAGTCGAGCAGGTTGTTCCGCCATGCTCGGCAGGTGGTTCAGGCGTGTCCAGCAGGTGGTTCCGTTCTGTCCGGTAGGTGGTTCCAGCGTGTCAGGCACGTGGTTCTGGCATGTCTGAGAGGTGGTTCCGGCATGCCCGACAGGTGATTCCGAAGTGTCCACCAAGTGGTTCTGGCATAGCTGGCATGTGAATTTGGGGTATCCGGCAGGTGGTTCTGTGGAGTGCATCAGGTACTTCCGGCATTCTCTGCAGGTGCTTCCCGCGTCTCCGGCTCATGGTTCTCGTACATTTGAGAGTTGGTTCCGGCATGCCCGGCAGGTGATTCCGGACTGTCCCCCAAGTGGTTCTGCCGTAGCCGACAGGTGATTTTGGCGTGTCGTGAAGGTGGTTCTGGGGAGTGGATCAGGTGGTTCCGGCGTGCTCTGAAGGTGTTTCCGGCATCTCTGGCATGTGGTTCTGGTACGTCTGAGAGGTGGTTCCGGCATGCCCGGCAGGTGATTCCGGAGTGTCCTGCAAGTGGTTCTGGCATAGCCAGAAGGTGATTTTGGCATGTCCGGCAGGTGGGTCTTTCGAGTGGAGCAGGTTGTTCCGGTGTGCTCGGCAGGTGGTTCACGCGTGGCCGACAGGTGGTTCCAGTCTGTCCAGTACGTGGTTCCAGCTTGTCCGGCACGTCGTTGTGGAACGTCTGAGAGGTGGTTCCGGAATGCCCTGCAGGTGATTCTGGTGTGTCTGCCATGTGGTTCTGGCGTAGCCAGCAGGTGATTTTGGCATGTATGGCAGGTGGTTGCTGCGAGTGGAGCAGGTGGTTCTGGCATGCTCGGCATATGGTTCAGGCTTGTCCGGCAGGTGGTTCTGGTCTGCATGGGAGGTGGTTCCGGCATGTCCAGCACATAGTTCTGGCATGTCTGAGACGTGGTTCTGGCATGCCAGGCAGGTGATTCTGTAGCATCAGCCAAGTGGATCTGGCGAGGCCAGCAGATGATTTTTGCGTGTTCGGCAGGTGGGTCTGGCGAGTCTAACAGGTGTTTCCGGCATGCTCGGCAGGTGGTTAAGGCATGTCCAGAAGGTGGTTGCCGTCTGTGCAGGAGGTGGTTCTGGCGTATCTGGCACGTGCTTCCAGCATGTCTGAGAGGTTGTGCCGGCATGCCCGGCAGGTGATTCTGGAGTGTCCGCCAAGTGGTTCTGGCATAGCTGGCAGGTGATTTTGGCGTGTCCAGCAGGTGTGTCCCGCGAGTCGAGCAAGCGGTTCCGGCGTGTCTGGCAGATGGTTCTGGGCTGTCCGGGAGGTGATTCCAGAGTGTCCTGCAAGTGGTTCTGGTGTAGCCGGCAGGTGGTTTTGGCGTGTCCGGCAGGTGGTTCTGGGGAGTGTATCAGGTGGTTACGGCATGCTCGGCAGGTGCTTCCAGAGTCTCCGGCATGTGGTTCTGGCACGTCTGAGAGGTGGTTCCGGCATGCCCGGCAGGTGATTCCGGAGTGTCCAACAAGCGGTTCTGGCATAGCCGGCTGGTGATTTTGGCGTGTCCGGCAGGTGGTTCAGGCGGGTCCAGCAGGTGGTTCCGGTCTGTCCAGGAGGTGGTTCCGGCATGACTGGCACGTGGTCCTGGCACATCTGAGATTTGGTTCTGGCATGCCAGGAAAGTGATTCCAGAATGGCTGCCAAGTGGTTCTGGCGTGCCGAAGGGTGATCTTGGTGTGTCTGGCAGGTTGTTCCGGTGAGTCGAGCATGTGGTTCTGGTGTTCTCAGCATGTGGTTCAGGTGGGTCCGGCAGTTGGGTCCAGTCTGTCCGGGTGGTGGTTCCGGCGTGTGCGGCACATGGATCTGGCACGTGTGAGAGGTGGTTCCAGCATGCCCAGCAGGTGATCCTGGAGAGTCCTCCAAGTGGTTCTGGCGTAGCCGGCAGGTGATTTTGGCATCTCCGGCATGTGGTTCTGGCAAGTCGAGCAGGTGGTTACGACGAGACTGGCAGGTGGTTCCAGTCTGTCCGGGAGGTGGTTCCGGCGTGTCCTGCATGTGCTTCGGGCATGTCTGAGACTTGGTTGCGGCATGCATGGCAGGTGATTCCGGATTGTCCATCTGGTTGTTCTGCCGTAGCCGGCAGGCGATTTTGGCGTGTCCGGCAGGTGGGTCCTGTGAGTCGAGCAGGTGGTTCCGGCATGCTCGGCAGGTGCTTTCAGAGACTCCAGCACGTTTTTCTGGCACTCTGAGAGGTGGTTCCCCCATGCCCAGCAGGTGATTCCGGAGTGTCCGGCAAGTGGTTCTGGTGTAGCCGGCAGGTGATTTAGGCGTGTTCGGCAGGTGGTTCCTGCGAGTCGAGAAGGTGGTTCCGGTGAGCTCGGCAGGTGCTTCCGGAGTCTCCAGCACGTGGTTGTGGCAGGTATGAGAAGTGGTTCCAGCATGCCTGACAGGTGACTCCGGAGTGCCCGATAAGTGGTTCTGGCGCAGCCGGCATGTGATTTTGGCATGTCCGCTAAGTGGGTCCTGCGAGTAGAGCAGGTGGTTGCGGCGTGCTTGGCAGGTGGTTCAGGCGTGTCCGGCATGTGGTTCCAGTCTGTCCAGGATGTGGTTCCGGTATGTCCGGCACGTGATTCTGGTATGTCTCAGAGGTGGTTCGGGCATGCCCGGCTGGTGATCCCGGAGAGTCCTCCAAGTGATTCTGGCATAACCGAAAGTTGATTTTGGGGTGTCCAGCTGGTGTTTCTGGCATGCTGGGCAGGTGGTTCAGGCAGGTCCGGAAGGTGGTTCCAGTATGTCCGGGAGGTGGCTCCGGTGTGTCCGGCACTTGCTTCTGGCAAGTCTGAGAGGTGGTTCCGGCATGCCCGCCAAGTTATCCCGGAGAGTCAGACAAGTGGTTCTAGCATAGCCGGCGGGTGATTTTGGCTTGTCCGGTAGGTGGGTCTGGTGAGTCGAGCAGGTGGTTCTGGCGTGCTCAGCTGGTGGTTCAGGCGGGACCGGCAGGTGGTTCTGGTCTGTCCGGGAGGTGGTTCCTGCATGTCCGGCACGTGCTTCTGGCACGTCTGAGAAGTGGTAGCGGCATGCCCGACAGGTGATTCCGGAGTGTCCGACAAGTGGTTCTGGCATAGCCGGCAGGTGATTTTGGGGTGTCCGGCAGGTGGTTCTGTGGAGTGCATCAGGTACTTCTGGCATTCTCGGCAGGTGCTTCCGGCGTCTCTGGCTCATGGTTCTGGCACGTCTGAGATGTGGTTCCGGCATGCCCGGCAGGTTATTCCAGAATGTCCGGCAAGTGGTTCTGGCGTAGCCGGCAGGTGATTTTGGAGTGTCCGGCAGGTGAGTCCTGGGAGCCGAGAAGGTGGGTCCGGCGTGCTCGGCAGGTGCTTCCAGCGACTCCAGCATGTGTTTCTGGCACATCTGAGAGGTGGTTCCAGCATGCCTGGCACGTTATTCCGGAGTGTCCGGCAAGTGGTTCTGGTGCAGCCGGCATCTGATTTTGACATGTCCGGTAAGTGGCTCCTGCGAGTCGAGCAGTGGTTCCTGCGTGCTCGGCAGGTGGTTCAGGCATGTCCGGCAGGTGGTTCCAGTCTTTCCAGGACGTGGTTCCAGCGTGTCCGGCACGTGGTTCCAGACTGTCCCCCACTTGGTTCTAGCACGTCTGAGAGGTGGTTCTGGCATGCCCGGCAGGTGATCCTGGAGAGTCTGAGAGTGGTTCTGGCTTAGCCGGCATGTGATTTTGACGTGTGTGGTAGGTGGTTCTGGTTAGTGGAGCAGGTGGTTCCAGTGTGCTCGGCTGGTGGTTCAGGCGGGTACGGCAGGTGGTTCCGGTCTGTCCAGGAGGTGCTTCCAGGGTGTCCGGCATGTGGGCCTGGCACGTCTGAGAGGTGTTTCCGGCATGCCTGGCAGCTGATCCCAGAGAGTCATCCAAGTGGTTCTAGTACGTCTGAGACGTGGTTCTGGCATGCCCAGCAGGTGATCCAAGAGAGTCCTCCAAGTGATTCTGGTGTAGCCCGCAGGTGATTTTGGCGTGTCCGGCAGGTGGTTCCGGCATGCTCGCAGTTGGTTCAGGGAGGTCCGGTAGGTGGTTCTGGTCTGTCCTGGAGGTGGTTCCGTCGTGTCCAGCACGTGGTTCCGCCACGTCTGAGAGGTGGTTCTGGCATGCCTGGCAGGTGATTCCAGGTTGTCCACTAAGTGGTTCTGGCATAGCCGGCAGTTGATTTTGGCGTGTCCCACAGGAGGTTCCGGCGATTCGAGCAGGTGCTTCCGGCGAGCTCCGCAGTTGCTTCCGGCGTCTCCGGGACTTGATTTTGGCACGTTTGAGAGATGGTTCCGGCATGCCCGGAGGGTGATTCCGGAGAGTCCGGCAAGTGGTTCTCGCATAGCCAACAGGTGATTTTTGCGTGCTCGGAAGGTGGTTCCGGTGTGTCTGGCAGGTGGTTCCGTTGTGTCCGGTAGGTGGTTCCGGCATGTCCGGCACGTGGTTCTGGTCGTCTGACAGGTGGTTCCCACATGCCCGGCTGGTGATTCCAGACTGTCCACCACGTGGTTCTAGCACATCTGAGAGGTGGTTCCGGCATGCCCCACATGTGATTCCGAAATGTCTGCCAAGTGTTTCTGGCGTAGCCGGCAGGTGATTTTGGCATGTCTGGCAGGTGGGTCTTGGGAGTCGAGCAGGTGGTTCCGGCGTTCTCGGCAGGTGGTTCAGACGTGTCCGGCAGGTGGTTCCAGTCTGTGCAGGACATGGTTCCGGAGTGTCCAGCACGTGGTTCTGGTAGGTTTGAGAGGTGGTTCCAGCTTGCCCGGCAGGTGATTCCAGACAGTCCGCCAAGTGGTTCTGGCGTAGCCGGCATGTGATTTGGGCGTGTCTGGCAGGTGCTTCCAGCAATTCAAGCAGGTGGCTCTGGCATGCTGGGCAGGAGCTACCGGTATCTTTGGCATGTGGTGCTGGCATGTCTGAGAGGTGGTTCCGGCATGCCCGGCAGGTGATTCCGGAGTCTCCGGAAATTGGTTCTCCCATAGCCGGCAGGTTATTTTGGCGTGACTGGCAGGTGGTTCCAGCGAGTCAAGAAGGTGGTTCCAGTGAGCTCGACAGGTGCTTCCAGAGTCTCCGGCATGTGGTTGTTGCATTTTTGAGATGTGGGTCCGGGATGCCCGGCAGGTGATTCCGGAGTTTCGGACAAGTGGTTCTGGCACAGCCGGCATGTGATTTTGGCATGTCCGATAAGTGGGTCCTGTGAGTCGAGCAGGTGCTTCCGGCGTGCTCCCCAGGTGGTTCAGGTGTGTTCGGCAGGTGGTTCCAGTCTGTCCAGCACGTGGTTCCGGCGTGTCCAGCACATCGTTCTGGTACATCTCAGAGCTGGTTCTGGCATGCCCGGCAGGTGATTCCAGAGAGTGCGCCAAGTGGTTCTGGTGTATCCGGCAGGTGATTTTGGCATGTCCGATAAGTGGGTCCTGCGAGTCAAGCAGGTGCTTCCGGCGTGCTCCCCAGGTGGTTCAGGTGTGTTCGGCAGGTGGTTCCAGGCTGTCCAGCACGTGGTTCCGGCGTGTCCAGCACATCGTTCTGGTACATCTCAGAGCTGGCTCTGGCATGCCCGGCAGGTGATTCCAGAGAGTGCACCAAGTGGTTCTGGTGTATCCGGCAGGTGATTTTGGCATGTCCAACAGGTGGTTCCGGCGAGTTGAGCAGGTGTTTCCGACATGCTTGGCAGGTGCTTCCAGTGTCTTTGGCATGTGGTTCTGGCATGTCTGAGAGGTGGTTCTGGCATACCCGTCAGGTGATTCTGGAGTGTCTACCAAGTCGTTCTGGCATAGCCGGCAGGTGATTTTGCATGTCCGGCAGTGGATCCAGCGAATCAAGCAGGTTGTTCCGGCATGTCCGGCAGGTGCTTCTGGTCTGTCCTGGAGGTGGTTCCAGCGTGTACGGCACGTGCTTCTGGCATTTCTGAGAGGTTGTGCCGGCATGCCCGGAGTGTTTTTCTGGCTTGTCCGCCAGGTGGTTCTGGCGTAGCTTGCAGGTGATTTTGGCGTGTCCGGCAGGTGGGTCCGGCAAGTCAAGCAGGTGGTTCTGGCGAGTCTGGCAGGTGCTTCCGGTCTGTCCGGGAGGTGGATCCGGCGTGTCCGGCACGTGCTTCTGGCACGTCTGAGAGGTTGTGCTGGGATTCCCGGCAGGTGCTTACAGAGTGTCCGCCAAGTGGTTCTGGCATAGCCGGCAGGTGATTTTGTGCGTCCGGCGGTGGTTCCAGAGAGTTGAGCAGGTGGTTCCGGCGTGCTTGGCAGGTGGTTCAGGTGTGTCCGGCAGTTAGTTCCAATCTGTCCAGGACGTGGTTCTGGCGTGTCGGGCACATGGTTCTGGTACGTCTGAGAGGTGGGTCCATCATGCCCGGCAGGTGATTCCGGAGTGTCCGCCAGGTGGGTCTGGCGTAGCCAGAAGGTGATTTTGGCCTGTCCGGGAGATGGTTCTGGGGAGTGGATCAGTTCATTCCGGCATGCTCGGCAGGTGCTTCCGGCGTCTCTGGCATGTGGTTCTGGCGCTTCTGAGAGGTGGTTCCGGCATACCCTGCAGGTGATTCTGGAGTGTCTACCAAGTGGTTCTGGCGTGTCCGGCAGGTGAATTGGCGTGTCCAGCAGGTGGTTCCAGCGAGTCGAGCAGGTGCTTCCAGCGTGGTCGGCAGGTGGTTCAGGCGTGTCCGGCAGGTGGTTTCAGTCTTCTCAGGACATGGTTCCGGCATGCCTGGCAGGTGATTCCGGACTGTCTGCCACATGGCTCTGGCATAGCCAGCAGGTGATTTTCGCGTGTCCGGCAGGTGGCTCCGGCGAGTCAATCAGGTGGCTCCAGCGTGCTCGGCAGGTGGTTCTGGCGTGTCCAGCAGGTGGTTCCGGTCTGTCCGGTAGGTGGTTCCAGCGTGTCCGACACGTGGTCCTGGTACGTCTGAGAGGTGATTCCCGCATGCCCGGCAGGTGATTCCGGAGTGTCTAGCAAGTGGTTCTGGCATAGCCGGCAGTTGATTTTGGCGTGTCTGGCAGGTTGTACCAGCGAGTCGAGAAGGTGGTTCCGGTGAGCTCGGCAGGTGCTTCCAGAGTCTCCGGCACGTGGTTGTGGCACGTCTGAGATGTGGTTCCAGCATGCCCTTCAGGTGATTCCAGATTGTCCGCCACATTGTTCTGGAACGGCTGAGAGGTGGTTCTGGCATGTCCAGCAGGTCATCCCAGAGAGTCCTTCAAGTGGTTCTGGTGTAGCCGTCAGGTGATTTTGGCGTGTCCGGCATTTGGTTCTGGTGTGCTTAGCAGTTGGTTCAGGCAGGTCCAGTGGTGGTTCCGGTCTGTCCAGGATGTCGTTCTGGCGTGTCTGGCACATCATTCTGGCACGTCTGAGAGCTGGTTCCGGCATGCCCGGCAGGTGATTCCAGAGAGTCCGCCCAGTGGCTCTGGCATAGCCAGCATTTGATTTTGGCGCGTCCGGCAGGTGGTTCCTTTCTGTCCAGTAGTTGGTTCCGGTGTCTCCGGCACGTGGTTCTGGCATGTGTGAGAGGCGGTTCTGGCATGGCCAGGAGGTGATTATGGAGTGTCCGCCAAGTGGTTCTGGCGTAGCCGGCGGGTGATTTTGGCGTGTCCGGCAGGTGGTTCTGTGGAGTGGATCAGGAATTCCGGCATTCTCGGCAGGTGCTTCCACCGTCTCCGGCATGTGGTTTTGGCACCTCTGAGAGTTGGTTCCAGCATGCCTGGCAGGTGATTCCGGAGTGTCCCACAAGTGGTTGTGGTGTAGCCGGCTGGTGATTTTGGCATGTCTGGAAGGTGGTTGTGGCGAGTCAAACAGGTGTTCCCGGCATGTCCGGCAGGTGGTTCCATTCTGTCCAGTATGTTGTTCTGGCGTGTCTGGCACGTGCTTCTGGCCCGTCTGAGAGGTGGTTCCAGCATGCCCGGCAGGTGATTCCGGAGTGTCCCACAAGTGGTTGTGGCATAGCCAGCTGGTGATTTTGGTGTGTCTGGCAGGTGGTTCTGGCGAGTCAAGCAGGTGGTCCCGGCGTGTCCGGTAGGTGGTTCCGGTCTGTCCTGGAGGTGGTTCCTGCGTGTCCGGCACGTGCTTCTGGCATGTCTGAGAGGTTGTGCCATCATGCCCGGAACATTATTCTGGCTTGTACGCAAACTGGTTCTGACATAGCCGGCAGGAGATTTTGGCGAGTCTGGCAGGTGCTTCCGGCGAGTCTGGCAGGTGGTTCCGGTCTGTCTGGTAGGTGGTTCCGGCGTGTACGGCACGTGGTTCTGGCACCTCTGAGCGGTGGTTCCCTCATGACCGGCAGGTGATTCCGGATTGTCGACCAAGTGGTTCCAGTTTAGCTGAAAGGTGATTTTGGCGTGTCCGGCAGGTGGTTCCTGCGATTCGAGCAGGTGGTTCCAGCGTGCTCTGTAGGTGGTTCAGGCGGGTCCAGCAAGTGGTTCCAGTCTGTCTGGGAGGTGGCTCCGGCGTGTCCGGCACGTGTTCATGGCATGTCTGAGAGGTGGTACCAGCATGCAAGGAAAGTGATTCCGGAATGGCTGATAAGTGGTTCTGCCGAGCATGCAGGTGATCTTCTAGTGTCTGGCAGGTGGTTCCGGCGAGTCGAGCAGGTGGGACCGGCATGCTCAGCATTTGTTTCCAGTCGGTCCTGTAGGTGGTTTCGTTGTGTCCGACACATGGTCCTGGCACGTCTGAGAGGTGGTTCTGGCATGCCCGGCAGGTGATTCCGGAGTGTCCGCCAAGTGGTTTTGCTGTAGCCGTCAGGTGGTTTTGCTGTGTCCGGCAGGTGGTCCCGGCGTGCTCAGCAGGTGGTTCAGGCAGGTCCGGCAGGTGGTTCCGGTCTGTGCGGGTGGTGCTTCCACCGTGTCTGGCACATAGTTCCGGCACGTCTGAGACGTGGTTCTATCATGCCCGACCGGTGATTCCAGAGAGTCCGCCAAGTGGTTTTGGCATGTCCGGCAGGTGATTTTGACATTTCCGGCAGGTGTTTCTGGCGAACTGTTCAGGTGGTTCCGGCGTGCTCGACAGGTGATTCCGGCGTGTCCGGTAGGTTCTTCCGGTCTGTCCGGTACGGGGTTCCGGCGTGTGCCGCACGTGGTTCTGGTACGTCTGAGAGGTGGTTCCCGCATGCCCAGCAGGTGATTTTGGACTGTCCGCCACATGGTTGTGGCACATCAGAGAGGTGGTACCGGCATGGCCGGCAGGTGATCCCGGAGAGTCCTCCAAGTGGTTCTGTCCTAGCCCGCAGGTGATTTTGGCATGTCCGGCAGGTGGTTCCGGCATGATCGGCATGTGGTTCAGGCAGGTCTGGCAGGTGGTTCTGGTCTGTCCGGGAGATGGTTCCGGCATGTCCGGCACGTGGTTCTGGCATGTATTGAGGTTGTGCCAGCATGCCTGGCCGGTGATTCTGGAGTGTCCGGCAAGTGGTTCTGGCGTAGCCGGCAGGTGATTTTGGCGTGTCCAGCAGGTGGCTGTGGTGAGTGGATCAGGTGGTTCTGGCATGCTCGGCAGGTGCTTCCACAGTCTCCAGCATGTGGTTCTGGCACATCTTAGAGGTGGTTCCAGCATGCACGGCAGGTGATTCCAGAGTGTCCGGCAAGTGGTTCTGGCTTAGCCAGCTGCTGCTTTTGGCGTGTCCAGCAGGTGGCTCCGGCGAGTCGAGCAGGTGTTTCCAACGTGCTCGGCAGGTGCATCCGGTGTCTCTGGCACATGGTTCTGGCATGTCTGAGAGGTGGTTCCAGCATGCCTGTCAGGTGATTCCGGTGTGTCCGCCAAGTGGTTCTGGCGTAGCCATCAGGTGATTTTGCCGTGTTCGGCATGTGGTTCCGGCGAGTCAACAGGTGTTTCCAGCGACTTGAGCAGGTGGTTCCAGCATGCTCGGCAGGTGGTTCAGGTGGGTCCGACAGGTGGTTCTGGTCTGTCCTGGTGGTGGTTCCGATGTGTCCGGCACATGGTTCTGGCATGTCTGAGATGTTGTGTCGGAATGCCCGGCAGGTGATTCTGGAGTGTCCGATAAGTGGTTCTGGCGCAGCCGGCAGGTGATTTTGGCATGTCCGGTAGCTGGGTCCTGCAAGTCGCGCAGCTGGTTCCAGCGTGCTTGGCAGGTGGTTCAGTCGTGTCCGGCAGGTGATTCCAGCCTGTCCGGGATTTGGATCTGGAGTGTCCGGCACGTGTTTCTCGCACCTCTGAGAAGTGGTTCTGGCATGCCTGGCAGGTGATTCCAGAATGTCCGCCACGTGGTTTTGGCGTAGCCGGCAGGTGATTTTGGTGTGTCCGGCAGGTGGTTCCGGCAAGTCGAGCAGGTGGTTCCAGCATGCTCGGCAGGTGGTTCAGACGTGTCCGGTAGGTGGTTGCAGGCTGTCTGGGAGGTGCTTCCAGGGTGTCCAGCACGTGTTTCTGGTGCGTCTGAGAGGTGGTTCCAGCATGTCCGGCAGATGGTTCCGGCTAGTCCAGCAGGCAGCTCTGGAGTGCTCGCCCGGTGGTTCAGACGTGTCCAACAGGTGGTTCCGGTCTGTACAGAAGGTGGTTCGGCGTGTCCGACACATGGTTCTGGCACATCTAAAGGCATTTGCGGCAGGCCTGACAGGTGATTCCAGAGTGTCTGCCAAGTGGTTCTGGCGTGGCTGGCAGGTGATTTGAGAGTGTCCGTCAAGTGGTTCTGACATAGCCTGCCTGTGGTCTGGTGTGCTTAGCAGGTGATCCAGGCATGTCCGGCAGGTGGTTCTGGCATTTCTCAGATGTGGTTCCGGCATTCCCAGCAGTTGATTCAGGAGTGTCCGACAAGTGGTTCTGGCATAGCCGGCACATGATTTTGGCGTGTCCAGCAGGTGGCTCTGGAGAGTCGAGGAGGTGGTTACAGCGTGCTCAGCAGGTGGTTTAGGCATGTCCTGCAGAGGGTTCCGGCGAGTCGAGCAGGTGGTTCCGGAGTGCTCGGCAGGTGGTTCCAGACTCTCTGGGAGGTGGTTCCTGGGTGTCTGGCACATGGTTCTGGCATGTCTTAGATGCGGTTCCGACACGCCTGGCAGGTGATTCCGGAGTGTCCGCCAAGTGGTTCTGGCGTAACTGGCAGGTGATTTTGGCATGTCCGGCAGGTGGTTCCGGCTAGTCAAGCCGGTGGTTCCGGGCTGCTCACCAGGTGCTTCCAGTGTCTCTAGCACGTGTTTCTGACATGTCTGAGTGGTGGTTCTGGCATGCACGGCAGGTGATTCCTGATTCTCCACCAATTGGTTCCGGTGAGTCGAGCAGGTGGTTCTGGCGTGTCCGGCAGGTGGTTCCGGTCTGTTTTGTAGGTGGTTCCTGCGTGTCTGGCACGTGCTTCTGGCACGTCTGAGAGGTTGTGCTGGCATGCCCTGTGGGTGATTCCGGAGTGTCCGGCAACTGGTTGTGGTGAATCCGGCAGGTGATTTTGGCGTGTCCGGCAGGTGTTTCCAGCATGCCTGGCAGGTGATCCCAGAGAGTCCGACAAGTGCTTCTGGCATAGCCGGCAGGTGATTTTGGCGTGTCCGGTAGGTGCTTCTGGCGTCTCTGGCAGGTGGTTCTGGCACGTATGAGAGGTGGTTCTGACATGCCCTGCACGTGATTCTGGATTGTCCACTAAGTGGTTCTGACATAGCCACCAGGTGATTTTGGCATGTCCGGCAGGTGGTTCCGGCATGTCGAGAATGTGGTTCCGGCGAGCTCGGCATGTGCTTCCGGCGTCTCCGGCACGTGGTTCTGGCAGGTTTGAGAGGTGGTTCTGGCGTGCCCGACAGGTGATTCCGGAGTGTCCGGCAAGTGGTTCTGACATAGCCAGCAGGTGATTTTGACGTGTCCGTCAGGTGGGTCCTGTGAGTCAAGCAGGTGGTTCCGGCATGCTCGGCAGGTGGTTCAGGCGGGTCCGGCAGGTGGTTCCGTTCTGTCTGGGAGGAGGTTCCGGGGTGTCCGGCACGTGGTTCGGGCACGTCTGAGAGGTGTTCCTGGCATGCCCGGCAGGTGATTCCAGAGTGTCCGCCAAGTGGTACTGGTTTAGCCGGCATGTGATTTCGGCAGTTCCGGCAGGTGCTTCCAGCGAGTCGAGCAGGTGGTTCTGGAGTGGTCGGCTGGTGTTCCCGGTGTCTTTGTCACGTGGTTCTGGCATGTCTGACATGTGGTTCCTGCATGCCGGGCATGTGATTCCGGTGTGTCCGGCAAGTGGTTATGGCGTAGCCAGCAGGTGATTTTGCGTGTCCAGCAGTCGTTCCGGCGAGTCGAGCAGGTGGTCCCGGCATCTCCGGAAGGTGGTTCTGGTCTGTCCGGGAGGTGGTTCCAGCGTGTCCGGCACGTGCTTCTGGCCCGTCTGAGAGGTGGTTCCGGCATGCGTAGCAGGTGATTCCGGATTGTCCACCAAGTGGTTCTGGCATAGCCGGCATGTCTTTTTGGCGTGTCCAGCAGGTCGCTCTGGCGAGTCAAGCATGTGGTTTGTGCAAGCTCAGCAGGTACTTCTGGTGTCTCCGGCACGTGGTTCTGGCACATCTGAGAGGTGGTTCTGGCATGCCCGGCATGTGATTCCGGAGCATCCGGCAAGTGGTTCTGGCACAGCCGGTATGTGATTTTGGCATGTCCGGTAAGTGGGTCCTGCGAGTCAAGCAGGTGGTTCCGGCTTGCTCGGCAGGTGGTTCAGGCATGTCCGGCATGTGGTTCCAGTCTCTCCAGGACGTGGTTCTGGCATGTCTGGCACATGGTTCTGGTATTTCTCAGAGGTGGTTCTGGCATGCCTGGCAGGTGATTCCGACCTGTCCCCCACATGGTTCTAGCACGTCTGAGAGGTGGTTCTGACATGCCCGGCAGGTGATTCCGGATTGTCCACCAAGTGGTTCTGGCGTAAGCCAGCAGGTGATTTTGGCGTGTCCGGCAGGTGCTTCTGGCATGTCGAGAAGGTGGTTCCGGCGAGTTAGGCAGGTGCTTCCGGCATCTCCGTCACGTGGTCCTGGCATGTCTGAGATGTGGGTCAGGCATGCCTGGCAAGTGATTCCGGAGTGTCCAGCAAGTGGTTCTGACATAGCCGGCAACTGCTTTTGAAGTGTCCGGCAGGTGGGTCCTGTGAGTCGAGCATGTGGTTCCAGCATGCTCGGCAGGTGGTTCAGGAAGGTCCGGCAGGTGGTTCCGGTCTGTCTGGGATGAGGTTCCAGCGTGTCCGGCACGTGGTTCTGGCACGTCTGAGAGGTGGTTCAGGCATACCCGGCAGGTGATTCTGGAGTGTCTGGCAAGTGGTTCTGGCATAGCCGGTGGGTGATTTTGGCGTGTCCAGCGAGTCGAGCAGGTGGTTCTGGCAAGCTCGGCAGGTGCTTCCAGCGTCTCCGGCACGTGGTTCTGGCACGTCTGAGAGGTGGTTCCGGCATGCCCGGCAGGTGATTCCGGAGTGTCCGACAAGTGGTTCTGGCACAGCCTGCAGGTGATTTTGACATGTCCGGTAGCTGGGTCCTGCAAGTCGCGCAGCTGGTTCCGGCGTGCTCGGCAGGTGGTTCCGGTGTGTCCGGCAGGTGGTTCCAGTCTGTTCAAGACGTGGTTCAGACGTGTCCGGCACGTGGTTCTGGTACGTCTTACAGGTGGTTCCGGCATGCCTGGCAGGTGACCCCGGACAGTCCGCCACGT
The DNA here is from genome assembly GCF_041296265.1 of Equus caballus. Classification (NCBI taxonomy): domain Eukaryota; kingdom Metazoa; phylum Chordata; class Mammalia; order Perissodactyla; family Equidae; genus Equus; species Equus caballus. Next base: position 9,045,235 of record NC_091706.1, on the reverse strand, counting down.
GTTTCTGGCATACCCGGCAGGTGATTTTGATGTTTCCGTTGGGTGGTTACAGAGAATCGAGCAGGTGGTTCCAGCGAACCCAGCAGGTGGTTCCGGGGTGCTCGGCATGTGCTTCCGGTGTCACTGTCACGTGGTTCTGGCATGTCTGAGAGGTGGTTCAGGCATGCCTGGCAGGTGATTCTGGAGTGTCCACCAAGTAGTTTTGGCATAGCCGGCAGGTGATTTTGGCATGTCCGGCAGGTGGTTCCGGTGAGTCGAGCAGGTGATTCTGACATGCTCGGCAGGTGGTTCAGGCGTGTCCGGCAGCTGGTTCCGGTCTGTCCGGGATGTGGTCCCGGGGTGTCCGCCATGAGGTTGTGGTGTAGCTGGCAAGTGATTTTGCCGTGTCTGGTAGGTGGTTCCGGCGAGTCGAGCAGGTGGTTCCGGCGAGCTCCGGAGGTGCTTCCGGCGTTTCCAGAACGTGGTTCTGGCACGTCTCAGAGGCGGTTCCGGCATGCCCAGCAGGTGATTCCGGAGTGTCCGGCAAGTGGTTCTGGCGCAGCTGGCAGGTGATTTTGGCGTGTCCCGTAGGTGGGTCCTACGTGGTTCCGGCGTGCTCGGTAGGTGGTTCAGGCGGGTCCGGCAAGTGGTTCCAGGCTGTCCGGGAGGTGGCTCCGGCATGTCCGGCACGTGGTCCTGGCACGTCTGAGAGGTGGTTCCAGCATGCCAGGAAAGTGATTCCGGAATGGCTGCCAAGTGGTTCTGACGAGCCAGCGGGTGATCTTGTGGTGTCTGGCAGGTGGTTCCGGCGAGTCGAGCAGGTGGGACCGGCATGCTCGGCATTTGTTTCCAGTCTCTCCTGTAGGTGGTTTTGGCGTGTCCGGCACGTGGTCCTGGCATGTCTGAGAGGTGGTTCTGCCATGCCAGACAATTGATTCCGGACTGTCTGCCACGTGGTTCTGGCACGTCTGAGAGGTGGTTCCAGCATGCCCGGCAGGTGATTCTGGAGTGTCCGCCAAGTGGTTTTGGCGTAGCCGTCAGGAGATTATGCCGTGTCCGGCAGGTGGTCCCGGCGTGCTCGGCAGGTGGTTCAGGCAGGTCCGGCAGGTGGTTCCGGTCTGTCCGAGTGGTGCTTCCGGCGTTTCCAGCACATGGTTCCGGCACGTCTGAGACCTGGTTCTATCATGCCCCGCAGGTGATTTCAGATAGTCCGCCACGTGGTTCTGGCCTAGCAGGCAGTTGACTTTGGCATCTCCGGCAGGTGGTTCCTGCGAGTCGAGCAGGTGGTTCCGGCGTTCCTGGCAGGTGCATCCGGTGTCTCTGGCACATGGTTCAGGCATGTCTGAGAGGTGGTTCCAGCATGCCTGGCAGGTGATTCTGCAGTGTCCACCAAGTGGTTATGGCATAGCCGGCAGGTGATTTTGCCGTGTTAGGCATGTGGTTCCGGCCAGTCGAGCAGGTGGTTCCAGCGTGCTAGGCAGGTGGTTCAGGCATGTCCAGCAGGTGGTTCTGGTCTGTCCGGGAGGTGCTTCTGCCGTGTCCGGCACATGGTTCCGGCACGTCTGAGACGTGGTTCTATCATGCCCGGCAGGTGATTCCAGAGAGTCTGCCAAGTGGTTTTGGCATAGCCGGCAGGTGATTTTGGAGTGTTCGGCAGGTAGTTCTAGGTGTGTATCAGGTGGTTCCCGCATGCTCAGCAGGTGATTCCGGAGTGTCCGAGATGTGCTTCTGGCACGTCTGAGAGGTGGTTCCTGCATGCCCGGCAGGTGATTCCGGAGTGTCTGGCAAGTGGTTCTGGCGTAGTCGGCAGGTGATTTTGGCGTGTCTGGCAGGTGATTTTGATGTGTCCGGCAGGTGTTTCTGGAGAGCTGTTCAGGTGGTTCCGGCGTGTTCGACAGGTGATTCCGACGTGTCCGGCAGGTGGCTCCGGTCTGTCCAGTAGGGGGTTCCGGCGTGTCCCGCACGTGGTTCTGGTACGTCTGAGACATGGTTCCCGCATGCCCAGCAGGTGATTCTGTACTGTCCGCCAGTACAGTGTGGTTCTTGCACTTCTGAGAGGTGATACCAGCATGGCCGGCAGGTGATCCCAGAGTCCTCCAAGTGGTTCTGGCCTAGCCTGCAGGGGATTTTGGCGTGTCTGGCAGGTGGTTCTGCCCTGCTTGGCAGGTGGTTCATGCAGGTCCGGTAGGTGGTTCCTGTCTGTCCGGGAGATGCTTCCAGGGTGTCCAGCACGTGTTTCTGGTGCGTCTGAGAGGTGGTTCCAGCATGCCTGGGCAGTGATTCCGGAGTGTCCACCAAGTGGTTCTGGCTTAGCCGGCTGGTTATTTTGGCGTGTCCGGCAGATGGTTCCGGCGAGTCGAGCAGGCAGTTCTGGAGTGCTCGCCCGGTGGTTCAGACGTGTCCAACAGGTGGTTCCGGTCTGTACAGAAGGTGGTTCGGCGTGTCTGACACATGGTTCTGGCACATCTAAAGGGGTTTCCGGCAGGCCTGACAGGTGATTCCGGAGTGTCTGCCAAGTGGTTCTGGCGTGGCTGGCAGGTGATTTGAGAGTGTCCGTCAAGTGGTTCTGACATAGCCTGCCTGTGGTTCTGGCGTGCTTAGCAGGTGATCCAGGCATGTCCGGCAGGTGATTCTGGCATTTCTCAGATGTCTGCCAAGTGGTTCTGGCATAGCCGGCAGGTGGTTCAGGCGTGTCCGGCAGATGGTTCCCGACTCTCTGGGAGGTGGTTCCTGCGTGTCTGGCACATGGTTCTGGCATGTCTTAGATGTGGTTCTGACACGCCTGGCAGGTGATTCCGGAGTGTCCGCCAAGTGGTTCTGGCATAACCGGCAGGTGATTTTGGCATGTCCGGCAGCTTGTTCCGGTTAGTCGAGCTGGTGTTTCCGGCCTGCTCGCCAGGTTCTTCCAGTGTCTCCGGCATGTGGTTCTGGCACATCTGAGAGGTGGTTCCGGCATGCCCAGCAGGTGATTCAGGAGTGTCAGGCAAGTGGTTCTGGCATATCCGGCTGCTGATTTTGGCGTGTCCAGCCGGGGGCTCCGGCGAGTCGAGCATGTGGTTTGTGCAAGCTTGGCAGGTGCTTCCAGTGTCTCCAGCACATGGTTCTGGCACGTCTGAGAGGTGGTTCTGGCATGCCCAGCACGTGTTTCCGGATTGCCCACTAAGTGGTTCTGCTGTAGCCGGCAGGTGATTTTGCCGTGTCCGGTAGGTGGGTCCCGGGAGTCGAGAAGGTGGTTCCGGCATGCTCGGCAGGTGCTTCCAGCGACTCCAGCGCATGTTTCTGGCACATCTGAGAGGTTGTTCCGGAATGCCTGGCAAGTGATTCCGGAGCATCCGGCAAGTGGTTCTGGCACAGCCGGGATGTGATTTTGGCATATCCGGTAAGTGGGTCCTGTGAGTCAAGCAGGTGGTTCTGGCTTGCTCAGCAGGTGCTTTTGGCGTCTCTGGCACGTGTTTTTGGCACGTCGGACAGGTGGTTCCAGCATGCCCCACAGGTCATTCTGCAGGGTCCGGCAAGTTGTTCTGGCATAGGGGGCAGGTGATTTTGGCATGTCTGGCAGTTGGTTCCTGCGAGTCGAGCAGGTAGGTCCAGCGTGCTCGGCAGGTGGTTCTGGCGTGTCCGGCAGGTGGTTCCAGACTGTCCGGTAGGTGGTTCCGGCGTGTACGGCAAGTGGTTCTGGTACGTCTGAGAGGTGGTTCCCGCATGTGCGGCAGGTGATTCTGGACTGTCAGCCACGTGGTTCTCGCAGGTCTTAGAGGTGGTTCCGGCACACCTGGCAGGTGATTCCGGAGTGTCCGACAAGTGGTTCTGGCGCAGCTGGCATGTGATTTTGGCATGTCCGGTAAGTGGGTCCTGCAAGTCGAGCAGTTGGTTCCTGCATGCTCGGCAGGTGGTTCTGGCGTGTCCGGCAGGTGGTTCCATTGTGCCTGGTAGGTCATTCCGGCGTGTCTGGCACGTGGTTCTGGCACGTCTGAGAGGTGTTTCCGGCATGCCCGGCAGGTGATTCCAGAGTGTCTGCCAAGTCGTTCTGGCGTAGCCAGCAGGTGATTTTGGCATGTCCGGCAGGTGGTTCTGGGGAGTGGATCAGGTGGTTCCGGCATACTCAGCAGGTGGTTCCAGCGTGTCCAGCACATGGTTCTGGCACGTCTGAGAGGTGGTTCCGGCATGCCTGACAGGTGATCCTGGAGAGTCCTCCAAGTGGTTCTGCCGTAGCCCGCAGGTGATTTTGGCATGTCCGACAGGTGGTTCCGGTGTGCTCGAAAGGTGGTTGAGGCAGGTCCGGCAGGTTGTTCTGGTCTGTCCTGGAGGTGGTTCCGGCGTGTAAGGCACATGTTCCGGCACATATGAGAGGTGGTTCTGGCATGCCCGGCAGGTGATTCCAGAGATTCCACCAAGTGGTTCTGGCATAGCCGACAGTTGATTTTCGTGTGTCCAACAGTTGGTTCTGGCGAGTCAAGCAGGTGGTTCTGGGTTGCTTGGCAGGTGGTTCAGGTGGGTTCGGCACGTGGTTCTGTTCTGTCCGGGAGGTGGTTCCGGCATGTCCGGCACGTGGTTCTGGCACGTCAGAGAGGTTGTGCTGGCATGCACTGCAGGTGATTCCGTAGTGTCCGGCAAGTGGTTCTGGTGTAGCCAGAAGGTGATTTTGGCGTGTCCGGCAGGTGGTTGTGGGGAGTGGATAAGGTGGTTCCGGCATGCTCGCCAGGTGCTTCTGGAATCTCTGGCATGTGGTTTTGGCACTTCTTAGAGGTGGTTCCAGCATGCCCGGCAGGTGATTCCATAGAGACCGCCATGTGGTTCAGGCCTAGCTGGCAGGTGATTTTGGCGTGTCCAACAGGTGGTTCCGGCGAGTGGAGCAGGTGGTTCCGGCGTGCTCGGCAGGTGCATCCACTGTCTCTGGCATGTGGTTCTGGCATGTCTTAGAGGTGGTTCCAGCATGCCAGGCAGGTGATTCCGGAGTGCCCTGCAAGCGGTTCTGGCATAGCCGGCAGGTGATTTTGGCATGTCCGGCAGGTGTGTCCGGCGATTCAAGCAGGTGGTTGAGGCAGGTCCGGCAGTTGGTTCTGGTCTGTCTGGGAGGTGGTTCCGGCGTGTCCAGCACGTAGTTCTGGCACGTCCGAGATGTTGTGTCAGCATGCCCAGCACGTGATTCAGGCTTGTCTGGCAAGTCATTCTGGTGCAGCCGGCATGTGATTTTGGCGTGTCTGGCAGGTGGTTCTGGTGAGTCGATCAGGTGGTTACGGCATGCTCGGCAGGTTCTTCTGGCATCTCCGGCACGTGGTTTGGCACGTCTGAGAGGTTGTGCCGGCATGCCAGGCAGCTGATTCCGAAGTGTCCACCAACTGGTTTTGGCATAGCCGGCACGTGATTTTGGTGTGTCAGGCAGGTGGTTCCGCTGAGTCAAGCAGGTGGTTCCGGCGAACTCGGCAGGTGCTTCCGGCCTCTCCGGCACGTGGTCCTGGCACGTCTGAGAGGTGGTTCCGGCATGCCCGGCAGGTGATTCTGGAGTTTCTGACCAGTGGTACTGGCGTAGCCGGCTGGTTATTTTGGCATGTATGGCAGGTGGTTTCTGTGAGTGGAGGAGGTGGTTCTTGCGTTCTCGGGAGATGGTTCAGGCTTGTCCGGCAGGTGGTTCCGGTCTGCACGCGATGTGGTTCCGGCATGTCCAGCACATGGTTCTGGCACGTCTAAGACGTGGTTCTGGCATGCAAGGCAGGTGATTCCATAGCATCCGCCCAGTGGTTCTGGCGTAGCCGGCATGTGATTTTTGGGTGTTCAGCAGGTTGTTCTGGCGAGTCGAACAGGTGGTCCCGGCAAGCTCGGCAGGTGGTTAAGGCTTGTCCAGAAGGTGGTTGCCATCTGTGCGGGAGGTGGTGCCGGTGTATCCAGCACGTGCTTCCGGCATGTCTGAGAGGTTGTGCCGGCATGCCCGGCAGGTGATTCCGCAGTGTCCGCCACGTGGTACTGGTGTAGCTGGCAGGTGATTTGGCGTGTCCAGCAGGTGGTTCTGGGGAGTGGATCAGGTGGTTCCGGCATGCCCGGCAGGTGATTCTGGAGTGTCCGTCAAGTGATTCTGGCATAGCCAGCTGTTGATTTTGGATTGTCCGACAGGTGGCTCCAGCGAGTCGAACAGGTGGTTCCGGTGTGCTCGGCAGGTGGTTCAAGCAGGTCCAGAAGGTGGTTCCAGTGTGTCCAGGAGGTGGTTCCAGCGTGACCGGCGGGTGATTCCATAGAGTCCACCACGTGGTTTTGGCCTAGACGGCAGGTGATTTTGGTGTGTCCAGCAGGTGGCTCCGGCGAGTCGAGCAGATGGTTCCGGCATGCTCAGCAGGTGGTTCAAGTCTGTTCAGGACGTGGTTCAGACGTGTCTGGCACGTGATTCTGGTACGTCTTACAGGTGTTTCCGGCATGCCCAGCAGGTGACGCCGGACCATCCGCCACATGTTTCTGGCATACCCGGCAGGTGATTTTGACGTTTCCGTTAGGTGGTTACAGTGAGTCGAGCAGGTGGTTCCAGCGAATCGAGCAGGTGGTTCCAGCGTGCTCGGCATGTGCTTCTGGTGTCACTGTCACGTGGCTCTGGCATGTCTGAGAGGTGGTTCAGGCATGCCTGGCAGGTGATTCTGGAGTTTCCACCAAGTAGTTTTGGCATAGCTGGCAGGTGATTTTGGCGTGTCCGGCAGGTGGTTGCAGCAAGCCGAACAGTTGATTCCGACATGCTCGGCAGGTGGTTCAGGCGTTTCCAGCAGCTGGTTCTGGTCTGTCCGGGACGTGGTCCCAGGGTGTCCGCCATGAGGTTGTGGTGTAGATGGCAAGTGATTTTGGCGTGTCTGGTAGGTGCTTCCGGTGAGTCGAGCAGGTGGTTCCGGCAAGCTCGGGAGGTGGTTCAGGTGTGTCAGGCAAGTTCTGTTGTGTCCGGTAGGTGGTTCCAGCGTGTCCAGCATGTGGTTCTGGCACGTCTGAGAGGGGGTTATGGCATGCTCAGCAGGTGATTCTGGAGTGTCCGACAAGTGGTTCTGGCGCAGCCGGCAGGTGATTTGGGCATGTCCATCAGGTGGCTCCAGCGAGTCAAGCAGATGGTTCTGGCGTGCTCAGCAGGTGGTTGAGGCGTGTCAGGCAGGTGGTTCCATTGTGTCCGGTAGGTGGTTCCGGCGTGTCCAGCACGTGGTTCTGGCACATCTGAGAGGTGGTTCCGGCACGCCTGGCAGGTGATTCCGGAGTGTCTGCCGAGTGGTTTTTGGCATAGGTGGCAGGTTATATTGGTGTGTCCAGCAGGTGGTTCTGGGGAGTGGATCAGGTGTTTCCGGCATACTCGGCAGGTGTTTCCGGCGTGTCCGGCACATGGTTCTGGCACGTCTGTGAGGTGGTTCCGGGATGCCCTGCAGGTGATCCTGGAGAGTCCTCCAAGTGGTTCTGGCGTAGCCTACAGGTGTTTTGGTGTGTCCAGCAGGTGGTTCTGGCGAGTCGAGCAGGTGGTTAAGGCGTGCTCGGCAGGTAGTTCCAGCGTGGCCGGCAGGTGGTTCCAGTCTGTCCACTACGTGTTTCCAGCTTTTCCAGCACGTGCTTCTGGTACGTCTGAGAGGTGGTTCCAGCATGGCTGGCAGGTTATTCCGGACTGTCCCCGAGGTGGTTCTGGCATAGCTGGCAGTTGATTTTGGCCTGTCCGGCAGGTGGTTCCGGCGAGTCGAGCAGGTGGTTCCGGCGTGTCTGGCAGGTGGTTCTATTCTGTCCAGTAGGTCGTTCCGGCATGTCTGGCACGTGCTTCTGGCTCATCTGAGAGGTGGTTCCTGCATGACCGGCAGTTGATTCTGGAGTGTCCGCCATGTGGGTCTGGCATACCCGGCAGTTAATTTTGGTGTGTCAGGTAGGTGGTTCCGGCGATTCGAGCAGGTGGTTCCAGCGTGCTTGGCAGGTGGTTCACACGGGTCTGGCTGGTGGTTTCTGTGTTTTCGGGGTGTGATTCTGGCATCTCATGCACATGGTTCTGGCACGTCTGAGAGGTGGTTCCGGCATTCACGGCACGTGATTCCAGATTGTCCATCAAGTGGTTCTGCCATAGCTGGCAGGTTATTTTGGCGTGTCCGGCAGGTGGCTTCTGGGAGTCGAGCAGGTGGTTCCGGCATTCTCGGCAGTTGCTTCCAGCGACTCCAGCATGTGTTTCTGGCATGTCTGAGAGGTGGTTCCGGCATGCCCAGCAGGTGATTCCGGAGTGTCCGAGAAGTGGTTCTGGTGTAGCGGGCATGTGATTTTGGCGTGTCCGGCAGGTGGGACCGGTGAGTCAAGCAGGTGGTTCCGGCGAGTGTTTCCTGTGGTTCCGGTCTGTCTGGGAGATGGTTCCGGCCTGTCCGGCACGTGCTTCTGGCACTTCTGAGAGGTTGTGCTGGCATGCCTGGCAGGTGACTCTGGAGTGTCCGCCAAGTGTTTCTGGCATAGACGGCAGGTGATTCTGGCGTGTCTGGCAGGTGGTTCTGTGGAGTGGGTCAAGAACTTCCCGCATTCTCGGCAGGTGCTTCTGCCGTCTCTGGCATGTCATTGTGGCACCTCTGAGACGTGATTCCAGCATGCCTGGCAGGTGATTCTGGAGTGCCCGACAAGTGGTTGTGGCATAGCCGGCTGGTGATTTTGGCATGTCTGGCAGGTGGTTCTGGCGAGTCAAGCAGGTGGTCCAAGCATGTCTGGCAGGTGGTTCCGGTCTGTCCTGGTGGTGGTTCACGTGTATCCGGCACATGCTTCTGGCACGTCTGAGAGGTTGTGCCATCATGCCCAAAACATTATTCCGGCTTGTACGCAAAGTGGTTCTGACGTAGCCGGCAGGTGCTTCCAGCGAGTCTGGCAGGTGGCTCCGTTCTGTCCGGTAGGTCATTCCGTCATGTCCGGCACGTGCTTCTGGCATGTCTGAAAGGTGGTTCTGGCATGCCTGGCAGGTGATTCCAGAGTGTCCGGAAAGTGGTTCTCATGTAGCCAGCACGTGATTTTGGCGTGTGAGGTTGCTGGTTCTAGTGAGTCGAGCAGGTGGTTCCGGCATGCTCCGCACGTGGTTCAGGTGTTTCTGGCAGGTGGTTCTGGGCTGTCTGGGAGGTGGTTCTGGAGAGCCGAGCAGGTGGTTCTGGAGTTTTTGGCATGTCATTCTGGTGTGTCCGGCAGGTGGTTCCGGTGTGTCCGGCACGTGGTTCTGGCGTGTCTTACAGGTGGTTGCGGCATGCCTGGCAGGTGGTTCCCGAGTGTCCGACAAGTGGTTCTGGCATAGCCGACAGGTGATTTTGGCTTGTCCAGCAGGTGGTTCCAGTGAGTCGAACAGGTGGTTCCGGAGTGCTCGGCAGGTGGTTCCGGTCTGTCTGGGAGGTGGTGCCGGTGTGTCCGGCACGTGGTTCTGGCATGTCTAAGACGTTGTTCCGGCATTCCCTGCAGGTGATTCTGGAGTGTCTGCCATGCTGTTCTGGCATAGCCGGCAGGTGATTATGGCGTGTCCGGCACGTGGTTCCACCAAGTCGAGTGTGTTATTCTGGCGTGCTCGGCATGTGCTTCTGGTCTGTTTGGGAGGTGGTTCCGGCGTGTCAGGCATGTGGTTGTGATACGTTTGAGAGGTGGTTCCTGCATGCCCGCCGGTGATTCTAGAGTGTCCGCCCAGTGGTTCTGGCATAGCCTGCAGGTGATTTTGGTATGTCTGGCAGGTGGTACCGCCGAGTTGACTAGGTGGTTCTGGCATGCTCGGCAGGTGGTTCCGGTGTGTCCGGCAGGTGGTTCTGGCCTGTCCGGGGGATGGTTCCGGCATGTCCAGAACGTGGTTCTGGCACGTTTGAGAGGTGCTTCGGGCATGCCCGTCAGGTGGTTCCTGGGTGTCTGCCAAGTGGTTCTGGCATCACCGGCAGGTTATTTTGGCGTGTCCGGCAGGTCTTTCCTGCTTTTTGGGCTCGTGGCTCAGGCTTGTAAGACAGGTTTTGGTGGCATTTCTGGCCCCCGGTTCTGACATACTCTGCAGGTGGTTTCAGTGTTTCTGGCACCTGTTTGCGGCATATCCATCAGGTGTTTCCAATGTGTTGGAATGTCGTTGTGCTACGTTTGGAATCTGGTTCCGTCGTGTATGTTGTGTGCGGCTGGCATGTTGAAGAGATGGTTCTGCAGTGTCAGAATCGTTCCACTGTGTCCGGCAGGTGGTTACAGGTGGTTCTGGCATGCAACGTGGGTGCTTCTGGTGTGCCTGTTGGGTCGTTCTGGCATGAATGTCTGGTTCTTTGAGAGTGTGCAGACGGTGTTTTTGGCATGTCTTCCGGGGTTTTCTGGCATCTAAGGGGCATGATTCCTTTTTATACGTCAGGTGAGTTTGTTCTCAACTTCCTAAAGAGACGGAAGAAAGATGGTCTGTGGCTTGTCACCCGTTGAGGGGTGGAGCCAATGCATTGTGCATTCCACCTCTAGAGCAATGGAGGGCAAGACTGAGAGGAAAGGGGGCTTTCTGACATAGGTGCTTTCTGACACTCTCTCCACCAGTGCTCAACTGTTGTTGGTGAAATGCGTATTGTCTCTCTCCTGCTAAACACATGGTTGCACAATCATTTGGGACTCAGCCCAGTTGCTTAAGGGGAAGATGTAGGCATTTCGTCTGAGCCAGGTTGGCAAGGTGGAATTGCGGCAGAAGCAGAAGGTCTAAAGCTACGAGTTAAGGGCTGGGAAGAAATGTCATTTGAGCTGCCTTTGTATGAGAAGTTCCTGGTCTCCTGTAACAGGACTGTGGAAAGAGAGTTGTTTGTCAGCTTCCTAAAGAGCTGTAGGCAAGACAGTTTATGGCTTGTCTCCCATTGAAGGATGGAGGCAGTGCTTTGTGCCTTCCACCTCTAGAGCAATGGAGGGCACGGCTGAGAGTAAAGGGCCCTTTCTGACATTGGTGCTTTCTGACACTCCCCCAACCATTGCTCAAGGGCGGTTGGTTAAAAGCCTATTCTCTCTCCTACTAAGCAGGTGGAACCACAATCATTCAGACCTCGTCCCCATTTCTTAAGGGGAAGTTGTAGGCATTTGGTCTGAGCCGGGTTGACAAGGTGGAAATGTGGCACCTGCAGATGTTCCAGATAGTCGAGTGAAGTGCTGGAAGAAACGGCGTTCAGCTGCCTTTGTATGACATTTTCCCTGGACGCTCTAAGAGCACTATGGAATGCGAGCTCTTTCTCAGCATCCTAAAGAGCTGGACGCAAGAAGGTTTGTGGTTCGTCTGCCATTGAGGGGTGGAGCCAGAGCCGGTGCATTGTGCCTTCTTCCTCTAGAGCAATTCAGGGCACGGCTGAGATCAAAGGGACCTTTCTGACATAGGTGCTTTCTGACAGTCTCTCCACCAGTGCACAATCGTGATGTGTAAAAAGTCTATTGTCTCTCTCCTCTTAAGCATGTGGAAGCACAGTCATATGGGCCTCGTCCCCGTTGCTGAAGGGGAAGATGTAGGCATTTCGTCAGAGCCCCGTTGGCAAGGTGGAAATGTGGCAGAAACAGAAGTTCCAAATCGGTGAGTTAAGGGCTGGAAAGAAATGGCGTTTCAGCTGCCTTTGTATGAGATGTTCCATGGACGCTGTAAGATCACTGTTGAAAGCGAGTTCCTTCTCAGCTTCCTAAAGAGATGGAAGCAAGGTGGTCTGTGGCTTGTCGCCCCTTGGGGGTGGAGCCAGTGCATTGTGCATTCCACGTCTAGAGCAATGGAGGGGTCTTTCTGACATAGCTGCTTTCTGACACTCTCCCCAGCAGTGCACAATGGTGGTTGAAAAAAGGCGTGCAGTCTATCGCCTCCTAAGCACGTGGACGCTCAATCACTTGGGACTCAGCCCAGTTGCTTAAGGGGAAGATGTAGACATTTCGTCTGAGGCAGGTTAGCAAGGTGCAATTGTGGCAGAAGCAGAAGTTCGAAAGTGGCGAGTTAAGGGCTGGCAAGAAAGGCCGTTTGACCTGCATTTCTATGACAGTTTCCCCGGAGGCGGTTCCCGGGAGTCGAGCAGGTGTTTCCAGCATGCTCAGCGGGTGGTTCCAGTCTTTCACGGAAGTGGTCCAGGGCGTCCAGCACGTGGTTCTGGCACATCTGAGGGGCGGTCCTGGCATGAACGGCAGGTTATTCTGGGGTGTCGGCCAAGTGGTTCTGGCGTAGCCGGCAGGTGATTTTGGGGTGTCTGGCAGGTGGTTACAGCGAGTGGAGCAGGTGGTTCCAGCGTGCTCGTAAGTTGCTTGAGGCATGTCCAGAAGGTGGTTCCGGTCAGTCTGGGAGGTGGTTCCAGCGTGTCTGTCTCGTTTTTCAGGCACGTCTGAGGTGTGGTTCTGGCATGCACGTCAGGTGATTCCAGAGAGTCCGCCAATTGGTTCTGGGGTAGTCGGCATGTGATTGGGACGTGTCCGGCAGCTGCTTCCAGCAAGTCGAGCAGGTGACTCCGGCGTGCTGTGCAGGTGCTCCCGGTATCTTTGGCATGTTGTGCTGGCATGTCTGAGAGCTGGTTCTGGCATGCCCAGCAGGTGATTCAGGCGTGTCCGACAAGTGGTTCGGGCGTAGCCGGCAGGTGACTTTGCGTGTCCAGCAGTAGTTCCGGTGTGCTCGGCAGGCGCTTCCGGCGTGTCCGGCATGTGCTTCTGGCACGTCTGAGAGGTGGTTCCCGCATGCCCAGCAGGTGATTCCAGACTGTCCGCCACGTGGTTCTGGCACATCTGAGAGGTGATACCAGCATGCCCGGCAGGTGATCCCGGAGAGTCCTCCAAGTGGTTCTGGCCTAGCCTGCAGGTGATTTTGGCTTGTAGGGCAGGTGGTTCCGGCATGCTCGGCAGGTGGTTCAGGCATGTCAGGTAGGTGGTTCCCGTCTGTCCGGGAGGTGGTTCTGGCGTGTCCGGAACGTGGTTCCGGCACATCTGACAGGTGGTGCTGACATGTCCGGCAGGTGATTCCGGATTGTCCAGCAAGTGGTTCTAGCTTAGCCGGCATGTGATTTTGGCGTGTCCAGCAGGTGGGTCCTGGGAGTCGAGCAGGAGGTTACGTCGGGCTTGGCAGGTGGTTCCAGTGTGTTAAGGACGTGGTTCTTATGTGTCCGGCACATGCTTCTGATACGTCTGAGAGTTGGGTCCGGCATGCCCGGCAGATGATTCAGGTCTGTCCGCACGTGGTTCTGGCATAGCCAGCAGGTGATTTTGGCGTGTCCGGTAGGTTCTTCTGGCGTGCTCAGCAGGTGGTTCAGGCGTGTCCGGCAGGTGGTACCAGTCTGTCCAGGACGTGGTTCCAGTGTGTCCGGCACGTGGTTCTGGTACGTCTGAGAGGTGGTTCCTGCATGCCCAGCAGGTGATTCTGGACTGTCCGCCAGGTGGTTCTCGCATAGCCAACGTTGATATTGGCGTGCTCGGCAGGTGGTTCCGGCGTGTCTGGCAGGTGGTTCCAGTCTGTCCAGTACGTGTTTCCAGCTTGTCCGGCACGTGGTTCTGGTACGTCTGAGAGGTGGTTCTGGCATGCCCTGCAGGTGGTTCCGGAGTGTCCGGCAAGTGGTTCTGGCATAGCTGGCTGGTGATTTTGGCATGTCCAGCAGGTGGCTCCAGCGAGTCGAGCAGGTTGTTCTGGCGTGCTCTGCAGGTGGTTCAGGCGGGTCCGGCAGGTGTTTCCGGTCTGTCCAGTAGGTGATTCTGGCGTGTCCGGCATGTGGTTCTGGCACATCTGAGAGGTGGTTCCGGCATGCCTGGCAGGTGATTCCATAGAGTCCGCCAGGTTGTTCTGGCCTAGCTGGCAGGTGATTTTGGCATCTCCGGCAGGTGGTTCCGGCGAGTCGAGCAAGAGGTTCCGGTGTTCTCGGCAGGTGCATCCGGTGTCTCTGGAACGTGGTTCTGGCACGTCTGAGAGGTGGTTCCTGCATGCCTGGCAAGTGATTCTGGAGTGTCCGCCAAGTGGTTCTGGCATAGCCGGCAGGTGATTTTGCCGTGTCTGTCATGTGGTTCTGGTGACTCGAGCAGGTGGTTCCAGCCTGCTCGGCAGGTGGTTCAGGTGGGTCCGGCAGGTGGTTCTGGTCTGTCCTGGAGGTGGTTCTGGCATGTCCCGCATGTGCTTCTGGCACGTCTGAGAGGTGGCTCCGGCATGCCCGACAGGTGATTCTGGAGTGTCCGGCAAGTGAATCTGGCATAGCCGGCAGGTGATTTTGGCATGTCCCACAGGTGGTTCTGACGATTCAAGCAGGTGCTTCCAGCTAGCTCAGCAGGTGCTTCTGGCGTCTCCGGCAAATGATTTTGGCACATTTGAGAGGTGGGTCCGGCATTCCCGGCAGGTGATTCTGGAAAGTTCAGCAAGTGATTCTGGCATAGCCAGCAGGTGATTTTTGCATGTCCGGCAGGTGGGTCCTGCGAGTCGAGCAGGTGGTTCCGGCGTGCTCAGCAGGTGGTTCAGGAGGGGCCAGCAGGTGGTTCGAGTCTCTCCAGGACGTGGTTCCAGTGTGTCCGGCATGTGGTTGTGGTACATCTAAGAGGTGGTTACGTCATGCCCTCAGGTGATTCCGAGTGTCCGCCAAGTGGTTCTGGCATAGCCGACAGGTGATTTTGGCGTGTCCGGCAGGTGGGCCTGGCAAGTCAAGCAGATGGTTCCTGCGAGTTTGGCAGTTGGTTCCAGTCTGTCCTGGAGGTGGTTCCAGTATGTCCAGCACGTGCTTCTGGCACGTCTGAGAGGTTGTGCTGGCATGCCTTGCAGGTGATTCCGGAGTGTCCGGCAATTGTTTCTGGTGTAGCCAGCAGTTGATTTTGCTGTGTCCGGCAGGTGGTTCCCGAGAGTCGAGCAGGAGGCTCCGGCGTGCTCGGCAGGTGCTTCCGGAGTCTCCAGCACGTGGTTCTGTCATGTCTGAGAAGTGGTTCCGGCATGCCCGGCAGGTGATTCCAGAGTGTCCGGCAAGTGGTTCTGTCGTAGCCGACACGTGATTTTGGCGTGTCTGGCAGGTGGGTTGCGCGAATCAGGCGGGTGGTTCTGGCGAGTTTTGCAGTTGGTTCCGGTCTGTCCTGGAGGTGGTTCCGGCGTGTCCGGCACGTGCTTCAGGCACGTCTGAGAGGTTGTGCTGGCATGCCCGGCAGGTGATTCCGGAATCTCCAGTAAGTGGTTCTGGTGTAGCCGGCAGGTGGCTCCGGCGAATCAAGCAGGCGGCTGCAGCATCCTCAGCAGCTGATTCCGGCATCTAGGCATGCGGTTCTGGAACATCTGAGAGGTGGTTCCGGCATGCCCGGCAGGTGATTCCGGAGTGTCCGGCAAGTGGTTCTGGTGTAGCCGGCAGGTGATTTTGGCATGTCCGGCAGTTGGTCCTGCGAGTTGAGCAGGTGGTTCCGGCGTGCTAAGCAGGTGGTTCAGGCGGGGCCGGCAGGTGGTTCCAGTTTCTCCGGGACGTGGTTCCAGGGTGTCCGGTATGGGGTTGTGTTACGTCTAAGAGGTGGTTCCAGCATGCCCGACAGGTGATTCCGGATTGTCCATTCAGTGGTTCTGCCGTAGCCAGCAGGTGATTTTGGGGTGTCCGGCAGGTGAGTCCTGTGGTTCAAGCAGGTGGTTCTGCCATGCTTGGCAGGTGCTTTCAGAGACTCCAGCACGATTTTCTGGCACGCTGAGAGGTGGTTCCGGCATGTCCAGCAGGTGATTCTGGAGTGTCCATCAAGTGGTTCTGGCGTAGCCGGCTGGTAATTTTGGCATGTCCAGCATGTGGCTCCGCCGAGTCGAGCAGGTGGTTCCGGCATGCTCATCAGGTGGTTCAGGCCGTTCCGGCAGGTGGTTCCGGTCTGTTCAGGTGGTGGTTTCGGCGTGACTGGCACGTGGTCCTGGCACGTCTGAGATGTGGTTCCAGCATGCCAGGAAAGTGATTCCGGAATGGCTGCTAAGTGGTTCAGGCGTGCCGACAGGTGATCTTGGTGTGTCTGGCAGGTGGTTCCGGTGAGTCGAGCAGGTGGTTGTGGCATTCTCGGCATGTGGTTCAGGTGGGTCCAGCAGTTGGGTCCAGTCTGTCCGGGTGGTCGTTCCGGTGTGGGCAGAACATGGTTGTGGCACGTCTGAGAGGTGGTTCCAGCATGCCCAACAGGTGATCCTGGAGAGACCTCCAAGTGGTTCTGGTGTAGCCAGCAGGTGATTTTGGCGTGTCCGCAGGTGGTTCTGGCAAGTCGAGCAGGTGGTTACGATGAGTCTGGCAGGTGGTTCTGGTCTGTCCGGGAGGTGTTTCCGGCATGTCCCACACGTGCTTCTGGCACGTCTGAGAGGTGGTTCCGGCATGCACAGCAGGTGATTCCAGATTGCCCATCAAGTGGTTCTGCCATAGCCGGCAGGTGATTTTAGTGTGTCCTGCAGGTGTGTCCTGTGAGTCGAGCAGGTGGTTCCTGCGGGCTCGGCAGGTGCTTTCAGAGACTGCAGCACGTTTTTCTGGCACGCTGAGAGGTGGTTCCGGCATGCCCAGCAGGTGATCCTGGAGAGTCCTCCAAGTGGTTCTGGCGTAGCCGGCTGGTGATTTTGGCGTGTTCGGCAGGTGATTCCTGCGAGTTGAGAAGGTGGTTCTGGTGAGCTCCGCAGGTTCTTCCAGAGTCTCCAGCACGTGGTTGTGGCAGGTATGAGAAGTGGTTCCAGCATGCCCGACAGGTGATTCCAGAGTTTCCGATAAGTTGCTCTGGTGTAGCCGGCATGTGATTTTGGCATGTCCGGTAAGTGGGTCCTGCGAGTCAAGCAGGTGTTTGTGGCGTGCTTGGCAGGTGGTTCAGGCAGGTCCAGCAGGTGGTTCCAGCCCGTCCGGCACGTGATTCCGGCATGACTGAGAGGTGGTTCTCTCATGCCCAGCAGGTGATTCCGGATTGCACAAGTGGTTCTGGCGTAGCCGGCAGGTGATTTTGGCGTTTCCGGCTGGTGATTCTGGCGATTCGAGCAGGTGCTTCCAGCAACCTCGGCAGGTGCTTCCAGCGTGCCTGGCACGTGATTCCAGCATGTCTGAGAGGTGGTTCTGGCATGCCCGGCAGCTGATCCCGGAGAGTCCTCCAAGTAGTTCTGGTATAGACTGCAGGTGATTTTGGCATGTCTGGCAGGTGGTTCTGGCATGCTCGGCAGGTGGTTCAGGCAGGTCCGGTAGGTGGCTCCAGTCTGTCCGGGAGGTGGTTCCGGCGTGTCCGGCATGTGGTTCCGGCACATCTGACAGGTGGTTATGGCATGTCCGGCAGGTGATTCCGGATTGTCCACCAAGTGGTTCTGGCGTAGCCGACAGGTGATTTTGGCGTGTCCCACAGGTGGTTCTGACGTTTTGAGCAGGTGCTTCTGGCTAGCTCGGCAGGTGCTTCTGGCATCTCCGGCACTTGATTTGGGCACATTTGAGAGGTGGGTCTGGCATTCCCGGCAGGTGATTCCGGAATGGCCGGCAAGTGGTTCTGGCATAGCCAGCAGGTGATTTTTGCATGTCCGGCAGGGGGGTCCTGAGAGTCGAGCAGGTGGTTCCTGCATGCTCGGGGCGTGGTTCAGGCGTGTCCGGCAGGTGGTTCCGTTGTGTCCGGTAGGTGGTTCCGGCGTCTCCGGCACGTGTTTCTGGCACGTCTGACAGGTGGTTCCAGCATGCCCGACAGGTGACTCTGCAGTGTCTTGCAAGTTTTTCTGGTGTAGGCGGCAGGTTATTTTGGCGTGTCTGGCAGGTGATTTTGGCGTCTCTTGCAGGTGGTTCCTGTGAGTCGAGCAAGTGGGTCTGGCGTGCTCGGCAGGTGGTTCCGGCGTGTCCTGCAAGTGATTCTGGACTGTCCGGTAGGTGGTTCCTGCATGTCCGCCACGTGGTTCTGGCAGGTCTGAGAGGTCGTTCCAGCATGCCTGGCAGGTGATTCCGGAGTGTCCGACAAGTGGTTCTGGTGCAGCCGGCATGTGATTTTGGCATGTCCGGTAAGTGGGTCCTGCGAGTCGAGCAGGTGGTTCCTGCTTGCTCGGCAGGTGGTTCTGGCGTGTCCGGCAGGTGGTTCCATTGTGTCTGGTAGATTGTTCCGGCGTGTCCGGCACGTAGTTCTGGCACGTCTCAGAGGTGGTTCCGGCATGCCCGGCAGTTGATTCCGGAGTGTCTGCCAAGTCGTTCTGGAGTAGCCAGCAGGTGATTTTGGCGTGTCCAGCAGGTGGTTCTGGGGAGTGGATCAGGTGGTTCCGGCATACTCGGCAGGTGATCCTGGAGAGTCCTCCAAGTGGTTCTGGCGTAGTTCGCAGGTGATTTTGACGTGTCCGACAGGCGGTTCCGGTGTGCTTGACAGGTGGTTCAGGCAGGTCCGGCGGGTAGTTCCGGTCTGTCCTGGAGGTGGTTCCAGCGTGTAAGGAACATGGTTCCGGCACGTATGAGAGGTGGTATGCCCGGCAGGGGATTCCCGAGAGTCCACCAAGTGGTTCTGGCATAGCCGGCTGTTGATTTTGGCGTGTCCAACAGGTGGTTCTGGCGAATTGAGCAGGTGGTTCCGGTGTGGTCGGCAGGTGCTTCCGGTGTCTTTGGCACGTGGTTCCGGCACGTCTGAGAGGTGGTTCCAGCATGCCCGGCAGGTGATTCCAGAGTGACCAACAAGTGGTTCTGTCGTAGCCGGCAGGTGGTTTTTTCGTGTCCGGCAGGTGGTTCCGGCTAGACGAGCAGGTGGTGCCGGCGTGCTCGGCATGTGCTTCCGGCGTCTCCGGCACTTGATTTTGGTTTGTCGGGCAGGTGGTTCCGGCATGCTCGGCAGGTGGTTCAGGGAGGTCCGGTAGGTGGTTCTGGTCTGTCCCGGAGGTGGTTCTGGCGTGTCCAGCACGTGGTTCTGACACATCTGAGAGGTGGTTCTGGCATGTCAGGCAGGTGATTCCAGATTGTCCACTAAGTGGTTCTGGCGTAGCCGGCAGGTGATTTTGGCGTGACCCACAGGAGGTTTCGGCGATTCGAGCAGGTGCTTCCGGCGAGGTTGGCAGGTGCTTCCGGCGTCTCCGGCACTTGATTTTGGCACGTTTGAGAGGTGGGTCCGGGATGCCTGGCAGGTGATTCCGGGGTGTCCGCCAAGTGGTGCTGGCTTAGCCAGCAGGTGACTTTGCATGTCCGGTGGTGGTTCCGGCGTGCTCGGCATGTGCTTCTGGCGTCTCGGGCATGTGCTTCTGGCATGTCTGAGTGGTGGTTCCAGCATGTCCGGCAGGTTATTCCAGAGTGTCCAACAAGTGGTTCTGGCGTAGCCAGCTGGTGATTTGGGCGTGTCGGGCTGGTGGTTCCAGTCTGTCCTATAGGTGCTTTCGGCGTGTCCCGCACATGGTTCTGGCATGTCTGAGAGTTGGTTTTGGCGTGCCCGGCTGGTGATCCCAGACTTTCCCCCACGTGGTTCTGGCATAGCTGGCAAGTGATTTTGGCATGTCCAGCAGGTGGTTCCAGTGATTCGAGGAGGTGGTCCCGGCGAGCTGGGCTGGTCGTTCATGTGTGTCCGGCAGGTGGTTCCGGTCTCTCCGGGAGGTGGTTGTGGCATGCTCAGCAGGTGCGTCCAGCGTCTACGGCACATGCTCCTAGCACATCTGAGAGGTGGTTCCGGCATTCCCGGCACGTGGTTTGGTACGTCTGAGAGGTGGTTCCCGCATGCGCGGCAGCTGATTCCGGACTGTCAGCCATGTGGTTCTGGCATGTCTGACAGGTGGTTCCGGCATGCCCAACAGGTGATTCTGCAGTGTCCCGCAAGTTGTTCTGGCGTAGGCGGCAGGTGATTTTGGCATGTCTGGCAGGTGATTTTGGCATGTCTGGCAGGTGGTTCCTGTGAGTCGAGCAGGTGCGTCCGGCGTGCACGGCAGGTGGTTCCGGCGTGTCTGGCGGATGGTTCCGTACTGTCTGGTAGGTGGTTCCAGCATATCAGGCATGTGGTTCTGGTACGTCTGACAGGTGGTTTCCGCATGTGCGGCAGGTGATTCCGGACTGTCAGCCACGTGGTTCTGGCAGGTCTGAGAGGTCGTTCCAGCATGCCTGGCAGGTGATTCCGGAGTGTCCGACAAGTGGTTCTGGCGCAGCCGGCATGTGATTTTGGCATGTCCGGTAAGTGGGTCCTGCGAGTCGAGCAGGTGGTTCCTGCATGCTCGGCAGGTGGTTCTGGCGTGTCTGGCAGGTGGTTCCGGTGATTCGAGCAGTTGGTTCTGGCGAGCTGGGCTGGTGGTTAAGGCGTGTCCAGCAGGTTGTTCGTGTCTGTCCGTGAAGTGGTTCCGACGTGTCCAGCAGGTGGTTCCTGTCTCTCCGGGAGGTGGTTGTGGCGTGCTCAGCAGGTGCGTCTGGCGTGTCCGGCACGTGCTTCTAGCACATCTGAGAAGTGGTTCCAGCATGCCCGGCATGTGATTCCATACTGTCCGCCACATGGTTCTGGCACGTCTGAGAGGTGGTTCCAGCATGCCCGGCAGGTTATTCCAGAGACTCCTGCAAGTGGTTCTGTCATAGCCCGCAGGTGATTTTGGCGTGTCCGGCAGGTGGTTCCGGCTTGCTCGGCAGGTGGTTCAGGCACGTCCGGCAGGTGGTACCGGTCTGGCCAGGACGTGGTTCCAGCATGTAACACACGTGGTTCCGGCACGTATGAGAGGTGGTTCTGGCATGCCCAGCAGGTGATTCCAGAGAATCCGCCAAGTGATTCTGGAGTAGCCAGCAGGTGATTTGGCATGTCCGGCAGTGGTTCCGGTGAGTCGAGCAGGTGGTTCCGGCATTCTTGGCAGGTGGTTCAGGCATGTCTGGCATTTGGTTCCAGTCTGCCCAGGAAGTGGTTCTGCCGTGCCCGGCACATGGTTCTGGTATGTGTGAGATGTGGGTCTGGCATGCCCGGCAGCTGATTCCAGAGTTCTGCCAAGTGGTTCTGGCATAGCTGGCAGGTGATTTTGGCATGTCCGGCATGTGGTTGTGGGGAGTCGATCGGGTGGTTCAGGCATGCTCGGCAGGTGCTTCCAGCATCTCCAGCATGTGCTTCTGGCACATCTGAGAGGTGGTTCTGGCATGCCTGTCAGGTGATTCCGGAGTGTCCAACAAGTGGTTCTGGCGTAGCCGGCTGGTGATTTGGGCATGTTGGGCTGGTGGTTCTGGCGAGTCGAGCTGGTGGTTCTGGCGGGCTCAGCAGGTGGTTCAGGCGTTTCGGGCAGGTGGTTCCAGTCTGTCCTATAGGTGCTTTCGGCATGTCCCGCACATGGTTCTGGCATGTCTGAGAGTTGGTTCCGGCATGCCCGGCAGGTTATCCCAGACTTTCCCCCACGTGGTTCTGGCGTAGCTGGCAGGTGATGTTGGCGTGTCCAGCAGGTGGTTCCGGTGATTCGAGCAGGTGGTTCTAGCGAGCTGGGCTGGTGGTTCAGGCGTGTCCAGCAGGTTGTTCCTGTCTGTCCGTGAGGTGGTTCCAGCGGGTCCGGCAGGTGGTTCCTGTCTCTCCGGGAGGGGGTTGTGGCATGCTCAGCATGTGCGTCCGGCGTCTCCGGCATGTGCTTCTAGCACATCAGAGAGGTGGTTCCGGCATGCCCGGTGTGTGATTCCATACTGTCCGCCACGTGGTTCTGGCACATCTGAGTGGTGGTTCCGGCATGCCCGGCAGGTCATCCTGGACAGTTCTCCTAGTGGTTCTGGCGTAGCCGTCAGGTGATTTTGGCATGACCGGCAGGTGGTTCTAGCGTGCTTGGCAGGTGTTTCATGCAGGTCCGACAGGTGGTTCTGCTCTGTCCGGGAGGTGGTTCCGGCGTGTCCAGCACGTGGTTCCGGCACATCTGAGAGGTCGTTCCGGCATGCCCGGCAGGTGATCCGGAAGAGTCCTCCAAGTGGTTCTTGCATAGCCAGCAGGTGATTTTGGCATGTCTGGCAGCTGGTTCCAGCGAGATGAGCAGGTGCTTCCGGCGTCTCCGGCACATGTTTCTGGCACGTGTGACAGGTGGTTCTGGCATGCCCGACAGGTGATTCTGCGGTGTCCTGCAAGTTGTTCTGGCGTAGGCGGCAGGTGATTTTGGCATGTCTGGCAGGTGATTTTGGCGTGTCTGGCAGGTGGTTCCTGCTAGTCGAGCCGGTGCGTCCGGCGTCCGTGGCAGGTGGTTCCGGCATGTCTGGCAGATGGTTCTGGACTGTCCAGTAGGTGGTTCCGGCATATCCGGCACGTGGTTCTGGTACGTCTGACAGGTGGTTTCCAAATGTGCGGCAGGTGATTCCCGACTGTCAGCCACGTGGTTCTGGCAGGTCTGAGAGGTGGTTCCAGCATGCCTGGCAGGTGATTCCGGAGTGTCTGACAAGTGGTTCTGGCGCAGCCGGCATGTGATTTTGGCATGTCCGGTAAGTGGGTCCTGTGAGTTGAGCAGGTGGTTCCTGCATGCTCAGCAGGTGGTTCTGGCGTGTCCGGCAGGTGGTTCCCGTGATTCGAGCATTGGTTCCGGCGAGCTGGGCTGGTGGTTCAGGCGTGTCCAGCAGGTTGTTCCTGTCTGTCCATGAGGTGGTTCCAGCGGGTCCAGCAGGTGGTTCCTGTCTCTCCGGGAGGTGGTTGTGGCGTGCTCAGAAGGTGCGTCCGGCGTGTCCGGCACGTGCTTCTAGCACATCTGAGAAGTGGTTCCGGCATGCCCGGCAGGTAATCCCAGACTGTACCCCACATGGTTCTGGCGTAGCTGGCAGGTGATTTTGGCATTTCCAGCAGGTGGTTCCGGTGATTAGAGCATGTGGTCCCGGTGAGCTGGGCTGGTCGTTCACGTGTCTCCGGCAGCTTGTTCCTGTCTGTCTGGGAGGTGGTTCTGGCGGGTCCGGCAGGTGGTTCCTGTCTCTCCGGGAGGTGGTTGTGGCGTGCTCAGCAGGTGCGTCCGGCGTCTACGTCACGTGCTCCTAGCACATCTGAGAGGTGGTTCCTGCATGCCCGGCTGGTGTTTCCAGAGTTTCCGGCAAGTGATTCTGGCGCAGCCGGCAAGTGATTTTGGCATGTCCGGTAAAAGGGTCCTGTGAGTCGAGCAGGTCATTCCTGCATGCTTGGCAGTTGGTTCAGGCTTGTCCGGCAGGTGGTTCCAGTCTGTGCAGGACATGGTTCTGCCGTTCCAGCACGTGGTTCTGGTACGTCTCAGAGGTTGTTCTGGGATGCCTGGCAGGTGATTGCGGACTGTCCCCCACATCGTTCCAGCACTTCTGAGAGGGGGTTCTGGCATTCCCGGCAGGTGATTCTGGAGAGTCCTCCAAGTGATTCTGGCGTAGCCAGCAGGTGATTTTGGCGTGTCCAGCAGGTCGTTCCGGCATGTCCAGCAGGTCGTTCTGGCGAGATCGGCAGGTGGTTCAGGCGTGTCCGGCAGGTGGTTCCAGTCTGTCCAGGATGTGGTTCCGCCATGTCCAGAACGTGGTTCTGGTACGTCTCAGAGGTTGCTCCGGGATGCCTGGCTGCTGATTCCGGACTGTCCCCCACATTGTTCCAGCATGTCTGAGAGTTGGTTCCGGCATGCCCGGCAGGTCATTCCAGAGTGACCAACAAGTGGTTCTGGCGTAGCCGCCAGGTGATTTTTTCGTGTCCAGCAGGTGGTTCTGGGGAGTCGAGCAGGTGGTGCCGGCGTGCTCGGCATGTGCTTCCGGCATCTCTGGCATGTGGTTGTGGCACGTCTGAGAGGTGGTTCCATCATGCTCGGCAAGTGATTCTGGATTGTCCGCCAAGTGGTTCTGGCGTAGCTGGCGGGTGATTTTGGCATGTCCAGCATGTGGTTCTGGCAAGTCGAGCAGGTGGCTCTGACATGCTTGGCAGGTGGTTCTGGCATGTCTGATTGTTGGTTCCGGCCAGTCTGGTAGGTACTTCCGGCGTTTCCCACACGTGGTTATGGCACATCTGAGAGGTGCCTCCTGCATGCGCGGCAGCTGCTTCCGGCATCTCCGGCATGTGGTTCTGGCGCGTCTGTGATGTGGTTCCGGCATGCCCTGCAGGTGATTCTGGAGTGTCTGCCATGTGGTTCTGGCGTAGCCAGCAGGTGATTTTGGCGTGTCCAGCAGGTGGTTCCGGTGAGTCGAGCAGGTGCTTCCGGCATGGTCAGCAGGTGGTTCCGGTCTGTCCGGTAGGTGGTTCCAGCGTGTCCAGCATGTGGTTCTGGCACGTCTGAGAGGTGGTTCTGGCATGCCCGGCAGGTGATCCCGGAGAGTCCTCCAAGTGGTTCTTGCGTAGCCGGGCAGTTACTTTGGCATGTCCGGCTGGTGGTGCCAGTGTGCTCAGCAGGTAGTTCAGGCAGGTCCTGCAGGTGGTTCCAGCGTGTCCGGCACGTGGTTCCAGCATGTCTGAGAGGTGGTTCTGGCATGCCCGGCAGGCGATTATGGATGGTCCACCAAGTGATTCTGGCAAAGCCGGCAGGTGATTTTGGCGTGTCCGGCAGGTGGTTCTGGTGATTCGAGCACTGCTTCCGGCAACCCTGGCAGGTGCTTCCTGCATCTCCGTCACGTGATTCTGGCACGTTTTTGATGTGGTTCCGGCATGGCTGGCAGTTGATTCTGGAGTGTCCGCCAAGTGGTTCTTGCGTAGCCAGCCGGTGATTTTGGCTTGTCCGGCAGGTGGGTCCAGCAAGTCAAGCATGTGGTTCCGGCGTCCTTGGCAGGTGCTTCTGGCGTCTCCAGCACGTGCTTCTAGCACGTCTGAGAGGGGGTTCTGGCATACCTGGCGGGTGATTCCACGGTGTCCTTCAAGTGGTTCTGATGTAGGCGGCATGTGATTCTGGCATGTGAGGTTGGTGGTTCCAGTGAGTCGAGCAGGTGGTTCCGGCGTTTCCGGCATGTGGTTCCCGGCTGTACGGGAGGTGGTTCTGGAGAGTCGAGCAGGTGGTTCCAGAGTTTTTGGCATGTGGTCCCGGTGTGTCCGGTAGGTGGTTCTGGCGTGTCAGAGGTGGTTGCTGCATGCCCGGCAGGTGGTTCCGGAGTGTCCGAAAAGTGGTTCTGGCCTAGCCGACAGGTGATTTTGGCTTGTCCAGCAGGTGGTTCCAGGGAGTCGAGCAGGTGGTTCCGGAGTGCTCGGCAGGTGGTTCCGGTGTGTCTGGGAGGTGGTGCCGGCATGTCCGGCATGTGGTTCTGGCATGTCTAAGACGTTGTTCTGGCATTCCCTGCAGGTGATTCCGGAGTGTCTGCCATGTTGTTCTGGCATAGCCGGCAGGTGATTATGGCATGTCTGGCACATGGATCCACCGAGTCAAGCAGGTTATTCTGGCGTGCTCGGCATGTGCTTATGGTCTGTTTGGGAGGTGGTTCTGGCGTGTCAGGCATGTGGTTGCGACACGTTTGAGAGGTGGTTCCTGCATGCCCGCTGGTGATTCTAGAGTGTCCGCCAAGTGGTTCTGGCACATCTGAGAGGTGGTACTAGCATGCCCAGCAGGTGATCCTGGAGAGTCCTCCAAGTGGTTCTGGCCTAGCCCGCAGGTGATTTTGGCGTGTCTGGCAGGTGGTTTCGGCATGCTCGACAGGTGGTTCAGGCAGGTCCGGTAGGTGGTTCCGGTCTGTCCGGGAGGTGGTTCTGGCGTGTCCCGCACATGGTTCCGGAACGTCTGACAGGTGGTTCCGGCATGTCCTGCGGGTGATTCCGGATTGTCCACCAAGTGGTTCTGGCGTAGCCGGGAACTGATTTTGGCATGTCCCACAGGGGGTTCCGACGATACGAGCAGGTGCTTCCGGCTAGCTCGGCAGGTGCTTCTGGCGTCTCCGGCACTTGATTTTGGCACATTTGAGAGGTGGGTCCGGCATGTGCGGCAGGTGATTCCGGGAAGTCCGGCAAGTGGTTCTGGCATGCCCAGCAGGTGATCCCGGAGAGTCCTCCAAGTGTTCTCGCGTAGCCGGGCAGTGACATTGGCGTGTCCAGCTGGTGGTGCTGGTGTGCTCGGCAGGTAGTTCAGGCAGGACCACAGGTGGTTCCAGCGTGTCCGGCACGTGGTTCCGGCATGTCTGATTGGTGGTTCCGGCATGCCCGGCAGGCGATTCCAGATTTTCCAAAAAGTGAGTCGGGCGTAGCCAGCAGGTGATTTTGGCGTGTCCGGCAGGTGTTTCTGACACGTCTGAGAGGTGGTTCCGGCATGACTGGCAGTTGATTCTGGAGTGTCTGCCAAGTGGTTCTGGCATAGCCAGCAGGTGATTTTGGTGTATCCGGCAGGTGGTTCTGGTGAGTGGATCAGGTGGTTCCGGCATACTCGTCAGGAGGTTCCGGCGTGTCCGGCACATGATTCTGGCATGTCTGAGATGTGGTACCGGCATGCCTGGCAGGTGATCCTGGAGAGTCCTCCACGTGGTTCTTGCTTAGCTGGCAGGTGATTTTGGCGTGTCCGCCAGGTGGTTCTGGCGAGTCGATCAAGTGGTTCTGGCGTGCTAGGCAGGTGGTTCAGGCAGTTCCGGCAGGTGGTTCCGGTCTGTGTGGGAGAGGGTTCCGGCGTGTCCGGCACGTGGTTCTGGCACGACTTGTAGGTGGTATTGGCATGCGCGGCAGGTGATTCCAGGGAGTCCCCCAAGTGGGTCTGGCATAGCTGGCAGTTGATTCGTGCATGTCCGGCAGGTGGTTCCTGCGAGTCGAGCACGTGGTTGCAGCGTGCTTGGCAGGTGGTTCAGGCGTGTCCGGCAGGTGTTTCCAGTCTGTCCAGGACGTGGTTCCGCCGTGTCTTGCACGTGGTTCTGGTGCGTCTGAGAGCTGGTTCTGGCATTCCCGGCAGGTGATTCTGGATTGTCCACCACGTGGTACTGGCATAGCCGGCAGGTGATTTTGGCATGCCCACAAGGTGGTTCCAGCGAGTCGAGCAGGTAGCTCCATCGTGTTTGGCAGGTGGTTCTGGCGTGTCCGGCAGGTGGTTATGGGGATTGCATAAGGTGGTTCTGGCATACTCGGAAGGTGGTTCCGGCGTGTCCGGCACATGGTTCTGGCACCTCTGAGAGGTGGTTCCGGCATGCCCGCCAGGTGATCGCGGAGAGTCCTCCAAGTGGTTCCAGCGTAGCCCGCAGGTGATTTTGGCATGTCTGGCAGGTGGTTCTGGCGAATTGAGCAGGTGGTTCCGGCGTGCTCAGCAGGTGATTCAGGCAGGTCCGGCAGGTGGTTCTGGTCTGTCCAGCAGGTGGTTCCTGCGTGTCTGGCACGTGGTTCTGGCACATCTTAGATGTGGTTCCGACATGCTAGCCAGGTGATTCTGGAGTGTCCGCCAAGTGGTTCTGGCATAGCCGGCAGGTGATTTTGGCATGTACGGCAGGTTGTTCCGGCGAGTCGAGCAGGTGGTTCTGGTCTGTTGGGGAGGTGGTTCCAGCGTGTCGAGCGCGTGCTTCTGGGACCTCTGTGACATTGTGGTGGCATGCCCGGCAGGTGATTCTGGAGTGTCCGGTAACTGGTTGTGGTGTAGCCAGCAGGTGATTTTGGCGTGTCCGGCAGGTAGTTCCGGCAGGCTTGGCAGGTGGTTCAGGCAGGTCCGGTAGGTGGTTCTGGTCTGTCTAGGAGGTGTTTCTGGCATCTCCGGAACGTGGTTCTGGCACGTTTGAGAGGTGGTTCTGGAGTGTCTGGCAAGTGGTTCTAGCATAGCCGGCAGGTGATTTTGGTGTGTCCAACAGGTGGTTCCAGCGAGTTGAGCAGGTGTTTCCAGCGTGATTGGTAGGGGCTTCCGGTGTCTTTGGCACGTGGTTCTGGCATGTCCGAGCGGTGGTTCTGGCATGCCCGGCATGTGATTCTGGATTGTCTGCCAAGTGGTTCTGGCATAGTCAGCAGGTGATTTTGCGTGTCCGGCCGTGGTTCCGCCGAGTCGAGAAGGTGGTTCCCGTGTGTCCAGGAGGTGGTTCCGGTCTGCCCTGGACGTGGTTCCGGCATGTCTGGCACGTGCTTCTGCCACGTCTGCAAGGTTGTGCCGGCATGCCCAGAACATTTTTCTGACTTGTCCGCCAGGTGGTTCTGGCGTAGCTGGCAGGTGATTTCGGCGTGTCCGGCAGGTGGTTCCAGGGAGTCAAGCAGGTGGTTCCGGCGAGTCTGGCTGGTGGTTCCGGTCTGTCCGGGAGGTGGATCCGGCATGTCTGGCACGTGCTTCTGCCACGTCTGACAGGTGGTTCTGGCATGTCCGGCAGGTGATTCCGCATTGTCCACAAAGTGGTTCTGGCGTAGCTGGCAGGTGATTTTGGCGTGTCTGGCAGGTGGTCCAGGCGTGCTTGGCAGGTGGTTCAGGCAGGTAACGCAGGTGGTTCCGGTCTGTCCAGGAGGTGGTTCGGCTGTGTCCGGCACGTCCTTCTGGCACGTCTGGGAGGTATACTGGCATGCCCGGCAGGTGGTTGTGGACTGTCCGGCAACTGGTTCTGGTGTAGCCGGCAGGTGATTTTGCCTTGTCAGGCAGGTATTCCGGCGAGACAAGCATGTGGCTCTGGTGTGCTCGGCAGGTGCTTCCGGTGGGTCTGGCAGGTGGCTCCAATCTGTCTGGGAGGTGGTTCTGGCGTGTGTGGCACATGGTTCTGGCACGTCTGACAGGTGGTGCCAGCATGCCCGGCAGGTGATTCCGCATTGTCCACCAAGTGCTTCTGGCGTAGCCGGCAGGTGATGATTTGGCGTGTCCGGCAGCTGATTCCGGCGAGTCGAGCAGGTGGCTGCGGCGTGCTCAGCAGGTGCTTCCGGCGTCTCTGGCATTTGGTTCTGGCACTTCTCAGAGGTGGTTCCGGCATGCCCGGCAAGTGATTCTGGAGTGTCCGCCAAATGGTTCTGTTGTAGTTGACAGGTGATTTTGGCATGTCCTGCAGGTGGTTCTGGGGAGTGGATCAGGTGCTTCCGGGAGGCTCGGCAGGTGCTTCTGGTGTCTCCAGCACGTGGTTCTGGCACATCTGAGAGGTGGTTCTGGCGTGCCCGAAAGGTGATTCCGGACTGTCCGCCACATGGTTCTGGGATAGCCGGCAGTTGATTTTGGCGTGTCCGGTATGTGGTTCTGGAAATTTCAGCAGGTGGTTCCGGCATGCTTGGCAGGTGGTTCAGCATGTGGTTCCAGTCTGTCCGGGAGATGGTTCCGGCATGCTCCGCAGGTGCTTCCGCCGTCTCCGCCACGTACTTCTAGCACGTCTGAGATGTGGTTCCGGTATACCTGGCGGGTGACTCCACAGTGTCCGGCAAGTGGTTCTGGTGTAGCCGACAGGTGATTTTGGCGTGTCTGGCAGGTGGTTCCTGTGAGTTGAGCAGGTGGTTTCGGCGAGCTCGGCAGGTGCTTCCGGCGTCTCCGGCACATGGTTCTGGCACGTCTGAGAGGTGGTTCCTGCAGGCCTGGCAGGTGATTCCAGAGTGTGCGTAAAGTGGTTCTGGCGTAGCCAGCAGGTGATTTTCGTGTGTCCAGCAGGTGGGTTTAGGGAGTCGAGCAGGTGGGTCCGGCGTGCTCGGCATGTGGTTCAGGCGTGTCTGCACGGTGGTTCCAGTCTGTCCAGGAATTGGGTCCAGCGTGTCCAGCACGTGCTTCTGGTACATCTGAGAGGTGGTTCCGGCATGCCTGGCAGGTGATCCCAGAGAGTCCTCCAAGTGGTTCTGGCATAGCCGGCCAGTGATTTTGGCATGTCTGGCAGGTGGTTCTGGCATGCTCGGCAGGTGGTTCAGGCGTGTCTGGCAGGTTGTTTCAGTCTTTCCAGGACGTGGTTCCGGCATGCCCAGTAGGTGATTTCGGACTGTCCGCCATGTGATTCTGGCCTAGCCGTCAGCTGATTTTGGCATGTCTGGCAGGTGGTTTTGGCGATTCAACCATGTGGCTACGGCGTGCTCAGTAGGAGGTTTTGACGGGTTTGGCAGGTGGTTCCAGTTTGTCCAGGAGGTGGTTGCGGCTTGTCCGGCACGTGGTTCTGGAACGTCTGAGAGGTGGTTCTGGCATGCCCAGCAGATGATTCCAGGGAGTTCCCCTAGTGGTTCTGGAGTAGCTGGCAGGTGATTTTGGCATGTCCGGCAGGTGGTTCCGGCAATTCCACCAGGTGGCACCGGCGTGCTCAGCAGGTGTTTCCGGTCTGGCCGGGATGTGGTTCCAGCATGTCCGGCACGTGCTTCTTGCACGTCTGGGAGGTTGTGCTGGCATGACCAGCAGGTGATTGAGGTGCGTCTGGCAACTGGTTCTGGTGTAGCCGGCAGGTGATTGTCCAGTGTCAGGCAGGTGGTTCCAGCAAGTCGAGCATGTGGCTCTGGCTTGCTCAGCAGGTGCTTCCGGTGGTTCCGGCAGGTGGTTCCAGTCTGTCTGGGAGGTGGTTCTGGCGTGTCCGGCACATGGTTCCGGCACGTCTGACAGGTGGTTCCAGCATGCCCGACGGGTGATTCCAGAGTGTCCGACAAGTGGTTCTGGCGTAGTCAGCAGGTGATTATGGCGTCTCCGGCATGTGGTTCTGACACGTCTGAGAGGTGGTTCCGGCATGACTGGCAGTTGATTCTGGAGTGTCTGCCAAGTGGTTCTGGCATAGCCAGCAGGTGATTTTGGTGTATCCGGCAGGTGGTTCTGGTGAGTGGATCAGGTGGTTCCGGCATACTCGTCAGGAGGTTCCGGCGTGTCCGGGACATGATTCTGGCACGTCTGAGATGGGGTACCGGCATGCCTGGCAGGTGATCCTGGAGAGTCCTCCACGTGGTTCTTGCTTAGCTGGCAGGTGATTTTGGCGTGTCCGCCAGGTGGTTCTGGCGAGTCGATCAAGTGGTTCTGGCGTGCTAGGCAGGTGGTTCAGGCAGTTCCGGCAGGTGGTTCCGGTCTGTGTGGGAGAGGGTTCCGGCGTGTCCGGCACGTGGTTCTGGCACGACTTGTAGGTGGTATTGGCATGCGCGGCAGGTGATTCCAGGGAGTCCCCCAAGTGGGTCTGGCGTAGCTGTCAGTTGATTCTTGCGTGTCCGGCAGGTGGTTCCTGCGAGTCGAGCACGTGGTTGCAGCGTGCTTGGCAGGTGGTTCAGGCGTGTCCGGCAGGTGTTTCCAGTCTGTCCAGGACGTGGTTCCGCCGTGTCTTGCACGTGGTTCTGGTGCGTCTGAGAGCTGGTTCTGGCATTCCCGGCAGGTGATTCTGGATTGTCCACCACGTGGTACTGGCATAGCCGGCAGGTGATTTTGGCATGCCCACAAGGTGGTTCCAGCGAGTCGAGCAGGTAGCTCCATCGTGTTTGGCAGGTGGTTCTGGCGTGTCCGGCAGGTGGTTATGGGGATTGCATAAGGTGGTTCTGGCATACTCGGAAGGTGGTTCCGGCGTGTCCGGCACATGGTTCTGCCACATCTGAGAGGTGGTTCCGGCATGCCCGCCTGGTGATCGCGGAGAGTCCTCCAAGTGGTTCCAGCATAGCCCGCAGGTGATTTTGGCATGTCTGGCAGGTGGTTCTGGCGAATTGAGCAGGTGGTTCCGGCGTGCTCGGCAGGTGATTCAGGCAGGTCCGGCAGGTGGTTCTGGTCTGTCCGGCAGGTGGTTCCTGCGTGTCTGGCACGTGGTTCTGGCACATCTTAGATGTGGTTCCGACATGCTCGCCAGGTGATTCCGGAGTGTCCGCCAAGTGGTTCTGGCATAGCCGGCAGGTGATTTTGGCGTCTCTGGCAGGTGGGTCCTGCGGGTCGAGCAGGTGGTTCCGTCATGCACGGCAGGTGATTTCGCGGGTCCGACGGTGGTTCTGGCGAGTCGAGCAGCTGGTTCCGGCGTGTCCTGCAGGTGATTCCGGTCTGTCACGGAAGTGGTTCTGGCATGCTCAGCATGTGCTTCCAGCCTCTCTGGCATGTGTTTGCCGCACGTCTGAGAGGAGGTCCTGGCATGCCTGTCAAGTGATTCCGTAATGGCCGCCAATTGGTTCTGGTGTGCCAGCAGGTCATCTTGGCGTGTCCAGCATGTCATTCCGGCGAGTCGAGCAGGTGGTTCCGGCATGCTTGGCATATGGTTCCGGTCTGTCCTGTAGGTGGTTTCAGCGTGTCCGACACGTTGTTCTGGTACGTCTCCGAGGTGGCTCCGGCATGCCCTGCAGGTGATTCTGGACTCTCCACCACGTGGTTCTGGCATAGCTGGGAGGTGACTCTGGCATGTCCGGCAGGTGGTTTCAGGGAGTCGACAATGTGTCTCCGGCGTGCTCGGCAGGTGGTTCCGGCGTGTACGTCAGGTGGTTCTTGTCTGTCCGGGTGCTGGTTCCAATGTGCTCGGCAGGTGCTTCAGGCATCTCCAGCACATGCTTCTAGCACGTCTGACAGGTGGTTCTGGCATGCCCGGCGGGTGATTCCACGGTGTCCGGCAAGTGGTTCTGGTGTAGGCAGCAGGTGATTTTGCCATGAGAGGCTGGTGGTTCCAGCGAGTTGAGCATGTGGTTCCGGCATGCTCGGCAGGTGTTTGAGGCATTTCTGGCAGGTATGTCTGGTCTATCTGGGAGGAGTTTCTGGAGAGTCGAGCAGGTGGTTCTGGTGTTTTCAACATGTGGTTCCGGTCTGTCTGGTAGGTGGTTCCGGCGTGTCAGGCATGTGGTTCTGGCGTGTCTGAGAGGTGGTTGCGGCATGCCTGGCAGGTGGTTCCGGAGTGTCCGACAAGTGGTTCTGGCATAGCCGGCAGGTGATTATGGCGTGTCCGGCATGTGGTTCCCGCAAGTCGAGCAGGTGGTTCCGGCATGCTTGGCATGTGCTTCCGGTCTGTTTGGGAGTTGGTTCCAGCATGTCAGGCATGTGGTTGTGGCACGTTTGAGAGGTGGCTCCTGCATGTCCTCAGGTGATTCTAGAGTGTCTGCCAAGTGGTTCTGGCATAGCCGGCAGGTGATTTTGGTGTGTCAGGCAGGTCTTTCCTGATTTTTGGGCTCGTGGCTCTGGTTTGTAAGACAGGTGTTTGTGCCATTTCTGGCCCCCGGTTTTGACAAACTCCACAGGTGGTTTCAGTGTTTCTGACACGTATTTGCGGCATATCCAACAGGTGTTTCCCATGTGTCTGGCATGTGGTTGTGCTACGTTTGGAATCTGGTTCCGTCATGTCTGTTGTGTGCAGCTGGCATGTTGAAGAGATGGTTCTGCAGTTTCAGAATCATTGTTCCACTGTGTCCAGGAGGTGGTTACAGGTGGTTCTGGTATGCAACGTCGGTGTTTCTGGTGTGTCTGTTGGGTCGTTCTGAAATGAATGTGTGGATCTTTGAGAGTGTGCGGAGGGTGTTTTTGGCAAGTCTCCAAAGGGTTTTCCGGCATCTAAGGGGCATGATTCGTTTCTGTACGTCAGGTGAGTTTGTTCTCAGCTTCCTAAAGAGATGGAAGAAAGATGGTCTGTGGCTTGTCGCCCCATGAGGGTGGAGCCAATGCATTGTGCATTCCACGTCTAGAGCAATGGAGGGCAAGGCTGAGAGGAAAGGGGCCTTTCTGATATAGGTGCTTCCTGACACTCTCTCCCCCAGTGCACAACTGTGGTTGGTGAAAAGCGCATTGTCTATCTCCTGCTAAGCACATGGTCTCACAGTCATTTGGGACTCAGCCCAGTTGCTTAAGGGGAAGATGTAGGCATTTCGTCTGAGCCGGGTTGGCAAGGTGGAATTGCAGCAGAAGCAGAAGTCCTAAAGCTGCGAGTTAAGGGCTGGGAAGAAATGCCATTTGAGCTGCCTTTGTATGAGAGGTTCCTGGTATGCTGTAACAGGACTGTGGGAAGAGAGTTGTTTGTCAGCTTCCTAAAGAGCTGGAGGCAAGACAGTTTATGACTTGTCTCCAATTGAAGGATGGAGGCAGTGCTTTGTGCCTTCCACATGCAGAGCAATAGAGGGCATGGCTGAGAGCAAAGGGACCTTTCTGACATAGGTGCAGTCTGACACTCTCTGCACCAGCGCACAATGGCGGTTTGTAAAAAGCCTATTGTCTGCTCCTGCTTAGCATGTGGAAGCACAATCATCTGGGCCTCATCCCCGTTGCTGAAGGGGAAGATGTAGGCATTTCATTGGAGCCTGGTTGGCAAGTTGGAAATGTGACAGAAACAGAAGTTCCAAATCGGTGAGTTAAGGGCTGAAAAGAAACGGTGCTTCAGCTGCCTTTGTATGAGATGTTCCCTGGACGCTGTAAGATCACTGTGGAAAGCGAGTTCCTTCTCAGTTTCCTAAAGAGATGGAAGCAAGGTGGTCTGTGGCTTGTCGCCCCTTGAGGGGTGGAGCCAGTGCATTGTGCATTCCACGTCTACAGCAATAGAGGGCACGGCTGCGAGCAAAGGGGTCTTTCTGACACAGCTGCTTTCCGACACTCTCTCCACCAGTGCACAATGGTGGTTGGAAAAAGGCGTGCAGTCTATTGCCTCCTAAGCACGTGGATGCTCAATCATTTGGGACTCAGCCCAGTTGCTTCAGGGGAAGATGTAGGCATTTCATCTGAGCCGGGTTGGCAAGGTGCAATTGTGGCAGAAGCAGAAGTTCTAAAGTGGCGAGTTAAGGGCTGGCAAGAGAGGCCGTTTGACCTGCATTTCTATGACTGTTTCCCCGGAGGTGGTTCCCCGGAGTAGAGCAGGTGTTTCCGGCATGCTCAGCACGTGGTTCCAGTCTTTCACGGAAGTGGTCCGGGGCGTCCAGCATGTGGTTCTGGCACATCTGAGGGGCGGTTCTGGCATGAACGGCAGGTTATTCTGGGGTGTCGGCCAAGTGGTTCTGGAGTAGCCGGCAGGTGATTTTGGCCTATCTGGCAGATCGTTCCAGCGTGCTCGTAAGGTGGTTCAGGCATGTCCGGAAGGTGGTTCCAGTCAGTACAGGAGGTGGTTCCAGCATGTCCAGCACGTTTTTCAGGCACGTCTGAGGGGTGGTTCCCACATGCACGGCAGGTGATTCTGGAGTGTCCGGCAAGTGGTTCTCACCTAGCCAGCAGGTGGTTAAGGTGGGTCCGGCAGGTGGTTCTGGGGAGTGGATCAGGTGGTTCCGGCATGCTCGGCAGGTGCTTCCGGCGTGTCCTGCACGTGGTTCTGGTACGTTTGAGAGGTGCTTCCGGCATGCCAGGCAAGTGATTCCGGAGTGTCCGGCAAGTGGTTCTGGCATAGCCGGCAGCTGATTTTGGCATGTCAGGCAGGTGGGTCCTGCGAGTCGAGCAGGTGGTTCCAGCATTTTCGGCAGGTGGTTCAGGCACGTCCGTCATGTGGTTCCGTTCTGTCTGGTAGGTGCTTCTGGCCTGTCTGGCATGTGGTTCTGACACGTCTGAGAGGTGGTTCCAGCAAGCCCTGCTGGTGATTTCGGAGTGTCCGACAAGTGTTTCTGGCATAGCCGGCTGGTGATTTTGGCGTGTCCAGTATGTGGTCCTGGTGAGTCAAGCAGGTGGTTTCGGCGTGCTCGGCAGGTCGTTCAGGCGGGTCCGACAGGTCATTCCGGTCTCTCCAGTATGTGGTTCCGGGGTTTCAGGCACATGGTTCCTGCACGTCTCACAGGTGGTTCGGGCATGCCCACAAGTTGATCCCGGAGAGTCCGACAAGTGGTTCTGGCATAGCCAGCAGGTGATTTTGGCATGTCAAGCAGGTGGTTCTGGCAGGTCGAGCAGGTGGTTCTTCCGTGCTCGGCAGGTGGTTCAGGCGGGTCCGGTAGGTGGTTCCGGTGTGCCGGAGGTGTTTCCGGCGTGTCCGGCACATGTTTCCAGCACGTCAGAGAGGTGGTACCAGCATGGCCGGCAGCTGATTCCAGAGAGTGCGCCAAGTGGTTCTGGCGTAGCCAGCATGTGATTTGGACGTGTCCGGCAGCTGCTTCCAGCAAGTCGAGCAGGTGGCTCTGGCGTGCTGTGCAGGTGCTCCCGGTATCTTTGGCATGTGGTGCTGGCACGTCTGAGAGCTGGTTCCAGCATGCCCGGCAGGTGATTCCGGGGTGTCCACCAAGTGGTTCTGGCGTAGCCAGCAGGTGATTTTGGCGTGTCCGGCAGGTTATTTTGACGTGTCCAGCAGCTGTTTCTGGCACGTCTGAGAGG
Source organism: Equus caballus (assembly GCF_041296265.1). Lineage (NCBI taxonomy): Eukaryota > Metazoa > Chordata > Mammalia > Perissodactyla > Equidae > Equus > Equus caballus. Next base: position 9,009,537 of record NC_091706.1, on the reverse strand, counting down.
TGGTTCCGGCATGCCCGGCAGGTGATTCCAGAGTGTCCTCCAAGTGGTTCTTTCGTAGCCCGCAGGTGTTTGTGGTGTGTCCGGCAGGTGGTTCTGGCGAGTCGAGCAGGTGGTTCCGGCGTGCTAGGCAGGTGGTTCAGGTGGGTCCGGCAGCTGTTTGCAGTCTGTCCATAACGTTGTTCCGGCATGCCCGGAAGGTGATTCTGGAGTGTCCCCCAAGTGGTATTGGCGTAGCCGGCAGGTGATGTTGGCGTGTTCAGCAGCTGGTTCTGGGGAGTGGATCAGGTGGTTCCGGCATACTCGGCAGGTGGTTCTGGCGTGTCCAGCACATGGTTCTGGCACGTCTGAGAGGTGGTTCTGGCATGCCTGGCAGGTGATCCCGGAGAGTCCTCCAAGTGGTTCTTTCGTAGCCCGCAGGTGTTTTTGGTGTTTCCGGCAGGTGGTTCTGGCGAGTTGAGCAGGTGGTTCCGGCGTGCTAGGCAGGTGGTTCAGGTAGGTCCGGCAGCTGTTTGCAGTCTGTCCATAACGTTGTTCCGACATGCCCGAAAGGTCATTCTGGAGTGTCCCCCAAGTGGTATTGGCGTAGCCGGCACATGATTTTGGCGTGTCAGGCAGGTGTTTCCGGCGTGTCCAGCAGGTGGTTCCGGTGATCTCGGCAGGTGCTTCCGTTCTCTCTGGCACGGGTAGTGCCACGTCTGAGAGGTGGTTCTGGCGTGCCCGGCATGTTATTCTGGAGTCTCCGGCATGTGGTTCTGGCACATCTGAGAGGTGGTTCCAGCTTGCCCGACAGGTGATTCCGGAGCGTCCGTCAAGCGGTTATGGCACAGCTGGCAGGTGATTTTGCATGTCCGGCGGTGGCTCCGGCGAGTCACGCCAGTGGTTCCGGCGTGTGCGGCAGGTGGTTGCGGTCTGTCCGTCAGGTGGTTCTGGGGTGTCTGTCACAGGGTCTGGCACGTCAGAGATGTTGTGCCAGCATGCACTTCATGTGATTCCGGCTTGTCCGCCACGTGGTTCTGGTGTAGCGGATAGGTGATTTTGGCGTGTCCGGCAGGTGGGACCGGTGAGTCAAGCAGGTGGTTCCGGCGAGTGTTTACTGTGGTTCCGGGCTGTCCGGGAGATGGTTCCGGCCTGTCCGGCACATGCTCCTGCACTTCTGAGAGGTTGTGCTGGCATGCCTGGCAGGTGATTCTGGAGTGTCCGCCAAGTGGTTCTGTCGTAGCCGGCAGGTGATTTTGCCGTGTCTGGCATGTGGTTCCAGAGTGTCGAGCATGTGGTTCTGGCGTGCTCGGGAGTTGGTTCAGGCATGTCCAGCAGGTGGTTCTGGTCTGTCCAGGAGGTGGTTCCAGCGTGTCTGGCACATCATTCTGGCATGTCTGAGAGCTGGTTCCGGCATGCCTGGCAGGTGATTCCAGAGAGTCCACCCAGTGGCTCTGGCATAGCCGGCATTTAATTTTGGCGTGTCCGGCAGGTGGTTCTCTTCTGTCTGGTAGGTGGTTCCGGCGTGTCCGGCACGTGGTTCCGTCACGTCTGAGAGGTTGTGCCGGCATGCCCGGAACGTTATTCCGGCTTGTACGCCAATTGGTTCTGATGTAGCCAGCAGTTGATTTTGGCGTGTCAGACAGGGGGTTCTGGCGTGTCGAGCAGGTGGTTCCAGCTTGCTCGGCATGTATTTCCCGCACATCTGAGAGGTGGTTCTGTCATGCCCGGCAGGTGATTCCATATAGTCCACTAATTGGTTGTGGCGTAGCTGGCAGGTGATTTTGACGTGTCCGGCAGGTGGTTCTGGCGAGCTCGGCAGGTGCTTCCGGCATCTCAGGCACATGGTTCTGGCAGGTTTGTAAGGTGGTTCTGGCATGCCTGGCAGGTGATTCCGGAGTGTCACGCAAGTGGTTCTGGCATAGCCTGCAGCTGACTTTGGCATGTCTGGCAGGTGGGTGCTGCGAGTTGAGCAGTTGGTTCCAGCATGCTCAGCAGGTGGTTCAGGCGCGTCCGTCATGTGGTTCCATTCTGTCCGGTAGGTTGTTCCGGCATGTCCGGCACGTGGTTCTGGCACGTCTGAGAGGTGGTTGCGGCATGCCCAGCTGGTGATTCTGGAGTGTCCGACAAGTGGTTCTGGTGTAGCCGGCATGCGATTTGGGCGTGTCTGGCAGCTGCTTCCAGTGAGTAGAGGAGGTGGCTCCGGTGTGCTGGGCAGGTGCTCCCAGTATCTTTGGCATTTGGTGCTGGCATGTCTGAGAGCTGGTTCCGGCATGCCCGGCAGGTGATTCCGGAGTGTCCGCCAAGTGGTTCTGGCATAGCCGGCAGTTGATTTTGCGTGTCCGGCTGTGGTTCTGGCGAGTCGAGCAGGTCGTTCTGGCGTGTCCGGCAGGTGGTTCCGGTCTGTCCTGGAGGTGGTTCTGGCGTGTCCGGCACGTACTCCTGGCACGTCTGACAGTTTGTACTGGCATGCCCGGAACGTTATTCCGGCTTGCGTGCCAAGTGGTTCTGGAGTAGCCGGCAGGTGATTTTGGCTTTTCCGGCAGGTGTTTCTTCCGAGCTGTTCAGGTGGTTCCGGTGTTCTCGGCAGGTCATTCCAGCGTTTCCTGAAGGTGGTTCCGGTCTGTCCGGTAGTGGGTGCCGGGGTGTGCCGCACGTGGTTCTGGTACGTCTGAGAGGTGGTTCCCGCATGCCCAGCAGGTGATTCTGGACTGTCCGCCACGTTGTTCTGGCACGTCTGAGAGGTGGTTCTGGCATGCCAGGCAGGTGATTCCGGAGTGTCGGGTAAGTGGTTCTGGTGTAGCCAGCAGTTCATTTTGGCGTGTCCGGCATGTGGGTCCTGCGAGTCGAGCAGGTGGTTCTGGAGTGCTTGGCAGGTGGTCCAGGCGTGTCCGGCAAGTGGTTCCAGTCTGTCCAGGATGTGTTTCCAGCTTGTCCAGCATGTGTTTCTGGTACGTCTGAGAGGTGGTTCCGCCATGGCTGGCAGGTGATTCTGGACTGTCCGCCAGGTGGTTCCTGCATAGCCAACTGTTGATTTTGGCCTGTCAGGCAGGTGGTTCCGGCGAGTCGAGCAGGTGGCTGTGGCGTGTCTGGCAGGTGGTTCCGTTCTGTCGGATAGGACGTTCTGGCATGCCCGGCACATGCTTCTGGCACGTCTGAGAGGTGGTTCTGGCATGCCAGGCAGATGATTCCGGAGTGTCGGGTAAGTGATTCTGTTGTAGCCGGCAGTTCATTTTGGCGTGTCCGGCACGTGGGTCCTGCGAGTCGAGCAGGTGGTTCCGGCGTGCTCGGCAGGTGGTCCAGGCGTGTCCGGGAGGTAGTTCCAGTCTGTCCAGGACGTGGTTCCAGTGTGTCCGGCATGTGGTTCTGTTACGTCTGAGAGGTGGTTGCTGCATGCCCGGCAGGTGATTCCGGACTGTCCGACAGGTGGTTCCCACATAGCCAGCTGTTGATTTTGGCCTGTATGGCAGGTGGTTCCGGCGAGTCGAGCAGGTGGCTCCGGCGTGCTCTGCAGGTGTTTCCGACATGTCTGGCAGGTGGTTCCTGTCTGTCCGGGAGGTGTTTCCGGCGTGTCCCGCACGTGCTTCCTGCACGTCTGAGGGGTGGTTCCGGCACACGTGGCAGGAGATTCTGGATTGTCCACCAAGTGGTTCTGGCGTAGCCAGCAGGTGATTTTGGCGTGTCCCACAGGTGGTTCTGGCGAGTCGAGCAGGTGGTTCCTGCATGCTCGTCAGGTGGTTCAGGCATGTCCGGCAGGTGGTTCTGTTGTGTCTGGTAGGTGGTGCCGGCGTGTCTGGCACATGGTTCTGGCATGTCTTTGAGGTGGTTCCGGCATGCCCGGCCAGTGATCCCTGAGAGTCCTCCAAGTGGTTCTGGCGTAGCCCGCTGGTGGTTTTGGTGTGTCCAACAAGTGGTTCTGGCGATTCAAGCAGGTGGTTCGGAGTGCTTGGCAGGTGGTTCAGGCAGGTACGGCAGGTGTTTGCAGTCTGTCCATGACGTGGTTCCGGCATGCCTGGAAGATGACTCTGGACTGTCCGCAACGTGGTTATGGCATAGCCGGCAGGTGATTTTGGCGTGTCCGGCAGGTGATTTTGGCGTGTTCGGCAGGTGATTTTGGCATGTCCAGCTGGTGATTTTGGTATGTCCAGCAGGTGGCTCCAGGGAGCCGAGCAGGTTGTTCCAGCATGCTCAGCAGGTGGTACAGGAGGGTCCGGCAGGTGGTTCCGGTCTTTCCAGTAGGTGGTTCTGGCGTTTCCGGCACGTGATTCTGGCACGTCTGAGAGGTGGTTCCGGCATGCCCGGCGGGTGATGCCATAGAGTCCGCCACGTGGTTCTGGCCTAGCCGGCAGGTGATTTTGGCGTCTCCGGTAGGTGGTTCCGGTGAGTCGAGCAGGAGGTTCCGGTGTGCTCGGCAGGTTCATCTGGTGTCTCTGGCACGTGGTTCTGGCACATCTGAGATGTGGTTCTGGCACGCCCGACAGGTGATTCCGGAGTGTCCGGCAAGTGGTTCTGGCGTAGCTGTCAGGTGATTCCGGCGTGTCCAGCTGGTGGTTCCGGTCTGTCCAGTAGTGGGTTCCAGCGTGTGCCGCACATGGTTCTGGTACGTCTGAGAGGTGGTTCCCTCATGCCCAGAAGGTGATTCCAGACTGTCCGCCATATGCTTTGGGCACATCTGAGAGGTGGTACCGGCATGCCTGGAAGGTGATCCCAGAGAGTCCTCCAAGTGGTTCTGACCTAGCCTGCAGGGGATATTGGTGTGTCCAGCAGGTGGTTCCGGCATGCTCTGCAGGTGGTTCAGGCAGGTCCGGTAGTTGGTTCTGGCCTGTCCGGGAGGTGGTTCCGGCGTGTCCGGCACGTGGTACCGGCACGTCTGACAGGTGGTTCTGGCATGTCTGGCAGGTGATTCCGGATTGTCCACCAAGTGGTTCTGGCGTAGCCGGCAGGTGATTTTGGCGTGTCCCACAGGTGGTTCCGCCGATTCGAGCAGGTGCTTCCGGCTAGCTCGGCAGGTGCTTCTGATGTCTCCGGCACTTGATTTTGGCACATTTGAGAGGTGGGTCTAGCATTCCAGGCAGGTGATTCCGCAAAGTCCGGCATGTGGTTCTGGCATAGCCAACAGGTGATTTTTGCATGTCTGGCAGGTGGGTCCTGCGAGTCGAGCAGGTGGTTCCTGCATGCTCGGCAGGTGGTTCAGGCGTGTCCGGCAGGTGGTTCCGTTGTGTCCGGTAGGTGGTATCGGCATGTCCGGCATGTGGTTCTGGCAAGTCTGAGTGGTGGTTCCAACATGCCCGGCTGGTGATTCCGGAGTGTCTGCCGAGTGGTTCTGGCGTAGCCCCCTGGTGATTTTGGCGTGTCCAGCAGGTGGTTCTGGGTAGTGGATCAGGTGGTTCCGGCATACTCGGGAGGTGGTTCTGGCGTGTCCAGCACATGGTTCTGGCACGTCTGAGAGCTGGTTCCAGCATGCACGGCAGGTGATCCCGTAGAGTCCTCCAAGTAGTTCTGGCATAGCCCGCAGGTGTTTTTGGTGTGTCCAGCAGGTGGTTCTGGCAATTCGAGCAGGTGGTTCGGCGTGCTCGGCAGGTGGTTCAGGCAGGTCCAGAAAGTGATTCCAGTCTGTCCATGACGTGGTTCCGGCATGCCCGGAAGGTGATTCTGGAGTGTCCACCAAGTGGTTTTGGTGTAGCCGGCACGTGATTTTAGCGTGTCAGGCAGGTGGTTCTGGCGAGCTTGGCAGGTGCTTCCAGTCTCTCCAGCACGTGTTTGTGGCATGTCTGAGAGGTGGTTCCGGCATGCCCGACAGGTGATTCTGCAGTTTCTGCCGAGTGGTTCTAGCGTAGCCGGCAGGTGATTTTGGCGTGTCCTGCAGGTGAGTTTGGCATGTCCGGTACGTGTTTCTGGCGAGCTGTTCAGGTGGTTCCAGCGTTCTCGGCAGGTGATTCCGGCGTGACCGGCAGATGGTTCCTGTCTGTCCGGTAGTGGGTTCCGGCGTGTGCCACACGTGTTTCTGGTACGTCTGAGAGGTGCTTCCCGCATGCCCAGAAGGTGATACCGGACTGTCCGCCACGTGGTTCTGGCACATCTGAGAGGTGGTACCGGCATGCCCGGCAGGTGATCCCGGAGAGTCCTCCAAGTGGTTCTGGCCTAGCCCGCAGGGGATTTTGGCGTGTCCGGCAGGTGGTTCTGGAATGCTCGGCAAGTGGTTCAGGCAGGTCCGGTAGATGGTTCCCGTCTGTCCGGGAGGTGGTTCCGGCGTGTCCGTCACGTGGTTCCGGCACGTCTGACAGGTGGTTCTGACATGTCCAGCAGGTGATTCCGGATTGTCCACCAAGTGGTTCTGGCGTAGCCGGCAGGTGATTTTGGCGTGTCCCACAGGTGGTTCCAATGATTCGAGCAGGTGCTTCCGGCTAGCTCGGCAGGTGCTTCTGGCATCTCCGGCACTTGATTTTGGCACATTTGAGAGGTGGGTCTGGCATTCCCGGCAGGTGATTCCGCAAAGTCCGGCATGTGGTTCTGGCATAGCCAGCAGGTGATTTTTGCGTGTCTGGCAGGTGGCTCCAGTGAGTTGAGCAGGTTGTTCCGGCGTCCTCAGCAGGTGTTTAAGGCGGGTCCGGCAGGTGGTTCCGGTCTGTCCAATAGGTGGTTCCGGCGTGTCTGGCACGTGCTTCCGGCACGTCGGAGAGGTGGTTCCGGAATGTCCGGCAAGTCATTCTGGCATAGCCGGGTGGTGATTTTGGCGTGTCCAGCAGGTGTCTCCAGCGAGTCGACCAGGTGTTTCAGCCTGGTCCGGCAGGTGTTTCCCGTCTGTCCAGTAGGTGGTTCCGGCATGTCCATCACTTGCTTCGGGCATGCCTGAGAGGTGGTTCTGCATGCACGGCGGGTGACTCCATAGAGTCCACCACGTGGTTCTGACGTAGCCGGCAGGTGATTTTGGTGTGTCCAGCTGGTGTTTCTGGGGAGTGGATCAGGTGGTTCTGGTATACTCGGCAGTTGGTTCCTGCGTGTCCGGTACATGGTTCTGGCACGTCTGAGAGGTGGTTCTGGCATGCCCCGCAGGTGATCCCTGAGAGTCCTCCAAGTGGTTCTGGCGTAGCCCACAGGTGTTTTTGGTGTGTCCAGCAGGTGCTTCTGGCGAGTCAAGCAGGTGGTTCCGGCGTGCTCGGCAGGTGGTTCAGGCAGGTCCGGCATGTGTTTGCAGTCTGTCCATGACATGGTTCCGGCATGCCCGGAAGGTGATTCCGGACTGTCCGCCATGTGGTTCTGGCATAGCTGGCACGTGATTTTGGCGTGTCCGGCACGTGGTTCCAGCAATTCGAGCATGTGGCTCCGGCGTGCTCAGCATGTGGTTCCGACATTTCCTGCGGTGGTTCCAGCGAGTCCAGCAGGTGGTTCCGGCGTGTCCGGCAGCTGGTTCCGGTCTGTCCTGGATGTGGTTATGGCGTGTCCGGCATGTTCTTCTGGCACATCTGAGAGGTGGTGCCCGCATGCCCGGAACGTTATTCCTTCTTGTTCACCAAGTGGTTCTTGCATAGCCGGCAGGTGATTTTGGCGTGTCCGGCAGGTGAGTCCATCGAGTCAAGTAGGTGGTTCCAGTGTGTCTGGCAGGTGGTTCTGGCCTCTCCAGGAAGTGGTTCCGGCGTGTCCGGCACGTGCAGCTGGCACGTCTGAGAGGTTGTGCCAGCATGCCCAGAACGTTATTCCGGCTTGTCTGCCAATTGGTTCTGGCGTAGGCGGCTGGTGATTTTGGCGTGACCGGCAGGTGGGTCCGGCGAGTCAAGCAGGTGGTTCCGGTGAGTCTGGCATGTGGTTCTGGTCTGTCCAGGAGGTTGTTCTGGCATGTCCAGCACGTGCTTCTGGCACGTCTGAGTGGTTGTGCTGGCATGCCGGGCATGTGATTCCATAGTGTCCGCCAAGTGGTTCTGACATAGCCCACAGGTGGTTCCGGCGTGCTCAGCATGTGGTTCAGTCGTGTCTGGCAGGTGGTTCCGGTCTGTCCGGGAGGTGGTTCCGGAGTGTCCGGCCTCTGTTTCTGGCACTTGTGAGAAGTGGTTCTGGAATGCCTGGCAGGTTATTCCAGAATGTCCACCACATGGTTCTGGCATAGCTGGCAAGTGATTTTGACCTGTCCGGCAGGTGGTTCCCACGAGGCGAGCAGGTGGTTCCGGCGTGCTCGGCAGGTGATTCAGACGTGTCTGGTAGGTGGTTGCAGTCTGTCTGGGAGGTGCTTCCAGGGTGTCCAGCACGTGTTTCTGGTGCATCTGAGAGGTGGTTCCAGCATCCCTGGGAGGTGATTCCGGAGTGTCCACCGAGTGGTTCTGGCTTAGCCGGCTGGTGATTTGGGCGTGTCTGGAAGATGGTTCCGGAGAGTCAAGCAGGCGGTTCTGGAGTGCTCAGCAGGTGGTTCAGACGTGTCCAACAGGTGGTTCCGGTCTGTACGGAAGGTGGGTCCGGCGTGTACGGCACATGGTTCTGGCACATCTAAAGGGGTTTATGGCAGGCCTGACACGTGATTCTGGAGTGTCTGCCAAGTGGTTTTGGCGTGGCTGGCAGGTGATTCGAGACTGTCCGTCAAGTGGGTCTGACATAGCCTGCCTGTGTTTCCGGTGTGCTTAGCAGGTGGTTCAAGCATGTCTGGCAGGTGTTTTTGGAATTTCTGAGATGTGGTTCCGGCATTCCCAACAGTTGATTCCGGAGTGTCTGCCAAGTGGTTCTGGCATACCCGGCAGGTGATTCAGGCGTGTCTGGCAGATGGTTCCGGCGAGTCGAGCAGCTGGTTCCGGAGTGCCCGGCAGGTGGTTCCAGACTCTCTGGGAGGTGGTTTATGAGTGTCTGGCACATGGTTCTGGCATGTCTTAGATGTGGTTCTGACACGCCTGGCAGGTGAATCCGGAGTGTCCGCCAAGTGGTTCTGGCATACCCGGCAGGTGATTTTGGCATGTCCGGCAGGTGGTTCCGGAGAGTCGAGGAGGTGGTTACGGCGTGCTCAGCAGGTGGTTAAGGCATGTCCGGCAGGTGGTTCCGGAGAGTCTAGCAGGTGGTTCCGGCGTGCTCGGCAGGTGCTTCCAGTGACTCCAGCACGTGTTTCTGGCATGTCTGAGAGGTGGTTCCGGCATGCCCGGCGGGTGATTCCATAGTGTCTGGCAAGTGGGTCTGGCGTAGCCGGCAGGTGATTTTGTCATGTCCTGCAGGTGATTCCGGTGAGTCAAGCAGGTGGCTCCGGCGTGCTCAGCAGATGGTTCCGGCGTGTCCGGCAGGTGGTTCTGCTCTGTCCGGTAGGTGGTTCTGATGTGTCTGGCACCTGGTTCTGGTACGTTTGAGAGGGGGATCCGGCATCCCAGGCAAGAGATCCCGGAGAGTCCTCCAAGTGCTTCTGGCATAGCTGGCAGGTGATTATGGCATGTCCGGCAGGTGGTTCAGGCAGGTCCAGTAAGTGGTTCCAATGTGTCCGGGAGGTGGTTCCGGCGTGTCCGGCAAGTGTTTCCGGCACGTCTGACAGGTGGTTCTGGCATGTCCGGCTGGTGATTCCGGATTGTCCACAAAGTGGTTCTGGCGTAACCGGCAGTTGATTTTGGCATTCCCCTCAGGTAGGTCTTGCGAGTCAAGCAGGTGGTTCCTGTATGCTTGGCAGGTGGTTCAGGCATGTCTGGCATGTGGTTCCGGCAGGTCTGACAGGTGGTTCTGGCATGTCCGGCAGGTGATTCCAGATTGCCCACAAAGTGGTTCTGGCGTAGCCGGCAGGTGATTTTGAGTGTCCAGCAGTGGTTCTGGCGAGTCAAGCAGGAATTCCAGCGTGGTCGGCAGGTGGTTCAGGCATGTCCGGCAGCTTGTTCCAGTCTGTCCAGTACGTGTTTCCAGCTTGTCCGGCACGTGGTTCTGGTACGTCTGAGAGGTGGTTCCGCCATGGCTGGAGGGTGATTCTGGACTGTCACCCAGGTGGTTCTGGCATAGCCAGCAGTTGATATTGGCCTGTCCGGCAGGTGGTTCCGGCGAGTTGAGCAGTTGGTTCCGACGTGCTCGGCAGGTGCTTCCGGCGTCTCCGGCACGTGTTTCTGGCACATCTGACAGGTCGTTCTGGATTGCCCGAAAGGTGATTCCGGTCTGTCCGGTAGGTGGTTCCGGCGTGTACGGCACGTGGTTCTGGTACGTCTCAGAGGTGGTTGCGCATGCCCAACAGTTGATTCTGGACTGTCCGCCACGTTGTTCTGGCACGTCTGAGAGGTGGTTCTGGCATGCCAGGCAGGTGATTCCGGAGTGTCGGGTAAGTGGTTCTGGTGTAGCCGGCAGTTCATTTTGGCATGTCCGGCATGTGGGTCCTGCGAGTCGAGCAGGTGGTTCTGGAGTGCTTGGCAGGTGGTCCAGGCGTGTCCGGCAAGTGGTTCCAGTCTGTCCAGGATGTGTTTCCAGCTTGTCCAGCATGTGTTTCTGGTACGTCTGAGAGGTGGTTCCGCCATGGCTGGCAGGTGATTCTGGACTGTCCGCCAGGTGGTTCCTGCATAGCCAACTGTTGATTTTGGCCTGTCAGGCAGGTGGTTCCGTCGTGCTCGGCAGGTGGTTCAGGCGTGGCCGGCAGGTGGTTCCAGTCTGTCCAGTACGTGTTTCCAGCTTGTCCGGCACGTGGTTCTGGTACGTCTGAGTGGTGGTTCCGCCATGGCTGGCAGGTGAGTCCAGACTGTCCCCCAGGTGGTTCTGGCATAGCCAGCAGTTGACATTGGTGTGTCCGGCAGGTGGTTCCAGCGAGTCGAGCAGGTGGCTGTGGCGTGTTCGGCAGGTGGTTCCGGCATGTCTGGCAGGTGGTTCCGTTCTGTCCGATAGCCCATTCCGGGATGTCCGGCACGTGCTTCTGGCACATCTGAGAGGTGGTTCTGGCATGCCTGGCAGGTGATTCCGGACTGTCCACCAGGTGGTTCTGGCATAGGCCGCAGTTGATATTGGGCTGTCCGTCAGGTGGTTCCGGCAAGTCGAGCAGGTGGCTGTGGCGTGTTTGGCAGGTGGTTCTCCTGTGTCCGGAATGAGGTTCTGGCACATCTGAGAGGTTGTGCCGGCATGCCCTTCACGTGATTCTGGCTTCTCCCCCAAGTGGTTCTGGTGTAGCGGGCAGGTGATTTTCGCGTGTCCGGCAGGTGGTTGAGGCGAGTTGAGCATGTGGTTCTGACGTGCTCGGCAGGTGCTTCCAGCGTCTCCGGCACGTATTTCTGGCACATCTGACAGGTGGTTCCGACATTCCCGAAAAGTGATTCCGGTCTGTCTGGTAGGTGTTTCCGGCATGTCCGGCATGTGGTTCTTGTACGTCTGAGATGCGGTTCCGGCATGGCTGGCAGGTGATTTCGGAGTGTCTGCCATGTTTTTCTGGCATAGCCAGCAGGTGATTATGGCGTGTCCGGCACATGGTTCCAGCGAGTCGAGCAGGTTATTCCGGCGTGCTTGGCATGTGCCTCTGGTGTTTTTGGGGGGTGGTTCCGGCGTGTCAGGAATGTGGTTGTGGCAAGTTTGAGAGGTGGTTCCTATATGCCCGCAGGAGATTCCAGAGTGTCCACCAAGTGGTTCTGGTGGAGCCGGCAGGTGATTTTGGCGTGTCCAGCAGGTGGGTCCTGCGTGTCGAGCAGGGGGTTCCTGCATGCTAGGCAAGTGGTTCTGGCGTGTCCGGCAGGTGCTTCTGGTCTGTCCGGGAGCTGGTTCCGGCATGGCCGGCACGTGGTTCTGGCATGTCTGTGAGGTGCTTCGGGCGTGCCCGGCGGGTGATTCCTGGGTGTCCGCCAAGTGGTTCTGGCGTCACTGGCAGGTTATTTTGGTGTGTCCGGCAGGTCTTTCTTGCTTATTGGGCTCATGGCTCTGGCTTGTAAGACAGATGCTTGTGGCATTTCTGGCCCCCGTTCTTACATACTCATCAGCTGGTTTCAGTGTTTCTGGCACATGTTTGTGGCATATCCAACAGGTGTTTACAATGTGTCTGGCATGTTGTTGTGCTATGTTTGGAATCTGGTTTCGTCATGTCATTGTGTGCGGCTGGCATGTTGAAGAGATGCTTCTGCAGTGTCAGAATTGCTGTTCCACTGTGTCCGGCAGGTGGTTACAGGTGTTTCTGGCATGCAACGTGGGTGCTTCTGGTATGCCTGTTGGGTCATACTGGCATGAATGTGTGGCCCTTTGAGAGTGTGCGGAGGGTGTTTTTGGCATGTCTCCCAGGGTTTTCTGGCACATAAGGGGCATGATTCCTTTTTATACGTCAGGTGAGTTTGTTCTCAGCTTCCTAAAGAGATGGAAGGAAGATGGTCTGTGGCTTGTGGCCCCTTGAGGGGTGGAGCCAATGCATGGTGCATTCCAATCTAGAGCAATGGAGGGCATGGCTGAGAGCAAAAGGGTCTTTCTGACATAGCTGCATTCTGACACTCTCTCCACCGGTGCACAATGGTGGCTGGAAAAAGGCTTACACTCTATCGCCTCCTGAGCAGGTGGATGCTCAATCATTTGGGACTCAGCCCAGTTGCTTCAGGGGAAGATGTAGGCATTTCGTCTGAGCAAGGTTGGCAAGGTAGAATTGCGGCAGAAGCAGAAGTCCTAAAGCGGCGAGTGAAGCGCTGGGAAGAAATGGCGTTTGAGCTGACATTGAATGAGAGTTTCCTCGTATGCTGTAACAGCACTGTGGAAAGCGAGTTCTTTCTCAGCTTCCTAAAGAGCTGGTGGCAAGACAGTTTATGGCTTGTCTCCCATTGAAGGAAAGAGGCAGTGCTTTGTGCCTTCCACCTGCAGAGCAATGGAGGGCATGGCTGAGAGCCAAGGGGGCTTTCTGCCATGGGTGCTTTCTGATACCCTTCAGGGGTGGTGCCAGTGCCTCGTGCCTCCTACCTCTAGAGGAATGGAGGGCAAGACCAAGAGTAAAGGGACTTTCTGAAATTGGTGGTTTCTGACACTGCCCCAACCATTGCTCAAGGGCGGTTGGTTAAAAGCCTATTGTCTGTCTCCTCCTCAGCATGTGGAACCACAGTCATCCGCGCCTCGTCCCCATTGCTCAAGGGGCAGATGTAGGCATTTCGTCTGAGCCGGGTGGGCAAGGTGGAAATGTGGCAGAAGCGGATGTTGCAGATTGGCGAGTTAAGGGCTGAAAAGACACGGCGTTCAGGTGCCTTTGTATGAGATGTTCCCAGGATGCTGCAAGAGCACTGTGGAATGCGAGTGCTTTCCCAGCTTCCTAAAGAGCTGGAAGCAGGACAGTTTATGGCTTGTCTCCCATTGAAGGATGGAGGCAGTGCTTTGTGCCTTCCACCTCTAGAGCAATGGAGGGCACGGCTGAGAGCAAAGGGCCCGTTCTGACATAGATGCATTCTGACACTCTCTGCACCAGTGCACAATGGCGGTTTGTAAAAAGCCTATTGTCTGCTCCTGCTAAGCATGTGGAAGCACAATCATCTGGGCCTCGTGCCCGTTGCCGGAGGGGAAGATGTCATTTCATCTGAGCCCGGGTTGGCAAGGTGGAAATGTGCAGGATGCAGATGTCCCAGACTGGCGAGTGAAGTGCTGAAGGAAACGGTGTTCAGCCTCCTTTGTAGGAGATGTTCCCAGGACGCTGTAAGGGCACTGTGGAAAGGGAGTTTTTTCTCAGCTTCCTAAAGTGCTGGAAGCATGACAAGATGTGGTTTGTCTCCCATTGAGGGGTGGATCCAGAGCCAGTGCCTTGTGCCTTCCACCTCTAGAACAATGAAGGGCACGGCTGTGAGCAAAGGGGCCTTTCTGACATAGCTTCTTTATGAAAATCTCTCCAGCAGTGCACATTGGTGGTTGGAAAAAGGTGTGCAGTCTATCGCCTCCTAAGCACGTGGACGCTCAATCATTTGGGACTCAGCCCAGTTGCTTCAGGGGAAGATGTAGGAATTTCGTCTGAGCCGGGCTGGTAAGGTGCAAATCTGGCAGAAGCAGAACTTCCAAATTGGCGAGTTAAGCGCAGAAAACAAACGGCATATCAGCTGCCTTTGTATGAGATGTTGCCAGGACACAGAAAGAGCACTGTAGAGAGCAAGTTCTTTCTCAGCTTCCTAAAGAGATGGAAGGAAGATGGTCTGTGTCTTGTCACCCCTTGTTGGTGGAGCAAGTGCATTGAGCATTCCACGTCTACAGCAATGGAGGGCACGGCTGAGAGCAAAGGGGTCTTTCTGACAAAGCTGCTTTCCGACACTCTCTCCACCAGTGCACAATGGTGGTAGGAAAAAGGTGTACACTCTATCACCTCCTAAGCAGGTGGACGCTCAATCATTTGGGACTCAGCACAGTTGCTTCAGGGGAAGATGTAGGCATTTCGTCTGAGCCGGGTTGGCAAGGTGGAACTGCGGCAAAAGCAGAAGTCCTAAAGCGGCGAGTTAAGCGCTGGGAAGAAATGGCATTTGAGCTGCCTTTGTATGAGAGTTTCCTCGTATGCTGTACAGCACTGTGGAAAGCGAGTTCTTTCTCAGCTTCCTAAAGAGCTGGAAGCAAGACAGTTTATGGCTTGTCTCCCATTGAAGGATGGAGGCAGTGCTTTGTGCCTTCCACCTGCAGAGCAATGGAGGGCACGGCTGAGAGTAAAGTAAAGGGGTCTTTCTGCCATTGGTGCTTTCTGACACTCTCCCAGCCATTGCACTTGGTGGTTATTTAAAAGCCTATTGTCTCTCTCCTCCTCAGCATGTGGAACCCAATCATCCGGGCCTCATCGCCATTGCTCAAGGGGAAGATGTAGGCATTTCGTCTGAGCCGGGTTGACAAGGTGGAAATGTGCAGGACGCAGATGTTCCAGACCGGAGAGTGAAGTGCTGGAAAGAAACGGCGTTCAGCCTCCTTTGTAGGAGATGTTCCCAGGACGCTGTAAGAGCCCTGTGGAAAGGGAGTTTTTTCTCAGCTTCCTAAAGTGCTGGAAGCAGGACAAGATGTGGTTTGTCTCCCATTGATGGCTGGATCCAGAGCCAGTGCCTTGTGCCTCTCACCTCTAGAGCAATGGAGGGCACGGCTGACAGCAAAGGGGCCTTTCTGACATAGCTGCTTTCTGACACTCTCTCCAGCAGTGCACAATGGTGGTTGGAAAAAGGCGTGCAGTCCATTGCCTCCTAAAAACGTGGACGCTCAATCATTTGGGACTCAGCCCCGTTGCTTCAGGGGAAGGTGTAGGCATTTCATCTGAGCCGGGTTGGAAAGGTGGAATTGTGGCAGAAGCAGAAGTCCTAAAGCTGCGAGTTAAGGGCTGGGACAAAATGGCGTTTGAGCTGTCTTTGTATGAGAGGTTCCTGGTATGCTGTAACAGGACTGTGGAAAGCGAGTTGTTCGTCAGCTTCCTAAAGAGCTGGTGGCAAGACAGTTTATGGCTTGTCTCCCATTGAAGGATGGAGGCAGTGCTTTGTGCCTTCCACCTGCAGAGCAATGGAGGGCACGGCTGAGAATAAAGTAAAGGGGTCTTTCTGCCATTGGTGCTTTCTGACACTCTCCCAACCATTGCACTTGGTGGTTAGTTAAAAGCCTATTGTCTCTCTCCTCCTCAGCATGTGGAACCACAATCATCCGGGCCTCGTCCCCATTGCTCAAGGGGAAGATGTAGGCATTTTGTCTGAGCCGGGTTGGCAAGGTGGAATTGTGGAAGAAGCAGAAGTCCTAAAGCTGCGAGGTAAGGTCTGGCAAGAAAGGCCGTTTGACCTTCATTTCTATGACAGTTTCTCCGTAGGTTTTTCCCGGGAGCCGAGCAGGTGTTTCTGGCATTCTCGTCAGGAGGTTCGGGCATGTACGGCAGGTGGTTCCAGTCTGTCCAGGATGTGGTTCTGGCGTGTCTGGCACGTGGTTCTGGTACGTCTCAGAGGTGGTTCCAGCATGCCCGGCCGGTTATCCCGGAGAGTCCACCAAGTGATTCTGGCGTAACTGGAAGGTGATTCTTGCGTGTCCGGCAGGTGGTTCCGGCGAGTCAAGCAGGTGGTTCCAGCGTGCTCGGCAGGTGCTTCCGGGGTCATTGGCACGTGGTTCTGGCATGTCTGAGAGGTGGTTCCGGCATGCCCGGCCGGTGATTCCGGAGTGTTCGCCAAGTGGTTCTTGCGTAGCCGGCCGGTGATTTTGCATGTCCGGTGGTGGTTCCGGCCGGTCGAACCGGTGGTTCCGGCGTGCTAGACAGTTGGTTCAGGCAGGTCCGGCAGGTGGTTCCGGTCTGTCCGGCAGGTGGTCTGGGGTGTCCGGCACAAGGTTCTGGCACGTCTGAGAGGCTGTGCCAGCATGCCCCTCACGTGATTCCAGCTTGTCCCACAAGTGGTTCTGGTGTAGCGGGCAGTTGATTTTGGCGTGACCGGCAGGTGGTTCCAGCAAGCAAGGCAGGTGATTCCGAAGTGTTCACCAACTGGTTGTGGCATAGCCAGCACGGGATTATGGCTTGTCCGGCAGGTGGTTCTAGCGAATCGAACAGGTGGTTCCGCCGTGCTCGGCAGTTGCTTCTGGACTCTCCAGCACGTGGTTGTGGCACCTGTGAGAGGTGGTTCCGGCATGCCTGGCAGGTGATTCCAGAGTGTGTGCCGAGTGGTTCTGGCGTAGACGGTGGGTGATTTTGGCATGTCAAGCAGGTGGTTCAGGGGAGTGGATCAGGTGGTTCCGGCATACTCGGCAGGTGGTTCCGGCGTGTCCGGCAGGTGTTTGCAGTCTGTCCATGACGTGGTTCCGGACTGCCCGCCAGGTGATTCTGGAGTGTCCACCAAGTGGTTTTTGTGTAGCCTGCACGTGATTTTGGCGTGTCAGGCAGGTGTTCCGGCATGTCCAGCAGGTGGTTCCGGCGAGCTCGGCAGGTGCTTCCGGTCTCTCCGGCACGTGGTTGTGGCACGTCTGAGAGCTGGTTCCGGCATACCCGGCAGGTGATCCCGGAGAGTCCTCCAAGTGGTTCTGGCATACCCCGTAGGTGTTTCTGTTGTGTCCCGCAGGTGGCTCTGGTGAGTCGAGCAGGTGGTTCCGGCGTGCTCGGCAGGTGGTTCAGGCGGGTCTGGCAGGTGGTTTTGGTCTTTTCGGGGTGTGGTTCCTGCATCTCAGGCACATGGTTCTGGCACGTCTGAGAGGTGGTTCCGGCTGGCCCAACAGGTGTTTCCGGAGTGTCCGCCAAGTGGTTCTGGCGTAGCTGGCAGGTGATGTTGGCGTGACCGGCAGGTGGTTCCAGCAAGCCCGGCAGGTGATTCCAGAGAGTCCACCAAGTGGTTTTGGCGTAGCGGGCAGGTGATTTTGGCGTAGCGGGCAGGTGATTTTGGCATGTCCGGCAGGTGTTTCAGGCGAGATGAGCAGGTGGTTCCGACGTGCTCGGCAGGTGCTTCCGTCATCTCCGGCACGTGTATCTGGCACTTCTGACAGGTGGGTCCTGCATGCCTGAAAGTTGATTCCGGTCTGTCTGGTAGGGGGTTCCGGCGTGTACGGCACGTGGTTCTGGTATGTCTCAGAAGTGGTTGCGCATGCCAAACAGGCGATTCCGGACTGTCCGCCACGTGGTTCTGGCACGTCTGAGAGGTGGTTCCAGCATGCCCGGCAGGTCATCCCAGAGAGTCCTCCAAGTGGTTCTGGTGTAGCCCGCAGGTGATTTTGGCGTCTCCGTCAGGTGGTTCCGTCATGCTCGGCTGGTGGTTCAGGCGTGGCCGGCAGGTGGTTCCAGTCCGTCCAGTACATGTTTCCAGCTTGTCCGGCATGTGGTTCTGGTACATCTGAGAGGTGGTTCCGCCATGGCTGGCAGGTGATTCCGGACTGTCCCCCAGGTGGTTCTGGCATAGCCAGCAGTTGATATTGGCGTGTCCGGCAGGTGGTTCCGGCGAGTCGAGCAGGTAGCTGTGGCATGTTCGGCAGGTGGTTCCGGCGTGTCTGGCAGGTGGTTCGGTTCTGTCCGATAGGTCGTTGCGACATGTCCGGCACCTGCTTCTGGTATGTCTGAGAGGTGGTTCTGGCATGCCGGGCGGGTGATTACGGAATGTCGGGTAAGTGGTTATGGTGTAGCCGGCAGTTCATTTTGGCGTGTCTGGCACGTGGGTCCTGCGACTCGAGCAGGTGGTTCCGTCGTGCTCGGCAGGTGGTCCAGGCATGTCCGGCAGGTGGTTCCAGTCTCTCCAGGACGTGGTTCCAGCGTGTACGGCACGTAGTTCTGGCACGTCTGAGAGGTGGTTCCTGCATGCCTTTCAGGTGATTCCGGACTGTCTGCCAGGTGGTTCCCGCATAGCCAGCTGTTGATTTTGACCTGTCCGGCTGGTGGTTCCGGCGATCGAGCAGGTGGCTCTGGCGTGCTCGGCAGGTGCTTCCGGTGTCATTGGCATGTGGTTCTGGCATGTCTGTGACGTGGTTCCGGCATGCCCGGCAGGTGATTCCAGAGTGTTCTCCAAGTGGTTCTGGCGTAGCCAGCAGTTGATTTTGCATGTCAGGCAGTCGTTCCAGCGAGTCGAGCCGGTGGTTCCGGCGTGCTCGGCAGGTGGTTCAGGCAGGTCTGGCAGGTGGTTTCGGTGTGTTCGGGGTGTGGTTCCGGCACCTCAGGCACATGGTTCTGGCACGTCTGGGAGGAGGTTCCGGCCGGCCCGACAGGTGTTTCCGGAGTGTCTGCCAAGTGGTACTGGCGTAGCTGGCAGGTGATGTTGGCGTGACCGGCAGGTGGTTCCAGCAAGCCCGGCCGGTGATTCCGAAGTGTTGACCAACAGGTTGTGACGTAACCGGCAGGTGGTTCTGGTGAGTGGAGCAGGTGGTTCCGGCGTGTCCGGCAGGTGTTTGCAGTCTGTCCATGACGTGGTTCCGGCATGCCCGCCAGGTGATTCTGGAGTGTCCACCAAGTGGTTTTGGCGTAGCCGGCATATGATTTTGGCCTGTGAGGCAGGTGGTTCCGGCATGTTCAGCAGGTGTTTCCGGCGACCTTGGCAGTTGCTTCTGGTCTCTCCGGCATGTGGTTCTGGCACCTCTGAGAGTGGTTCCAGCATGCCCGGCAGGTGATACTGGAGTGTCTGCCGAGTGGTTCTGGCGTAGCCGGCAGGTGATTTTGGCGTGTCCAGCAGGTGATTCTGCGGAGTGGATCAGGTGGTTCCGGCATACTTGGCAGGTGGTACCGCCGTGTCCAGAACATGGTTCTGGCAAGTCTGAGAGGTGGTTCCTCCTGCCCGACAGGTGATTCCGGAGTGTCTGCCAAGTGGTTCTGGCATAGCCGGCAGGTGATTTTGGCGTGACCGGCAGGTGTTTCTTGCGAGTCGAGCATGTGGCTCAGGCATGCTCAGCAGGTGCTCCCGGTGTCTGTGACACGTGGTTCTGGTGTGTTTGAGAGCTGGTTCTAGCATGTCCGGCAGATGATTCCTGAGTGTCCACCAAGTGGTTCTGGCGTAACCGGCAGGTGAATTTGGTGTGTCCGGCACTGGTTTCTTGAGAGTCAAGCAGGTGGTTCTGGCGTGCTCGGCAGGTGGTTCCGGAGTGTCCGACAAGTGGTTGTGGCGTAGCCGGCTGGTGATTTTGGCGTGTCCGGCAGGTGGTTCTGGTGAATCAAGCAGGTGGTCCCGGCGTGTCCGGCAGGTGGTTCCGGGCTGTCCTGGAGGTGGTTCCGGAGTGTCTGCCGAGTGGTTCTGGCGTAGCTGGCAGGTGATTTTGGCGTGTCCGGCAGGTGGTTCAGGCGAGTCGTGCAGGTGGTTCCGGCGTGCTCGGCAGGTGCTTCCGGTGTCATTGGCATGTGGTTGTGACATGTCTGAGAGGTGGTTCCGTCATGCCCGGCACGTGATTCCGGAGTGTTCGCCAAGTGGTTCTGGCGTAGCCGGCAGGTGATTTTGCATGCCGGGCGGTGGTTCCAGGGAGTCGAGCCGGTGGTTCCGGCGTGTCCCGCAGTTCGTTCCGGTCTGTCCGGCAGGTGTTTCTGGGGTGTCCGGCACGAGGTTCTGGCACGTCTGAGCGGTTGTGTCGGCATGCCCTTCACGTGATTCCGGCTTGTGCGCCAAGTGGTTCTGGCATAGCTGGCAGGTGATTTTGGCGTGTCCGGCGGTGTTTCTTCCAAGTCGACAGGTGGCTCAGGCATGCTCAGTAGGTGCTTCCGGCGTCTCCAGCACGTGGTTCTAGTGTGTCTGAGAGCTGGTTCTGGCATGTCCGGCAGATGATTCCGGAGTGTCCACCAAGTGGTTCTGGTGTAGCTGGCAGGTGATTTTGGCGTGTCCAGCAGGTGGTTCTGGGGAGTGGATCAGGTGGTTCCGGCATACTCGGCATGCCGGTACATGGTTCTGGCAAGTCTGAGCAGTGGTTCCGCCTGCCCCACAGGTGATTCTGGAGGGTGCAGCAAGTGGTTCTGGCATACACGGCAGGTGATTTTGGTGTGTCAGGTAGTTGGTTCTGTCGAGTCGAGCAGGTGGTTCCAGCGTGTCTCTCAGGTGGTCTCGGTCTGTTGGGAGTGTGGTTTCCGGCATCTCAGGCACATGGTTCTGGCACATCTGAGAGGTGGTTCCGGCCGGCCTGACAGGCGTTTCCGGAATGTCCGCCAAGTGGTTCTGGCTTAGCTGGCAGGTGATGTTGGTGTGACCGGCAGGTGGTTCCAGCAAGCCAGGCAGGTGATTCCAAAGTGTTCACCAACTGGTTGTGGCATAGCCAGCAGGTGATTTTGGAGTGACAGGCAGGTGGTTCTGGCGAGTCGAGCAGGTGGTTCCGGCGTGCTCAGCAGGTGCTTCCGGTGTCATTGGCATGTGGTTGTGGCATGTGAGAGGTGGTTCCGTCATGCCCGGCAGGTGATTCCGGAGTGTTCGCCAAGTGGTTCTGGCGTAGCCGGCAGGTGATTTTGCATGCCCGGCAGTGGTTCTGGTGAGTCGAGCTGGTGGTTCCGGCGTTTCTGGCAGGTGGTTCAGGTCTGTCCGGCAGGTGTTTCTGGGGTGTCCGGCACGAGGTTCTGGCACGTCAGAGCGGTTGTGTCGGCATGCCCTTCACGTGATTCCGGCTTGTCCGCCAAGTGGTTCTGGCGTAGCTGGCAGGTGATTTTGGCGTGTCTGGCAGGAGTTTCTTGCGAGTCTACAGGTGGCTCAGGCATGCTCAGCAGGTGCTTCTGGCGTCTCCAGCACGTGGTTCTGGTGTGTCTGAGAGCTGGTTCCGGCATGCCCGGCAGGTGATTCTGGAGTGTCTGCCGAGTGGTTCTGGCGTAGCCGGCGGGTGATTTTGGCGTGTCAAGCAGGTGGTTCAGGGGAGTGTATCAGGTGGTTCCGGCATACTCGGCAGGTGGTTCCGGCGTGTCCGGAACATGGTTCTGGCAAGTCTGCGATGTGGTTCCGCCTGCCTGACAGGTGATTCCGGAGTGTCCGCCAAGTGGTTCTGGCGTACCCGGCAGGTGATTTTTGCGTGTCTGGCAGGTGGTTCTGGCGAGTCAAGCAGGTGGTCCCGGCGTGTCCGGCAGCTGATTCCGGTCTGTCCTGGAGGTGGTTCCTGAGTGTCTGCCGAGTGGTTCTGGCGTAGCCGGCAGGTGATTTTGGCGTGACCGGCAGGTGGTTCCAGCAAGCGCAGCAGGTGATTCTGAAGTGTTCACCAACTGGTTGTGGCGTAGCCGGCAGGTGATTTTAGCGTGTGCGGCAGGTGGTTCTGGCGAGTCGAGCAGGTGGTTCCGGCGTGCTCGGCAGTTGCTTCTGGACTCTCCAGCACGTGGTTGTGGCACCTCTGAGCGGTGGTTCCGGCATGCCCGGCAGGTGATTCTGGAGTGTCTGCCGAGTGGTTCTGGCATAGCCGGCGGGTGATTTTGGCGTATCAAGCAGGTGGTTCAGGGGAGTGGATCAGGTGGATCCGGCATACTCGGCAGGTGGTTCCGGAGTGTCCGGCAGGTGTTTGCAGTCTGTCCATGACGTGGTTCCGGACTGCCCGCCAGGTGATTCTGGAGTGTCCACCAAGTGGTTTTGGTGTAGCCGGCATATGATTTTGGCCTGTCAGGCAGGTGGTTCCGGCATGTCCAGTAGGTGTTTCCGCCGAGCTCGGCAGTGGCTTCCGGTCTCTCCGGCATGTGGTTCTGGCACCTCTGAGAGGTGGTTCCGGCATGCCCGGCAGGTGATACCGGGGTGTCTGCCGAGTGGTTCTGGCGTACCTGGCCAGTGATTTTGGCGTGTCCAGCAGGTGGTTCTGGATAGTGGATCAGGTGGTTCCGGCATACTCGGCAGGTGGTACTGGCATGCCCGGAACATGGTTCTGGCAATTCTGAGAGGTGGTTCCGGCATTCCCGACAGGTGATTCGGGAGTGTCCGCCAAGTGGTTCTGGCATAGCCGGCAGGTGATTTTGGCGTGACCGGCAGGTGTTTCTTGCGAGTCGAGCATGTGGCTCAGGCATGCTCAGCAGGTGCTCCCGGTGTCTGTGACACGTTGTTCTGGTGTGTTTGAGAGCTGGTTCTAGCATGTCCGGCAGATGATTCCTGAGTGTCCACCAAGTGGTTCTGGCATACCCTGCAGGTGAATTTGGTGTGTCCGGCAGGGGTTTCTTGAGAGTCAAGCAGGTGGTTCTGGCGTGCTCGGCAGGTGGTTCCGGAGTGTCCGACAAGTGGTTGTGGCGTAGCCGGCTGGTGATTTTGGCGTGTCTGGCAGGTGGTTCTGGTGAATCAAGCAGGTGATCCCGGCGTGTCCGGCAGGTGTTTCCGGGCTGTCCTGGAGATGGTTCCGGAGTGTCTGCCGAGTGTTTCTTGCGTAGCCGGCAAGTCATTTTGGACTGTCCGGCAGGTGGTTCTGGCGAATCGATCAGGAGGTTCCGGCGTGCTCGGCAGGTGCTTCCGGTGTCATTGGCATCTGGTTATGGCATGTCGGAGAGGTGATTCCTGCATGCCCGGCCGGTGATTACAGAGTCTTCGCCAAGTGGTTCTGGCATAGCCAGCAGGTGATGTTGCATGTCCGGCGGTGGTTCCGGCCGGTCGAGCCGGTGGTTCCGCCGTGTCCGGCAGGTCTTTGTGGTGTGTCCGGCAGGTGGTTCTGGGCTGTCCAACACGAGGTTCTGGCACGTCTGAGAGGTTGTGCTGGCATGCCCTTCACGTTATTCCGGCTTGTCCCCCTAGTGGTTCTGGTGTAGCAGGCAGGTGATTTTGGCGTGTCCGGCAGTTGCGACCGGTGAGTCAAGCAGGTCGTTCCGGCGAGTGTTTTCTGTGGTTCGGTCTGTCCGGGAGATGGTTCCGGCCTGTCCAGCACGTGCTTCTGGCACTTCTGAGATGTTGTGCTGGCATGCCCGGCTGGTGATTCCGGAGTGTCCGCCAAGTGGTTCTGGCGTAGCCGGCAGGTGATTTTGCCATGTCCGCACTGTGGTTGCAGTGAGTAGAGCATGTGGTTCCGGCGTGCTCGACAGTTGGTTCAGGCATGTCCGGCAGGTGGTTCTGGTCTGTCCAGGAGGTGGTTTCGGCGTGTCCGGCACGTGGTTCCGGCACGTCTGAGAGGTGGTTCTATCATGCCCGGCACATGATTCCAGAGAGTCCACCAAGAGGTTTTGGCGTAGCCGGCAGGTGATTTTGGCGTGTCCGGCAGGTGGTTCAGGCGAGTTGAGCAGGTGGTTCCGATGTGCTCGGCAGGTGTTTCCGGCGTCTCCGGCACGTGATTCTGGCACATCTGACAGGTGGTTCCGGCCTGCCCGAGAGCTGATTCCGGTCTGTCCGGTAGGTGGTTCCGGCGTGTACTGCACGTGGTTCTGGTACGTCTCAGAGGTGGTTGCGCATGACCAACAGGTGATTCTGGACTGTCCGCCACGTGGTTCTGGCACGTCTGAGAGGTGGTTCCAGCATGCCCGGCAGGTCATCCCGGAGAGTCCTCCAAGTGGTTCTGGCATAGCCCGCAGGTGATTTGGGCGTGTCTGGCAGGTGGTTCCATCGTGCTCGGCAGGTGGTTCAGGCGTGGCCGCCAGGTGGTTCCAGTCTGTCCAGTACGTGTTTCCCGCTTGTTTGGCACGTGGTTCTGGTACGTCTGAGAGGTGGTTCCTGCATGCCCGACAGGAGATTCCAGACTGTCCGCCAGGTGGTTCTCGCATAGGCAGCTGTTGATTTTGGCCTGTCTGGCAGGTGGTTCTGGAAAATCGAGCAGGTGGCTCCGGCATGCTCGGCAGGTGGTTCCAGCATGTCTGGCAGGTGGTTCCGTTCTGTCCGGAATGTGTTTCCGGCATGTCCGTCACGTGCTTCCGGCACATCTGAGAGGTGGTTCCAGCATGCACGGCTGGTGATTCCGGAGTGTCTGCCAGGTGGCTCTGGGGTACCCGGCAGGTGATTTTGGCTTGTCCGGCAGCTGTTTTTGGCAAGTCGAGCATGTGGGTCCGGCATGCTCGGTAGGTGCTTCCGGCGTCTCCGGCACGTGGTTGTGGTGTGTCTGAGAGCTGGTTCAGGTATGTCCGGCAGATGATTCCGGAGTGTCTGCCAAGTGGTTCTGGCATACCTGGCAGGTGATTTTGGCGTGTCAGGTAGGTCGTTCCGGAGAGACGAGCAGGTGTTTCCGGCGTGCTCGGCAGGTTGTTCAGGCGGGTCTGGCAGGTGGTTTCCTTCTGTTCGGGGTGTGGTTACGGCATCTCATGCACATGGTTCTGGCACGTCTGAGATGTGGTACCGTCCGGCCCGACAGGTGTTTCCGCAGTGTCCGCCAAGTGGTTCTGGCGTAGTTGGCAGGTGATTTTGGCATGACCGGCAGGTGGTTCCAGCATGCCCGGCAGGTGATTCCGGAATGTTCGGCAAGTGGTTCTGGCATAGCCGGCAGGTGATTTTGCATGTCCGGTGATGGTTCCGGTGGGTCGAGCCAGTGGTTCAGGCAGGTCCGGCAGGTGGTTCCGGTCTGTCCGGGAGGTGGTTCCGGCGTGTCCGGCACGTGGTTCCGGCACGTCTGAGAGGTGGTTCTATCATGCCCGGCAGGTGATTCCAGAGAGTCCACCAAGTGGTTTTGGCGTAGCCGGCAGATGATTTTGGCATGTCCGGCAGTTGGTTCAGGCGAGATGAGCAGGTGGTTCCGACGTGCTCGGCAGGTGGTTCCGGCGTCTCCGGCACGTGTTTCTGGCACATCTGACAGGTGGTTCCGGCATGCCCGAAAGGTGATTCCGGTCTGTCCGGTAGGTGGTTCCGGCGTGTACGGCACGTGGTTCTGGTACGTCTCAGAGGTGGTTGAGCCTGCCCAAAAGGTGACTCCGGACTGTCCGCCACGTGTTCTGGCACGTCTGAGAGGTGGTTCCAGCATGCCCGACAGGTCATCCCGGAGAGTCCTCCAAGTCGTTCTGGCATAGCCCGCAGGTGATTTGGGCGTGTCCGGCAGGTGGTTCCATCGTGCTCGGCAGGTGGTTCAGGCGTGGCCGCCAGGTGGTTCCAGTCTGTCCAGTACATGTTTCCAGCTTGTGCGGCATGTGGTTCTGGTACGTCTGAGAGGTGGTTCCGCCATGGCTGGCAGGTGATTCCGGACTGCCCCCCAGGTGGTTCTGCCATAGCCAGCAGTTGATATTGGCGTGTCTGGCAGGTGGTTCCATTGAGTCGAGCAGCTGGCTGTGGCGTATTCGGCAGTTGGTTCTGGCGTGTCTGGCAGGTGGTTCCGTACTGTCCGATAGGTCGTTCCGGCATATCCGGCACGTGCTTCTGGCCTGTCTGAGAGGTGGTTCTGGCATGCCAGGCCGGTGATTCCGGAGTGTCGGGTAAGTGGTTCTCGTGTAGCCGGCAGTTCATTTTGGCGTGTCTGGCACGTGGGTCTTGTGAGTCGAGCAGGTGGTTCCGGCATGCTCGGCAGGTGTTCCAGGCGTGTCCAGCAGGTGGTTCCAGTCTGTCCGGGCCGTGGTTCCAGCGTGTCCAGCACGTGGTTCTGTAACGTCTCAGAGGTAGTTCCTGCGTGCCTGGCAGGTGATTCTGGACTGTCCACCAGGTGGACCCTGCATAGCCAGCTGTTGATTTTGGACTGTCTGGCAGGTGGTTCCGGCGAGTCGAGCAGCTGGCTGCGGCGTGTTCGGCAGGTCGTTCCGGCGTGTCTGGCAGGTGGTTCCGTACTGTCTGATAGGTCGTTCCGGCATGTCCGGCACGTGCTTCTGGGACGTCTGAGAGGTGGTTCTGTCATGCCAGGCAGGTGATTCTGGAGAGTCGTGTAAGTGGTTCTGGTGTAGCCGGCAGTTCCTTTTGGCGTGTCCGGCACGAGTGTCCTGTGACTCGAGCGGGTGGTTCCGGCGTGCTCGGCAGGTGGTTCCAGTCTGTCCAGGACCTGGTTCCAGCGTGTCCGGCACGTGGTTCTGTTACGTCTGAGAGGTGGTTCCTGCATGCCTGGCAGGTGATTCCAGACTGTCCGCCAGGTGCTTCCCACATAGCCAGCTGTTGATTTTGGCCTGTCCGGCAGGTGGTTGTGGCGTAGCCGGCAGGTGCTTTTGGCGCGTTCGGCATGTTGTTCTGGCGAGTCGAGCAGGTGCTTCTGGTGTCATTGGCATGTGTTTCTGGCAGGTCTGAGAGGTGGTTCTGGCATGCCCGGCAGGTGATTCCGCAGTGTTCGCCAAGTGGTTCTGGCGTAGCTGGCAGGTGATTTTGCATGTCCGGCGGAGGTTCCGGCGGGTCGAGCCGGTGGTTCCGGCGTGTCCGGCAGGTGGTTCCCGTCTGTCCGGCAGGTGGTTCTGGGGTGTCCAGCACGAGGTTCTGGCACCTCTGAGAGGTTGTGTCTGCATTTCCATCACGTGATTCTGGCTTTTTGCCATGTGGTTCTGGTTTAGGGGGCAGGTGATTATGGCGTGTCCGGCAGGTGGGACCGGTGAGTCAAGCAGGTGGTTCCGACGAGTGTTTCCTGTGGTGCCGGCATTTCTGGGAGATGGTTCCGGCCTGTCTGGCACGTGCTTCGGGCACGTCTGAGAGGTTGTGCTGGCATGCCCGGCTGGTGATTTTGGAGTGTCCGCCAAGTGCTTCTGGACCAGCCGGCAGGTGATTTTGGTGTGTCCGGCAGGTGGTTCTGGGGAGTGGATCAGGAACTTCCGGCATTCTAGTAGGTGCTTCTGCCGTCTCCGGCATGTGGTTGTGGCACCTCTGAGAGGTGGTTCCAGCATGCCCGGCAGGTGATTCCAGAGTGTCCGACAAGTGATTGTGGCGTAGCCGGCTGGTGATTTTGGCGTGTCCGGCAGGGGGTTTTGGCGAGTCAAGCAGGTTGTCCTGGCGTGTCCTGCAGGTGGTTCCGGTCTGTCCTGGAGGTGGTCCCGGAGTGTCTGCCGAGTGGTTTTGGCGTAGCCGGCAGTTGATTTTGTCGTGTCCAGCAGGTGGTTCTGGGGAGTGGATCAGGTGGTTCCGGCATACTCAGCAGATGGTTCCAGCGTGTCCGGCACATGGTTCTGGCACGTCTGAGAGGTGATTCCGGCATGCCCGGCAGGTGATTCCGAAGTTTCCGCCAAGTGGTTCTGGCGTAGCCAGCAGGTGATTTTGGCGTGTCTGGCAGGCATTTCTTGCGAGTCGAGCAGGTGGCTCAGGCATGCTAAGCAGGTGCTTCCGGCATCTCTGGCACGTGGTTCTGGCACATCTGAGAGGTGGTTCCGGTCGGCCCAACAGGTGTGTCTGCCAAGTGGTTCTGGCGTAGCTGGCAGGTGATGTTGTCGTGACTGGCAGGTGGTTCCAGCCAGCCTGGCAGGTGATTCCGAAGTGTTCACCAACTGGTTGTGGCGTGTCCGGCAGGTGGTTCTGGTGAGTCGAGCAGGAGGTTCCGGAGTGCTCAGCAGGTGCTTCCGGTGTCATTGGCATGTGGTTCTGGCATGTCTGAGAGGTGGTTCCAGCATGCCCGGCAGGTAATTCCAGAGTGTCCTACAAGTGGTTGTGTCGTAGCCGGCTGGTGATTTTGGCGTGTCTGGCAGGTGGTTCTGGCGAGTCATGCAGGTGGTCCCGGCGTTCCGGCAGGTGGTTCCGGTCTGTCCTGGAAGTGGTTCCGGAATGTCTGCTGAGTTGTTATGGTGTAGCTGGCAGGTGATTTTGGCGTGTCCAGCAGGTTGTTCTGGGGAGTGGATCAGGTGGTTCCGGCATACTTGGCAGGTGGTTCCGGCGTGTCCGGCACGTCTGAGAGGTGGTTCCGGCATGCCCGGCAAGTGATCCAGGAGAGTCCTCCAAGTGGTTCTGGCATACCCCTCAGGTGTTTCTGGTGTGTCCGGCAGGTGGCTCTGGTGAGTCGAGCAGGTGGTTCCGGCGTTCTCGGCAGGTGGTTCAGGCAGGTCCGGCAGGTGTTTGCAGTCTGTCCATGACGTGGTTCCGGCATGCCCGCAAGGTGATTCTGGAGTTTCCACCAAGTGGTTTTGGCGTAGCCAGCATATGATTTTGGCCTGTCAGGCAGGTGGTTCCGGCATATCCAGCAGGTGGTTCTGGCAAGCTCGGCAGGTGCTTCCGGTCTCTCCGGCACGTGGTTGTGGCACGTCTGAGAGATGGTTCTGGCATGCCCGGTAGGTGATTCCGGAGTCTCCAGAATGTGGTTCTGGCACCTCTGACAGGTGGTTCTGGCATGCCCAGCAGGTGATTCCGGAGTGTCTGCCGAGTGGTTCTGGCGTAGCCGGCAGGTGATTTTGGCGTGTCTGGCAGGTGGTTCTGGCGAGTCAAGCAGGTGGTCCTGTCGTGTCCTGCAGGTGGTTGCGATCTGTCCTGGAGGTGGTCCCGGAGTGTCTGCCGAGTGGTTTTGGCGTAGCCGGCAGGTGATTTTGACGTGTCCAGCAGGTGGTTCTGGGCAGTGGATCAGGTGGTTCCGGCGTACTCGGCAGGTGGTTGGATCGTGTCCGGCACATGGTTCTGGCATGTCTGAGAGCTGGTTCCGTCATGCCCGGCAGGTGATTCCGAAGTTTCCGCCAAGTGGTTCTGGCGTAGCCAGCAGGTGATTTTGGCGTGTCCGGCAGGTGGGTCTTGGGAGTCAAGCAGGTGTTACCAGCGTGTCCTGCAGGTGGTTCTGGGCTGTCCTGGAGGTGGTTCCGGAGTGTCTGCTGAGTGTTTCCGGCGTAGCCAGCAGGTGATTTTGGCGTGTCCAGCATGTGGTTCTGGGGAGTGGATCAGGTGGTTCCGGCATACTCGGCAGGTGGTACCGCCGTGTCCGGAACATGGTTCTGGCAAGTCTGAGAGGTGGTTCCGCCTGCCCGACAGGTGATTCCGGAAGGTGCACCAATTGCTTCTGGCATACCCGGCAGGTGATTTTGGTGTGTCAATTAGGTGGTTCTGGTGAGTCGAGCAGGTGGTTCCGGCGTGCTCGGCAGGTGATTCACGGGGGTCTGGCATGTGGTCTCGGTGTGTTCGGAGTGTGGTTCCGGCATATAAGGCACATGGTTCTGGCACATCTGAGAGGTGGTTCCGGCCGGCCCGACAGGTGTTTCCGGAATGTCCGCCAAGTGGTTGTGGGGTAGCTCGCAGGTGATGTTGGCATGACCGGGAGGTGGTTCCAGCAAGCCCGGCAGGTGATTCCAAAGTGTTCACCAACTGGTTGTGGCGTAGCCGGCTGGTGATTTTGGCGTGTCCGGCAGGTGGTTCTGGCGAGTCGAGCAGGTGGTTCCAGCGTGCTCGGCAGGTGCTTCAGGTGTCATTGGCATGTGGTTCTGGCATGTCTGAGAAGTGGTTCTGGCATGCCCGTCATGTGATATCGGAGTGCCTGCCGAGTGGTTCTGGCGTAGCAGGCAGGTGATTTTGCATGTCCAGCGGTGGTTCCGGCGAGTCGCGCCGGTGGTTCCGGCATGTCCGGCACGTGGTTCTGATCTGTCCGGCAGGTGGTTCTGGGGTGTCCGGCACGAGGTTCTGGTACGTCTGAGAGGTTGTGTTGGCATGCCCTTTACGTGATTCCCACTTGTCTGCCAAGTGATTCTGGTGTAGAGGGCAGGTGATTTTGGCGTGTCCGGCAGGTTGGACCAGTGATTCAAGCAGGTGGTTCCGACGAGTGTTTTCTGTGGTTACGGTCTCTCCGGGAGATGGTTCCGGCCTGTCCGGCACATGCTTCCAGCACTTTTGAGAGGTTGTGCTGGCATGCCCGGCAGGTGATTCTGGAGTGTCCGCCAAGTGGTTCTGGCGTAGCCGGCAGGTGATTTTGGCATGTCCAGCAGGTGGTTCTGTGGAGTGGAGCAGGAAGTTCCGGCATTCTCGGCAGGTGCTTCCGCCGTCTCCGGCATGTGGTTGTGGCACCTCTGAGAGGTGGTTCCAACATGCCCGGCAGGTCAATCCAGAGTGTCCTACAAGTGGTTGTGGTGTAGCCGGCTGGTGATTTTGGCGTGTCCGGCAGGTGGTTCTGGCAAGTCAAGCAGGTGGTCCTGTCGTGTCCGGCAGGTGGTTCTGGTCTGTCCTGGAGGTGGTTCCGCAGTGTCTGCCGAATGGTTCTGGCGTAGCCGGCAGTTGATTTTGGCGTGTCCAGCAGGTGGTTCTGGGGAGTGGATCAGGTGGTTCTGGCATACTCAGTAGGTGGTACCGGCGTGTCCGGCACATGGTTCTGGCAAGTGTGAGTGGTTGTTCCGGCATGCCCGGCCGGTGATTATAGAGTGTTCGCCAAGTGGTTTTGGCATAGCCGGCAGGTGATTTTGCCATGTCCGGCATGTGGTTCCAGAATGTCAAGCTTAGGGTTCCGGCGTGCTCGACAATTGGTTCAGGCAGGTCCGGCAGAGGGTTCCGGTCTGTCCTGGAGGTGGTTCCGGCGTGTCCGGCATTGGTTCCGGCACGTCTGAGAGGTGGTTCTATCATGCCCGGCAAGTGATTCAGAGAGTCCACCACGTGGTTTTGGCGTAGCCGGCAGATGATTTTGGCGTGTCCGGCAGGTTGTTAAGGCGAGTTGAGCAGGTGCTTCCGGCATGCCAGAAAGCTGATTCCGGTCTGTCTGGTAGGTGGTCCCGGCGTGTACGGCACGTGGTTCTGGTATGTCTCAGAGGTGGTTGCGCATTCCCAACAGGTGATTCCGGACTGTCTGCCAGGTGGTTCTCGCATAGCCAGCTGTTGATTTTGGCCTGTGTGGCAGGTGGTTCTGGTGAGTCGAGCAGGAGGCTCTGGCGTGCTCGGCATGTGGTTCCGGCATGTCTGGCTGGTGGTTCTGGTCTGTCCAGTAGGTCGTTCCAGCATGTCCGGCACGTGCTTCTGGCACTTCTGAGAGGTGGTTCTGGCATGCCAGGCAGGTGATTCTGGAGTGTCGGGTAAGTGGTTCTGGTGTAGCTGGCAGTTCCTTTTGGTGTTTCCGGCACGACTGTCCTGCGAGTCAAGCAGGTGGTTCCGGCGTGCTTGGCAGGTGGTTCCAGTCTGTCCAGGACGTGGTTCCAGGGTTTCCGGCATGTGGTTCTGTTACGTCTGAGAGGTGGTTCCTGCATGCCTGGCAGGTGATTCCGGACTGTCCGTCAGGTGGTTCTCGCATAGCCAGCTGTTGATTTTGGCCTGTCTGGCAGGTGGTTGCAGCAAATCGAGCAGGTGGATCCGGCGTGCTCGGCAGGTGGTTCTGGCATGTCTGGCAGGTGGTTCCGGTCTGTCCGGTAGGTGTTTCCGGCGTGTCCGGCACGTGCTTCCGGCACGTCTGAGAGGTGGTTCTATCATGCCCGGCAGGTAATTCCAGAGAGTCCACCAAGTGTTTTTGGCGTAGCCGGAAGGTGATTTTGGCGTGTCCGGCATGTGGTTCTGGTCTGTCTGGTATGTCTTTCCGGCGTGTCCGGCACGTGCTTCCGGCACGTCTAAGAGGTGGTTCCGGCATGCGCAGCAGGTGATTCCGGAGTGTCCGCCAGGTGGTTCTGGCGTACCTGGCTGATGATTTTCCGTGTCCGGCAGGTGTTTCTGGCGAGTCGAGCAGGTGGGTCCGGAATGCTCGGCAGGTGCTTCCGGCATCTCCGGTACGTGGTTGTGGTGTGTCTGAGAGCTGGTTCCGGCATGTCCGGCAGATGATTCCGGAGTGTCCGCCAAGTGGTTCTGGCATACCCGGCAGGTGATTTTGGAGTGTCAGGTAGGTGGTTCTGGCGAGTCGAGCAGGTGGTTCCGGCGTGCTCGGCAGGTGGTTCAGGTGGGTCTGGCAGGTGGTTTCCGTCTGTTAGGGGTGGGGTTCCGGCATCTCATGCACATGGTTCTGGCACGTCTGAGATGTGGTTCCGGCCAGCCCAACAGGTGTTTCCGCAGTGTCCGCCAAGTGGTTCTGGCGTAGTTGGCAGGTGATTTTCGCATGACCGGCAGGTGGTTCCGGCATGCCCGGCAGGTGATTCCGGAGTGTTCGGCAAGTGGTTCTGGCGTAGCCGGCAGGTGATTTTGCATGTCCTGCGGTGGTTCCGGCGGGTCGATCCGGTGGTTCCGGCCTGTCCGGCAGGTGGTTGCGGACTGTCCGGCAGGTGATTCTGGGGTTTCCGGCACGTGGTTCTGGCACGTCTGAGAGGTGGTTCTATCATGCCCGGGAGGTGATTCCAGAGAGTCCACCAAGTGGTTTTGGCGTAGCCGGCAGGTGATTTTGGCATGTCCGGCAGGTGGTTCAGGCGAGATGAGCAGGTGGTTCCGCCGTGCTCGGCAGGTGCTTCCGGCGTCTCCGGCACGTGTTTCTGGCACATCTGACAGGTGGTTCTGGCATGCCCGAAAGGTGATTCTGGTCTGTCCGGTAGGTGGTTCCGGCTTGTACGGCACATGGTTCTGGTACGTCTCAGACGTGGTTGCGCATGCCCAACAGGTGATTCCGGACTGTCCGCCACGTGGTTCTTGCATGTCTGAGAGGTGGTTCCAGCATGCCCAGCAGGTCATCCCGGAGAGTCCTCCAAGTGGTTCTGGCATAGCCCGGAGGTGATTTGGGCGTGTCCAGCAGGTGGTTCCATCGTGCTCGGCAGGTGGTTCAGGCATGGCCGCCAGGTGGTTCTAGTCTGTCCAGTACATGTTTCCAGCTTGTGTGGCACGTGGTTTTGGTACGTCTGAGAGGTGGTTCCGCCATGGCTGGCAGGTGATTCCGGACTGTCCCCCAGGTGGTTCTGCCATAGCCAGCAGTTGATTTTGGCGTGTCTGGCAGGTGGTTCCATTGAGTCGAGCAGCTGGCTGTGGCGTGTTCGGCAGTTGGTTCTGGCGTGTCTGGCAGGTGGTTCCGTACTGTCCGATAGGTCGTTCCGGCATATCCGGCACGTGCTTCTGGCCCGTCTGAGAGGTGGTTCTGGCATGCCAGGCAGGTGATTCCGGAGTGTCAGGTAAGTGGTTGTGGTGTAGCCGGCAGTTCATTTTGGCGTGTCTGGCACGTGGGTCCTGTGAGTCGAGCAGGTGGTTCCGGCGTGCTCGGCAGGTGTTCCAGGCGTGTCCAGCAGGTGGTTCCAGTCTGTCCAGGATGTGGTTCCAGCGTGTCCGGCACGTGGTTCTGTTACGTCTGAGAGGTAGTTCCTTCATGCCTGGCAGGTGATTCTGGACTGTCCACCGGGTGGACCCTGCATAGCCAGCTGTTGATTTTGGACTGTCCGGCAGGTGGTTCCGGCGAGTCGAGCAGCTGGCTGTGGCGTGTTCGGCAGGTCGTTCTGGCATGTCTGGCAGGTGGTTCCGTACTGTCTGATAGGTCGTTCCGGCATGTCCGGCACGTGCTTCTGGCACGTCTGAGAGGTGGTTCTGTCATGCCAGGCAGGTGATTCTGGAGAGTCGTGTAAGTGGTTCTGGTGTAGCCGGCAGTTCCTATTGGCGTGTCTGGCACGGGTGTCCTGCGACTCGAGCAGGTGGTTCCGGCATGCTCGGCAGGTCGTTCCAGTCTGTCCAGGACCTGGTTCCAGCGTGTCCGGCACGTGGTTCTGTTACGTCTGAGAGGTGGTTCCTGCATGCCTGTCCGCCAGGTGGTTCCCACATAACCAGCTGTTGATTTTGGCCTGTCCGGCAGGTGGTTCTGGCGAGTCGAGCAGGTGGTTCCGGCGTTCTCAGCAGGTGCTTCCGG
Organism: Equus caballus; assembly: GCF_041296265.1. Taxonomy (NCBI): domain Eukaryota; kingdom Metazoa; phylum Chordata; class Mammalia; order Perissodactyla; family Equidae; genus Equus; species Equus caballus. Next base: position 8,975,847 of record NC_091706.1, on the reverse strand, counting down.
TTTCATTGGCACGTGTTTCTGGCATGTCTGAGAGGTGGTTCCGGCATGCGCGGCAGGTGATTCCGGAGTGTCCACCAAGTGGTTCTGGCGTAGTTGGCAGGTGATTTTGGCATGACCGGCAGGTGGTTCCAGCAAGCCCGGCAGGTGATTCCGGAGTGTTCGCCAAGTGGTTCTGGCATAGCCGGCTGGTGATTTTGCATGTTCGGCAGTGGTTCCGGTGGGTCGAGCCGGTGGTTCAGGCGTGTCTTGCACGTGCTTCTGACACGTCTGCCAGGTGGTTCCGGCAAGCTCGGCAGGTGATTCTGGAGTATCCGCCTGGTGGTTCTGGCATACCCGGCAGGTGATTTTGGTGTGTCCGGCAGGTGTTTCTGGCGAGTCGAGAAGGTGGGTCTGGCATGCTCGGCAGGTGCCTTCGGAGAGTCCTCCAAGTGGTTCTGGCGTACCCCGCAGGTGTTTCTGGTGTGTCCGGCAGGTAGCTCTGGTGAGTCGAGCAGGTGGTTCCGGCGTGCTCGGCAGGTGGTTCAGGCAGGTCCGGCAGGTGTTTGCAGTCTGTCCATGACGTGGTTCTGGCATGCCCGCAAGGTGATTCTGGAGTGTCCACCAAGTGGTTTTGGCATAGCCGGCATATGATTTTGGCCTGTCAGGCAGGTGGTTCTGGCATGTCCAGCAGGTGGTTCCGGCGAGCTCGGCAGGTGCTTCCGGTCTCTCCGGTACGTGGTTGTGGCACGTCTGAGACATGCTTCCGGCATGCCCGGCAGGTGATTCCAGAGTCTCCGGCACGCGGTTATGGCACCTCTGTGAGGTGGCTCAGGCATGCGCAGCAGGTGCTTCCGGCATGTCCGGCACGTGATTCTGGTGTGTCTGAGAGCTGGTTCTGGCATGTTCGGCAGATGATTCCAGAGTGTCCACAAAGTGGTTCTGGCATACCCGCCACGTGATTTTGGAGTGTCAGGTAGGTGGTTCCGGCGAGTCGAGCAGGTGGTTCCGGCGTGCCCGGCAGGTGGTTCAGGCGGCTCTGGCAGGTGGTTTCGGTCTGTTCGGGATGTGGTTCCGGCATCTCATGCACATGGTTCTGGCACGTCTGAGAGGTGGTTCCGGCCGGCCAGACAGGTGTTTCCGGAGTGTCCAGCAAGTGGTTCTGGCGTAGCTGGCAGGTGATGTTGGCGTGACCGGCAGGTGGTTCCAGCAAGCCCGGCAGGTGATTCCAGAGAGTCCACCAACTGGTTGTGGCGTAGCCGGCAGGTGATTGTGGCGTGTCTGGCAGGTGGTTCTGTGGAGTGGATCAGGAACTCCCAGCATTCTCGGCAGGTGCTTCCATGATCTCCTGCATGTGTTTGTGGCACCTCTGAGAGGTGGTTCCAGCATGCCCGGCAGGTGATACCGGAGTGTTTGCCAAGTGGTTCTCTTGTAGCCGGCAGTTGATTTTGCATGTTTGGCAGTGGTTCCGGCAGGTCGAGCCGGTGGTTCCGGCGTGTCCGGCATGTGATTCCGGAGTGTCTGCCGAGTGGTTCTGGCATAGCCGCCAGGTGATTCTGGCGTGTCCAGCAGGTGGTTGTGGGGAGTGGATGAGGTGGTTCCGGCATACTCGGCAGGTCGTACCGGCATGTCCAGAACATGGTTCTGGCCAGTCTGTGAGGTGGATCCGGCATGCGCGGCAGGTGATTCTGGAGTGTCCGCCAAGTGGTTCTGGTTTAGCCGGCAGGTGATGTTGGCGTGACCGGCAGGTGGTTCCAGCAAGCGTGGCAGGTGATTCTGAAGTGTTGACCAACTGGTTGTGGCGTAGCCGGCAGGTGCTTTTGGCGTGTCCGGCAGGTGGTTCTGGCGAGTCGAGCAGGTGGTTCCGGCGTGCTTGGTAGGTGCTTCCGGTGTCATTAGCATGTGGTTCTGGCATGTCTGAGAGGTGGTTCCGGCATGCCCACCAGGTGATTCCGGAGTGTTCGCCAAGTGGTTCTGGCGTAGCCGGCCGTTGATTTTACATGTCCGGTGGTGGTTCCGGCGAGTCAAGCCGGTGGTTCCGGCGTGTCCGGAAGGTGGTTCCAGTCTGTCCGGGAGATGGTTCCGGCCTGTCCGGCACGTGCTTCAGGCACGTCTGAGAGGTTGTGCTGGCATGCCCGGCAGTGGATTCCAGAGAGTCCACCAAGTGGTTTTGGTGTAGCCCCCAGGTGATTTTGGCGTGTCCGGCAGGTGGTTCAGGCGAGATGAGCAGGTGGTTCCGACGTGCTCGGCAGGTGCTTCTGGCGTCTCCGGCACGTGTTTCTGGCACATCTGACAGGTGGTTCCGGCATGCCCGAAAGGTGACTCCGGTCTGTCCGGTAGGTGGTTCCGGTGTGTACAGCACGTGGTTCTGGTACGTCTCAGAGGTGGTTGAGCATGCCCAACAGGTGATTCTGGACTGTCCGCCACGTGCTTCTGGCACGTCTGAGAGGTGGTTCCAGCATGCCCGGCAGGTCATCCCGGAGAGTCCTCCAAGTGGTTCTGGCGTAGCCCGCAGGTGGGCGTGTCCAGCAGGTGGCTCCGGCGTGCTCGGCAGGTGGTTCTGGCATGTCTGGCAGGTGGTTCCGGTCTGTCCAGTAGGTCGTTCTGGCATGTCCGGCACGTGCTTCTGGCACGTCTGAGAGGTGGTTCTGGCATGCCGGGCAAGTGATTCCGGAGTGTCGGGTAAGTGGTTCTGGAGTAGCAGGCAGTTCATTTTGGCGTGTCTGGCACGCGGGTCCTGCAAGTCGAGCAGGTGGTTCCGGCGTGCTCGGCAGGTGCTTCCGGTGTCATTGGCATGTGGTTCTGGCATCTCAGAGAGGTGGTTCCGGCTTGCCCGGCAGGTGATTCCGGAGTGTTTGCCAAGTGTTTCTGGCATAGCCGGCAGTTGATTTTGCATGTCAGGTGGTGGATCCGGCGAGGCGAGCCGGTGGTTCCGGCGTGTCGGAAGATGGTTCCAGCCTGTCTGGCACGTGCTTTGGGCACGTCTGAGAGGTTGTGCTGGCATTCCCGGCTGGTGATTCTGGAGTGTCCGCCAAGTGGTTCTGGCGTAGCCAGCAGCTGATTTTGGCGTGTCCGGCAGGTGGTTCTGGGGAGTGGATCAGGAGCTTCCGGCATACTCGGCAGGTGGTTCCGGCGTGTCCGGCACATGGTTCTGGCACGTGTGAGTGGTGGTTCCGGCATGCCCGGCAGGTGACCCCGGAGAGTCCTCCAAGTGGCTCTGGCGTACCCCGCAGGTGTTTCTGGTGTGTCCGGCAGGTGGATCTGGTGAGTCGAGCAGGTGGTTCCGGCGTGTTTGGCAGGTGGTTCAGGCAGGTCCAGCAGGTGTTTGCTGTCTGTCCATGACGTGGTTCCGGCATGCCCGCAAGGTGATTCTGGAGTGTCCACCAAGTGGTTTTGGTGTAGCCGGCATATGAATTTGGCCTGTCAGGCGGGTGGTTCCGGCATGGCCAGCAGATGGTTCCGGCGAGGTCGGCAGTTGCTTCCGGTTTCTCCGGCACTTTGTTGTGGCACGTCTGAGAGATGGTTCCGTCATGCCCGGCAGGTGATTCCGGAGTGTCTGCCGAGTGGTTCTGGCGTAGCCGGCAGGTGATTCTGGCGTGTCCAGCAGCTGGTTGTGGGGAGTGGATCAGGTGGTTCCAGCATACTTGGCAGGTGGTACCGGCGTGTCCGGAACATGGTTCTGGCAAGTCTGAGAGGTGGATCCGGCATGCGCGGCAGGTGATTCTGGAGTGTCCACCAAGTGGTTCTGGTTTAGCTGGCCGGTGATGTTGGCGTGACCGGCAGGTGGTTCCAGCAAGCGCGGCAGGTGATTCCGAAGTGTTCACCAACTGGTTGTGGCGTAGCCAGCAGGTGCTTTTGGCGTGTCCGGCAGGTGGTTCTGGCGAGTCGAGCAGGTGGTTCCGGCGTGCTCGGCAGGTGCTTCCGGTGTCATTGGCATGTGGTTCTGGCATGCCTGAGAGGTGGTTCCGGCATGCTTGCCAGGTCATTCCGGAGTGTTCGACAAGTGGTTCTGGCATAGCCGGCAGTTGATTTTGCATGTCCGGGGGTGGTTCTGGCGAGTCGAGACGGTGTTTCCGGCATGTCCGTATGGTGGTCCCGACTCTCCGGGAGATGGTTCCGGCCTGTCCGGCACGTGCTTCCGGCACGTCTGAGAGGTTGTGCTGGCATGCCCGGCTTGTGATTCTGGAGTGTCCGCAAAGAGGTTCTGGCATAGCCGGCAGGTGATTTTGGCGTGTCCGGCCGGTGGTTCTGTGGAGTGGTTTCAGGAACTTCCGGGATTCTCGGCAGGTGCTTCCGCTGTCTCCAGCATGTGTTTGTGGCACCTCTGAGAAGTGGTTCCAGCATGCCCCGCAAGTGATTCCGGAGTGTCCGACAAGTGGTTGTGGCATAGCCGGCTGGTGATTTTGGCGTGTCTGCAAGGTAGTTATGGCAAGTCAAGCAGGTGGTCCCGGCGTATCCTGCATGTGGTTCCGGTCTGTCCTGGAGGTTGTTCCGGAGTGTCTGCCGAGTGGTTCTGGCGTAGCCGGCAGGTGATTTTGGCGTGTCCGGCAGGTGTTTCTTGCGAGTCGAGCAGGTGGCTCAGGCATGCTCAGCAGGTGCTTCCGGCATCTCTGTCACGTGGTTCTGTTGTGTCTGAGAGCTGGTTCTCGCATGTCTGGCAGATGATTCCGGAGTGTCCAACAAGTGGTTCTGGCGTAGATGGCAGGTGATGTTGGCGTGACCGGCAGGTGGTTCCAGCAAGCGCGGCAGGTGATTCCGAAGTGTTCACCAACTGGTTGTGGCGTAGCCGGAAGGTGATTTTGGCATGTCCAGCAGGTGGTTCTGGGGAGTGCATCAGGTGGTTCCGGCATACTCGGCAGGTGGTTCCGGCGTGTCCGGTACATGGTTCTGGAACCTCTGAGATGTGGTTCCGGCATGCCCAGCAGGTTATCCCGGAGAGTCCTCCAAGTGGTTCTGGCGTACCCCGCAGGTGTTTCTGGTGTGTCTGGCATGTGGCTCTGGTGAGTCGAGTAGGTGGTTCCGGCGTGCTCGGCAGGTGGTTCAGGCAGGTCCGGCAGGTGTTTGCCGTCTGTCCATGACGTGGTTCCGGCATGCCCGCAAGGTGATGCTGGAGTGTCCCCCAAGTTGTTTTGGCATAGCATTCATATGATTTTGGCCTGTCAGGCAGGTGGTTCCAGTGAGCTCGGCAGGTGCTTCAGGTCTCTCCGGCACATGGTTGTGGCACGTCTGAGAGATGGTTCCGGCATGCCCGGCAGCTGACTCCGGAGTGTCCGCCAGTTGGTTCTGGCGTACCCGGCAGCTGATTTTGCCATGTCAGGTAGGTGGTTTTGGTGAGTCAAGCACGTGGCTCCGGTGTTCTCGGCAGGTGGTTCAGGCGGGTCTGGCAGGTGCTTTCCGTCTGTTCGGGGTGTGGTTCCAGCGTCTCATGCACATGGTTCTGGCACGTCTGAGAGGTGGTTCCGGCCGGCCCGACATGTGATTCTGCAGTGTCTGCGAAGCACTTCTGGCGTAGTTGGCAGGTGATTTTGGCATGAGCGGCAGGTGATTCCAGCAAGCTCATCAGGTGATTCCGAATTGTTCACCAACTGGTTGTGGCGTAGCCGGCAGGTGATTTAGGCGTGTCCGGCAGGTGGTTCCGGCATGGCTGGCAGGTTGTTCCAGGCTGTCCGGTAGGTGTTTCCAGTATGTCCGGCACTTGCTTCCAGCACGTCTGAGAGGTGGTTCCGGAATGCACGGCAGATGATTCTGGAGTGTCCGCCGGGTAGTTCTGGCGTACCCGGCAGGTGATTTTGGCATGTCCGGCAGGTGTTTCTGGCGAGTCGAGCAGGTGTCTCCGGCATGCTGGGCAGGTGCTTCTGGCGTCTCCGGTACGTGGTTCTGGTGTGTCTGAGAGCTGGTTCCGGCATGTCCGGCAGATGATTCCGGAGTGTCCGCCAAGTGGGTCTGGGATACCCGGCAGGTGATTTTGGCGTGACAGGTAGGTGGTTCCGGCGAGTCGAGCAGGTGGTTCCAGGGTGCTCAGCAGGTTGTTCGGGCGGGTCTGGCAGGTGGTTTCCGTCTGTTTGGGTTGTGGCTCCGGCATCTCATGCACATGGTTCTGGCACATCTGAGATGTGGTTCCAGCCGGCCCAATAGGTGTTTCCGCATTGTCCGCCAAGCAGTTCTGGCATAGTTGGCAGGTGATTTTGGCATGACCGGCAGGTGATTCCGAAGTGTTCACCAACTGGTTGTGGCGTAGCCTGCAGGTGAATTTGGGTTTCCGGCAGGTGTTTCTGGCGAGTCGAACAGGTGGTTCCGGCGTGCTCGGCAGTTGCTTCCGGGGTCACTGGCATGTGGTTCTGGCATGTGTGAGAGGTGGTTCCGGCATGCCCGGCAGGTGATTCCGGAGTGCTCGCCAAGTGTTTCTGGCGTAGCCGGCAGGTGGTTTTGCATGTCCGGCGGTGGTTCTGGCAGGTCGAGCCGGTGGTTCTGGCGTTTGCGGCAGGTGGTTCCGGTCTGTCCGGCAGGTGGTTCTGGGGTGTCCGGCACGAGGTTCTGGCACATCTGAGAGGCTGTGCCGGCATGCCCCTCACGTGATTCTGGCTTTTCCCTCAAGTGGTTCTGGTGTAGTGGGCAGGTGATTTTGGCGTGTCCGGCAGGTGGGACCGGTGAGTCAAGCAAGTGGTTCCGGCGAGTGTTTCCTGTGTTTCCGGTCTGTCTGGGAGATGGTTCCGGCCTGTCCAGCATGTGCTTCTGGCACTTCTGAGAGGTTGTGCTGGCATGCCCGGCAGGAGATTCCGGAGTGTCCGCCAAGTGGTTGTGTCGTAGCCGGCAGGTGATTTTGCCATGTCCGGCATGTGGTTGCAGCGAGTCGAGCATGTGGTTCCGGCGTGCTCGAATGTTGGTTCAGGCAGGCCCGGCTGGTGGTTCCGGTCTGTCCGGGAGGTGGTTCCGGTGTGTCCGGCACGTGGTTCCGGCACGTCTGAGATGTGGTTCTATCATGCCTGGCAGGTGATTCCAGAGAGTCCACCAACTGGTTGTGGCGTAGCCGGCAGGTGATTTTTGCGTGTCCGGCAGGTGGTTCTGGCGAGTCGAGCAGGTGGTTCCGGCGTGCTCGGCAGGTGCTTCCGGGGTCATTGGCACATGCTTCTGGCATGTGTGAGAGGTGGTTCCGGCATGCATGTCAGGTGGTTCCAGCGTGTCCAGAAGGTGCTTCTGGTCTGTCCGGGAGCTGGTTCCGGCATCGCCGGCACGTGGTTCTGACACGTCTCTGAGGTGCTTCAGGCGTGCCCGGCAGGTGATTCCAGGGTTTCCGCCAAGTGGTTCTGGCGTCACCGGCAGGTTATCTTTGTGTGTCCGGCAGGTCTTTCCTGCTTTTTGGGCTCGTGGCTCTGGCTTGTAAGACCGATGCTTGTGGCATTTCTGGCCCCCATTCTTTCATACTCCTCAGCTGGTTTCAGTGTTTCTGGCTCCTGTTTGTGTCATATCCAACAGTTGTTTACAATGTGTCTGGCATGTCGTTGTGCTATGTTTGGAATCTAGTTCCGTCATGTCATTGTGTGCGGCTGGCATGTTAAAGAGATGGTTCTGCAGTGTCAGAATTGCTGTTCCACTGTGTCCGGCAGGTGGTTACAGGTGGTTCTGGCATGCAACGTGGGTGCTTCTGGTATGCCTGTTGGGTCATACTGGCATGAATGTGTGGCCCTTTGAGAGTGTGCGGAGGGTGTTTTTGGCATGTCTCCCGGGGTTTTCTGGCACATAAGGGGCATGATTCCTTTTTATACGTCAGGTGAGTTTGTTCTCAGCTTCCTAAAGAGATGGAAGGAAGATGGTCTGTGGCTTGTGGCCCCTTGAGGGGTGGAGCCAATGCATGGTGCATTCCAATCTAGAGCAATGGAGGGCATGGCTGAGAGCAAAAGGGTCTTTCTGACATAGCTGCATTCTGACACTCTCTCCACCGGTGCACAATGGTGTTTGGAAAAAGGCTTACAGTCTATCGCCTCCTGAGCAGGTGGATGCTAAATCATTTGGGACTCAGCCCAGTTGCTTCAGGGGAAGATGTAGGCATTTCGTCTGAGCAAGGTTGGCAAGGTAGAACTGTGGCAGAAGCAGAAGCCCTAAAGCGGCGAGTTAAGGGCTGGGAATAAATGGCGTTTGAGCTGCCTTTGTATGAGAGTTTCCTCGTATGCTGTACAGCACTGTGGAAAACGAGTTCTTTCTCAGCTTCCTAAAGAGCTGGAGGCAAGACAGTTTATGGCTTGTCTCCCATTGAAGGAAAGAGGCAGTGCTTTGTGCCTTCCACCTGCAGAGCAATGGAGGGCATGGCTGAGAGCCAAGGGTTCTTTCTGCCATTGGTGCTTTCTGATAACTTTCAGGGGTGGTGCCAGTGCCTTTTGCCTCCTACCTCTAGAGGAATGAAGGGCAAGACCAAGAGTAAAGGGACTTTCTGAAATTGGTGGTTTCTGACACTGCCCCAACCATTGCTCAAGGGCGGTTGGTTAAAAGCCTATTGTCTGTCTCCTCCTCAGCATGTGGACCCACAATCATACAGGCCTCGTCCCCATTGCTCTAGGGGAAGATGTAGGCCTTTCATCTGAGCAGGGTGGGCAAGGTGGAAATCTGGCAGAAGCACAACTTACAAATCGGCGTGTTAAGCGCTGAAAAGAAACGGAATATCAGCTGCCTTTGTATGAGATGTTGCCAGGACACAGAAAGAGCACTGTTGAAAGGGAGTTCTTTCTCAGCTGTCAGAAGAGATGGAAGGAAGATGGTCTGTGGCTTGTTGCCCCTTGAGGGGTGGAGCCAGTGCATTGTGCATTCCACGTCTAGAGCAATGGAGGGCACGGCTGCCTGCAAAGGGGTCTTTCTGACACAGCTGCTTTCTGACACTCTGTCCACCAGTGGACAATGGTGGTTGGAAAAAGGCATACAGTCTATCGCCTCCTAAGCACGTGGAAGCTCAATCATTTGGGACTCAGCCCAGTTGCTTCAGGGGAAGATGTAGTCATTTTGTCTGAGCCGGGTTGGCAAGGTGGAACGCCTGAATGACCTGCTGGGCACACCTTAAGCACCTGCTGGATAGGCCAGAAGCAGCTGCCGCACACGCCAGAACCAGGTGCCAGACACAAGTGAACCACCAGCCAGACATGCCAGAAACACCTTCTGGACACGCTGGACTATCTGTTGCGCATGCCAGAACCACCTGACGAACACGCCTGAACCACCTTCCTGACATGCAGGAACCACCTCCTGGATGCACCGGAACCATCCGTTGGACATGTTGGAACCACCTGTTGGACATGCCAGAACCAGGTGCCAGACACACCAGAACCACCTGCTGGACACTCCAGAACAACCTGACAGACGTGCCTGAACCATCTTCCAGAGACACTAGAACTACCTGCTGGAAGCACCGAAACCACCTTCTGGAGACACCAGAAACAGGTGCCTGTCACGCCTGAACCACCTGCCTTATACCCCGGAACCACCAGCCAGAAATGCCAGAACCAGTGTGAGACTCACCAGAACCACCTGCAAGATGTGCTGGAACAAGATGCCAGACACATCTCAACCACATGCCAGAGAAGACTGAACTACATGCCAGATATGCCTGAATCACTTGACGGGCATCCAGAACCACCTGCCGGCCATGCCTGCACGACCTGCCAGATAAGCTGGCACCAGGTGCTGGACATGCTGGAACCACATGCTGGGTATGCCGGAATCACCTGCCGGACATGAGTGAACCACCTGCAGGATACTCCAGAAACAGGTGTCGCACATGCCAGAACCTGGTGCTAGACACGACTGAACCACCTGCCAGACATGAAGGAACCACTTTCTGGACATGCTGGAACCACTCCTCAGACATGCTGGAACAACCCACAAGACACGATGGAACCAATTTCTGGACACGCCAGAACCACCTGTCGGATACGCCAGAACCAGGTGCTTGCTTCCCTGAAAGTGCCAGCCGGATACAGCAGAACCATGTGCCGGACACACTGGAATCACCTGCTGGACACGCCAGAACCACCTGCCGAATAAGCCAGTAACAAGTGCCACACACGCTGGAACCAGGTGCCAGATATGCCTGAACCACCTGCCTGACATGACTGAACTACCTGCCAGACATGCTGGAACCACCAGCCTGACCTGCCAGAGTCACCCACCGGACACTCAGGAGCCACCCACCACACATGCTGGAGTTGCTTTCTGGACATGCTGGAACCACATGCCAGACACACTGAAACCACTTGCTGGATTCGACAGAATCAGGTGGCAGAAAAGCTGGAACCAGGTGCCGGACACGCCTGAACCACCTGCTGGACATGCCAGAATCACCCACCAATCATGCTTGATCCAACTGCCAAACAGGCTGGAGCCACCACTCAGACTGCCAGAGCCACCTGCCTGACATGCCATAAGCACCTGAATGACACGCAGGAAGCAACTGTTGGATACTGCAGAACCAAGTGCCAGATACCCAGAAGCCACCTGCCAGATACACTAGAACCAGGTGCTGGACATGCCAGAACCACATGCCTGACATGCCAGGACAACCTGTTGGACATGCTGAAATAACCTGCCAGATATGCCTGAACCAGGTGCCAGATACGCTGGTAACACCTGCTGGACATGTTGGAATCACCACATGGATATGCTAGAACCAGTCACCACAGACGCCAGAACCACCACCCTGACATGCTGGAACCACCTGCCAGACATGCCAGAACCACCTGCCGGACATGCTGGAATCAGGTCCTGGACATGGCAGAGCCACCTCCCAGACGTGCCAGAAGCACCTGCTGGAAACTGCAGAAGCAAATGATGGACACTCCAGAACCAGGTGCCGGACATGCCGGAACCACCAGCCAGACAACCCTTATCCCAACCGCCTGACATGCTGGAACCACAGGCCAGTCATACAGGAATGACGTGCTGGACACGCCAGAACCACATGCTGGACAGGCCGAAAACATCTGCTGGAGAGGCCTGGACCAGCTGCCAGACACACCAGAATCACCTACTGGACACGCCTTAACCACCTGCTGGACATGCCAGATCCACCTTCTGGACACGCCAGAACCAGGTGACAGACACAGCAGAACCACCTGCTGGACATGCCTTAACTACCTGCCAGAAATACCAGAATCACCCCCCAGACACACAGGAACCAGGTGCCAGACATGCCAGGACCACCTGCAGGACACACCGGAACCAGGTGCTGGACATGCTGGAACCATATGCTGGACACTATGGAACCATCTGTTGGATACAACGGAATCAGGTGCCAGACATGCTGAAACCAACTGCTGGACGCGTCAAAATCACCTGCCAGATATGCCAGAACCAAGTGCCGAACATGCCAGAACTGCATAACAGACACACCGGAACCACCTCTCGGATATGCCAGAACCAGGTGCTGGACATGCCAGAACAACCTGCCGGACATGTAAAAATCACCTGCATGATACTCCAGAACCATGTACCTGACATGCCAAAACCACCTGCCAGACATGCCAGAACCACCTGCTGGATATGCCAGAAACAGGTGCAGCACATGCTGGAACCAGGTGCGAGACACGACTGAACCACCTGCCAGTTGTGCCAGAACCAGGTACTGGAGTCCCCAGAACCACCTGCCGACATGCCAGAATCACTCACTGGACACGCCAAAACTAACCGTAGGTCATGCTGGAACCACTCACTGGATATGGCAGAACAAGATGGCCATTATGCCCGAACCGTGTGACAGACATGCCTGAACCACTCCATAGACATGCCTGAATCACCCGCCAGACATGGTTGATCAACCCTCCAGACACGCTGGCACAACCAGCCGGACCACTGGAACCACCTGCTGGACATGTCAGAACCAACCACCAGATAACATGGAACCACCTTCTGGACATGCCACAACCACCTGCATGACATGCTGGAACCACCTGAAGGACATGCCGGAACTACCTGCCACACATGCCGGAACCACCTGCCACACATGCCTGAACCAACTGCCAGACCTGCAGGAATGACCTGTCAGATACAATGAAACCAGATAATGGATACCCTGAAACCACCTGCCTGATATGCCAGAACCATGTGCTGGAAACTCTGGAACCAACTGATGGACATGCTGGAACCACCTGTTGGATACACCAGAAACAGGTGCTGCACACACCAGCAAAAGGATCTGGACATGACTGAACCACCTGCCAGACAACCCTGATCCACCTGACGGACACGCTGGAGGCACAGGCCAGACACGCTGGAACCACCTGCTGGACACTTCAGAACCACCCTCCTGACATGCCAGAACCACTCCCCGGAAACGATGGAACCAGGTGTCAGACATGCCAGAACCACCTGAGCCATGTGCCGGACAGTCTGGAACCACGTGCCGGACATGCCAGAAGCACTTGCTTGACACACCGGAACCACCTGCTGGACACACCATAACAACTTGCTGGACATGCCGAAATCACATGTGGGATACACTGGAACCAGGTCCTGGATACCCTGGAACCAACTTTTGGACATGCCGGAACCACAAGCCAGGCACACCAGAACCACCACATGGACACACCAAAACCACCCACTGGACATGACAGAATAAGGTCCCGGATATGCCAGAGCCACCTCCTGGACACGCCAGAAGCAGCTGCCTGCTATGCCAGAACCATGCCCCGTATACACTGGAACAACCTGCTGGAAATGCTAGAACTTCCCACCAGAAACGCTGGACCCACCACTCAGACACACTGGAACCACCTGACAGACACACCGGAATCAGGTCCGTGAGACACCAGAACCACCTGCCGGACACACCAGAAATGGCCGCTGGACACACCTGTCGACGAAAATAATCCATAGTCAATCTATAAATGAAAAATTGGGAGAGTTTATTCTGAGCTGAAATCTGAGGACCATGGCCCAGGGCCTTTCTTCCCAAAGGAAGAAAGGGCTCCAAAGAAGTGGGGTGCACAGAGTGGTTATATACCCCAAGAGAGGATGTTTCACATGGGATTGAAATGTCCCTTTTACAATAGTCACAAGACTGCTCTGTCAGCACAGCAATTGATGAAAATAGAAGGTAGGTCTTCTGTCTCAGTGAACACAGCAGGGTGGCAGTCTGTTGTCTCAAGCTGGGTGGTCACAGGTGAGCTGGGTGGTCAAAGGTGAGTGCAGCAATCAGTTCCTAGCCTAAGGAAAGATGCTTATCCTCAAGGAAATGCCAATGGGGGGGAAGTTACACCTTTATCTCAAGGGCCTTTGTTCTTGCCATAGGAAATGTTTTAAAGCAGATATACAATGCATGCCCAATGGCCACAGTCAGGCCCTTTTGGAAAAGACAAAGTCAGGCCAAATTAGGTTTATACCAAATGGCTTCCTCATATGCTTCAATATATCCTATTGCTTGCCATTTTTATTTATCACACCTGAACCACCCGCTGGACACACATGAATCACCTGCCAGACAAGCTTGATCCACCTGCCATACAGGCAAGAACCACCAGTCGGACAACAAGAACCACATGCCTGACATGCCATAACCACCTGCTGGACACGCCAGAACCACCTTCCTGATATGCCAGAATCGCTCCCCGGACATGAGAGAACCACCTTCCTGACATGCCGGCACTGCACCCAGGACATGGAGTAAGCACCCACAGGACACGATTGACACATCAGCCAGACACCATTCATCCACTTGCTGAACACAGCTGACCCAACCCCTGCACACACTGGAATCACCTTCCAGACATGCCTCAATCACCCACAGGACATACTGGAACCACCTGCCAGACATGCTGGAACCACCAGCCAGACATGCCGGAACCACCTCCTGGACATGCCAGAATGAGGTGCTAGACACAATAACTACCTGCCAGATACACTGAAATCACCTACAGGATATGCCAGAATCAGGTGCTGGACACATCGGAACCATCTGCAGGATACGCCAAAATCACCTGCCAAATACTCCTGAACCAGGTGCTGGATATGCAGGAACAACCCATTGGACATGCTGGAATCACCACACGGACACACCAGAACCACATGCTTGACACTCCAGAATCAGTTCCAGGACACGCTGGAACCACCAGCCAGACACCCCAGAACAACCAGCCCGACACAGTGGAATCACCTGCCGGACAAGCCAGAACCAGCACCTGACATGCTGGAACCACCCACCTGACATGCCAGAACCACCTGCTGGAGATGCCAAAATCACCTGCTGGATATGCCAGTACCAGGCCACTTATACGCAGGAACAACCTGCCAGACATGCCGGAACCACCCACTGTATGCCAGAATCAGGTCTGGGACATGCTGGAACCACTTGCTGGACAGTCTGGAACCACCTGCCCGACAAGCTGGAGTCACCCACTGGACACCCCAGACCCAACTTCCAGACAGGCCGGAAGCATCTACCAGACACGCCGGAACCCACTTCCGGACACACTGGAACCACACCAGACACACTGGAACCACCTGCCAGACATGCCAGAATCACTTGTCAGATACGCTGGAATCAGGTGCCGAATATGCTGAAACCACCTGTGGAATACGCCAGAGCCAGCTGACAGAAACACTGGAACCAAGTGATGGGAACGTCTAAATCACCTACCTGATATGCCGGAACCATGTGCCAGACACCCCAGAACCACCTGCCGGAGACGCTGGGACCACCAGCCAGATATGCCGGGAAGAGGTGCAGCACAGGCTGGAACCAGATGCTGGACACGTTGGAACCACTTGCTGGACATGCCCGAGCCACCTGACGGACATGCAAGAACCCCCCGCCAGAAGCTATGGGACCACCACCCACACACGCCAGAACCACCTGAAGGACAACCATTATCCACCCTCCAGACACCCAGAAACACAGGCCAGACATGCCGGAACCAACTGCCAGAAACATCAGAACCACAAGTTGGATATGCCTGAAGCAGGTGCCAGATATGCTGAAACCACCTGCCAGATATGCCGAAACAAGGTGTGGGACAAGCCTGAACCAACTGTAGGATATGCCTAAACCAACTGACAGACACTCCGAAAACCCTTGCCTGGCACGCAGGAACCACCTGCCATATATGCCGGAACCAGGTGATGGACACAATGGAACCACCACACGGACACGCCAGAACCACCCACCGGACACACCCGAACAACCCACTGGACACGACTGAATCACCCTCCGGACACCCCTAAACCACCCGCCAGAGACGCCTCAACCACCCACCAGACATGTCTGAAACATCCACCGGACACACCTGAACAAATCCCTGGACACACCTGAATAACCTGACGGACATGCTTGATCTACCCTCCAGACACAATGGAACAACCTTCTGGACCACCAGAACCACCTGCCGGACATGCTGGAACAAGGTGCAGGACACGCAGGAACCACCTGCCAGCTATGCTAAAGCCACCTGCCAGATGCACCCGAACCAGGTACCAGAAATACCAGAATGACCTGCTGGACATGCCGATACCACCTGTTGGATATGGGAGAACAGGTGCCGCACAGGCCGGGAACAGGAGCCGGACACATATGAACCACCCGCGAGAGAAGCCTGAACCACCTGCCAGTCATGCCTGAACCACCTACCAGACAAGCATGATCCACCTGAAGGACACACCGTAACCACATCCCAGACATGCCAGAATGACCTGCTGGACACTCCAGAACCATGTGTTGGATATGCTGGAACAGGGTCCCTGATAAGCCAGAGCCACCTGCCAGACAGGCCTGAACCAAGTGCCAGACAGGCAGGAACCACCTGCCGGACATGCTAGAGTCACCACACAGACAAGCCAGAACCACCTGCTGGACACGCCAGAACCTGGTGCTGGACACACTGGAACCAACCCTTGGACAACCCTTATCCACCTGTGTGGCATGGCAGAACCACAGGCCAGATGTACAGGAAGGACACGCTGGACATGCCAGAACCACGTGCTGGAGATGCCCAAAGCACCTGCTGGAGAGGCCTGAACCAGCTGCCAGATACACCAGAACCATGTCGTGGACACCCCAGACCATGTGCAAGACACACACAAATCACCTGTTGGACAAGCCTGAACCAAGTGCCGGACATGCCAGAACGACCTGCCATACACGCCAGAACCACCTGTCAGACAATCATGAATCAAGTGCCAGACATGCCTGAACCACCTGCCGGACATGCCAGAACCAGCTGCCAGATGCACGGGAACCACCCACCGGACACACCCGGGCCACAGTGGGTCATGCCCAAAGCACCTGGCAGACACACCCAATCCACCTTTCGGGCACCTCAGAACCACATTTCAGAAACACCTGGACCACGAGATGGCCATGGATGGACCATGTGCCAGATGCACCTGGATCACCTATTGGACACACCTGAATAACTTGCCAGGCTGCCAGAACCACCTACCGACATGCCAGAGCCAGGTGCTGGACATGAAAGAAACACCTGCCAGAAGCACTGGAACCACCTCCCAGATATGCCAGATCCAGGTGCCTATAAGTCCAGAAACACCTGATGGGCACACCAGAGCCAGGTGCCAGACGTGGCAGAATCAACTGCCTGATATGCCAGAACCACCTGTTGGACATACCTGAACCACCTGCTGGAAACAATAGAACCACCTTCCAGACACGCCCCAAAAACATGCCAGACATGCCAGAATGACCTGACAGATACGCTGGGACCATGTGCTTGACACGCCAGAACAGGTGCCAGACACACCTGAACCACATGTTGGACAAGCCTGAATCAAGTGCCGGAAATGCCTGAACCACCTGCCAGGTATGCCAGAACAGCCTGCTGTGAGCACCAGAACCACATCATAGATATGCCAGAACCAGGTGCCTGTAAGACTGGAAACACCTGATGGACACACCAGAACCAGGTGCTGGTCATGGTGGAACCACCTGCCTGATACACTAGAACCACCTGCCGGACATGCTGGAACCAGGTGCCAGGCACTCTGGAACCACCTGCAAGACACGCTGGAACCAGCTACTGGACAAGCCTGAACCACATTCCAGACGAGACTGAACCACCTGCCAAATACCTCTGAACCACTTGATGGACAGTCCAGAATCACCTGTCAGACAAGACTGAACCACCTGCCAGATAGGCCAGAAACAGGTGCAGTACATGCCAGAACCAGATGCCGGACATGTCGGAACCACCTGCTGGGCATGCAGGAACCACCAGATGGGCACCACAGAACCACTCGGACACAATGGAACCACCATCTGCACACGCCAGTCGCACCAACAAGACAACCCTTATCCACCCAGAAGACATGCAGGAACCAACTGCCAGACATGCGGGAAGCACCCACCAGACACATTGGAACTGCCTTACAGACATAGCAGAAACTCATGCCAGACATACAGGAAGCCCCTGCCTGAAACGCCAGAACCACCTGAATGACACGCCAGTACCACCTGCTGGATATGCCAGAAACCAGTGTCACATACGCCGAAACAAGGTGCTGGACATGAGTAAACCACCTACAGGACACCCTGGAGCCACAGGCTAGATACACCAGAAACAGGTCTCTCACATGCCAGAACCAGGTGCCGGACATGCCACAACCAACTTCCGGACATGCCAGAACCATCTGGTGGACCTGCCAGAGCGACCTACCAAACACGCTGGAACAGGTGCTGGACACACCAGAACCACAGGCCAGACATACTGGAAGGACACTCCAGACATGCTGAAACCACTTGCCGGACACACCTGGATCACCTGCTGGGCACCCTCAAATCACCTCCCGGAAAGGCCTGAATCAGCTGCCAGACACACCGAATCCATGTGCCAGTCACGCTGGAACCACCTCCCGGACATGTTGAAATCACCTGCCTGATACACTGGAACCATGTGCTGGACACGCTGGAACCACCTACCTGATATGCCAGAAAGGTGCAGCACACGCTGGAAGCACATGCCAGACACGTCGGAACCACCTGCTGGACACGCCAGAACCACCAGGCGGACATGATGGAACCACCACTGGGACATGACAGAACCATCCAGAGGACAACCCTTATCCAACAGCCAGACACGCCAGTACCAAAGGCCAGACATGCTGGAAGGACACCCCAGAGAGGCCAGAAACACCCACTGGACACACCCGGACCTCCTGCCAGACCCACACAAAGAACCTGCTGGACATGCCTGAACCACCTGCCAACTTGTGTGAACCACCTGCTGGACACGATGGAACCATCTGCCTGATATGCGAGAAAATGGTGTCACACATGCTGGAACCAGGTGCTGGAAACGACTGAAGCACCTGCTGGAAAAGCCTGAACCACCTACTGGACATGCCGGAACCACCTTCCTGATGCTCTGGAACCATCTGGTGGGCATGCTGGGACCACCTGCTGAGTGCCGCCAGGTCCAGCTGCCGGATAAGCCAGAACCACCTGCTGGACATGCCGGAACCACAGGCCAGACATACTAGAAGGACACACTGGACATGCCAGAACCACTTGCTGGAGACACCTGGACCACCTGCCGGACATGCCAAAAGCACCTCCTGGAAATGCCAGAATCAGCTGCCAGATACTCCAAAATCACCTTTCAGATACGTCAGAACCACGTTTCAGAAATGTCTGGATCATGGGATGTCCATGCCTGGACCATGTGCCATATGCACCTGGACCAGCTGACAGACATGCCTGAACAACCTGCCGGACACATCAGAACTACCTGATGTACATACTGGAACCATCCACCAGAAATGCCTGAGCCACCTGCCTGAAACGCTGGTACCAACTGCCAGACACATTGGAACCACCACCCGGACACTCTGGAACCACCTGTCGGAGACGCCAGAATGAGGTCCCAGACACGCCAGAATCACCCACTGGACATGAGGGAACCACTTTCCAGACACACCTGAACCACCCGCCGTACAAGCCGGAACCACGTTCCTGACACACCGGAACAACCTGCCAGACACGCTAGAATCACCCTCTGGACATGCAGGAAGCAAGTGCCGGACACGCCAGAACCTCAACCCAGGCAGGGTAAAACCACCAAATGGACACAACAGAATCAGGTCCAGGACACGCTGTAGCCACCTGCCAGACACACCAGAATCAGCCTCCAGACATGCGAGAACCAACTGCTGGACCTGCCAGAAGCACCCAACGGACATGTTGGAACCACCTTCCAGACATACCAGAAACTCATGCCAGACACTCAGGAACCCCTTGCCTGACATGCCGGAAACACGTGAATGACATGCTGGTACAACCTGCCAGACATGCCGGAACAACCTGCCAGCCAAAAATGAACAACCTGCCAGAAAAGACTGAACCACCTGCCGCATATGCCTGAACCAATTGACGGACACTCCTGAACCACATGCGGGCATGCCGGATCCACCAGTCAGACATGCCAGAATCAGGTGCCAGACATCCTGGAACTACCCTCCAGACAGGCCTGAACCACCTCCTGGACATTCCTGACCCACCTGCCAGACATGCTGGAAACACCTTCCAGCCGTGATGGAACCATCTGGTGGACAGTTCGGAACCACATGCAGGACTCACCAAAATCACCCGCCAGACACTCTGGATCCAAGGGCTGGACATGACTGAACCACCTGCTGGAAATGCTGGAACCACCTCCTGGAGATGCCAGAAACAGGGGTCACACACGCCAGAACCAGGTGCCAGACACAACTGAACCACCTGCCAGACATGCCTGAGCCACCAGCCAACCATGCCATAACCATCATCAGGATGTGCTGGAAATATCAGGTGGACATGCCAGAACCACCTGCAGAACATGCCAGAGCCGGGTGCTGGAGACGCCGGAAGTGCCTGTTGGACACAACGGAACCACCTGCCAGATACACCGGAACCAGACACCTTATATGTCAGAACAACCAGCCATACATGCCAGAACCACCTGCCGGACACACTGGAGCAACCACTCAGACAGGCCGGAAGCACCCGCCAGACACGCTGTAACCAAATGCAGGACACCCTGGAAGCACCCACCAGAGAATCCGGAACCACCTTCCAAACGTACCAGAACCACATGCCAGGCACACAGGAACCACCTCCCAGACATGCTGGAGCCAACTGTCGGACACGTCAGAACCACCACAAGGACATTCTGGAACTACCCACCAGAGACGGCAGAAGCAGGTCCCAGCACGCTGGAAGCAGCTGCCTGACATGCTGGAAACACCTGCGGGAACTGCCAGAATCGGGTTGGTGGTTTTGGCATGTCTGGGTGGTGGTTCTGGGGTGTCTGGCAGGTTTTTCCAGGACATGATTCTGGCGTATCTGACAGGTGGTTTCACCATGTCTGGCACCTGGTTCTGCCGTATCTGATAGGTGCTTCCTGTGTGTCCGGTGCCTGGTCCTGGCATCTCCGGCACGTGGTTCCAGAGTGTCCAGGTGGTGGTTCTGACGTTTCCTGCTGTAGGTTCCAGCGTGTCAGGCAGGTGGTTCAGGCGTTTCCAATTGATGGTTCTGGTATGTCCAGTGGGTAGTTCTGGCATGTCGGGCAGGTTGTTCAGGAGTGTCTGTCACCCGGTCCAGGTGCATCCGGCACATGGTCCAGACATGACCATCCCGTGGTCCAGGCATTTCTGAACGTGGTTCTGAGGTGTCCGAAATGTGGTTTCGGTGTGTCTGGCATGTGATTCAGTCCTCTCTGGGAGATGCTTTGGGGGTGTCCAGAAGGTTGTCCAAGTGTGTCCGGCAAGTGGTTCCGGCATGCCTGGCATGTCTTTCCAGTATGTCTGGCCTGTGTTTCTGGCGTGTCCAGAAGGCGGTTCCAGCGTGTCTGACACCTGGCTCCAGCATGTTCGGCAGGTGCTTCCAGCCTGTCCAATAAGTGGTTCCAGCACATCCTGAAGGTGGTGATGACGTGTCTGGAAGGGGGTTCAGGCTTGCCTGGCAGGTGGTTCAGTCATTTCTAGCACTTGGTTCTGGCATGTGTAACACCTGTTTGAGGCATATCTGGCAGGTGGCTCCAGCGTGTCCAGCAGGTGGTTCTGGTACGTCCAGCACCTGGTTCTGGTGTATTCGGCAAGTGGTTTCAGTGTATCTGGCACTCGGTTCCAGCATATCCAACAGGTGGTTCTGGCGTGTCTGGCAGTTGCTTCCTGTGTGTCTGGCATGTGGTTCAGGTGCATTCGGAAGGTGGTTCTGGTGTGTCCAGTGGGTGCCTCTGGTGTGTCTGAGTGGTGGGTCTAGTATGTCTGGCAGGTGTTTCCAGTATGTCTCGCGGGTTGTTCCAGTGTATAAGTGGCCTGGCTCTGGTCAGTCAAGCAGGTTGTTCCGGCATGTCCAGCAGTTGGTTCAGGCATGTCCAGCAGGTGGTTCAGGTCTGTCCGGAATGTGCTTCTGGCGTGTCCGGCACCTGGTTCTGGCATATCTAACAGGTGGCTCTGGCGTGCCCGGCATGTGTTTCTGGACCGTCTGTCAGGTGGTTCAGGCATATCCAGCAGGTGTTTCAGTCTTGTCTGGCAGGTGGTTCAGTTTTGTCTGGCATGTGGTTCCAGCATATCTGGTGGGAGATACTGGCTTGTCATTCAGGTTGTTCCGGCGTGTCAGGCAGGGGGTTCCTGTGTGTCTGGCATGAGTTTCCGGTATGTCCAGAAGGTGGTTCCAATGTGTCCATTGGGTGATTCGGGTGGGTCTGGCAGTTGGTTCTCACATGTCCAGCAGGTGATTCCGGCGTGTTCAGCAGGTGGCTATGGCATGTCCGGGACCTGATTCCGTCATGTCCGGTTGCTGGTTCTGGCGTGTCCAGCATGTTATTCTGCCCTGTCCTGAAGTTGGTTCTGGCGAATCCAGGACCCGGTTTTGGTGTATCCACCAGGTGATTTCGGCATGTCCGGCAGGTTGTTCCAGTGTGTCTGGCTGGTAGTTCAGCCATGTTTGGAGAGTGGATTAGTTCGGTCCAGCAGGTGGATCAATTGAGTCTGGCAGTTGGTTGCAGTGTATCCGGGGGTGGTTCCGCCATGTCCAGAAGGTAGTTCTGTTGTTTCAGGCAGGTGGTTATGACATGTCTGACATGTGGTTCGTGCAAGTGTGGCAGGTGGTTCAGGCGTGTCCAACTAGTGGTTCTGGCGTGTCGGGCACTTGCTTCTGGCATGCCTGGCATGTGGTTCTAGAATGTCTCTAAAGTGGTTCGGGCTGCTCCAGCAGGTGTTTCTGGCTTGTCTGGCAGCTGCTTCAGGCATGTATGGCACCTGGTACTGGACTGTGCTGGACCTGTTTCTGGTGTATCTAGCTGATGGTTCTGGTGTTTCTGGGAGCTAGTTCAGGCGTGCCCAGCACATGGTTTCAGCCTATCTGACAGGTGATTTGGACATGTGTGGCAGGTGTTTCTGGCATGTCCTGCACCTGGTTCTGGCGTTTTCAGTAAGTGGTTTCATTGTATCCAGCACCTAGCTCCAGCATATCCAACAGGTGGTTCTGGCATGTCTGGCAGGTCATTCTTGTGTGGCTGGCATGTGGTTCAGGTATGTTCAGAAAGTGGTTCTGGTGTGTGCGGTGTGTGCTTCTGGTGTGTCGGGGAGTTGGTTTGGGCATGTCTGGTGGGTGATTCTGGCGTGTCCAGCAGGTGGTCCTAGAGCGTCCAGCAGGTGTTTGAGCTGTGTCCCGGATCTGATTCTGGCATGTGTGGTGCATGGTTCCGGCATGTCTGAGTGGTGGTTCCAGTGTGTCCAGGAGGGGGTTCAGGCGACTCAAGCATGTGTTTCCAGCGTGTCAGGCAGGTGGTTCAGGAGTGTCCAGCAGGTGTTTCAGGCCTTTCCAGAAGGTGGTTCTGACGTGTCTGGCAGTTGGTTCCAGCATGTAAGGCAAATGGTTCAGAAGTTTCCAGTGGATGGTTCTGGTATTTCTGGCAGGTAGTTCTGGCATATCTGTCAGCTGGTCCAGTTGAATCTGGCATATGGTCAAGGCATGGCCATCCCGTGGCCCAGGCATTTCTGAAATGTGGTTCTGACATGTCTGAAAGGTGGTTTGGGCATGTCAGGCACCTGATTCAGGCCTCCCTGGGAAATGCTTTGGTGGTGTCCAGCAAGTGGTCTGGGTGTGTCCTGCAATAGGTTCTGGTGTATCCCGCATGTCCTGCCAGTATGTCTGGCCTGTGGTGCTGGCATGTCCAGCAGGTGGTTCCAGTGTGTCTGACACTTGGCTCTGGTGTGTTCAGTAGGTTGTTCTGGCACGTCAACCAGAGGGCTCCAGTGTGTCTTGAAGGTGGTTATGGGGTGTCCGGCAGGTGGTTCACTCATGTTTAGCAGGTGGTTCAGGCTTGTCCAGTAGGTGGTTCAGTAGCGTCCAGCACCTGCTTCTGGCATGTGCAACACTTGTTTCTGGCATATCAGGGAGGTGGCTCCATCGTGTCTGGCAGGTCTTCAGTCATGTCCAGCAACTTGTTTTGGTGTGTGCAACAACTGTTTCTGATGTATCTGACAGTTGGTTCCAGCGTGCCTGGAAGGTGGTTCACACAAGTCTGGTGGTTCAGGCGTGTCCAGCAGATGGTACTGGCATGTTGGGCATCTGGTTCCAGTGTTCCCTGCATGTGGATCCAGAATGTCAGACTACCTGCAGCACAAGTTGGAACCACCATCCAGACATGCCTGAACCACCTGCTGGACACACCACAACCACCTGCTTTTCTCACCAGAGCCCCTGCTGCACATGTCACAACCAGGTGCCGGACATGCCAGAACCACCTGCTGGTCAAGCTGGAACCACCTGCCAGGCATGTGGGAACTAACCACCAGAAACCCTGGAAGCACCATCCAGACACCTTGGAACCACCACACAGACATGCTGGAACCACCTGCCAGAAAAAACTGAACCACCTGCCAGACAAGACTGAACCACCTGCCGGATATGCGTGAACCACTTTATGGACACTCCACAACCACATGCCAGGCATGCCACAACCACCTGTCAGATATGCTAGAACCAGGTGCTGGACCCGCCGCAACCACCTGCTTAACTTGCTGGTACCACCTGATGGACACACCAAAATCACCTGGCAGATATGCTGGAGCCAGGCCCCTTATATGCCAGAACATCCCACCATACATACCTGAGCCACCTGCCAGACACAATGTATCCACCATTCAGACATGCTGGAACCACATGCCAGACACCCCAGAACCAACAGCTAGCGATGCCAGAAGCACATATCGGGTACACAGGAACCACTTTCCATACGTACCAGAACCACATGCCAGACACACAGGAACCACCTGCCAGATACGCCAGAAACACCTGTGGGAACCGGTGGAATCACCCGCCGGACATGATGGAACCACCTTCTGGACACGCCAGAACCACCTGACTGGCACCCCAGAACCACCTGCTGGATAAGAAGGAACAATCTCCTGGACATGCCTGAAGCACCCCCAGATATGCTGCAACAAACCACTGGACATGACTGATCCACAAGCTGGACAGCACAGATCCACCCAGCAAACATGGCTGAACCACCTGGCAGACACACTGGAACCACCTGCCTGACTCACTGGAAACACCAGACAGACACACTGGAACCACATGTGAGATACAATGGACCCAGTTGCCGGACATCATGAAACCACCTGCTGGGTACACCAGAACCAGGTGCCGGACATGCCAGAACCACCTGCCAGACAAGCCAGAACCACATGCCAGACACACAGGGAACACCTGCTGTACATGACAAAACCACCTTCTGGACACACCAGAATGAGGTCCTGAATATGCCAGAACCAACTTCCACACAGGCTGGAAAAACCTGCCATACATGCCGAAATCACCTTCCAGACACAACGGAACCACCACCCAGACATGCTGAAAACCACATGACATGACGGAATCAGGTCCCAGACACGCCATAGCCACCTTCTGGACATGCCGGGATCACCTGCCGGACATGCGGGAACCAACTGCCATACACCCCGGAAGCACCCACTGGACATGTTGGAACCACCACACAGACATGCTGGAACCACCAGCCACACACTCTGGAACTAACTGCCAGACGTGCCAGAAGCACTCACCAGACACGCAGGAGCCACCTTCTGAACATAACAGAACCACATGCCAGACACACCTGAACAACCTGCCAGACATGCCAGAACCACCTGTTGGATATGCCGGAACCAGGTGCCGGACATGGTGAAACCTGGTGCCCTAAGGCCAGAACCACCTGCTGAACATGCTGGAACCCCAGGCCAGACATACTCGAAGGACATGCTGGACATGCCAGACCACTTGCCAGAAACACCCAGACAACCTGCCGGCACGCCTAAAGCACCTCCTGGAGAGGACTGAATCAGATGCCAGACACACCCAAACCATCTTTCGGACATGTCAGTACCACGTTTCAGAACAGCCTGGACCACGGGATGGCCATGCATGGACCAGGTGCCGAATGCACCTAGACCAGCTGACAGACATGCCTGAAAAACCTGCCGGACATGTCAGAACTACCCACCAGACATACCAGAACCATCCACCGGAAACGCCTGAACCACCTGCCTGACACTCTGGAACCAACTGCCAAACATGTTGGAACCACCACCTGGAAACTCTGGAACCACACCCAGAGATGCCAGAATCAGGTCCTGAAAATGGCAGAAGCACCTGCCGGACACAATGGAACCAGATGCCTGACATGCCAGAACCACCGGCTGGACACACCTGAACTCCCTGCCAGACTTGCATGAACCAACAGCTGGACACACTGGAACTACCTGCCAGATAACCCAGAAACAGGTTTCACACTCACTGGGACCAGGTGATGGACATGACTGAACCAACTGCCAGACAAGCCTGAACCACCTGCTGGACCTGACTGAACTACATATAGGACACGCTGGAACTACCTTCAGGACGGGCCAGAACCATGTGGTGGACATGCCAGAACCACCTGCTGAACACACTGGAGCCAGGTGCCAGACACACCAGAACTGCCTGCTGGACATCCCAGAACCAAAGTTGAGGCATTCTGCAAGGACACCCCAGACATGCCAGAACCACTTGCCGCACACACCCGGACCACCTGCCAGGCACACCCAAAGCACCCACTGGGGAGGCCTGAATCAGATACCAGACATGCCCAAACCACCTTTCGGACACAACAGAACCACGTTTCAGAAATGCCTGGAACATGGGACGTCCATGCCAGGACCATGTGCCAGATGCAGATGGACCAGCTGACAGATATGCTGGAACAACCCACCGGACACACCAGAACTACCCAACAGACATACCGGAATGATCCACCTGAAATGCCTGAATCACCTGTCTGACATGCTGGAACCAACTGCCAGACACGTCTCAACCGCCACACAGACACTCTGGAACCACACACTGGAGACACTAGAATCAGGTCCTGGGCACATCTGAACCACTTTCTGGACATGCCGGAACCACCACCCAGACATGCCGAAACCTCTATCCGGCATCATGGAATCAGGTCCCAGACATTCCGTAGCCACCTGCTGGACACGCCAGAATCACCCACCGTACATGAGGGAACCAACTGCCGGACATGCCAGAAGCACCCAACTGGAAACACGGGAACAACCTTCTGAACATAACAGAACCATGTGCCAGACATACCTGAACCACCTGCCAGACACACCAGAACCATCTGTTGGATAAGCTGGAACCAGGTGCTGGATACACTGAAACCACCTGCTGAATATGCCAGAACCAGGTGCCGGACACTGCGGAACCTGGTGCCCTAAGGTCAGAACCTCCAGCTGGACATGCCGAAATCACCTGCCAGATAATGCTGGAACCAGGCCCCTTATACACCGGAACAACCTGCCACACATGCCAGAAACACCCCCTGGACACACAGGAAACCACCACTCAGACACACTGGAACCACCTGCCAGACACGCCAGAACCAACTGCCGGACACACCAGAAGCACCCACCAGACATACCGGAACCACCTTCCAAATGTACAAGAACCACATACCATACACGAAGGAATGACTGGCCAGACACGCCAGAGGCACCTGCCGGATACGCTGGAACCACCTGCAGGAACCGACAGAATCACCCACTGGACACGATGGAACCAACTTCCGGACACGCCAGAACCTCCTGGCTGTCACGCTGGAACCACCTGCCAGACATGACAGAACCACCTTCTGGACATGCTGGAACCACCTGACTGACGTGCCAGAACCACCTGCCCGACAGACCAGAAACACCTCCTGGACCTGCTGGAACCATCTGCTGGATGCCCCAGGAACAGGTCCAGCACAGGCCAGAACCAGGAGCCAGACAAGCCTGAAGCAGCTGCAGGACAAGCCTGAACCACCTGCTGCACCAGCCTAAACCACTTTCCAGACATTCCGGAACAACATGCAGGGCATGTGGCAACCAGGTTCCTGACATGCCAGAACCACCTGCTGGACACATCTGAACCACCTGCCAGAATTGCATGAACCAACTTCTGGACACGCCTGAACCAACTGCTGGATATGCCAGAAACAGGTGTTGCACATGCCAAAGCCACGTGCTGGACACGACTGAAACCCCTCCAAGAGATGCTGGAACCACCTGCCAGACACCCCAGAACAGGTATGCACATGTCGGAACCAGGGGCTGGAAATGACTGAACCAACTGCCGGAAACCCTGAACCATGTGCTCGACACGACTGATCCACTTGTTGGATAGCAGTGATCCACCTGCCAAACATGGCTGAACCACTGGCCTGAAATTCCAGAACCACCTACCTGAACCCCGGAACCAGGTGCTGGACACCGTGAAACCACCTGCTGGATACAGGAGAACTGGGTCTCCGACACCTCAGAACCACCTGCCGGACAAGCCGGAACCACCTTCAAGATGTGCCGGAGCCATCTGGTGGACATGCAGGAATGACCTGCCTCATACACAGGAGTAAGGTGCCGGACAAGCTAGAAGTGCCTGCTGGTCACAGTGGAACCACTGGCCAGGCATACTGGAAGGGCAAGCCAGATATGCCAGAAACATTTGCCGGACACACCCGGACAACCTGCGGGACTCGGCGGAACCAGGTGCCGGATACCATGAAACCACCTGCTGGATATGCCAGAAGCTTGGGCTGGACATGCCAGAAACAACTGCCAGACATGGCAGAACCAACTGTCGGACACTCTGGAAACACCCACCAGACATGCCAGAACCACCTTCCAAACATACCAGAACCACATGCCAGTCACACAGGAACGACCTGTCAGACACACTGGAACGACCTGCCAGACACGCTGGAACAACCTGCGGGAACTGGCAGAATCACTGGCTGGACATGACAGAACCACCTTCCAGACATACCGGAACCACCTAACTGACACCCCAGAACCACCTGCCAGACATGACAGACATAACCACTTTCTGGACAGGCTGGAACCAACCCCAGATATGCTGCAACCAACCACTGGACACAACTGATCCACCTGCGGGACAGCACTGATCCACCTGCCAAACATAGCTGAACCACCAGACGGAGACTCCAGAACCAGGTGCTGGACATGCAAGAACCACCTGCTGGACAAGGCAGAACCACCTGTCAGACACGCTGGAACAACCTGCTGGACACACTGAAATCATGTGCCAGATACACCGGAACCAGGTCCCATATACGCCAGAACCAACTTCTGGACAGGCCAGAAAAACCTGCTGGACATGCCAGGAGCACCACCCGGACACACAGAAACCACCAACCCGACACAAAGGGATCAGGTCCCGGACACTCCAGAATCAGCCTCCAGACATGTGGGAACCAACTGCCGGACACCCCTGAAGCACCAGTGGACACATCGGAACCACTTTCAGACATACCTGAAACTCATGCCAAACACAGAGGAACCCCCTGTCTGACACGCTGGAACCACCTGAATGAAATGCTGGTACCCCTGGCAGGACATGCCAGAACAATCTGCCAGACAAAGCTGAACTAGCTGCCAGACAAGACTGAACTACCTGCCAGATACTCCTGAACCACTTGACAGACAATCTGGAACCACATGCTGGGCACATTGGAACCACACATCATATATACTAGAACCAGGTGTCAGACGCACCAAAACCACCTTCTGGACAGGCCTGAACTTCCTGCTGGACACGCCTGAACCACCTGCTTGATTTGCTGGAACCACCTGCCGGATATGCCAGAAACCAGGCACATTATATGCTGGAACAGCCCAACGGACATGCCAGAACCAACTGCCAGACAAACTGGAACCACAACTCACGCATGCCAGAACCACCTACCAGACAGGCAGGAACCAACTACTGAACACACCTGAATCACCCACCGGACATGACAGAACCACCTTCCGAATGTAACAGAACCACATGACAGACACACCTGAACCACGTGCCAGACATGCCAGAACCACCTGTTGGATATGCTGGAACCAGGTGCCAGACATGGCAGAAACTGGTGCCCTAAGCCCAGAAGCACCTGGTGGACATGGCTGAACCACCTGCCAGACACGTTGGAATCACGTGCCAGATATGGTAGAAATAGGTGTCGCACACACCAAAACCAGGTGCTGGACATGACTGAAACAACTGCAGAACACGCCAGAAACAGATCCAACACAGGCCGCAACCAGGTGCCTGACAACCTGGCAGCTGCTGCAGGACTAGTTTGAACCACCTGCTGGACCAGCCTGAACCACTTTTCAGACATTAAGGAACCACATGCCGGGTGTGGGGGAACCAGGTGCCTGACATGCCAGAACCACTGGCTGGACACGAATGAACAACCTGCCAGAATTGCATGAACCAACTGCTGGACACGCCAAAACCACCTGACAGATATGCCAGAAGCAGGTGTTGCACATGCCAGAACCATGTGCTGGAGACGACTGAACCAACTGCTGGACAAGCCTGAACCACCTGCTGGAGATGTTGTAACCACCTTCAGGATGGGCCTGAAACATCTGTTGGACATGCCAGAACCACCTGCTGAGCACCCAGAGCCTGGTGCTGGACATGCAGGAACCACCTGCTGGACATCCTGAAACGAAAGTCCAGATATTCTGGAAGGACACGCTGGACATGCCAAACCACATGCCGGAAACACCAGGATCACATGCCAGACACCCCGAAAGCACCCCCCGGAGAGAACTGAATCAGATGCCGGACACGTCCAAACCACCTTTTGGACACATCAGAGCCACGTTTCAGCAATTCCTGGACCATGGGACGGCCAAGCCAGGACCATGTGCCAGATGCAACTGGACCAGCTGACAGACATGCCAGAAACACCTGCCAGAAACACCGGAACTACCCTCTGGACATACCGATACCATCCACTGGAAATGCCTGAACCACCTACCTGACACACTGGAACCAACTGCTGGACACATCGGAACTGCCACCCAGAAACTCTGGAACCATGCACTGGAAACGCCAGAATCAGGTCCCGGACACGCCAGAAGCACCTGCCCAACAGGCTGGAACCATCTGCGGGAACTGGTGGAATCACCCACTGGACAAGAGGGAACCACCTTCCAGACATGCTGGAACCACCTGACTGACACGCCAGGACCACATGCTGGAAATGATGGAACCACCTTCTGGAAATGTCAGAACCATCCCTGGATATGCTGCAATGAACTGCTGTACACGACAGATCTACCTGCTGGACAGCACAGATCTACCTGCCAAACACAGCTGAACCACTGGCCAGACTCACCAGAACCACCTACTTGACACCGCAGAAACACCTGCCAGACATGCTGGAACCACCTGCCAAACACACCAAAATCACCTGCCAGATATGCCAGAAACAGGACCTGAATATGCCAGGCCCAACTTCCAGATGGTCCAGAAAAACCTGCCGTACTTGCCAAAATCATCTGCTGGGCATGCCAGAACCACCACCCAGACATGCCGAAACCACCAACCAACATGACGGAATCAGGTCATGGACACACTGTAGCCACCTGCCGGACCTGCCAGAATCACCCACCTGACATGCAGGAACCAATGGCCGGACACCCCGGAAGCACTCACCAGACACGTCAGAACCCCCACACAGTCATGTTGGAACCACCAGCCACACACGCCAGAACCAACTGCCGGACATGCTGGGAGCACCCACCAGACACACTGGAACCACCTTCCGAACATAACAGAACCACATGCCAGACACAGCTGAACCACCTGCCAGACATGCCAAAACCACCTGTTGGATATGCAGGAAACTGGTGACAGATACACTGAAACCACCTGCTGAATATGCCAGAACCAGGTGGCGGACACAGTGGAACCTGGTGCCCTAAGGCCAGAACCACCTGCTGGACACGCTTAAAACACCTGCCAAATTGCGTGAACCATCTGCTGGACATGCAGGAATCACCTGCCAGATATGCTAGAAAAAGGTGTTGCATGCGCCGAAACCAGGTGCTGGACATGACAGAAGCACCTGCAGGACACACTGGAGCCACCTGCTGGATATGCCAGAAATAGGTGTAACACACGCCGGTACCTGAAGCTGGACATGATTGAACCAAGTGACGGACAAGATTGAACCACTGGCTGGACATGTGGTAACCACCTTCAGGAGGACATGCCAGAACCATCTGGTGGACATGCTGGAACCACCTGCTGAACAGGTCAGAACCTGGTCCCAGACATGCTGGAACCACCTGCTGAACATGCTGGAACCCCAGGCCAGACATACTCAAAGGACACATGAGACATGCCAAACCACTTGCCAGAAACACCCAGACAACCTGCCAGACAGCCCCAAAGCACCTTCTGGAGGGTACTGAATCAGATGACTGACACACCCAAACCATCTTTTGGACACGTCAGAACCACGTTTCAGAAATGCCTGGGCCACAGGACACCCATGACTGGACCATGTACCAGATGCACCTGGACCAGCTGACAGACACGCCTAAACAACCTGTCAGACATGCCGGAACTACTCGCCAGACATACCAGAACCATCCACCAGAAACGCCTGAACCATCTACCTTACACACTGGAACAACCTTCAGGAAGTGCCGGAACCATCTGTTGGACATGCCAGAATCACCTGCCGAACATGCTGGAGCCAGGTGCCAGACACGCTGGAAACGCCTGCTGGACTCATTGGAACCACCACCCGGAAACCCTGGAACCAAACCTGTGGACACCAGAATCGGGTCCTGGACACACCAGAAGGACCTGCCGGACACGCTGGGACAACCTGTGGGAACCACCAGAATCTCCCACCAGGCATGATGGAACTACCTTCTGGATATGCCGGAACCACCCCCGGACATGCTGCAACCATCTGCTGGACATGACAGATCCACCTGCTTGACAGCACTGATCCACCTGACAAACACGTCTGAACCACTGGCCTGACATGTCAGAACCACATGCCTGACACTCTGGAACAACCTGACAGACACGCCGGAACCACCTGTCAGTTACAGTGGAACCAGGTCCTGGACACAGTGAAACCACCTGCTGGATATGCCAGAACCAGGTGCCGGACACACCAGAACCACCTGCGGACAAGCCAGAACCACCTGCCAGAGACGCCAGAGCAACCTGCTGGACACACCAAAATCACCTGCCAGATATGGTGGAACTAGGTCCAGTGTACATCAGAACCAACTTCTGGAGAGGCCAGAGAAACCTGCCAGACACACCGGAACCACCACCAGGACATGCAGCAACCACCAACATGACATGAGAGAATCAGGTCCCGGACATGCTGGAATCACCCACCAGACATGCAGGAACCAACTGCATGCAGGACACCCTGGAAGCAACCACTGGACATGTTGGAACCACCTTCTGGACATACCACAAACTCATGCCAGACACACACGAACCCACTGCCTGACACACTGGAAGCACCTGAATGACACACCAGTACTACTGGCAGGACATACTGGAACCACCTTACAGACAAAGCTGAACCACCTGAGAGATAAGACTGAACCACCCACCAGATACGTCTAAACCACTTGATGGACAATCTGGAACCACATGCTGGGCATGCTGGAACCACATGGTAGATATGCCAGAGCCAGGTGACAGACCTGTCAAAACCACCTTCTGGGCAGGCTTGAGCCACCTGCTGGACATGGCTGAACAACCTGCCGGACATGCCACAACCACCTGCTTGACTCGCCGCATCCACCGGCCAGACACGCTGAAATCACCTGTCAGATATGCTGGAACCAGGTCCCTTATATGTTGGAACAACCCAACAGACATGCTGGAAGCACCTGCTGGACACAGTGGAACCACCACTCAGACAAGTCAGAATCACCTGCCAGACACACCGGAACCAACTGCTGGACATGCTGGAAGCACCCTCTGGACATGCCAGAACCACCTTACAGACATACCACAAACTCATGTCAGACACACAGGAACTCCCTGCCTGAAATGCTGGAACCACCTGAATGACACACCAGTACCACTGGAAGGACATACCAGAACCACTTGCCAGACAAGACTGAACCATTTGCCAGATACACCTGAACCACTTGATGGACACTCCAGAACCACATGCTGGGCACGCCAAGACCACCTGCTGGACATGACACAACCTCCCACCCAACACACCAGAACCAACTGCTGGACACCCTGGAGTCACCGACTGGTCATGCCGGAAAAACCTTCCAAATGTACCAGAATCACATGCCAGAAAGACCTGAACCACTTGTCAGACACGCCAGAACCACATGTTGCATATGCCGGAGCCAGGTGCCAAATACACTGAAATGACCTGCCAAATATACCAGAACCAGGTGCAGGACGTGGCAGAAAAACCTGCCGGACACATCCAAATCTGATATGCCGAAACCATGTGCCGGACACGCTGTAATCATCTGCCACATACACCAGAAACAGGTCCAGCACAGGCCGGAAGCAGGTGCCGGACAAGCCTGCAGCTGCTGTGGGACTAACCTGAACCAGCTGCTGGACCAGCCTGAACCACTTTACCAACATTCCGGAACGACATGCCTGACACGCCAGAACTAGGTGCCCGACAGGCCAGAACCACTGGATGGACACACATGAACCACATGCCAGACTTGCATGAACCAACTGCTGGACATGCCGGAACCACCTGCAAGATATGCCAGAAACAGGACATGCCGGAAGCAGGTGCTGGACACGATGGAACCAACTACTGGACAAGCCTGAACCACCTGGTAGACATGACTGAACTAACTACTGGACATGCCAGAACCACCTTCATGATGTGCCAGAACCATCTGGTGGACATGCAGGAACCACTTGCCAAACATGCCAGGGCCAGGTGCCAGACACACCGGAAACGCCTGTTGGACATCCCAGAACCAAAGTCAAGACATTCGGGAAGGACATGCCAGACATGCTGGAACCACTTGCCAGACACACCCGGACCACCTGTCACACACCACCAAAGCCCCTCCCAAAGAGGCCTGAATCAGATGCCAGACACATCCAATCCACATTTTGGACATGTCAGAACCTCTTTTCAGGAATGCCTGGACCACAAGATGGCCATGCCTGGACCATGTGCTAGATGCAACTGAACCAGCTGACAGACATGCCTGAACAAGCTGCCAGACACACTGAAACTACCCACCGGACATACCAGAACCATCCATTGGAAATGCCTGAATCACCTGCCTGACACATTGGAACCAACACTGGAAACGTTGGAACCACCACATGGACACTGTGGAACCATGCACTGGAGACACCATAATCAGGTCCAGGATATGCCAGAAACACGTGCCGGGAATGCTGGAACCACCTGAGGGAACAGGCAGAATCACCTGCTCGAAACGATGAAAGCAACTTCCAGACATGCCAGAACCACCTGCCAAACACGACAGAATCACCTTCTGGACACACCAGAACCACCCCTGGATAAGCTGCAACCAACCGCCGGACATGACTGATCCCCTTCCTAGACAGCACTGATCCACCTGACAAACACGGCTGAACCACTGACCAGACACACCAGAACCATCTGCCTGAAACCCCTGAAATACCTGCCAGACATGCAGGAACCACCTGTCGGATACAGGGTAACCAGGTGCTGGACATGCCAGAACCACCTGCTGGACAAGCCAGAACGACCTGACAGACCTGCTGGAACAACATGCCAGACACTCCAAAATCACATGCCGGATACACTGGAACCAGGTCCTGAATATGCCAGAACCAACTTCTGCATAGGCTGGTAAACCCTGCTGTACACACTGAAATCACCTGCCAGACATGCTGGAACCACCAGCCAGACATGCCAAAACCAGAACCCAACATGACAGAATCAGGTCTCAGACATGCTGTGGCCAAATGCCAGACATGCTGGAATCTCCTGCCAGACATGCGGGAACCAACTATCAGAAACCCCAGAAACAACTACTGGACACGTTGGAACCACCACACAGACAGGCTGGAACCACCAGCCGCACACGCCAGAACCAACTGCCGGACACTCCGGAAGCACGCACCTTACACCCCAGAAACACCTCCCGAATGTAGCAGAACCACATGCCAGACAAACCAGAAGCACCTGCCAGACATGTCAGAACCACCCTTTGGATATGCCAGAAACAAGTGCCAAATATGCTGAAATCACCTGCCGAATATATCAGAACCAGGTGCTGGACATGCCAGAAACCCCTGCCAGACACCCAGGAATCACCTGCCGGATATGTCAGACAAAGGTGTAGCACACGCCAAAACCAGGTGCTGGACACAACTGAACCACCTGCCAGAAATGCTGGAGCCAACTGCCGGAAACAGGTGTCACACACGCCATAACCAGGTGCTGGACACGACTGAATCAAGTGACACGCAAGCCTGAACCACCTGCTGGACATGCCATAACCACCTTCAGGATGAGCTGGAACCAGCCTCAGACATGCTGCAACCAACCGCCGGACATGACCGATCCACCTGCTGGACAGCACTGATCCACATGCCAAAGAGTTCTGAACCACCCGCCAGACATGCTGGAACCACCTGCCTGCCTCCCTGGAACCACCTGTTGGATACAGCAGAACCAGGTGCCAGATACTGCAAAACCATCTGCTGGATATGCCAGAACCAGATGCTGGACTTGCATAAACCACCTGCCGGACTCGCCAGAAACAGGTGTCATACATGCCAAACCCAGGTGCTGTAGACGATTGAACTACATGCTGGACACGCTGGAACCACCTGCAGGATAAGCCAGAAACAATTGTCACAGACGCTGGAACCAGGTGCTGGACATGACTTAACCACCTGCTGAAGAAGCCAGAACCACCTGTTGGACACAGGTTCACCACCAGCCAGACATGTCGTAACCACCTTCAGGATGCACCAGAACCATCTGGTGGACATGCAGGAATGACCTGCCACCCATGCTGGAGCACGTTGCCAGACAGGGTAGCACCACCTGCTGGTCACGGGGGTGCCAATGGCTGGACGTACTTGAAGGACAAGCCAGACATTCCAGAAAATCTTGCCGGACACTTCCAGACGACCTGCAGGACTCAGTGGAACCAGGTGCCAGACACCAGGAAACCACCTGCTGGATATGCCAGAAGCTGGTGCTGGACATGCCAGAACCACATGCCAGACGAGCCGGAACCACCTGCCAGACACACCAGGACAACTTGCCAGACATGCCAAAATCACATGCCAGATACACTGGAACCAGGTCCCAGATACACCAGAACCAACTTCTGGACATGCCTGAAAAACCTGCTGGAAAAGCCAGAACCACCACCCAGACAGGGAGAAACCCCAAACCGACATGACAGAATCATGTCCTGGACATGCCACAATCACCCTCCAGACATGTAGGAGCCAACTTCCAGACACCCTAGAACCTCCAACCAGACACATAGGAACCACCTTCCAGAAATACCAGAAGCTCACACCGGACACACAGGAACCCCCTTCCTGACATGCTGGAAGCACTTGAATGACACACTGGCACCACTGGCAGGACATGCCAGAACCACCTGCCAGACAAATCTGAACCACCTGCCAGAAAAGACTGAACCACCTGCCTGATACTCCTAAACCACTTGACAGAAAATCTGGAACCACACACCAGGCACACAAGAACCACATGCAAGACACACCTGAACCAACTGCCAGACACACTGGAACCAACTGTTGGATATCCTAGAATCAGGTGTCAGGTGCACCGAAACCACCTTCTGGACAGGCCTGAACCACCTGCTGGACACACCTGAACCACCTGCCAGACACTGCAATCACCTGCTTGACTCACCAGAACAACCTTCTGGACACCCTGAAATCACATGCCGGATATGCCAGAACCAGGCCCCTTATACACCAAAACACCTCAACAGACATGCCAGAACTACCCCCGGACACAGTGGAACCACCACTCAGACATGACAGAACCACCTGCCAGACACGCAGGAACAAACTTCCTGACACGCTGGAAGCTCCCACCAGACATGCCGGAACCTCCTTCTGAATGTATCAGAATTACATGCCAGACACACCTGAACCACCTGCCAGACACAGGAAGCACATGTTGGATATGCCGGAACCTGGTGCCAAATACACTGAATCCACCTGCCTAATATGTCAGAACCAGGTGCTGGACATGGCAAAAACACCTGCCAGACACGTCCAAATCACCTGTTGGATAAGCCAAAACCATGTGCCAGACTCACCAGAACCAACTCTCTGACATGCTGGAACCACCTGCTGGACATGACGGAACCACCTTCTGGACAAGCTGGAACAACACCCGGATATGCTGCAACCAACCACCGTACACAACTGATCCACCTGCTGGACAGCACTGATCCATCTGACAAACATGGCTGAACCACGGGCCTGACACACCGGAACCACCTGCCTGACACCCTGGCAACCCCTGCCAGACACGCCAGAACCACCTGTCAGACATGACAGAACCAACTTCTAGACACGCTGTAACCACCTGCCAGAGGCGCCAGAACCACCAGTCAGATATTGTGAAACCAGGGGCCAGACGCCATGAAACCATCCGCCAGATATGCCAGAACCAGGTGCCGGACACACCAAAACCACCTGCCAGACAAGCCGGAACCAACTGCCAGACACGATGGAAACACCTGCCAGGCAAGACTGAACCTCCTGTTGGATACATGTGAACCACTTGATGGACACTCCAGAACCACATGCCGGGCACACCCGAACCACCTGTCAGATATACCACAACCAGGTGCCAGACTCACTGAAACCACCTGCTTGACTTGCTGGACCCATCTGCAGGACACGTCAAAATCACCTGTCAGATACTCCGGAACCAGGACACTTATACACCAGAACAACCCACCAGACATGCCTGAACCACCTGCCACACACTGAAACCACAATGCAGACACACCAGAACCACCTGTGAGACATGCCAGAATCAAGTGACAGACACACGTGAAGCACACACCGGACAGGCCGGAACCACCTTCTGAACGTACCAGAACCACATGCCAGTCACACAGGAACAACCTGCCAGACACACCGGAACCACCTGCGGTAACCAGCAGAATCACCCATCGGACACGATGGAACCACCTTCCAGGAATGCCGGAAACACCTGACTGACAACCTGGAAGCACTTGCTGGACACAACAGAACCACCCTCTGGACACGCCAGAGCCACCCCTGGATATGCTGCAACCAACCGCCAAACATGGCTGATCCACCTGCTGGACAGCACTGATCCACCCACCAAACATGGCTGAACCACCAGCCAAATGAGCCAGTACCACATGCCTGACACCCTGGAATCACCTGACAGACACACTGGAACCACCTGTCAGATACAGTAGAACCAGTTGCTGGACACCATAAAACCGTCTGTTGGATATGCCAGAACCAGGTGCCGACCTGCCAGAACCACCTGCCAGACACACCAAGACAGCCTGCTGGACATGCTGAAATCACCTGCTGGATACTCTGGAACCAGGTCTCGGATATGGCAGAACCAATTTCAGGACCACCCAGGAAAACCTGCCAGACATGCTGGAACTACCACCCGGACACACAGAAAGCACCAACCCAACATGATGTAATGAGGTCCCAGACATGCCAGAATCACCCTCTGGAGAAATGGGAACCAACTGCTGCACACCCCGGAGGCACCCACTGGAGACGTCGGAAACACTTTCAGGACATAATGGAAACTCATGTCAGACACACAGGAACCCCCTGCCTGACACTCTGGGACCACCTGAATGACATGCCGGTACCACTGGGAGGACATGCTGGAACCACCTGCCAAACAAAGCTGATCCACCTTTCAGACAAGACTGAACCACTTGCCGGATATGCCTGAACCACTTGACGGACAATCTGGAAACACATACCAGGCACGCCAGAACCACATGTCAGATCTGCCAGAGCCAAAAGCTGGACACGACAAAAACACCTTCCGGACAGGCCTGAATCACCTGCTGGACATGCTTGAACCAACTGCCGGACACACCGCAAACACCTACTTGGCTTGCCAGAACCACCTTCCAGACATGTTGAAATCTACTGCTGGATATGCTGGAACCAGGCCCCTTATATGGTGGAACAACCTGACAGACATGCCGGAACCACCTCTCAGACACGCCAGAACAACCCGCCAGACATGCTGGAAACAATGGCCAGAGACGTTGGAAGCATCAACCAGACATGCCATAACCACCTCCCGAAAATCCCAAAGTCACATGCCAGACACACCCGAACCACCTGCCAGACATACCAGAACCACCAGATGGGTGTACTGGAACCAGCTGCCAAATACACTGAAACCACCTGCTGAGTATGACAGAAACAGGTGCCCAACATGGTAGAAACACCTGCTGGACACGTCAAAATCACCTGTCAGATACACCGATTCCATATGCTGGACATGCTGAAATCATCTACTGGACATGCCAGAAACAGGCCTAGCACAGGCTGGAACAATGTGCTGGACAAACCTGCAGCTGCTGAAGAGCTAGGCTGAACCACCTGCTGGACCAACCTGAATCATTTTACAGACATTCTGGAACCACATGCTGGTCACACTGGAACCAGGTGCCTGACACGCCAGAACCACCTGCTGGACATGCCTGAACCACCTGCCAGACTTGCGTGAACCAACTACTGGACATGCTGGAACCACCTGTCAGATATGCCAGAAACAGGTGTTGCACATGCTGGGAACAGTTGCTGGACACGACTGAACTACCTACTGGACATGCCAGAACCAAGTTCAGGATGTGCCAGAACCATGTGGTGGAAATGCTGGAAGCACCTGCCGAACAGGCCAGAGCCAGGTGCTGGACACACTGGAACCACTTGCTGGATATCCCAGAACCAAAGTCCACGCATTCTGGAAGAACACATTGGACAAGCTGGAACCACTCACCAGACACACACAGACCACCTGCCAGACACCCCCAAAGCACCTCCTGGAGAGGCCTGAATAACATGAGGACATGTGCAAACCACCTTTCAGACATGTCAGAACCACGTTTCAGAAATGCCTGGACAAGGGGACGGCCATGCCAGGACCATGTGCCAGATGCAACTAGACAGGCTGACAGACATGCCTGAACAACCTGCTGGACACACTGGAACTACCCACTGGACATACTGGAACCATCCACCAGAAAAGCCTGAACCACGTGCCTGACATGCTGGAACCGACTGCTGGACGTGTTGGAACCACCACCTGGACACTCTGGAACCATGCTCTGGAGACGTCAGCATCAGGTCCTGGACATGACAGAAGCACCTGCTAGAAACGCTGGAACCACCTGCGGGAACCAGCAGAGTCAGGCCCTGGACACGATGGAACCACCTTCCAGACACACTGGAACCCACCTAACTGACGCACCAGAACCGCTTGCCGCACATGATGGAACCACATTCTGGACACACTGGAATCACCCCAGGATATGCTGCAACCAACCGCTGCACACGATTGATCCACTTGCTGGATTGATCACCTGTCAGATATGCTGAAACCACGTGCCAGACATGCCGGAGCCATCTGCTGGATACACCAGAAACAGGTCCAGCACAGACCAGAACCAGGTGCGGGACAAGCCTACAGGTGCTGCAGGACTAGACTGAACCACATGCTGGACCAGCCTGAACCACTTTATGGACACTCCAGAACCACATGCCATGCACGCCAGAACCAGGTGCCCCCACGCCAGAACCACCAGGTGGACACGTCTGAACCACCTGCCAGACATGCTGAAACAACCA
The DNA here is from genome assembly GCF_041296265.1 of Equus caballus. NCBI lineage: Eukaryota > Metazoa > Chordata > Mammalia > Perissodactyla > Equidae > Equus > Equus caballus. The sequence continues at coordinate 8,934,662 of NC_091706.1, read as the reverse complement.
CCCAACATGACAGAATCACCTGAACCCCATAGCCACATGCCAGACACACCTGAACCACCTGCCCGACACACCGGAAACACCTGTTGGATATGCCGGAACCAGGTACCGAATACACTGAAACCACCTGCTGAATAGGTCAGAACCAGGTGCCAGACATGGTGGAACCTGGTGCCCTAAGGCCAGAACCACCTGCTGGACACACCTGAACCACCTGCCAGACTTGTGTGAACCACCTGTCAGACACGCTGGAATCACCTGCCTCATAAAATAGAACATGGTGTAACACACTGGGAAACCAGGTGCTGGACACCACTGAACCAAGTGATGGACAAGCCTGAACCACATACTGGATGTGCCATTACCACCTTCAGGACGCACCAGAACCATGTGCTGGACATGCTGGAACCACCTGCCGAACACGGTGCAGCCAGGTGCTGGAAACACTGGAACTGCCTGCTGGACACGCTGAAACCACAGGCCAGACATACTTGAAGGACAAACCAGACATGCTGAACCACTTGCCAAAAACACCCAGAACACCTGCCAGACACACCCAAAGCACCTCCCAGAGAAGACTTAATCTATGCCAGACGCACCCAAACCATATTTCATGCACATCAGAACCACATTTCAGAAATGCCTCGACCACAGGACGGCCATGCCTGGACCATGTGCCGGATGCACCCGGACCTGCTGACAGACATGCCTGAACAACCTGATGGACACACTGGAACTACCCACCGGATATACTGGAACCATACACCAGAAACGCCTGAACCACCTGCCTGACATGATGGAACCAACTGCCGGAAACGTCAGAACCACCACCCAGACACTCTGGAACCACGCAATGGAGATGCCCTCATCAGGTCACAGATACACCGGAAGAACATGCCAGACACCCTGGAACCACCTGTAGGAACCGGTGGAATCACCTGCTGGACACAACAGTACCACCTTCTGGACATGCCAGACCTACCCACGGATATGCTGCAACCAACTGCCGGACACGACTGATCCACCTGCAAAACATGGCTGAACCACAGGCCACATACACCAGAACCACCTGACTCACACCCTGGAAACACCTGTTAGACACGCCGGAACCACCTGCCAGATATGGCAGAACCAGGTGTCGGGCATGCCAGAACCATCTGCTGGAAAATCCAGAACCACCTGACAGACACACCAGAACAACCTCCTGGACACGCTGAAATCACCTGAAGGATATCCCAGAACCAGGTCCTGAACATGCCAGAACCAACTTTCACACAAGCCAGGAAAACCTGCTGTACATGCTGAAATCACCTGCCTGACATCCTGGAACCACAACCCAGACATGCCGAAGCCACCACCAGACATGCCAGAATCAGGTCCTGGACACACAATAGCCACCTGCCGGACATGCTGGAATCACCCACCAGACATGTTGAAACCACCACACAGACAGGCCAGAATCACCAGCCTCACACACCAGAACCAACTGTCAGAGGCGTCGGAAGCACCCACCAGACACACCAGAACCACCTTCCAAATGTAACAGAACCACATGCCAGACACACCTGAACCATGTGCCCAATACGCTGGAACCACCTGTTGGATATGTCAGAACCAGGTGCCAGACACAGTGGAACCTGGTGCCCTATGGCCAGACACACATGCTGGAAATGACTGAACCACTTGCCAGAATTGCGTGAACCACACGCTGGACACGCTAGAATCACCTGCCAGATACGCTAGAAAATGGTGTCACACACACCAAAACCAGGTGCCAGACACGACTGAACCACCTGCCGGACACACTGGAGCAACCTGCGGGATATGCCAGAAACAGGTGTCACACACGCCAGAACCACATGCTGGACACGATTGATCCAAGTGACGGACAAGTCTGAACCACCAGCTGGACACGACATAACCATCATCAGGATGCGCTGGAACAATCTGGTGGACATGCTGGAACCACCTGCCAAACATGCTGGAGCCTGGTACCGGAAACACTGGAACTGCCTGCTGGACATGCCGGAACCCCAAGCAAGACATACACGATAGACACGCAGGACATGCTGAACCACTGGCCAGAAACACCTGAACCACCTGCCAGACAATCCCAAAGCACCTCCTGGAGAGTACTGAATCGCATGCCGGACATGCCCAAATCATCTTTTGCACATGTCAGAACCACGTTTGAGGAATGCCTGGACCACAGGATGGCCATGCCCGGACCATGTGCCGGATGCACCTAGACCATCTGATAGAAATGTCAGAACAGCCTGCCAAACATGCTGGAACTACCCACCAGACATGCCAGAATGATCCACCAGAAACACCAGAACCACCTGCCCAACATGCTAGAACCAACTGCCAGATACGCCAGAAACAGGTCCAGCACAGGCCACAACCAGGTGCTGGACAAGCCTGAAGCAGCTGCTGGACAAGCCAGAACCACCTGCTGGACCAGCCTGAACCACTTTACAGACATTATGGAACCACATGCTGGGCACACTGGAACCAGGTGCCTGACACACTAGAACCACTGGCTGGACGTGCCTGAACCAACTGCCAGACTTGCATGAACCAACTGCTGTACATGCTAGCACCATCTGCCAGATATGCCAGAACAGCTGTCGCACATGCCAGAACCAGGTGCTGGATATGACTGAACCAACTGCCAGACAAGCCTGAACCACCTGCTGGATATGATTGAACTACTACCAGACATGCCAGAACCATGTTCAGGACTCACCGGAACCATCTGGTGGACATGGCAGAAGCACCTGTGGAACAAGCAAGAGCCAGGTGCTGGACACACTGGAACAGCCTGCTGGACATTCCAGAAACAAAGTCCAGACATTCTGGAAGGACATGCCGCACATGCCGGAACCAATTGCCAAACACACCTGGACAACCTGTCAGACACCCCAAAAGCACCTCCTGGAGAGGCCTGGATAAGAAGCTGGACATGCTCAAACCACCTTTCAGACAGGTTAGAACAATGTTTCAGAAATGCCTGGGCCATGGGATGGCCATGCCAGGACCATGTGCTGGATGAAACTGGACCAGCTGACAGACATGCCTGAACAACCTGGCGGACACACTGGAACTACCCACCAGACATACTGGAAACATCCACCAGAAATGCCTGATCCACCTGCCTGACAGCCTGGAACCAACTGCCAGACACTCCGGAACCACCACCTGGGCACTCTGGAAACACGCACTGGAGATGACAGAATCAGCTGCTGCACAAGCCAGAATCACCTGCCAGACACGATGGAACTACCTTCTGTACATGCTGGAACCACCCCTGGATATGCTGCGACCAACCACTGGATATGACTGATCCACCTGCTGGACAGCACTGATCAACCTGACAAAACCGGCTGAACCACTGTCCAGACACACCGGAACCACCTGTGTGACACTCTGGAGACAACTGCCAGACACACAAGGATCACGTTGGATACGACAGAACCAGGTGCTGGACACCATGAAACCACCTGACGGATATGCAAGAACGAGGTGCCAGACACGCCAGAACCACCTGCTGGTCAAGCTGGAACCAACTGCCAGACATGCCAGAACAACCTGCCGGCCATGCTGAAATCACCTTCCGGATACACCTGAAGCAGGTCCTGAATAAGCCAGAACCAACTTCCCCACAGGCCAGAAAAACCTGCCATCCATGCTGAAATCACCTGCTGGACACACCAGAGCCACCACCCAGACATGCCAAAACCACAAGGCAACATGACGGAATCAGGTCCCAGACATGCCATCGCCACCTGCTGGAAACACCAGAAGCACCCACCGGACATGCCAGAACCACCTTCCCAACGTAACAGAACCACATGCCAGACACACCTGAACCACCTGCCAGACATGCTGGAACCACCTGTTGGAAATGCCAGAACCAGGTGCTGCATACACTGAAACAACCTACCGAATATGCCAGAACGAGGTGCCAGACACGTCAGAACCTGGTGCCCTAAGACCACAACCACCTGCTGGACACGCCTGAACCACTGGCCAGACATGACTGAACCACCTGCCAGACACACTGGAACCACCTGCCAGATACACCAAAAACAGGTGTTGCACATGCCAGAACCAAGTGCTGGACATGACTGAACCAAGTGATGGACAAGCCGGAACCACCTGCTGGAGAGGCCATAACCACCTTCAGGACGCACTGGAACCATTTGGTGGACATGCTGGAACCACCTGCCAAACACGCCAGAGCCAGGTGTCAGACACGCTGGAACTGCCTGCTGGACATGCCAGAACCCCAGGCCAGACATATTCAAGGAAACACCGGACATGCTGGAACCACTTGACAGAAACAACCAGACCACCTTTCTGACACCCTCAAAGCACCCCCCCGGGAGAGGACTGAATCAGATGCCAGACATGCCCAAACTATCTTTTGGACACCTCAGAACCACATTTCAGAAATGCCTGGACCACAGGATGGCCACGCCTGGACCATGTGCCGGATGCACCTGGACCAGCTGACAGACTCGCCTGAACAACCTGCCAGACACGCTGGAACTAACCACCAGACATAGCAGAACCATTCACCAGAAACACCTGAACCATCTGCCTGACACACTGCAACCAACTGCTGGACACGTTGGAACCACCACCTGGACACTCCGGAGCCACATACTGGAGATGCCAGAATTGGGTCCCAGACACGCCAGAAGCACCTGCTGGACATGCTGGGACCATGTGCAGGAACTGCCGGAATCACCCACCGGACATGATGGAACCCCTTTCCGTACACACTGGAACCACCTGATTGACACGCTGGAACCACCTTCTGGACATGGAGGAACCACCCCCATATATTCTGCAACCAGCCTCAGGACACAACTGATCCACCTGCTTGACAGCACTGATCAACCTGACAAACATGGCTGAAACACCAGCTGGACGCACTAGAACCACCTGCCAGACACGTCAGAACCACCAGTCAGATATAGTGGAACCAGGTGCCAGACAACATGAAACCATCTCCCAGATATGACAGAACCAGGTGCCGGACATGCCAGAACCACCTGCTGGACAAGCTGGAACCACCTGACAGACATGCCAGAACAACCTGCCGACGCACCAAAATCACCTGCTGGACATGCACGAAACTAACGGCCAGACACCACAGAAGAACCCACCAGATGTGTCGGAACCACTTTCCAGACATACCAGATACTCATGCCAGACACACAGGAGCCCCCTACCTGACACACTGAAACCACCTGAATGACACGCCGGTACCACCGGCCGGATATGCCAGAACCACTTGACAGACAAAACTGAACCATCTTCCAGACAAGACTGAACCACCTGCTGGATGGGCCTGAACCACTTGATGGACACTCCAGAACCACATGTTGGGCACACCAGAACGACCTGTCAGGTATGCCAGAACCAGTTGTCGGACACACTGGAACCACACGCTTGACTCACCAGAACCACCTGCTGGACATGCCGGAACCACCTGCTTGACTTGCCAGAACCACCTCAGGACATGCTGAAATCACCTGCCAGATATGCCAGAACCAAGTCACTTATACTCCAGGACAACATGCCAGAAATTCTGGATCCACCTACTGGACACACTGGAACCAACAGCCAGACATGCTGGGAGCACCCACCCGACATGCTGGAAACACCTTCCAAACGTAGCAGAACCACATGCCAGAAACGCCAGAACCACCTGTTGGATATGCCGGAACCAGGTGCTGGAAACACTGAAGTCACCTGCTGAATATGCCAGATCAGGTGCCAGACACGGCAGAAACCCCAGCTGGACATGTCCAAATCACCTGCTAGATATGACAAAACCATCTGCTGGAGACACCGGAACCACGTCTTGGACATGCAGGAACCCTCTGCTGGATACGCCAGAAATAGGTCCAGCACAGGCCAGAACCAGGTGCCAGACAAGCCTGAAGCAGCTGCTGAACAAGCCTGAACCACCTGCTGGACCAGCCTGAACCACTATACTGACATTCCAGAACCACACACTGGGCACGCCAGAACCAGTTTCCCGACATGCCAGAACCACCTGCTGGACATACCTGAACCTCCTGCCAGACATGTGCTAACCAACTGCCAGACATGCCAGAATCACCTGCCAGATATGCCAGAACCAGGAGTCGCACATGCTGAAACAATGTGCTGTACACAACTGAACCACCTGCCAGACATGGTGGAGCCACAGGCAGGAAACACGAGAAAGAGGTGTCGCACATGCCAGAACCAGGTGCTGGACATGACTGAACCATCTGCTGAACAAGACTGAACACTCCACCTGCTGGTGATGAATGAACCACCTTCAGGATGACTGGAACCAGCTGGTGGACATGCTGGAACCACCTGCCAGACACACCAAAGCCAGGTGGCAGACACGCCGGAACTGCCTGCTGGACACGCCATCACCACAGGCCAGACGTACTGGAACGACACGCCGGATGTGCTGGAACCACTTGCTGGACACACCCAGACCACTTGCTGGACACCCCCAAAGCACCTCCCGAAGAGGCCTGAATCAGATGCCGGACACACCCAAACCACCTTTCAGACAGGTCTGAATCATGTTTCAGAAACGCCTAGACCATGGGATGATCATGCCTGGACCATGTGCTGGATGAAACTGGACCAGTCAACAAACACGTCTGAACCGGCTGCCAGACACACCGTATCTACCCGTAGGACATACCAGAACCATGCACTGCAAATGCCTGAACCACATGCCTGACACGCTGGAAACAACTGCCGGACATGTCAGAAACACCACCTGGACATGTTGGAAGCACCTGCCAGACACGCTGGAGCAACATGCAGGAAGCCCCAGAATCTCCTGCCAGACACCCTGGAGCAACCTTTTGGAACTCCCGGAATCTCCTGCCAGACACGACGGAACCACCTTCCGGACACACTGGAATCACCTGATTGACATGCCAGAACCACCTGCAGGACATGCTGGAACAACCTTCTGGACTTGCCAGAATGATCTGCCAGATACCGCAGAAACAGGTCCAGCACAGGCCAGAACTAGGAGAAAGAAAAGGCTGAAGCAGCTGCATGACAAGCCTGAACAACCTGCTGGACCAGCGTGAACCATTTTCCAGACATTCCGGAACCACATGCCAGGCACACCAGAACCCAGTGCCTGACACACCAGAACCACCAGCTGGGCACAGCTGAACCACCTGCCAGATACACAAGAAACAGGAGTCAGACATGCCAAAACCATGTGCTGCATATGACTGAACCACATGCCAGATATGCCGAAGCCACCTGCTGGATACACCAGAAAGAGGTGTCCCACATGCCAAACCAGGTGCTGGACATGACTGGACCACCTCCCAGACAAGCCTCAACCACCTGCCAAACACGCTGGAACCACCTGTCTGACACCCCGGAACCACCTGCCAGACATGTCAAAACCACCTGTCGGATACTGCAGAATCAAGGGCCAGACACCATGAACAACCTGCCAGATATGCCAGAACCAGGTGCCAGACATGCCAGAACCACCTGTCGGACAAGCTAGAACCAGCTGCCAGACACACTGGAAAAATCTGCCAGACATGCGGAAATCACCTGCTGGATACAGCAGAGCCAGGTCCTGGATACACCAGAACTAACTTCTGGACAGGCCAGAAAAACCTGCCGGACATGCTGGAACAACCAACCGGACATGCTGAGCCCACCAACCTGACATGATGGAATCAGGTCCCAGACATGCCATAGCCTCCTGCCGGACATGCCGGAATCACCAGCCGGACATGCGGAAACCAACAGCCAGACACCCCGTCAGCCCCCACCGGACATGTCAGAACCACCTTCCAGACATACCAGAAACACATGCTAGACTCTCAGGAACCCCCTGCCTGACACACTGGAACCACCTGAAGTACATGCTGGTACCACTGGCCAGACATGCAGGAACCACCTGCCAGACAAAACTGAACCACCTGCTCAATAAGACTGAAGCACCTGCTGGATGCGTCTGAGTCACTTGATGGACACTATGGAACCACATGCTGGGCATGCCAGAATGGCCTGTCAGATATGCCAGAAGCAGATGCCAGACATGCAAGGAACCGGCCCAGCACAGTCTGTAACGAGGTGCCAGACAAGTCTGAAGCAGCTGCCGGACTAGCCTGAAACACCTGCTCTACGAGCGTGAACCACTTTATGGACATTCTGGAACTACATGCTGGGCACACCAGAACCAGGTGCCTGACATGCCAGAACCACCTGCTAGACACAAATGAATCACTTGTCAGACTTGCGAGAACAAAATGCTGGACACGCCAGAACCACCTGCCAGAAAGGACAGAAACAGGTGTTGCAAATGCCGAAACCCTGTGCCAGACATGACTGAACCACCTGCTGGACACGCTGCAGCCACATGCCAGACACAACAGAAACACGTGTTGCACACAAAGGTGACCAGGTGCTGGACACAATTGAACCACCTGCCAGACAAGAGAGAACCATCTGCTGGACTCGAGTGAACCACCTGCTGGACACACCGGAACCACCTTCAGGATGTGCAGAACCATATGGTGGACATGCCAGAACCACCTGCCAAATATGCCATAGCCAGGTGCTGGACATTCCAGAACCACCTGCTGGACACGCCTGAACCAGCTGCCAGACTTGCATGAACCACATGCTGGACATGCTGGAACCACCTTCAGGACACGCCTGAACCACCTGTTGGACACGACTGAACCAGCTGCTGGACACAGTGCAGCCACCTACTTGACTCGCTAGAACCACCGGCAGGACAGGGCAAAATCACTTGCCAGATACGCCAGAACCAGGTCCCTTATATGCTAGAAGAACTCACCAGACATGCCAGAAACACCTTCCGGACACACTGGAACCACCACTCAGACAAGCCAGAACCACCCACCAGACACACCGGAACCAAATGCCAGACACGCTGGAAGCACCCAACAGACAGGCCAGAACCACCTTCCGAACATACCAGAACCACATGCCAGACACACAGGAACCACCTGCCAGACACGGAATCACCTGTTGGATACACCAGAACCAGGTGCCACATACACTGAAACCACCTGACTAATACACCAGAAACAGGTGTGGGACATGGTGGAAAAGCCTGCCCCACACGTCCAAATCACCAGTCAGATACGTCAAAAATGTGCCGGACATGCCAGAAACACCAGCTGGACATGCCGGAACCATCCGCTGGATATGCCAGACACAGGTCCAGTACAGGCCAGAACCAGGTGCCAGACAAGCCCGAAGCAAATGTTGGACTAGCCTGAACCAATTTACTGACATTCCGTAACCACAAGCTGGGCACACCGGAACCAGGTGCCCGACACCAGAACCACCTGCCGGACTTGCGTGAACCACCTTGTGGACACGCCCGAACCACCTGCAGGATACAAAAGAAACAGGTGTTGCACATGCTGAAACCACGTGCTGCACACGACTGAACCACCTGCCGGGCACCCTGGACTCACCTGCCGGATATGCCCAAACAGGTATGCACACGCCAGAACCAGGGTCTGGAAATGAGTGAACCAACTGCCGGACAAGCCTGAACCACCTGCTCAACATGACTGATCCACCTGCTGGGCAGCACTGAACCACCTGCCAAACACGGTTGAACCACCGGCTGGACACCCCATAACCACCTGCCTGACACCCTGGAACCAGGTGCCTGACACCGTGATACCACTTGCTGAAGACAGCAGAACCTGGTGCCCAACACCTCAGAACCACCTGCCGGACAAGCCAGAATCACCTGCCAGACACGCTGGAAGAACCTGCCGGACATGCCAAAATCACCTGCTGGATATGCTGGAACCAGGTACCGGATATGCCAGAACCAACTTCCGGACAGGCCGGAAAAACCTGCCAGACTCACTGGAACCACCACCCAGACTCGCCAAAACCACCAACTGGACATGACGGAATCAGGTCCCAGACATGCAGGAACCAACTGCTGGACACCCCGGAAGCACCCAACGTACACTTTGGAATCACCTTCCAGACATACCGGAAACTCATGCCAGACAAACAGGAAAGCCCCTGCCTGACATGCTGGAATCTCCTGAATGACACGCCAGTACCACTGACCGGATGCGCCAAAAATACCTGCCAGAAAAACTGAACAACCTGCCAGAGAAGACTGAAACACTTTACAGAGATTCCAGAACAACATTCTGGGCACGCTGGAACCAAGTGCCCGACATGCCAGAACCACCTGCTAGGACACGCCTGAACCATCTGCCAGACTTGCGTAAACCACCTGCTGGAAACACCGGAACCACCTGCCAAATAAGCCAGAAACAGGTGTCACACATGCCGAAACCAGGTGCCAGACACGACTGAACCACCTGCTGGACATGATTGAACCACTGGACATGCCGTAACCACCTTCAGGATGCGCCAGAACAATATGGTGGACATGCCGGAACTATCTGCTGAACATGCCGAAGCCAGGTGCTGGACATGCCGGAACTGCCTGCTGGACACGCTGGGACCACAGGCCAGACATACAGGAAGAACACGCCAGATATGCCAGAACCATTTGCCGGACACACCCAGACCACCCGCCAGACACCCCCAAAGCACCTCCTGGTAATGCCTGAACCACCTGCCTGACACGCTTGAACCAACTGCCAGACACGTCAGAACCACCACAAGGACACTCTGGAACCACCCACCAGAGACGGCAGAATCAGGTCCTGGCATGTCAGAAGCACCTGTTGGACATGCTGGAAACACCTGTGGGAACTGCCAGAATCAGGTTGGTGGTTTCAGCGTGTCCGGGTGGTGGTTTCGGAGTGTCTCGCAGGTTTTTCCAGGACCTGGTACTGGTGTATGCGGCAGGTGATTTCAGTGTGTCCAGAAGTTTGTTCTGGCATGTCAGGCAGGTGGATCCGGCTTGTCCGGCAGGTGGTTCTGTCGTATCCAGCGGGTGATTCTGGCAGTTCCAGAAGGTGTTTCCAGCGTGTCCGGCAGGTGCTTCCAGAGTGTCTGGGACCTGATTCTGGTGTCTCTGGCTGGTGGTTCCAGAGTGTCTGGGTGGTGGTTCTGACATTTCCAGCAGTTAGTTACAGCATGTCAGGCAGGTGGTTCAGGCATTTCCGGTGGATGGTACCAGTATGTCCAGCAGGTAGTTCCAGCATGTCCGGCAGGTTGTTCAGGCATGTCTGTCAGCTGGTCCATGTGCATCCAGCACATGGTCCAGGCGTGGCCATCCCGTGGTACAGGCATTTCTGAAATGTGGTCTTGACATGTCCGAATGGTGGTTTGGGTGTGTCTGGCAGCTGATTCAGGCCTCTCTGGGAGGTGCTTTGGTGGTTTCCGGCAGGTGGTCCGGGTGTGTCCAGCAAGTGGTTCTGGTGTGTCCTTCCAGTATGTCCGGCCTGTGGCTCCAGCGTGTCCAGCAGGTGGTTCCTGCATGTCCACCAGATGGTTCCAGTGCATCCAGGAGGTGGCTGTGGCATGTCCCCCAAGTGGTTCAGGCATGTCCAGCAGGTGGTTCAGGCCTGTCTGCAATGTGGTTCTGGCATGCACAGCATGTGGTTCCGGAGTGTCCATCAAGTGGTTCAGGCATATCCGGTAGGTGGTTCAGTCTTATCTGGCAGGTGGTTCAGTTTTCTCTGGCAGGTGGTTACAGCATGTCTGGCTGGTGGTACTGGCGTGTCATTCAGGTGGTTGCGGCGTGACAGGCAGAGTGTTCCTGTGTGTCTGGCATGAGTTTCTGGTATGTCCGTAAGGTGGTCCTGATGTGTCCAGTGGGTGCTTCCAGCATGTGCGGCTGTTCCTTCTCGCATGTCCAATGGGTGATTCCAGCATGTCTGGCAGGTGGCTATGGCATGTGTGGAACCTGATTCTGTCGTGTCTGGTTGGTGCTTTCAGCATGTCCAGTTGGCGGTTCTGGCATGTCCCTCAGTTGGTTCCCACATGTCCAGTGGGTGATTCTGGTGTGTCCAGCAGGTTGTTCTGGACTGTTGAGAAGTTGGTTCTGGCATATCCAGGACCTGATTCGGGCCTATTCAGCAGGTGATTTTGGCATGTCCGGTATTTGGTTCCGGTGTGTCTGGCAGGTGGTTCCAGCATGTCTGAGTGGTGGTTCCAGTGTGTCCGGTCAGTGCTGCCTTCATGTATGGCAGGTGGTTCTGGTGTGTCTGTGTGGTGATTCCAGTGTGTCCGGCAGGTGGTTCTGGCATGTCTGGGGGCTTGTTCCAGCATATAAGTGGCCTGGTTCAAGCGTATCTGGCAGGTGATTTCAGCGTGTCTGGCAGGTTGTTCCGGTGAGTCAAGCAGGTGGTTTCTGCGTGTTCGGCAGGTGGTTCAGGCATATCTGGCAGGTTGTTCCGGCATGTCCGGCAGGTGGTTCTGTGATGTCTGGCACTGGGTTACATGCTATCATGCAGATGATTTCGACATGTCCTACGAGTTGTCACGTAGTGTCCGGCAACTGGTTCTGTTGTGTCCGGCAGTTAGTTTCAGCCAATCAGGCACCTGGTTCTGGCGTATCCAACAGGTGGTCCCAACGTGTCTGGTAGGCGATTCTGGCGTGTCTGGCACATGGTTCCATCATATCCGGCACATGATTTCAACATGTGTGTCAGGTGGCTACAGCGTGTCAGGTAGCTGGTTCTGGTGTGTCTTGCAGGTGGTTTAGTCGTGTCTGACACCTGGTTTTGGCATGTGCAACACCTGTTTCTGGCATATCTGGTAGGTGTTTCGGCTCGTCCGGTAGGTGGTTCTCACACGTCTGGCAGGTGGTTCAGGCGTGTCCAGCAGGTGGTTCTGGCATGTCAGGCACCTGGTTCTGGTGTGCCTGGCCTGTGGTTCCGGATTGTCCATAAAGTGGTTCAGGATGGTCTAGCACATGGTTCCTGTGTGTCCGGCAGCTGTTTCAGGCGTGTCTGGCACCTGGTTCTTGCCTTGCTGGACCTGATTCTGGTGTAAGTGGCACATGGTTCTGGTGTGTCCAGCACATGTTTCTGGCATATTCAGCAGGTGGTTTCAGTGTATCAGACACCTGATTCCATGGTATCTGACAGTTGGTTCCATGGTGTCTGGCAGGTGGTTCCGGTACATTCTTAAGGTGGTTCTGGTGTGTCCGATGGGTGATTCCTGCGTGTCTGGCAGGTGGTTCTGGACTGTCCTGCAGGTGGTTGCGCTGTGTCCCAGGCCTGATTGTGGCGTTTCTGTTGGATGGTTCTGGTGTGTCAGTTCAGGGAGTCCAGTGGGTGGTTTCATCTTTTCCAGCAGGTGGTTCCTGAATGTAAGGGGCCTGGTTCTGGCATATCCATCTGGTTATTTCAGCGCGTCTGGTAAGCTGTTCTGGCGAGTGAAGCATGTGCTTCTGGGGTGTCCAGCAGGTGGTTCAGTCGTGTCCAGTGGGTGGTTCAGGCTGCTCAGGCAGGTTGTTCAGGCTTATCAGGCAGCTGGTTCCGGTGTTCCTGCCATCTGGTTCTGTTGTAACTGGCAGGGTGTTGCAGCGTGTCCTGCCGGTGTTTCTGGTATGGCCAGTGGGTGATTCCAGTGTGTCAGTCAGGTGGTTCTGGCATGTCAGTCAGGTGGTTCCGGTGTGTCCAGAAGGTGGTTCCATCTTGTCCAGCTGGTGATTCTGGTGTGTCCAATGAGTGGTTTTGGCATGTCAAAAAGGTGGTTCCGTCATGTCCGGCAGGTGGTTCAGCTGTGTCTGGCTGGTGGATCAACCTGTCCTGTGTGTGGTTACTATGTGTCCGGGACATGGTTCCTGCATGTCAGAAAGGTGATTCTGTCTTCTCAGGGAAGTGGTTCCGGCATGTCTGGCAGATTGTTCAGGCATGCCTGTCAGGTGGTGTGCGTGCTTTCGGCACCTGGTCCTGGCATGGCCAACACGTGGTCCAGGCATTTCTGAAACGTGTTTCTGATGTGTCAGAATGGTGGTTTGGGTGTGTCGGGAGCGGGTTCGGGTGTGTCTGGCAGGTTCTTTGGGAATGTGTGGCAGGTGGTCCAGGTGTGTCTGGTGAGTGGCTCCAGTGTGTCTGGCATGACCTTCCTACATATCTGGTCTGTGGTTCTGGCATGTCTGGATGGTGGTTAAGGGTTGTCCAGTGGGTGTTTCTGGTGTGTCCACGTGGTGCTTCCATCGTGACCAGTGGGTGGTGCCGGCGAGTACGGCCCCTGGTTCTGGCATATCTGGCAGGTGGATCCCGCATGCCAGGCAGGTGGTTCCAGATTGTCCACCACATGGTTGGGGCAAGACCAGAAGGTGGTTCTGTCATGTCCACTGGGTGGTTCTGGCGTTTCTAGTGGATCATTTCATTATGTCCAGCAGATAGTTCTGGCATGTCCAGCAGGTTGTTGAGGCATGTCCATCAGGTAGGCCAGGCGCACCTGGCATGTGTTCCAGGCATGGCCATCCTGTGGTCTAGGTGTTTCTGAAACATGGATCTGACATGTCCGAAATGTGGTTCGGGTGTGTCCAGCAGGTGGTTTAGGAGTGTCCAGCTCCTGGTTCTGGCATATTCAGCAGGTGGTTTCAGCATATCCGGCACCTGGTTCTGGCATATCTGACAGATCATTCCAGTGTCCAGCGCCTGGTTCCAGCCTATCCAGCACATGGTTTCAGAGTATCGGGTACCAGGTTCCAACATGTGCTGCAAAGGTTTCTGGCGTATCTGGCAGGTGGTTCCGGGAAGTGCAACAGGTGATTCCGCCGTGTCTGGCACATGGTTCAGGTGTATCCAGCAGCTAATTTAGAAGTGTCTGCAAGATGCTTCTGGAGTGTCCAAAACCTGGTTCAGGTGTATCCAGTATGTAGTTTCAGTGAATCAGGCACCTGGTTCCTGTGTATCTGACAGGAGTTTCCAGCATGACTGGAATGTGGTTCTGGCGTGTCTGGCAGGTAGTCATGGTGTGTCATTCAGATGGTGCTGGCATGTTCAGCATGTGGTTCAGGCAGGGCCTGCAGGTGGTTCCGGCATGTTTAGTGGGTGGATGAAGCATGTCTGCCTGGTGATTGAGGCGTGTCCGGTGGGTGGTTCAGGTTGGTCTGGCAGGGTTTTCAGGTTTGTCTGTCAGCTGGTTATGGCGATCCTGCCACCTGGTTCCAGTGTAATCAGCAGGTGGTGCCAGAGTGTCCAGCAGGTGGTTCTGGTGTTTCTGGTGTGTGATTTCTGCATGTCAGTCAGGTGGTTCCAGCGTGTCCAAAAGGTGCTTCCGTCATGTCTGGTGAGTGGTTCTGGTGTGTCCAGAATGTGGTTCTGTTGTGTCCAGCAGGTGGTTCTGGTGTGTCAGTCGTGTGGTTCCAACATGTCCGGAAGGTGATCCTGTCATGTCTGGCCTGTGGTTCTGGTGTGTCCGTTGGGAGGATCAGGGTTGTCCGGCGGCTTTATCCTTCCTGTTCAGTAGGTGGTTCTGGCATGCCCGGCACCTGGTTTTAGCGTATCTGGCAGGTGGTTCTAGTATGTCCACCACATTGTTCCAGCACGTTTGGATGATGGTTCGGGCATGTCTGGCAGGTGGATCAGGCCTCTCCAGAAGGTGGTTCAGGTTGTCCGGCAGGTGGTTGAGTCATGTTCGGCACCTGGTGCTGGCTTATCTGGTAGGTGGTGCTGGCATGCCTGGCAGGGGTTTCTGGACTCTCTGTCAAGTGATTCAGGCATATTGGGCAGGTGGTTCAGTTTTCTCTTGCAGGTGGCTCATGCGTGTCCAGCAGGTTGTTCAGACCAGTCTGAAAGATGGTTCTGGCGTGCCCAGCATGGGGTTCTGGAATATCTGTCAAATGGTTCAGGCATATCTGGCAGGTGATTCTGTCTTGTCTGGCAAGCGTTTCAGTTTTGTCTGGTAGGTTGTTCTGGCATGTCTTTCCAGTGGTACCAGCGTGTCATTCAGGTGGTTCCAGCATGTCAGGCAGGGTTTCCTGTGTGTCTGGCATGAGTTTCTGGTATGTCCAAAAGGTGGGTCCGACGTGTCCTGTGGGTGCTTCCGGGATGTCTGGCAGTTGGTTCCCGCATGTCTGGCGGGTGGCTACCATGTGTCTGGGACCTGATTCTATCATGTCAGGTTGGTGGGTTTGTCGTATCCGGGTGGTGGTTCCAGTGTGTCTGGCAGGATTTTCCGGCCTGTCTGGAAGTTGGTTCAGGCATATCTGGGACCTGGTCCTGGCATATCCAGCAGGTGATTTTGGCTTGTCTGGCAGGTAGTTCTGATGTGTCTGACAGGTGGCTCTGTCTTGTCCAGCAGGTGGTTCTGGCATATCCAGCAGGTGATTTCACAGTGTCTGGCACCTGGTTCCACCATATCTGACAGGTGCTTCTGGCATGTCTGGGACCTGGTCCTGGCATTTCTGGCACATGGGTCCAGAGTGTCCAGGTGGTGGTCTGACATTTCTGACAGTTGGTTCCAGCATGTCAGGTGGGTCGTTCAGTCATTTCCAGTGGATGGTTCTGGTATGTCTAGCAGGTAGTTCTGACGTGTCTGGCAGGTTGTTCAGGCATGTCTGTCAGCTGGTGCAGGTGAATCTGGCACATGGTCCAGGCATGGCTGTCGCATGGTCCAGGAGTTTCTGACCATGGTTCTGACGAGTCCGAAATGTGGTTTGGGCATGTCTGGCATCTGATTCAGGCCTCTCGGGGAGGTGCTTTGCGGGTGTCCAGCAGGTGGTCCAGGTGTGTCCTACAAGTGGTTCCAGCATATCTGGCGTGTCCTTCCAGTATGTCTGGCCAGTAGTTCTGGCATGTCCAGAGGGCAGTTCTGGCATGTCTGACACCTGGCTCCAGTGTGTTCGGCAGGTGCTTCCAACATGTCCAATAAATGGTTATGGCCCATCATTAAGGTGGTGACGGCATGTCTGGAAGGGGGTTCAGGCTTGTCTGACAGGTGGTTCAGTCATTTCCACCACCTGGTTGTGGCATGTGCAACACTTATTTATGGCATATCCAATAGGTGGCTCCAGCATGTCCAGCAGGTGGATCAGTTGTGTCCAACACCTGGTTTTGGCGTGTGCGACACTTATTTCAGGTGTATCCAGCTGGTGATTCTGGCATTCCCGGCAGGTGATTCACACAATCTGGCAGGTGGTTCAGGAGTGCTCAGCAGGTGGTTCTGGCATGTTGGTCACCCAGTTCTGGCATGCCTGGCGTGTGGCTCTGGAATGTCTGTGTAGTGGTCCAGGCTGTTCCAGCATGTCGTTCAGGCTAGTCCGGAAGAGACTTCATGCTTCTCCGGCACCTGGTTCCAGCTTGTGCTGTTCCTGTTTCTGGAATATCTGGCAGATGGTTCAGGTGTGACTGACAGGTGCGTCCTGTGTGTCTGGCATGTGGTTCTGGTAGATTCAAATGGTGGTTCTGGTGAGTCCGGTAGGTGCTTCCAGGTTGTCCAGCATTTGGTTCCCACATGTCCAGTGGGTGATTCCAGCATGTCCAGCAGGTGGCTCCAGTGTGTCTGGGACCTGATTCTGTCATGTTGAGTTGCTGGTTTTGGCATGTCCGGGTGGTAGTTCCGGCGTGTCTGGCAGGTGTTTCCAGCCTGTCTGGAAATTGGTTCTGGTGTATCTGTGAGCTGGTTCCGGCATATCAAGCAGCTGTTTTCTCAGTGTCCAGCAGGTTGTTCCAGTGTTTCTAGCAGGTGGTTCCAGAATGTCCAGCAGGTGGTTCTGGTGTGTCTGGAACCTGGTACTGGCATATCCAGCAGGTGGTTTCAGGGTTTTGGAAACTGGTTCCACTGTATCTGACAGGTGCTACCGGCATGCCTGGGACCTGATTCTGGAGTCTCTGGTGTGTGGTTCCAGAGTGTCTGCATTGTGGTTCCAAAGTTTCCAGCAGTTGGGTCCAGCATGTCAGGCAGGTGGTTCAAGAATTCCTGGTGGATGGTTCTGGTATATCTGGCAGGAATTTCTGGCATGTCCTGCACTTGGTTCCGGCATGTCTGGCAGATGTTCCGGTGTGTCTGAGTGGTGATTCCAGTGTGTCCGGCAGTTGGTCATGGCATGTCTGGCAGCTGTTTCTGGAGTTTAAGGGGCCTGGTTCTGGCATATCCAGCAGGCGATTTTGGCATGTCTGGCAGGTGGTTCCACTGTGTCCGGCACCTGTTTCTGGCATATTTGGCAGGTGGTTTCAGTGTATCTGGCACCTGGTTCCAGCATATCCAACAGGTGGCTCCAGTGTGTCCGGCAGGTGGTACAAGTGTGTCTGGCATATGGTTAAGGTACGTTTGGTAGTTGGTACCAGCATGTCCAGTGGGTGCTTCCAGTGTATCTGAGTGGTGGTGCCACTGTGTCCGGTGGGCGGTTCCAGCATGTCTGGCATGTTGTTCCCACGTATAAGTGGCCTGGTTCTGGCAAGTCAATCTGGTGGTTCCTGCATGTCCAGCTCAGAGTTGAGGGTTCAGGGTTGCCCAGCAGGTGGTTCAAGTCTGTCTGGAAGGTGGTTCCAGTGTGTCTGGCACCTGGTTCTGGCATATCTGACAGGTGTTTCCAGCATGCCCAGCATGTGGTTCTAGAGTGTCTGTCGTGTGGTTCAGGTGTATCTGGCAGGTGGTTCTGGCATGTCTGGCCAGTGTACCTGCATGTCATTCAGGTGGTTGCAGCATGTCAGGGAGAGGGTTCCTCTGTGTCTGGCAAGAATTTCCAGTATGTCCAGAAGGTGGTTCTGACGTGTCTTGTGGGTGCTTCTGAGGTGTCTGGCAGTTGGTTCTGCATGTCCAGAGTGTGATTTGGCGTGTCTGGCAGGTGGCTTTGACGTGTCTGGGACCTGATTCTGGCATGTCGGATTGGTGATTTTGGCATGTCTGAGTGGTGGTTCCAGCCTGTCTGGCAGGTTTTTCCGGCCTGTCCAGAAGTTGGTTCTGGCATATTCAGAACCTGATTCTGCCATGTCCTGCAGGTGATTACAGTGTGTCCTTCAGGTTGTTCCAGCCTGTCTGGCTGGTGGTTACAGTGTTTCCAGCAGGTGTTTCTGGCATGCCTGGCCCCTGGTTCTGCATATATGTCAGGTGGTTTCAAGGTATCTGGCACCAGGATCCCCTGTATCTGACAGGTGGTTCCGGCACGTCTGGCCGGTGATTCCAGGGTGTCAGGCAGGTGGTTCCAGCTTGTCTGACTGGTGGTTCAGACATGTTTGGCAGGTGGCTCAATGCAGTCCAGCAGGTGGATGAGTCCTGTCCAGTGGTTGGTTGCAGAATATCAGGGATGTCTCTGGCCTGTCCAGAAGGTGGTTCCAGCTTCTCTGGCAGGTGGTTCTGGTGTGTCTAGCACCTGGTTCTGGTGCATCAGCTGGGTTTTTTCACAGTGTCTGGCACCAGGCTCTTCCGTATCCAACAGGTGGTTCCTGCATGTTTGGCAGGTGGTTTTGGAATGTCAAGCAGGGGATTCCTGTGTTTCTCACATGAGTTTCCCTTATGTCCTGAAGGTGATTCTGGAGTGTCCTGTGTGTGCTTCTGAGATGTCTGGCAGTTGGTTCTAGCATTTCTGTTGGGTGGCTCCAGCATGTCTGGCAGGTGGCTACAGTGTGTCCAGGACCTGATTCCGTTGGGTCCAGTTGGTGGGTTTGGCGTGTACAGGTCATGGTTCCATCATCTCCAGCAGCTGGTTTTGGTGTGTCAGTCAGGTGGTTCTGTCGTGTCCTGCAGGTGCTTCTGGCATGTCCTGGACCTGATTCTCACATCTCTGGTTTGTGGTTCCGGAGTGTCCAGATGCTGGTTCTCACATGTCCGGCAGTGGACTCCAGCATGTCAGACACGTGGTGCACAAATTTCTGGTGAGTGGTTTCAGCATCTGCAACAGATGGTTCCAGCGCGTCCAGAAGGTGGTTTTTGGCATGTCTGGTGGTGGTTCAGGACTCTCTGGAAAATGGTTCAGTCTTGGTCTGCAGGTGTTCAGTCATTGGGGGCACCTGGTTCCGGTGTGTGCAGGACATGTTTTCGACCTATCCAGCAGGTGGTTCCGGTGTGTCCAGCACATGGTTCTGTCATGTCTGGGTCATGGTCCCAGAGTATCACGCAGGTGATTTTGATGTGTCTGGTGGGTTGTTCCAGTGTGTCCAGCACCTGGTTCTGGCATGTCCAGCAGGTAGTTTCTGTGAATCAGGCACCTG
Source organism: Equus caballus (assembly GCF_041296265.1). Taxonomy (NCBI): domain Eukaryota; kingdom Metazoa; phylum Chordata; class Mammalia; order Perissodactyla; family Equidae; genus Equus; species Equus caballus. Next base: position 8,914,557 of record NC_091706.1, on the reverse strand, counting down.
GTTCCAGCATATGCAACAGGTGGTTCCAGCATGTGAGGTAGGCAGTACCGGTGTATCTGGCACATGGTTCCAGCATATCTGGTAGGAGATTTTGATGTTCCTGGCCTGTGGTTCCACAGTGTCCATCAAGTGGTTCAGGCATATCCAGCAAGCGGTTCATTTTTTGGGGGCAGGATGTTCTGGCATATATGGCGGGTGCTACTGGCTTGTCATTCAGGTGGTTCCTGCATATCAGGCTGGGGTTTCCTGTGTGTCTGGCATGAGTTTCCAGTATGTACAGAAGGTGGTTCCGACGTGTCCATTGCGTGCATCCGATGGGTCCAGCAGTTTGTTCCCACATGTCTGGTGGGTGGTTCCAGCATGTCTGGCAGGTGGTTCAGACAATTCTGGAAGGTGATTCAGGCATGTCCAGCAGGTGGTATTGGCATGTCAGGCACTTGGTTCCAGCATGCCCGGCATGTGGCTCCAGATTGTTGGTCTACATGATGGACACACCAGAACCACATCCCAGACACATGAGAAACAACTGCTGGGCATGTCTCAAACACCTGCCAGACACGCCAAAGCCACCTGCTTGACTCGCCAGAACACCCCTGCCAGACACACCCAAATCACCTGCTAGATACACCAAAACCATGTGATGGACATGCTAGAACCACCTCCAAGACACACTGGAACCATCTGCCAGATACGCCAGAAACAGCTCCAGCACACTCCAGAACCAGGTGCTGGAGAAGCCTGAAGCAGCTGCCCGAATAGCCTAAACCACCTGCTACCAGCCTCAACCAATTCATGGACATTCCAGAGCTGCACGCTATGAATGCTGGAACCAGATGCCGGACACACCAGAATCACATGCTGAACACACCAGAACAACCTGCCAGACTTGCGTGACCCACCTGCCAGACATGCTGGAACCACCTGTCAGATACACCAGAAACAGATGCTGCACATGCCAGAACCAGGTGCTGGACACGACTGAACCACCTCCTGAACAAGCCTGAACCATCTCTGGACACGACTGAACCACCAGCCGGACATGCTGTAATCACCTTAAGGATGTGCCAGAACAATCTGGTGGACATGCCAGAACCACCTGTCACACATGCCAGAGCCAGGTGCCAGACATGCTAGAACCACCTGCTGGACAGGCTGGAACCACAAGCCAGACATACTGGAAGGACACGCCAAACATGTCAGAATCACTTGCTGGACACACCCAGACCACCACCAGACACCCACAAGGCACCTCTCTCAGTGGCCTGAATCAGGTGTCAGACACGTCCAAACCTCCTTTTGAACATGTCAGAACCACATTTCAGAAATGCCTGTATCACAGGATGGCCATGCCTGGACCATGTGCCTGATGCATCTGGACAAGCTGACATGCCAGAACAACTTGCCTGACATGCTGGAACTACCCACTGGAGATACTGGAACCATCCACCGGAAACGCCTGAACCACGTGCCACACATGCTGGAACCAACTGCTAGACATGTCGGTACAACCACCTGGACACTCTGGAGCCACCAGCTGGAGATGGAGAATCAGATGCTGTACACACTGGAAGCAACTGCCAGACGCGACAGAGCCATTTGTGGGAACTACCAGAATCACCCACCTGACAAGACATAACCACATTCTGGACATGCTGGAACCACCTGACTGACAAAGCTGGAACCAACTGCCAGACACACCAGAACCACCACACAGAAACTCTGGATCCACCTCCAGAGATACCAGAATCAGGTCCTTGACAGGCCAGAAGCACCTGCCGGACATGCTGGGATGACCTGTGGGAAGCACCAGAATCACCCTCCAGACATGATGGAACCACCATCTGGAAACGCCAGAACCACCTGATTGACACGCTGGAACGACCTGCCGGGCATGAGGGAAACACCTTCTGGACATGAGAGAACCACCCCAGACATGCTGCAAAGAACAGCCAGACACGACTGATCCACATGCTGTACAGCACTGACCCACCCAACAAACATGGATGAACCACCAGCTGCACACACCAGAAGGACCTGCCTGATGCCCTGGAAACACCTGCCAGACATGCCAGAACCACATGTCAGATATGGTGGAACTAGCTGACAGACACCATGAAACCACCTGCCAGATACACCAGACCAGGTGTTGGACAGGACAGAACCACCTGCTGGACAAGCAAGAGCCACCTGCCAGACATGCTGGAACAACCTGCCATAGGTGCCGAAATCACCTGCCAGATATGCCAGAACCAGATCCTGAATATGCCAGAACCAACTTCTGGACAGGATGGAAAAACCTGCTGTACACTCTGAAAATACCTGCCAGACACACCAGAACCTCCACCCAGACATGCCGAAACCACCAACCGACATGATGGAATCAGGTCCTGGACATGCCATAGCCACCTGATGGACACACCAGAATCACCTGCCTGACATGCTGGAACCAACTGCTGGACACCTCGAAAGCACCCACCGGACACATTGGAACCACATTCCAGACACCCTGGAAACTCATGCCAGACACACAGGAATCCCCCACCTGACACACTGGAAACACCTGAATGACACACCTGTACCACTGCCAGGACATGCTGGAACCAGGTGCCAGACAAGATTGAACCACGTGTTGGATACACCTGAACCAGTTGACTGGCAATCTGGAACCACATGCCAGACACACCTGAACTAACTGCCAGACATGCCAGAACCACCTTTGGATATGCTGGAACCAGGTGCCAAATACCCTGAACCACCTGCTGAATACGCCAGAAGCAGGTGCTGGACATGGCAGAAACACCTGCCAGACATGTCAAAACCACCTGTCGGATATGCCATAACTATGTGCCAACACACCAGAATGATCTGCCTGATATGCCAGAAACAGGTCCAGCACAGGCCAGAACCACGTGCCAGACAAGCATGCAGCTGCTACAGGACTAGGTTGAACCACATGCTGGACCATCCTGAACCACTTACGGACACTCCAGAACCACAGGCTGGGCACACCAGAACCAGGTGCCCGACACACCAGAACCACCAGCTTGACACGCCTGAACTACCTGCCAGACTTGTGTGAGCCAACTGCTGGACATGCTGGAAACATGTGCCAGATATGTCAGAAACATATGTTGCACATGCTGGAACCAGGTGCTGGACATGACTGAACCAACCACCGGACGAGCCTGACTCACCTGCCTGACATGCTGGAACCAACTGCCGTACACGTCAGAACCACCACCCGGGCAATCTGGAACCACACACTGGAGATGACAGGTCCTGGTCATGCTGGCAGCACCTTCCAGACACGCCAGAACCACCTGATTCACATGCCGTAACCACCTGCCAGACACATACGGACCACCTGCGGGAAGTGCCAGAATCACCTGCCAGATAAAATGGAACCACCTTCCAGAAACGCTGGAACCACCTGACTGACGCACTGGAACCACCTGCCAGGGATGAGGGAACCACCTTCTGGACATGCCCGAACCACCCCCAACACGCTGCAACCAACAGCTGGACACAACTGATCCACCTGCTGGACAGCACTGATCCACCTGTCAAACACATCTGAACCCCTGGATGGACACGACAGAACCACCTGCCTGACACCCCAGAAACCCCTCCAGACACGCCAGAACAAGCTGTCGGATACAGTGGAACCAGGTGCCAGACACAGTGAAACCACCTGCCGGATATGCCAGAACCAGGTGCTGCCATGTCGGAACCACCTGCTGGACAAGCCAGAACCACCTGCAAGACATGCCGGAACAACCAGCCAGACAAGCCAAAATCACCTGCTGGATACGCTGGAACCAGGTCCTGAATACACCAGAACCAACTTCCACACAGACCAGAAAAACCTGCCTTACATGCTGAAATCGCCTGCCAGACATGCCAAAACCACTACCCGACATGACGGAAACAGGTCCCAGACATGCCTTAGCCACCTGCTGCACATACCAGAATGACCCTCTGGTCATGCAGGAACCAACTGCCGGACACCCTGGAAGCACCCACCAGACATGTCAGAACCACCACACAGACATGCTGGAACCACCAGCCACATACACTGGAACAAATTGTCAGACACACTGGAAGCACTCAGCAGACATGCCAGAACCACCTTCCAAACATAACAGAACCACCTGCCAGACATACCTGAACCACCTGTTGGATATGCCTGAACCAGGTGCTGGATACACTGAAACCACCTGTAGAATATGCCAGAACCAGGTCCGGACATGGCAGAACCTGATGCCCAAAGGCCAGAACAACATTCTGGACATGCCTGAACCACCTGCCAGACACGCTGGAATCACCTGCTGGATACAATAGAGAAAGGTGTCGCACACACTGAAACCAGGTGCCGGACATGACTGAACCACCTGCCAGACAAGCTGGAGCCACCTACCAGATATGCCAGAAACAGGTGTCACACACACCAGAACAAGGTGCTGGATATGACTGAACCAAGTGATGGACAAGCCTGAACCACCTGCTGGACACACTGTAACCACCTTAAAGACATGCTGGAACTATCTGGTGGACATGTGGGAGCCAGGTGCTGGACACGCCGGAACGGCCTGTTGGACATGCCAGAACCCTAGGCCAGACATACTCGAAAGACACGCCAAACATGCTGAAACACTTGCCAGAAACACCCAGACCACCTGCCGGGCACCCCCATAGCACCCCCTGGAGAGGTCTGAATCAGACGCTGGACATGCCCAAACCATCATTCAGACACATCAGAACCACGTTTCAGAAATGCCTGGACCACAGGATGGCCATGCCTGGACCATGTCCAGGATGCACCTGAACCAGGTGACAGACACACCTGAAGAATCTTCCGGACACACCAGAACTAACCGCCAGACAAACTGGAACCATCCGCTTGAACCACCTGCCAGACACACTGGAACCAACTTCCAGACACGTCAGAATCACCACCCAGAAAGCCTGGAACCACCCCCTAAGATGCCAGAATCGGTTCCCAGACATGCCAGAAGCACCTGCCGGACACGCTGGGACCACCTGCAGGAACTGCTGGAATCACCCACTGGACACGATGAAACCACCTTCTGGAAATGCCAGAACCACCTGACTGACACACTGGAACCACCTGCCATTCATGATGGAACCACCTTCTGAACATGCCAGAACCACCCCCAGACATGGTACAACCAACAGCCGGACACCACTGATCCACCTGCTGGACAGCACTGATCCACCAGCCAAACATGTCTGAACCACTGGATGGACACGAGGGAACCACCTGCCTGCCACCTGGAACCACCTGCCAGACATGCCGGAACCACCTGTCAGATACAGAGGAACCCAGTGCCAGACACTGTGAAACCACCTGCCAGATAAGCCAGAACCAGGTGCTGGACATGCCAGAAACACCTGCTAGACAAGCCGGGACCAACCGCCAGACTTGCCGAAACCACCACCTGACATGACGTAGTCAGGTGCTGGACACACTGTAGCCACCTGCTGCACACACCGGAATCACCCACTGGACCTGCAGGAACCAACTGCTGTACACCCCGGAAGCACCCACAGGACATGTTGGAACCACCACACAGACAAGCCAGAACCACCAGCCACAAATGCTGGAACCAATTGCTGGACACACCAGAAGCACACACTGGACATGCCGGAGACACCTTCCCAATGTAACAGAACCACATGCCAGACACTCTGGAACCACCTGTTGGATATGCCAAAACCAGGTGCCAGATACACTGAAACCTACTGTCAAATATGCCAGAACCAGGTCTGGACATGGTGGAACCTGGTGCTCTAAGGCCAGAACCACCTGCTGGACATGCCCGAACCACCTGTCAGACTTGTGTGAACCACCTGCCAGATACACCAGAATCACCTGCCAGACATGCACAAAACCAGTGGCTGGACACCCCAGAAGCAACCAACAGACACGTTGGAACCACCTATGGACATACCAGATGCTCATGCCAGAGACACAGGAACCCCCTGCCTGACTTGCTGGAACCACCTGAATGACATGTTAGCACCACCGTCCCCACATGCCCGAAACACCTGACAGACAAAACTGAACCACCTTCCAGACAAGACTGAACCACCAGCCAGATGTGCCTGAACCACTTGAAGGACAGTCCAGAACCACATGATGGGCACGCAGGAACCACCTGTCAGATATGCCAGAACCAGGGTTCAGACACTCCAGAACCATATGCTTGACTCACCAGGACCACCTGCAGGACACGCCAAAATCACCTACCGGATATGCCGCAACCAAGCCCCTTATATTCCAGAACAACACACCAGACATTCTGGAACCACCTACCGGACACACTGGAACCAACTGCCAGACACTCCGGAAGCACCAACCTGACATGCCGGAAACACCTGCTGAATGTAGCAGAACTGCATGCCAGACAGGCCAGAACCGCCTGTTTGATATGCCAGATCCAGGTGCCAGATACACTGAAACCACCCACCAAATATGCTAGAAAAAGTTGCTGGACATGGTGGAAACACCTGCCGGCCATGTCCAAATCACCTGCTGGGTATGTCGAAACCATCTGTTGGACACATTGGAACCACCTCTTGGACACACCAGAACCATCTGCTGGATACACCAGAAACAGGTCCAACAGAGGCCAGAATCAGGTGCTGGACAAGCCTGAAGCAGCTCCTGTACTTGCATGAATCACCTGCTGAACCATTCAGGACCACTTTATGGAAATTCTGGAACCGCATGCCAGGCACGCTGGAACCAGGTGCCCAACACACCAGAACCACGTGCTGGACATGCCTGAACCCCAGCCAGACTTGCGTGAAACACCTGCCAGATGTGACAGAACCGCCTTCCAGATATGCCAGAAAAAGGTGTTGCACACACAGAAACAAGGTCCCGGACATGACCTAACCAACTGCCGGACACGCTGGAACCACCTGCCAGATACACCAGAAACAGGTGTCGCACATGCTGAAACCAGGTGCTGGACACGACTGAATCACCTGCTAGACATGATTGAACCACCGGCCAGATCAGCCATAACCACCTCAGGATGTGCCAGAACCATCTGGTGGACATGCTGGAACCACCTGCCAAACACGCTGGAGCCAGGTGCCAGACACGCCAGAACCACCTGCTGGACATGCCAGAACCACAGGCCAGACATACAGGAAGGATATACCGGACATGATGGAACCACTTGACAGACACTGCCAGACTACCTGCCAGACACCCCCAAAGCACCTCCCGGAAATGCCTGAACCACCTGCCTGACACACTGGAACTAACTGCCAGACATGTCAGCACCACCACAAGGACACTCTGGAACCACCCACGAGAGACGGCAGAATCAGGTCCCAGCACACCAGAAGCACCTGCTGGAATGCTGGAACCACCTGCGGGAACTGTGAGAATCAGGTTGCTGGTTTCGGCGTGTCCAGGTGGTGGTTCTGGCATGTCCGGCAGGTTTTCCCAGGACCTGGCTCTGGCGTATGAGGAATGTCATTTCAGCGCGTCCAGCAGGTTGTTCCAGCATGTCAGGCAGGTGGTTCTGGCTTGTCTGGCAGGTGGTTCTGTGCTGTCTGGCACCTGGTTCTGGCGTATCCAACAGGTGGTTTCACGGTGTCTGACACCTGGTTCTGCTGAATCTGACAGGTGGTTTCGGTGTGTCTGGAAGTTGGTGCCATCATACCCAGCAGGTGATTCCAGCGGTTCCCGAAGGTGGTTCCAGAGTGTCAGTCATGTGCTTCTTGCGTGTCCAAGACCTGATTTTGGTGTCTCCCGCTGGTGTTTGCATGTTGTCCACATGGTGGTTCTGACATTTCTGGCAGTTGGTTCCAGGGTGTCAGGCAGTTGGTTCAGGCGTTTCCAGTGGATGGTTCTGGTAAGTCCGGGAGGCTGGTCAGGCATGTCTATCAGCTGGTCCAGGTGCATCCGGCACATGGTCCAGACATGGCCGTCTCGTGTTACAGGCATTTCTGAAACATGGTCTTGAAGTGTCCAAATGGTGCTTTGGGTGTATCCAGCAGCTGATTCAGGCCTCTCCAGGGGGTGCTTTGGTGGTGTCTGGCAGATGGTCCGTGTGTGTCCAGCACTTCGTTCCGCAGTGTCCAGCGTGTCCTTCCAGTATGTCTGGCCTGTGGTTCCAGGGTTTCCAGCAGGTGGTCCTTGTGTGTCCAGCACTTGGTTCCGCAGTGTCCAGCGTGTCCTTCCAGTATGTCTGGCCTGTGGTTCCAGGGTTTCCAGCAGGTGGTTCCCACGTGCCCTGCACCTGGTTCTGGCGTGTTCAGCAGGTGGTTCCAGTATGTCCACCAGATGGATCCGGCACATCCGGAAGGTGGTTGCAGCGTGTCCATAAGGTGGTTCAGGAGTTTCCAGCAGGTGTTTCAGGCCTGTACGGAAGTTGGTTCCAGCATATCTGGCATGTGGTTCTGGAGTGTCCGTCAAGTGGTTCAGGCGTGTCCAGCAGGTTGTTCAGTCTTGTCTGGCAGGTGGTGCAGTATTCTCTGGAAGGTGGTTATGGCACGTCTGGCAGATGGTACTGGCGTGTCATTCAGATGGTTCTGGCATGACAGGCAGGGGTTCCTGTGCATCTTACATGAGTTTCCAGTATGGCTGGAAGGTGCTTCCGACGTGTCTTGTGGGTGCCTCTGGTGTGTCATGGTATTGGTTCCCACATGTATGGCAGGTGATTCTGGCATGTCCTGCAGGTGGCTATGGCATGTCCAGGACCTGATTCCATTGTGTCTCTTTGATGCTTTCAGCGTATCCAGGTGTTCATTCAGGCGTGTCTGGCAGTTGGTTCCCACATGTCCGGTGGGCGATTCCAGCATGTCCTGGCAGGTTGTTCTGGTCTTTTACAGATATTGGTTCTGGCATATCCAGGGCCTGGTTCCGGCATATCTGGCAGGAGATTTTGGCATGTCTGGCAGGTTGTTCCGGCATGTCCAGCACCTGGTTCTGGCATATCTGACAGGTGGTTCCAGCTTGCCTCACATGTGATTCTGGAGTCTCCAACAAATGGTTCAGGTGTATCTGGCAGGTGATTTCGGCGTGTGAGTCAGGTGCTTCTGGAGTGTCCTGCAGATGCTTCAACAGTGTTCTGGACCTGATTCTTGCATCTCTTGGGTGGTTCCTGAGTGTCTGGATGATGGTTCTGACGTGTCCAACAGTTGGTCCAGCGTGTCATGCAGGTGGGTCACACTTGTCCGGCAAGTTTCTCCGGCGTGTACAACAGATGGTTCTGGAGCATCCAGAAGGTGGTTTTGGCATCTCCGGCAGGTGGTTCAGGCCTCTCCGTCAGATGGTTCAGTCTTGTCCGGCAGGTGGATCTGTCGTGTAGGGCACCTGTTTCCAGCATGTGCTGCACCTGTTTCTGGCGAATCCAGCAGGTGGCTCTGGTGTGTCTGGCAGGTGGTTCCATTCTGTCTGGCACATGGTCACTGGGTATCATGCAGGTGATTTTGACGTGTCCTGCAGATTGTCCCAGCATGTCCAGCACTTGTTTCTGGGATGTCCGGCAGGGAGTTTCAGCGAATCAGGCACCTGGTTCAGGCATATCCAACAGATGGTCCTGGCATGTCGGGTAGGCAATTCCGGCATGTACGGGACATGGTTCCGGCATATCCGGAGGTGATTTTGACATGTCTATCAGGTGGTTCCAGCATTTCTGGCACCTGATTCTGGTGTGTCTTGCAGGTGGTTCAGTCGTGTCCGGCACCTGGTTTTGGTGTGTGCAACACCTGTTTCTGGCGTATCTGGCAGGTGGTTCCAGCACATCCGGCAGGTAGTTCTCACAAGACTGGCAGGTGGTTCAGGCATGTCCAGCTGGTGGTTCTGGCATGTTGGGCACCTGGTTCTGGTGTGCCAGGCATGTGATTCTGGATTGTCCATAAAGTGGTTCAGGTGGGTCTAGCAGGTGGTTCAGGTGTGTCCGGCAGCTGTTTCAGGCGTGTCTGGCACCTGGTTCTTGCCTGTGCTGGACCTGTTTCTGGTGTTCTGTCACATGGTTCCTGCATATCCAGCACATGGTTCTTGTGTATTCAGAAGGTGGTTTCAGCATATTGGGCACCTAGTTCCAGCGTACATGACAGTTGGTTCCATGGTGTCTGGCATGTGGTTCCAGTACATTCTTAAAGTGGTTCCAGTGTGTCTGGCAGGAGGCTACTGTGTGTCCAGGACCTGATTCTGTCATGTCCGGTTGGTGCTTTCAGAGTGTCCAGGTGTTTGTCCTGGCATGTCTGGCAGTTGGTTCCTGCATGTCCGGTGGGGGATTCCGGCACATCTGGCAAGCTAGTCCAGCCATTTATGGAAATTGGTTCTGGCATATCCAGGATCTGGTTCCAGTGTATCCAGTAGGTGATTTCGGCGTATACGGCAGGTTGTTCTGGCATGTTAGTCAGATGGTTCCAGCTTGTCTGGCAGCTGTTTCTGGTGTGTCCAGCACCTGGCTCCAGAATGTTCAGCAGGTGGCTCTGGGATTTCCACCAGATGTTTTGGTTGCATCCTGAATGTGGCTACAGCGTGTCCAGCAGGTGGTTCATTTGTGTCCAGCAGGTGGTTCATTTGTGTCCAGCAGGTGGTTCAGTCGTGTCTGGCACCTGGTTTCAGCATGTGGGACACCTGTTTCTGGTGTATCCAGCATGTGGATCCTGTGTGTCCAGCACGTGGTTCACACAAGGCTGGCAGGTGGTTCTGGCGTGTTCAGCAGGTGGTTCAGGCCTGTCCAGAAAGTTGTTCTGGGGTGTCCGGCATCTGGTTCTGGCTTATCTGACAGGTGGTTCTGGCATGCCCAGAATGTGGTTCTGCAGTGTCTGTCAAGTGGTTCAGGCATGTCCGGTATGTGGTTCATTCTTGTCTGGCAGGAGGTTCAGGTTTGTCTGCCGGCTGGTCCTGGCATGGCCAGTCAGTGGTACTGACATGATTAGGCATGTCTGGCAGGTGGTTCAGTCGTGTCCGGTACCTGGTTCTGGCATATCTGACAGGTGGTTGTGGCATGCCTGGCATTTGTTTCCAGAGTTTCTGTCAAGTGGTTCAGGCATGTCCGGCACGTGGTTCAGTTTTGTCTGACAGTTGGTTCAGTTTTCTCTGGCAGGTGGTTATGGCATGTCTGGCTGAAGGTACTGGAGTGTCATTCAGGTGTTTCTGGTGTGACAGGCAGGGGGTCCTGTGTGTCTGGTATGAGTTTCTGGTATGTTTGGGATGTGGTTCCGACGTGGGTCTTCTGGTGTGTCCTGGTGTTGGTTCCCGCATGTCCAGCAGTTGATTCCAGCGTGTCTGGCAGTTGGCTATGGCATGTCTGGGACCTGATTCTGTTGTGTCCTGTTGTGCTTTCAGCGTGTCCAGGTGTTGGTTCCGGTGAGTCTGTCAGTTGGTTCCCCCATGTCTGGTGGGTGATTCCAGCGTGTCCAGCAGGTTGTCCCAGTCTTTTATGGAAAATGCTTCTGGCGTACCCTGGACCTATTTCAGGCATATTCTGTAGGTGATTTCAGCATGTCCGGCAGGCCACTGCAGTGTGTTAGGCTGGTGGTTCCAGCTTGTCTGGCAGGTGTCTCTGGTGTGTCTGGCAACTGGCACCAACATGTTACGCAGGTGGTTCCAGCATGTCCACCAGATGGTTCTGGTGCATCCTGAAATTGGTTACGGTGTGTCTAGCAGGTGGTTCAGGCTTGTCCTGCATGTGGTTCAGTCGTGTCCAGCACCTGGTTTCAGCATGTGAGACACCTGTTCCTTGTGCATCTGGCAGGTGGTTCCGGCATGTCCGGCATCTGGTTCTGGCATATCTGACTGGTGTTTCCAGCGTCCCCAGCATGTAGTTCTGGAGTGTCAGTCAAGTGGTTCAGGTGTATCTGGCAGGTGATTCTGTCTTGTCTGTCAGGTTGTTCTGGCATGTCCAGCCAGCGGTACCGGTGAGTCATTCAGGTGGTTCCAACATGTGAGGCAGGGTTTCCTCTGTCTCTGGCATGAGTTTCTGGTATGTCCAGAAGGTAGTTCCGATGTGTGCGGTGGTTGCTTCTGGGGTGTCCAGCACTTGGTTCCTGCATGTCTGGTGGGTGGCTATGGCATGTCCAGCAAGTGGCCACAGCATGTCTGGGACCTAATTCCGTTTCGTCGGGTTGGTGAATTCGGTGTGTCCAAATGGTGGTTCTGGCATGCCATGCATGATTTTCTAGCCTGTCCAGAAGTTGGTTCAGGTGTATCTGGAACCTGGTTCTGGCATATCCAGCAGGTGATTTTGGCCAGTCTGGCACATGGTTTGGCATTTCTTGAAGGTGGTTCAGTCGTGTCCAGCACCTGGTTTTGGCATATGTGACACCTGTTCTGGCGAATCTGGCAGGAGGTTCTGACATGTCCGGCGCATGGTTCTGGTGTATTCAGCAGGTTGTTTCAGCATATCATGCTCCTGGTTCCGGTGTATCTGACAGTTGGTTACATAGTGTGTGGCAGGTGGTTCCTGTGTGTCTGGCATGTGGTTCTGGTACGTTCTTAAAGTGTTTCCGGAGTGTCTGGCAGGTGGCTACTGTGTGTCTGCGACCTGATTCTGTCGTGTCCAGTTGGTGCTTTCAGAGTGTCCAGGTGTTGGTCCTGGCATGTCTGGCAGTTGGTTCCCGCATGTCTGGTGGGTGATTCCACCATCTCTGGCAGGCTGTTCCAGCCTTTTATGTAAATTGTTTCTGGCATATCCAGGAACTGGTTCTGGCGTATCTGGCAGGTGATTTTGGCATGTCTGGCAGGTTGTTCCAGCATGTTAGGCAGATGGTTCTGGCTTGTCTGGCAGCTGTTTCTGGTGTGTCCAGCACCTGGCTCTGGAATTTTCAGCAGGTGGTTCTGGCATGTCCACCAGATGTTTTGGGTGCATGCTGAATGTGGTTACAGCGTGTCCAGCAGGTGGTTGAGTTGTGTCCAGCAGGTGCTTCCGTCTTCTCCAGCAGATGGTTCAGTCTTGTCTGGCAGGTGCATCAATCGTGTGGGCACCTGGTTCCAGCTTGTGCTTTGCCTGTTTCTGGCGTATCCACCAGGTGGCTGTGGCATGTCTGGCAGGTGGTTCCGCTATGTCTGGTACATGGTCACAGGATAAGATACAGGTTATTTTGACGTGTCCTCTGGGTTGTCCAGGAGTGTCCGACACCTGGTTCTGGCGTGTTTGGCAGGTAGTTTCAGTGAATCAGGCACCTGGTTCTGGCATACCCAACAGGTTGTCCTGGCATGTCTGGTAGGTGATTTCTCCATGTCGGCACATGGTTCCGGGGTTCCAGCAGGTGATTTCTACGTGTCTGGCAGTTGGTTCCAGTGTGTCCAGCACCTGGTTCTGGCATGTCTTGCAGGTGGTTCTGTCATGTATGGCACCTGGTTTTGGCACGTGTGACACCTGTTTGTGGTGTATCCGGCAGGTGGTTCTCACAAGACTGCCAGGTGGTTCAAGAGTGTCCAGCAGGTAGTTCTGGCGTGTCAGGCACCTGGTTCCGGTGTGCCCACCATGTTGTTCTGGATTGTCTGTAAAGTGATTCAGGCTGGTCTAGCCGGTGTTTCAGGTGTGTCTGGCAGCTGTTTCCGGCATGTCCGGCACCTACTTCTGGCCTGTGCTGGACCTGTTTATGGTGTATCTGTTACATGTTTCTGGTGTGTCTGGCACATGGTTCTGGTGTATTCAGCAGGTGGCTTCAGCATTCCAGGTGCCTGGTTCCGGCATATCTGACGGTTAGTTCCATGGTGTCTGGCAGGTGGTTCTTATATGTTCTTAAGGTGGTTCCAGAATGTCTGGCAGGTGGCTACCATGTGTCTGTGACCTGATTTCATCGTGTCCAGTTGGTGCTTTCAGAGTGTCCAGGTGTTGGTTCTGACGTGTCTGGCAGTTGGTTCCATTATGTCTGGCACACGTTTACGGGGTATCATGCAGGTGGTTTCGATGTGTCCTGTGGGTTTCCCAGGCGTGTCTGAGACCTGGTTCTGGCATGTCTGGGAGGTACTTTCAGTGATTCAGGTACCTGGTTCTGAAGTATCCAACTGGTGGTCCCGACATGTCTGGTAGGTGATTCCGGCATGTGCAGCACATGGTTCCAGAGTATCCAGCAGGTGATTTTGACGTGTTTGGCAGGTGGTTCCAATGTGTCCAGCACCTGGTTCTGGTATGTCTTTCAGGTGGTTCAGTCATGTCCAGCACCTGGTGTTGGCGTGTGCAACACCTGTTTCTGGTGTATCCGGCAGGTGGTGCCAATGCTCCTAGCAGATGGTTCTTGCAAGTCTGGCAGGTGGTTCAGGCATACCCAGCAGGTGGTTCTGATGTGTTGGGCACATGGTTCCAGTATGTGTGGCTGGTGGTTCTGGACCATTGAGCAGGAGGTTACACCATGTCCCCTACCTGATTGCATTGTGTGTAGCGGGTGGCTCCTGTCTGTCTTATTGGTGCTTCCACTGTGTCCTGCAGGTGGTTCCAGCATGTGTGGTGGGAGGTTCTGGCATGTAAGAAGCTTGGTTCCAATGATCAGTCGAGTCTGGCAGTTGGTTTCAGCATATCATGAGTGGTTCTGGCATGTCCAGAATTTTGTTCCTGTGTGTCCAGCGGGTGGTTCTGACATGTCTGGTGGGTGGTTGTGGGGTATAAGGAGCCTGGTTCCTGTGTATCTTGCAGGCAATTGCAGAGGGTCCAGCAGGTTATTCTGGCAAGTCAAGCATGTGCTTCCGGCTTGTCAGTCAGGTTGTTCAGGTGTGTCCAGCAGGTGTTTCAGGCCTGTCCAGAAGGTGATTCCCACGTGTCCAGCATTTTGTTCCAGTGTGTCAAGCAGGTGTTTCAGGCATTTCCAGTGGATCATTCTGGTATGTCAGGTGGGGAGTTCCGGCCTGTCCAGCAGGTTGTTCAGGCAAGTCTGTCAGCTAATCCAGTTGCATCTGGCACATGGTCCTGGCATGGCCATCCCGTGGTCCAGGCATTTCTGAAATGTGGTTCTGACGTGTCCAAAAGGTTGTTTCAGTGTGTCAGGCACCTGATTCAGACCTCACCTGGAGATGCTGTGGGGGTGTATTTGTATTGGCCCAGGTGTTTCCAGAAATAGGTTTTGGCATGTCCGGCATGTCCTGCCAGTATGTCTGGCCTGTGGTTCCAGTGTGTCCAGCTTGCAGTTCTGGCGTGTCTGACACCTGGCTCTGGCATGTTTAGTATGTCATGCTGGCATGCCCCCCAGTGGATTCCAGAGTGTATAAAAGGTGGTTACAGTGCAGAATGTCAGGCAGGTGGTTAGGTCATGTCCAGAAGTTGGTTCAGGCTTGTCCAGCAGATGTTTCAGTCGTGTCCAGCACCTGGTTCCAGTGTGCACAACACCTGATTCTGGTGTATCAGGCAGGTGGCTCCAACGTGTCTGACAAGTCTTCAGTGGTGTCCAGCCCCTGGGTTCAGCATGTGTAACAACTGTTTCTGGCATATCTGGCATGTGGCTCCAGCATGTCCAGCAGGTGGTTCACACTAGGATGGCAGGTGGTTCAGGCGTGTCCAGGAGGTGGTACTGGCATGTCAGGAATCAGGTTCCAGTGTTCCTGGAATGTGGATCTGGAATGTTGGAACTACCACATGGACATGCCAGAAACACCCATCACACTTGCCAGAACCAACTGCTGGGCACACCAGAAGCACTCACCAGAAATGACGGAACCACCTTCCAAGCATACCAGAATCACATCCCAGACACACCTGAACCACCTGCCAGACACGCCAGAACCACCTGTTGGCTATGCTGGAACCAGGTGCTGGATACACTGTAACCACGTGCGGAATATGCCAGAACCATGTGCTGGACATGATGGGACCTGGTGCCCTAAGGCCAGAAACACCTGCTGCACGCACCTGAACCACCTGCCAGACTTGCATGAAACACCTGAAAGACATGCGAGAATCACCTGCTGCATCTGCTAGAGAAAGGTGTCACACACGCCGAAACCAGGTGCTGGACATGACTGAACCAAGTGACGGACAAGGCTGAACCACCTGCTGGACATGCCATAACCACCTTCAGGACACGCCAAAACCATCTGACAGACATGCCGGAACCACTAGCTGAACATGCCAAGCCAGGTGCCACACATGCTGGAACCACCTGCTGGACATGCCAGAACCCTAGGGCAGAAATACTTGAATGATACGCTAGACATGCCAAACCATTTGCTGGAAACACCCAGACCACCTGCCAGACACCCCCAAAGCACTTCCCAGAGAGGAGTGAATCAGATGCCGGGCATGCCCAAACCATCCTTTGGACACTTCAGAACCACGTTTCAGAATGCCTGGATGACAGGATGGCCATGCCTGGACCATGCGCTGGATGCACCTGGACCAGCTGACAGACATGACTGAATAGCTTACCAGACATGCTGTAACTACCCACCGGCCATACCAGAACCATCCACCAGAAAAGCCTGAACCACCTGCCTGACACGTTGGAACCAACTGCTGGACACATGGGAGCCACCACCCGGAAACTCTGGATTCACCCCCGGAGATGACAGAATCAGTTCCCAAACACGTTGGAAGCACCTGCCAGACATTCTGGGACCACCTGCATGAACCACCAGAATCACCCACTGGACACGATGGAACCACCTTCCTGACATGCCAAAACCACCTGTCTGACATGTTGGAACCACCTGCCAGGCATGATGGAACCACACTTTGGACACGTCAGAACCACACTCAGACATGCTGAAAGAAACCACCAGACATGACTGATCTACCTGCTGGACAGAACTGATCCATTGGCCAAAATGGCTGAACCACCAGCTGGACACACCAGAACAACCTTCCTGACATGCCGCAACCACAGGTCAGATACAGCAGAACCAGGTTCCAGACAATGTAAAAACACCTGCCAGATATGCCAGAACCAGGTGCCAGACCTGCCAGAACCACATGCTGAACAATCCAGAACCACCTGCCAGACATGCCAGAACAACCTGCCAGACACGCCAAATTCACCTGCCAGACACACCAGAACCATCACCCAAACATGCTGAAACCACCATCCAACATGACGGAATCAGGTCCTGGACATGCCATAGCCAACCTTGGGGGCATGCCAGAATCACGCTGGACATGCAGGCACCAACTTCTGGACAACCCAGAAACAGCCACCTGACATGTCGGAACCACCTTCTGGACATACCAGAAACTCATACCAGACACTCAGGAACCCCCTGCCTGACACAGTGGAACCACCTGAATAACACGCCGGTGCCACTGGCAGGGCATGCCGGAACCACCTGCGGAACCAAGCTGAACTACCTGCCAGACAAGACTGAACCACCTGCTGGATATGCCTGAATCACTTGACAGATAATCTGGAACCACATGCTAGGCATGCAAGAACCACATGTCAGATATGCCTGGTGCCGGATGTGCCAAAACCACCTTCAGGACAGACCTGAAACACCTTCTGGACAGGCTTGAACCACCTGCCAGACATGCCGCAACCATCTGCTTGACTTGCCAGAACAACATGCTGGACATGCCAAAATCACCTCCTGGATATGCCGGAACAAGGCCCTTATACACCAGAACAACCCAACAAACATCCCGAAACCAAATGCTGGACATGCCAGAAGCACCCACTGGACACACCAGTGCCACCTTCCCAACGAACCAGAATCACATGCCAGACACCTGCCAGACATGCCAGAACCACCTGTTCTATATGCCGGAACCAGGTGCCAAATACACTGAAACCACCTGCTGAATACATCAGAACCAGGTGCCAGACATGGCAGAAACACCTGCTGGAATCGTACAAATCACCTATCAGTTACGCCAAAACCGTGTGCAGCAATTCTGAAAACATCTGCAGATATACCAGAAACAGGTCCAGCACAGGCTGGAACAAGGTGCCAGACAAGCCTGCAGCTGCTGCAGGACTAGCCTGAACCATCTGCTAGACCACCCTGAACCACTTTATGGACATTCCGGAACCATATGGCGGGCATACCAGAACAAGTTGCCCAACATGCCAGAAAAGACTTACACACAGGCAGGAAAAACCTGTGGTACATGCCTAAATCACCAGCCAGGCATGCAAGAACCACCTCCCACACATGCCGAAACCACCACCTGACATGATGGAATCAGGTCCTGAACACGCCCTAGTTACCTGCCTGACACCCTGGAAACACCTGCCAGACATGCTGGAACAACCTGTCAGATACTGCCCTGTCAGTGGATACAGGCAGAACCAGGTCCAGACACCATGAAACCATTTGCTGGATACATCAGAACCAGGTGCTGGACATGCCAGAACCACCTGCTGGAGAAGCCAGAACCACTTGCCAGACAGGCAGGAACAACCTACCAGACATGCTGAAATCACCTGCTGAATACGCTGGAACCAGGGCTTGAGTACACCAGAACCAACTTCTGCACACGCCTGAGAAACCTGCTGTACGCACTGAAATAACCTGCCAGACGTGCTGGAACCACCACCTAGGCATGCCAAACCCACCATCCAACATGATAGAATCAGGTCCAGGACATGCTGGAATCACCCTCCGGGCTTGCAGGAACCAAAAACCAGACACCCTGGAAGCACCCACTGGACACATAGGAAACACCTTCCAGACATATTGGAAACTCATGCCAGACACACAGGAACCCCCAGACTGACACACTGGAACCACCTGAATGACACACCGGTACCACTGGCAGGACATGCCAGAACCACCTGCCAAACAAGGCTGAACCACCTGCCGGAAATGCATGAACCACTTGACGGACAATGTGGAACCAATTGCCAGGCACACCGCAACCACCTGCTTGACTCTCCAGGACCACCAACCAGATGTGTCAAAATTACCTGCCAGATATGCCAGAACCAGGCCTCTAGACGCTGGAACAACCTGACAGACATGCTGGAACCACCCGCTGGACACACTGGTACCACCACACAGACATGGCAGAACCATCTGCCCGACATGCTGGAGCTAACTTCCAGACACACTGTAAGCACCCACTGGACACTCCAGAACACACCTTCTGAACGTACCAGAAGCACATGCCAGACACACCTGAACCATCTGCAAGACATGCCAGAACCACCTGTTGGATATGCTGGAATCAGGTGCCAAATACTCTGAAATCAGCTGCCAAATGCGCCAGAACCAGGTGCTGGACGTGGCAGAAACACCTGCCAGACACCTCCAAATCACCTGTCGGATATTCCGAACCCGTATCCCAAATACGCCAGAAACAGGTCCAGCACAGGCCAGAACAAGGTGCAGGACAAGCCTGCAAATCCTGCAGGACTAGCCTGAACGACAGCTGGACCAGCCTGAATCACTTTACAGACATATCAGAACCACATAAAGGGCACACCGGATCCAGGTGCCTGACATACCAGAACCACGACTGGACACGACTGAGCCAACTGCCACATATGCCAGAAACAGGTGTTGCACACACCAGAACCAGGAGCTGGACACGACTGAACCAACTGCCGGAAATTCTTGAACCACCTGCTGGACACGACTGAACTACCTACCGCACATGCCAGAACGACCCTCAGGATGAGCCAGAACCATGTTGTGGACATGCAAGAACCACATGTCAAACACGCTGGAGCCAGGTGCCAGACACCCCGGAACCACCTGCTGGACATCCCGGAAACAAAGCCCAGACATTCTCGAAGGACACATAAGACATGCTGGAACAACTTGCTGGACACACCCGGCCCACCTACCAAACACCCCCAAAGCAACTCCTGGAGTGTCTTGAATCAGAAGCTGGACATGCCCAAACCACCTTTCAGACATGTCAGAAACACGTTTTAGAAATGCCTGGACCACAGGACAGCCATGACAGGACCATGTGCCAGATGCAATTGGAGCAGCTGACAGACATGCCTGAACAACCTGCTGGGCACACTGGAACTACCCGCCAGACATCCCAGGACCATCAACCAGGAAACACATGAACCACCTGCATGACATGCTGGAACCAACTGCCAGACATGTGAGAACCACCAACCGGAGACTCTGGAACCACACACTGGAGACACCAGAATCAGGTTCTGGGTATGCGAGAACCACAACCCAGACATGCCAAAACCACCACCCGATCTGACGGAATAATGCTCTGGACACACCATAGCCACCTGCCAAACATGCCAGAATCATCTGACAGACATGCGGGAACCAACTGCTGGACACCCCAGAAGTACCCACCAGACACGGAACCACCACACAGACACACCGGAAACCTCAGCCACACACACTGGAACCAACTGCCAGACACACCGGAAGCACCCACTGGACACAGTGGAGCCACCTTCTAAATGGAACAGAACCACATGCCAGACACTCCTGAGCCACTTGCTGGAAGCTCCAGAACCACCTGTTGGATATGCTGGAACCAGTTGCCTGATACATTGAAACCATGTGACAAATAGGCCAGAGCCAGGTGCCAGAGATGGCAGAACCTTGTGCCCTAAGGCCAGAACCACCTGCTGAACATGCCTTGAACTGCCTGCCAGACTTGCGTGAGCCACCTGCCAGACATGCTGGAATCACCTGCCAGATAGGCTAGAAAAAGTTGTCACACACACCGAAACCAGGTACGAACACAACTGAACCACTCACCAGACATGCTGGAGCCACCTGCTGGATAAGCCAGAAAC
Organism: Equus caballus; assembly: GCF_041296265.1. NCBI lineage: Eukaryota > Metazoa > Chordata > Mammalia > Perissodactyla > Equidae > Equus > Equus caballus. Next base: position 8,893,905 of record NC_091706.1, on the reverse strand, counting down.
AGGTGTCGCACATGCAGGAACCAGGTGCTGGACACGACTGAACCAAGTGACGGACAAGCATGAACCACCCACTGGACACAACTGAATCACCTGCTGGACAACCCATAACCAACTTCAGGATGCACTGGGACCATCTGGTGGACATGCCAGAACCACCTGCCGAACATGCCAGACCCAGGTGCCAGACACACTGGAACTGCCAGCTGGACACACAAGAACAACAGGCCAGACATACTCGAAGGACATGCCATACATGTCGAACCACTTGCTGGAAACACCAGGACCACCTGCGGTACACTCTCAAAGCACGTCCTGGTGAGCACTGAATCATAGGCCGGACATGCCCAAACCATCTTTCAGACAAATCAGAACCCCATTTCAGAAATGCCTGGACGACAGGATGGCCATGCCTTGATCATGTGCGGGATGCACCTGGACCAGCTGACAGACATGCCTGAACAACCTGCCAGAGATGCCAGTGTACCCACCGGACACACTGGAACCACCTGCCAGATATGCCAGAACCAGGTGCTGGACACACCAGACAAACGTGCCGACAAGCCAGAACCACCTGCCAGACATGCCAGGACAACCTGCCAGACAGGCCAAAATCACCTGCCGGATATGCCAGAACCAGGTCCTGAATACTCCATAACCAACTTCCACACAGTCCAGAAAACCTGGCTGTGCACAACGAAATCACCTGCCGGACATGCTGTAATGACTACCCAGACATACAGAAACCACCACCCGACATGACGGAATCAGGCCCTGGACATGCCATAGCCACCTGCTGGACATGCCAGAATCACCCACTGGACATTCAGGTACCAACTGCTGACAACGCGGAAGCACCCAGTGTACACGTCAGAACCACCACACAGACATGCCGGAACCACCGGCCACACACTCCAGAACCAACTGCCAGACACGCCGGAAGCACCCACTGGACATGCCATAACCACCTTCCAAACATAACAGAACCACATAACAGACACAAGTGAACCACCTGCCAGACACGCCAGAACCACCTGTTGGATATGCCTGAACCAGGTTTTGGATACACTGAAACCACCGGCCGAATAGGCCAGAACAAGGTGCCAGATATGGCAGAACCTGGTGACCTAAGGCCAGAACCACCTGCTGGACATGCCTGAACCACCTACCAGACTTGTGTGAACCACTTGCCAGACACGCCAGAATCACCTACCAGATACGCTAGAAAAAGTTGTTGCACACGCCGAAACCAGATGCCTGATATGACTGAACCACCTGCGGGACACTCTGGAACCATCTGACAGACACTCCAGAAACAAGTGTTGCACACGCCAGAACCAGGTGCTGGACATGACTGAACCAAGTGACGGACAAGTCTGAACCACCTGCTGTACACGCCGGAACCAACTTCAGGATGTGCTGGAACCATCTGCTAGACATGCTGGAAGCACCTGCCGAGCACTCTGGAACCACCTGCTTGACTTACCAGAGCCACCTGCCGGACATGACAGAACCACCTTCTGGACATGCTGCAACCACCCCCTGATATGCTGCAAACCACTGCCAGACACGACTTATCCACCTGCTGGACAGCACTGATCCACCCATGAAACATGGTGGAATCACTGGACTGACACCACGGAACCAACTGCCAGACATACCGGAATCACCTCTCACATATGGCAGAACCAGGTACCAAATACCCTGAAACCACCTGCCGAATACACCGGAACCAGTTGCCAGAAATGGCAGAAACACCTGCCGGCCATGTCCAAATCACCTGCTGAATACACCGAAACGATCTGCCGGACACACCAGAACCACCTCTTGGACACGCTGGTACCTTCTGCTGGTTATGCCAAAAACAGGTCCAGGGCAGGCCAGAACCAGGTGCCAGACAAGACTGAAGCAGCTGCCGTACTAGCCTGGGCCACCTGTTGGACCAGTGAGGACCACTTTATGGAGAATTCTGGAACCACATGCTGGGCACACTGGAACCAGTTGCCCGACACACCAGAAACAACTGCTGGACACTCCTGAACCCCCAGCCAGGCTTGAGTGAAACACCTGCCAGACACGCCAGAAGCACCTGCCAGATATGCCAGAAATAGGAGTTGCACACACAGAGACAAGGTTCCAGACACGACTGAACCACCTGCTGGACACGCTGGAGTCACCTGTCAGACACGCCAGAACCAGGTGTTGGGCATGCCTGGACAACCCACAGGACACAGTGAAATCGCCTGCATGATACCCCTAACCATGTGGCAGACAGAACGGAACCACCTGCCACACATGCAAGAGCCACCTGTCGGACAGACCTGAACCACCTGCCGAACACGCCCGAACCAACTGCTTGACTCGCTGGAACAACCTGACACACTCCGAAATCACCTGCCAGATATGCCAGAACCACTCAACGGACACTCCGGAACCACCTGCCAGACATGCCAAAATCACCTGTCGGATACGCTGGAACCAGGCTGCTTAGGCGCCGGACAATCCCGACAGACATGCTGGAACCACATGCCGCAAGCTCTGGTTCTGGAGTAATTGGCAGGTAGTTTCAGTGTACCTGGCACCTGGTTCTGGCCTATCCAACAGGTGGTTCCGAAGTTTCTGTCAGGTGGTTCCTGTGTGTCTGGAAGGTTCTTTCTCTGTGTCTGGCATGTGGTTCTGGTACATTTGGAAGATGATCCTGGCCTCTCTGTTGCGTGCTTCTGGCATGTGCCGGAGTTGGTTCCGGCATTTCAGCGTCAAGGTTCCAGTGTGTCCAGCAGATGGTTACGTCATGTCTGGCAGGTTTTTCCGGCATCTAAGTTGCCTGGTTCCAGCATATCCAGCGGGTGATTTTGGCATGTCCGGCAGGTGTTTCCGGCATGTCAAGCAGGTGCCTCTAGCGTGTTTGGCAGATGGTTCAGGTGGGTCCAGCAGCTGGTTCTGGCGTGTCAGGCACCTGTTTCCAGTGCGCCTGGCATGTGGTTCTGGGTTGTCCATCAAGTGGTTCAGGGTGGTCTCTCAGGTGGTCCAGATGCGTCCAGCATCTGTTTCAGGCGTGTCTGGCACCTGGTGCTATCCTGTGCCGGACCTGTTTCTGGTGTATCCGTCACATGGTTCTGGCGTGTCCGGCACATCATTGTAGCATATTCGGCAGGTGGCTTCAGCATACCGGGCACCTGGTTCCAGTGTATCTGACAGTTGGTTCCATGGTGTCTGGCATGTGGTTCCTGTATGTCCTGAAAGTGTTCCGGTGTGTCCAGCAGCTAGCTACCATGTGTCCGGGACCTGATTCCATCATGTGCGGTCGGTGCTTTCAGAGTGTCCCTGTGTTGGTTCCGGTGTCTCTGGCACTTGGTTCCCGCATGTCTGGTGGGTGATTCCAGCATACCTGGCATGTTGTTCCGGCCTTTTCTGGAAATTGGTTCTAGCTTATCCAGGACCTGGTTCCAGCATATCTGGCAGGTGAGTTCTTTCTCGAATATCCTAAAGAGCTGGAATCAAGATGGTTTGTGGCTTTTCTCCCTTTGAGGGATGGCAGCAGTGCTTTGTGACTTCCACCTCTAGAGCAACGTAGGGCACATCTGAGAGCAAAGGGGCCTTTCTGACATAGGTGCTTTCTGACACTCTCTCCACAAGGGCACAACGGCGGTTGGTTAAAAGCACATTGTCTGTCTCCTCCTAATCATGTGGAAGCACAATGATATGGGCCTCAGCCCCGTTGCTTAAGGGGAAGATGTAGGCATTTCATCTGATCCAGGTTAGCAAGGTGGAAATGTGGCAGTAGCAATAGTTCTAAAGCGGAGAGTTAAGGGATGAAAAGGAATGGCGTGTCAGCACCCTATTTATGAGAGGTTCCCAGTACGCTGTAAGAGCACCATGGAAAGTGAGTTTTTCCTCAGCTTCCTAAAGAGCTGGAAGCAAGACGGTTTGTGGCTTGTCTCCCCTTGAGGGATGGGGGCAGTGCTTTGTGCCTTCCACCTCTAGAGCACTGCAGTGCATGGCTGAGAGCAAAGGGGCCTTTCTTCCTTAGGTGCTTTCTGGCACTCTCCACCAGTGCACAATGGTGTTTGGTGAAAAGCCTATTGTCTGTCTACTCCTATGCATGTGGAAACACAGTCATTTGGCCCTCAGCCCAGTTGCTTAAGGGGAAGGTGTAGGCATTTCATCTGAGCTGGCTTGGCAAGATGGAAATATTGCAGAAGCAGAAGTTCTAAAGTGGTGAGTTAAGGGCTTGGAAGAAACAGTCCTTCAGCTGCCTTTGTATGAGAGGTTTCTGGTATGCTGAAAGAGCACTGTGGAAAGCAAATTCTTTCTCAGGTTCCTAAATAGCTGAAAGCAAGACAGTTTTTGTCTTGTCTCCCCTTGATGGTTGGAGGCAGGGATTTGTGCCTTCCACCTCTAGAGCAATGTAGGGCACGCCTGAGAGCAAAGGGGCCTTTCTGACATAGGTGCTTTCTGGCACTCTCTCCAGCAGTGCACAAGGGCGGTTGGTTAAAAGCCTATTGTCTTTCTCCTCCTAAGCATGTGGAAGCACACTCATTTGGGCCTCAGCCCTGTTGCTTAAGGAGAAGATGTAGGCATTTCATCTGAGCCTGGTTGGCAAGATGGAAATGTCCCAGAAGCAGAAGTTCTAAAGTGACGAGTTAAGGGCTCTAAAGAAACAGGGTTTCAGCTGACATTTTATGAGATGTTCCCGGTACGCTGTAAGACACTGTGGAAATCGAGTTCTTTCTCAGCTTCCTAATGAGCTGGAAGCAAGACGGATTGTGGTTCGTCTCTCCTTGAGGGATGAAGACAATGTTTTGTGCCTTCCACCTCTAGAGCAATGTAGGACACAGCTGAGAGCAAACTTGGCCTTTCTGACATAGGTGGTTTCTGACACTCTCTCCACCAGTGCACAAGGGCGGTATGAGATGTTGCCCATACGCTGTCAGAGCACTGTGGACAGCGAGTTCTCTCTTAACTTCTAAAGAGCGGTGCATTAAAATCCTATTGTCTCTCTCCTCCTAAGCATGTGGAAGGACAATCATTCGTATCTCAGCCAAATGATTCAGGCCAGACATGTGTGACTTACCTGCCTGACATGCTGGAACCAACTGTTGGACATGTCAGAACCATCATCTGTACACTCTGGAACCGCCCACCACAGAGGCGATAATCAGGTCTAGAATGAGCCAGAAGCACCTGCAGGACATGCCAGAACCACCTAATTCACATGCCAAAATCACCTGCTGCATATGACAGAACCACCTCATGTACACTCTGGAATCACATGCCAGGCATGCCAGAACCACTTCTCAGATGTTCCAGAACCCAGTGCTGGGCACAACGGAACCACTGCCTGGACAGACCTGAGCCACATACTGGACACACGTGAACCACCTGCTGAACAAGCTGGAACCACCTGCTTGACTCACCAGAACAACCTGCCAGACAATCCTAAATCACCTGCTGGATATGCTGGAACCAGGCCACTTAGACCCGGAAGAACCCAACAGACATGCCAGGACCACCCACCGGGCACTCTGGAACCACCACAGAGACATGCCGAATGACCCACCAGACACACCCGAAGCACCCACCGGACACTCCAGAACCACCTGGAACCACCTGCCAGACACACAGGAACCAAAACAGTGACAAGCTAGAGCCAACTCCCAAACATGCCGGCAGCACCCAAAGGAGAGGCCAGAAACATCTTCCGAATATACCAGAACCACATGCCACACACACAGGAACCGCCTGCCGGACACCATGGAACCAAATGTCAGATACGCTGGAACCAGGTGCTGGGTATGCTGAAGCCAGCTGCCAAATATGCCAGAAACATGTGCCAGACACTCCAGAACCATTTGACAGATACACCAGAAACAGGTCCAGCACAGGCCAGAAACAGGTGTCAGACACGCCTGAAACAGCTGCTGGACACACCTGAACCACCTGTGAGGCCAGCCTGAACCAGTTGACAGACAATACAAAATCACTTGCCGGGCACACCGGAACCAGGTGCCTGACACGCAGAACCACCTGCCAGTCTTGTGAGAACCACAGGCAGGATACACCAGAAACAGGTGTCACACACCCCAAGACCAGGTGCCAGACACTACTGAACCACCTGCAAGACATGCCAGAACCAGGTGCCGGACACGCTGGAACCAGCTGCAGCACAGGTCAAAGTCCTTTGCCAGATATGCCGGAACCACCTGCCCCACATGCCAGGACCACCTGTTGGATACACTAGAACCAGGTTCCTGAATCGCTGAGACTACCTTCTGGACACGCCAGAACCAGGTGTCAGACACTCCTGGACAACCCACAGGACACGGGGAAATCACCTGCATGATACCCAGTAATCATGTGCCAGACAGAACGGAACCACGTGCCACACAAGCCGGAGCCACCTGCTGGACAGACCTGAACCACCTTATGGACACTTTTGAACCACCTGCCGACACACTGAAAACAACTGCTTGACTCGCCAGAACAACCTGACTCACATGCCAAAATCACCTGCTGGATAGACTGGAACCAGGTCCTGAATGAGCCAGAACCAATTTGCAAAAAGGCTGGATCGACATGCCGGACTCGCCAGAATCACCCACTGCACATGCAGGAACCAACTGCCAGACACACCAGAACCAAAAGCTGGACACTCTCAACCACCAATGGCACACAATGGAATCAATTTCCGGACACATGGTAGCCACCTGCCGGACACGCCAGAACCACCTTGAGAACGTACCAGAACCATGTGCCAGACACACAGGAACCATGTGCCAGACACACAGGAACCACCTGTTGGATATGCGGAACCAGGTGCCAGAAGAGTGAAACCACCTGCCGAATATGTGACAACCAGATGCCAGACATGCCACAAACACTGGCTAGGCAAGCCAGAACAACCAGCCTAACATGCTGGAACAGCCTGTCGGACACGTCAATATCACCTGCTGGATAGACTGGAACCAGGTCCTGGATAAGCCAGAACCAATTTCTGGAAAAGGCTGGATCAAGATACCGGACTTGCCAGAATCACCCACCGCACAGGCTGGAACCAACTGCCAGACACACCAGAACCAAAAGCTGGACACTCTCAAAGCACCAATGGCACACAATGGAATCAATGTCCGGACACATGGTAGCCACCTGCCGGACACGCCAGAACCACCTTGAGAACGTACCAGAACCATGTGCCAGACACACAGGAACCACGTGCCAGACACACAGGAACCACCTGTTGGATATGCGGAACCAGGTGCCAGAAGAGTGAAACCACCTGCCGAATATGTGACAACCAGATGCCAGACATGCCACAAACACTGGCTAGGCAAGCCAGAACAACCAGCCTAACATGCTGGAACAGCCTGTCGGACACGTCAATATCACCTGCTGGATAGACTGGAACCAGGTCCTGGATAAGCCAGAACCAATTTCTGGAAAAGGCTGGATCAAGATACCGGACTTGCCAGAATCACCCACCACACAGGCTGGAACCAACTGCCAGACACGCCGGAACCAACAGCTGGACACTCTGAAAGCACCAATGGCACATGACGGAATCAGCTTCCAGACACACGGTAGCCACCTGCTGGACACGCCGGAACCACCTTCAGAGCATACCGGAGCCACATGCCAGACACACAGGAACCTGCCAGACACCACGGAACCAACTGTCACATACGCCGGAACCCAGCACCCGGTATGCTGAAGCCACCTGCCAAATACGCCACAACCCTGTGCCGGACACACTGGAACCATGTGACGGATACATCAGACACAGGTGCAGCACAGGCCAGAACCAGGTGCCAGACACACGAGGACCACCTACTGTACATGCCTGGACCACCTACCAGTCTTGTGAGAACCACCTCCTGGATACACCAGAAACAGGTGTAGCACACACGAAGACCAGGTGTCAGACACGACTGAACCACCTGCCGGACACGTCAAAATCACCTGCCAGATACACCAGAACCAGGTGCTGCACATGCCAGAATCACCTACCAGACATGCCGGGACCTCCTGTGGGATACGCTGGAACCAGGTGCCTGATTCACTGAAATTACATGCCAGACACGCCAGAATAAGGTGTCACACATGCCTGGACAACCCACAGATACTGCAAAATCACCTGCATGATATCCCGTAACCATTCGCCACACAGAACGGAACCACCTGCCGGATATGCCAGAAAAAGGTGCAGCACAATCCAGAACCAGATGCCCCCTGCGACTGATCCACCTGCCAGATAAGACTGAACCATCTGCCACACATGCCGAAACCACATTCTGGATGCACCAGAACCATCTGTGGCAAACGCTGGAACCACTCGCAGCACATGTGTGACCCACCTGCCTGACACGCTGAAACCAACTGTTGGACATGTTGGAACCATCATCTGGACACTCTGGAACCACCCACCGCTGATGTGAGAATCGGGTCCAGAATGTGCCGGAAGCACCAGCAGGACATGCCACAACCACCTGAATCACATGCCAAAATCACCTGCTGGATATACCTGAAGCACTTGCTGGACACTCCGGAATCACATGCCAGGCATGCCAGAACCACTTCTCAGATATGGCAGCACCACGTGCAGGAAACGCCGGAACAACCACCTGGTCAGGCCTGAACCACCTGCTGAACATGCCTTAACCACCTCCCGAACACGCGGGGACCACCTGTTTGACTCGCCAGAACCACCTGCCTGACACGCCAAAATCACCTGCTGGATACGCTGGAACCAGGCCACTTGGACGCTGGAAAAACCTGACATCCATGCTGGAACCACCGGCCGGACACTCTGGAACCACCACACAGACATACAGAATGACACACCTGACACACCCGAAGCACCCACTGGACACGCAACAACCACCTGGAACCACCCACTGGACAGATTGGAACCATCACTCTGACATGCCAGAACTGACTCCCGGCCTACCATAAGCACTCAACAGGCTGGAATCAACTTCCTAATGTACCAGAACCACATGCCAGACACACAGGAACCACCTGCCAGACACCATGGAACCAACTGTCAGATACACTGGAACCAGGCACCAGGTATGCTGAAGCCACCTGCAGAATACGACAGAACCATGTGACAGACACGCAGGAACAATGTGACGGCTACACCAGGAACCGGTCCAGCACAGGCCAGAACCAAGTGCCGGACACGCCTGAAACAGCTGCTGGACACACCTGAATCACCTGCTAGACCAGCCTGAAGCACCTGACGGACAGTCTGGAACAACATGCTGGGCACACCGGAACCAGGTACTCCACATGTCAGAACCACCTGTTGGACATGCCTGAACCACCTGCCAGTCTTAAACATTTTATCTTTTCCTTTTTCACCCCAAAGGCCCCCAGTACATGGTTGTATATTCTTTGTTGTGGGTCCTTCTAGTTGCGGCATGTGGGACACTGTCTAAGTGTGGTTTGATGAGCTGTGAGATGTCCACGCCCAGGATTCGAACCAATGAAACAGTTGACCTTGGCAACAGATCATGCAAACTTAACCACTCGGCCACGAAGCCAGCCCCCACCTGCCAGTGTTGTGAGAACCAGCTGCCAGATACACCAGAAGCAGGTGTCGCACATGCCAACACCAGGTGCCGGACATGACTGAACCACCTGCAAGACATGTCAGAACCAGGTGCTGGACAAGATGGAACCACCTGCAGGACACGTGAAATTCCCTTGCCTGATACACTGGGATGACCTGCCGCAAATGCCAGAATCACGTACCAGACCTGCCAGGACCACCTGTGGGATATGAGAGAAACAGGTGCCTGATTTTCTGAAACTAACTTCCGGACACGCCAGAACCAGGTGTCAAAAATGCCTGGACAACCCACAGGACACGGTGAAATCACCTGCATGATACCCCATAGCCATGTGCGAGACAGAATGGTACCAACTGCCAGACACGCCGGAGTGACCTGCTGGATATGCCAGAAATGGGTGCAGCACACGCCGGAACCAGGTGACCCACACGACTGATCCACCTGCCGGACAAGACTGAACCATCTGCCGGACATGCCGAAACCACCTTCTGGAGGCACCAGAACCATCTGTGGCAAACGCCGGAACCACCCACCACACATGTGTGACCCTTCTGCCTGACACACTGGAACCAACTATTGGACATGGTGGAACCATCATCTGGACACTCTGGAACCACCCACCGCTGATGCGAGAATCAGGTCTGGAATGCGCCAGAAGCACCTGCAGGACATGCCACAACCACATGACTCACACGCCAAAATCACCTGCCGGATATGCCAGAACCACTTGACGGACACTCCGGAATCACATGCTGGGTATGCTGGGACCACCTCTCTGATATGCCATAACCACATGCAGGACACGACAGAACCACCTCCTGGACAAATCTGAACCACCTGCTGGACATGCCGGAACCACCGGCCGAACATGCTGGAAGGACCTGCTTGACTCACTGCAACCACCTGCTGGACACCCCAAAATCACCTGCTGGATATGCTGGAATCAGGCCAATTGGATGCCGGAATAACCCTACACAAATGCCAGAACCACCCGCCGGACACTCTGGAACCACCACACAGCCATGCAGAACGACCCACCAGAGACACTGGAAGCAGCCACCAGACACGCCAGAACCACCTGGAACCACCCTCCAGACACACTGAAACCATCAATTTGACACGCCAGAACCAACTCCTGGACATACCGGAGGCACTCAATGGACGGGCTGGAACCATATTCTGAATGCATTAGAACCACATGCCAGACACACAGGAACCACCTGTCAGACACACAGGAACCACCTGTTGGATATGCCAGAATGAGGTGCCAGATACAGTGAAACCACCCGCCAAATATGCCAGAACCATGTGCCGGACACGCCGGAGCCATGTGATGGATACACCAGAAACAAGTCCAGCACAGGCCAGAACCAGGTGCCAGACATGCCTGAAACAGCTCCCGGACACACCTGAAACACCCGCTCAACCAGCCTGAACCACTTGATGGACAATCCAGAACCACATGCCAGGCACACTGGAACCAGGTGTCTGACACGCCAGAACCACCTGCTGGACACCCCTGTACCACCTGCCAGTATTGTGAGAACCACCTGCCGGACAAGACTGAACCAACTGCTGGACACGCTGAAACCACCTTCCAGATGCGCCTGAACCATCTGTGGCAAATGCCAGAACCACCCACCACACGTGTGACCCAATTGCCTGACACGCTGGAACCAATTGTTGGACATGTTGGAAGCATCATCTGGACACTCTGGAACCACCCACCGCTGATGCAAGAATCAGGTCTGGAATGCTCCAGAAGCACCTGCAGCATACGTCAGAACCACCTGACTCACACGCCAAAATCACCTGCCCGATATGCCAGAACCTACTGACAGACACTCCGGAATCACATGCTGGGCATGCTGGAACCACCTCTCAGATATGGCAGAACCACGTTCGGACACACCAAAACGACCTCCCAGACAGACCTGAACCACCTGTCAGACACACCGGAACCACCTTCAGGACGTACTGGAACCACATTTCAAAAACACAGGAACCACCTGCCAGACACCATGGAACCAACTCTCAGATACAATGGAACCAGGCACCTGGTATGCTGAAGCCACCTGCCAAATACACCTGAAACGTGTGCCAGGCATGCTGGAACCATCTGATGGATACATCAGAAACAGGTGCAGCACAGGCCAGAACCAGGTGCCCGACACCCCAGGATCACCTGCTGGACACGCCTGGACCACCTGCCAGTCTTGTGAGAACCCCCTCCCGGATACATCGGAAACAGGTGTAGCAGACACCAAGACCAGGTGCCGGACACGACTGAACCACCTGCCAGACATGCCAGAACCAGGTGCCGGACACGCTGGAACCACCAGCCGGACATGTCGAAATCACCTGCCGGAAACACCTTAATCATGTGCTGCACACGTTGGAATGACCTACCAGACATGCTGGGACCACCTGTTGGATACACTGGAACCAGGTGCCTGATTCGCTGAAACTACCTGCCTGGCACACCAGAAGCAGATGTGGGACACGCCTGGACAGCCCTCAGCCCACCTGAAAATCACCTGCAGTATACCCCATAGCCATGTGCCAGACACACAGGAACCAGCTGCCAGACACTTCAGAACCACCTGTTGGATATGCCGGAACCACGTGCCAAATACACTGAAACCACCTACCAATTACACCAGAACCAGGTGCTGGACATGCCACAAAAACCTGCCAGACATGCAGGAACCACCCGCCGGGCACTCTGGAAGCACCACACTGTCATGCCAGAACGACCTGCCAGACAGACAGGAAGCACCCCCCGGACATGCCAGAACCACCTGGAACCACCCTCCGGACACACTGGATCCATGAGTCTGACAAGCCAGAGCCAACTCCCGGACATGCCGGCAGCATCCAATGGACAGGCTGGAACCATCTTCCGAACCTACCAGAACCACATGCCAGACACACAGGAACCACCTGCCAGACACTTCCTAACCACCTGTTGGATATGCTGGAACCAGGTGCTAGATACAGTGAAACCACCTGCTGAATATGCCAGAACCAGAGTGTGCAGCATGTGGTTCTGGCATGTCTGACTGCGTTTTTCTGGCGCCTAAAGGACCTGGTTCCAGCATATCTGGCAAGTGATTTTGGCGTGTCTGGTAGGTGGTTCTGGAGTGTCCGTCAAGTGGTTCTGGCATATCCGGCAGGTGATTTTGGCATGTGAATCAGGTGGTTCTGGCATGTCCTGCTGGTGCATCTGGTGCGTTCTGAACCTAATTATCATGTCTGCAGTGGGTGGTTCCAGAGTGTCTAGATGATGGTTCTGCCATGTCCGAAAGTTGGTTCCAGTGTCTCAGGCAGGTGTTCCTGGACTGTCGTTCCAGACTGTCTGTCAGGTGCTTCAGGCTGGTCTAGCAGGTGGTTCAGGTGTGTCCAGCAGCTGTTTCAGGCGTGTCCAGCACCTGGTTCTGGCGTATTCAGCAGGTGGCTTCAGTGTACCGGGTGCCTGGTTCCAGCGTATCTGACAGTTGGTTCCATGGTGTCTGGCAGGTGGTTCCTGTGTGTTTGGCATGTGGTTCCTGTACGTCCTGAAGGTGGTTCCTGCGTGTCCGGCAGGTGGCTATGGTGTGTCTGGAACCTGATTCCATAGTGTGCCATTGGTGCTTTCAGAGTGTCCAGCTGTTGGTTCTGGCGTTTCTGGCAGTTGATACCCGCATGTCCAGTGGGTGATTCCGGCATGTCCGGCATGTTGATCCAGGCTTTTCCGGAAATTGCTTCTGGTATATCCAGGCCCTGGGTCCGCAGTATCGGGCAGATGATTTTGTCCTGTCTGACAGGTTGTTCCAGCGTGTTAGGCTGGTGGTTCCAGCTTGTCTGGCAGGTGTTTATGGCATGTCTGGCATGTGGTTCTGGCATATTCGGCAGGTGGTTTCACCATATCTGGGACCTATTTCTGGCATATCCAACAAGTGGTTCCAAAGTGTCTGGCAGGTGGTTCCTGTGTGTCTGGCATGTGCTTCAGGTACATTAGGAAATGGTTCCAGCCTGTCTGTTGAGTGCTTCCGGTAGGCCGGGAGTCGGTTCTGTCATGTCAGAGTGATGGTTCCAGTGTGTCCGGCAGGTGGTTCCAGGTGGTTGCGGCGAGTCCGGTGGGTGCTTCCGGTGTGTCTGGTGGGTAGTTCTGCCTGTCTGTGTGGTGGTTTCAGAGAGGTTGGTGGGTGGTTCCAGCATGGATGTCAGGTTTTTCTGGCATCCAAGTGGCCTGGTTCCAGCATATCCTGAAGGTGATTTTGCCCTTTCTGTCAGGTGGTTCTGGCGTGTTCAGCAGTTGGTTCCGGCATGTCCGGAAGGGGATTCAGGTCTGTCCGGGAGATGGTTCTGGTGCCTCCGACATGTGGTTCTGGCACATCTGAGAGGTGATTCTGGCACACCTGGCATGTGATTCCGGAGTGTCCGTCAAGTGGTTCTGGTGTACCCAGCAGGTGATTTTGGCATGTCCGGCAGGTGGTTCTGGCGAGTCAAGCAGAGGGTTCCAGCGTTTTCGGCAGGTGGTTCTCCCGTGTCTGGCAGGGGGTTGAGGACTTTCAAGGAGGTGGTTGGGGATGACTGGCATGTGGTTCTGGCACATCTGAGAGGTGGTTCCGGCATTCCTGGCATGTGATTCCAGAGTGTCCGTGAAGTGGTTCTGGCATACCTGGCAGGTGAATTGGGCGTGTCCAGCCTGTGGTTCCAGAGTATTGAGCAGGTGGTTCCAGCATGCTCGGCAGGTGGTTCAGGCGTGTCCGGCAGGTGGTTCTGGTGTGTCTGGTCGGTGGTAGCGGCATGTCCGGCACGTGGTTCTGGCACATCTGAGAGGTGGTTCCAGCATGCCCAGCATGTGATTCCGGAGTGTCCGCCAAGTGCTTCTGGCATACCCGGCAGGTGATTTTGTTGTGTCCAGCAGGTGGTTCTGGCGAGTCGATAAGGTGGCTCCAGCGTGTCTGGCAGGTGGTTCCAGTCTGTCCGGGAGGCGGTTCCAGTGTTTCCGGCACGTGGCTCTGGCACATGTGAGATGTGGTTCCGGCATGCCTGTCATGGGATTCCGGAGTGTCTGACAAGTGGTTCTGGCAGACCTGTCAGGTGATTTTGACGTGTCCAGCTGGTGGTTCCGACGAGTCGAGAAGGTGGTTCCAGTCAGTCCGGGAGGTGGTTCCGGTGTGTCCGGCACATGGTTTTGGCACGTTCCAGAGGTGGTTCCATCATGCCCGGCATGTGATTCCGGAGTGTCCATCAGGTGGTTCTGGCGTACCTGGCAGGTGATTTTGGCGTGTCTGTCAGCTGGTTCTGGCGAGTCGAGCAGGTGGTCACAGCATGCTAGGCAGGTGGTTCAGGCGTGTACAGCAGGCGGTTCTGGTGTGTCCGGGGGGTGCTTCCAGGGTGTCCGGTACGTGGTTCTGGAACATCTGAGAGGTGGTTCTGGCATGCCTGGCATGTGATTCTGGAGTGTCCGCCAAGTGGTTCTGGCGTATTCGGCAGGGGATATTGGCATGTCCGGCATGTGGTTGAGGCTTGTCCTGCAGGTGGTTCAGGACTGTCTTGGGAGGTGGTTCAGGCGTGCCCGGCACATGGTTCTGGCATGTCTGAGAGGTGGTTCCCGCTTGCCCAGCATGTCATTCTGCAGTGTCCATCACATGTTTCTGGCGTACCCAGCAGGTGATTTTGGCGTGTCTGGTAGGTGGTTCTGGCGAGTTAAGCTGGTGGTTCTGCCCTGCTCGGCAGGTGGTTCAGACGTGTCCGATAGGTCGTTCAGGTTTGTCCGGGAGGTGGTTCTGGCACGTCTGAGAGTTCATTCGGGCATGCCCGGCATGTGTTGCTGGAGTGTCTGCCAAGTGGTTCTGGTGTACCAGGCAGGTGATTTTGGCATGTCTGGCAGGTGGTTCTGGCAAGTCGAGCAGGTGGTTCCGGCGTGCTCGGCAGGTGGTTCAGGTGTATCTGGCAGGTGGTTCACGTCTGTCCGGGAGGTGGTTCAGGCGTTTATGGCTAGTGGTTGTGGCATGTTGGAGAGGTGGTTTTGGCATGCTTGGCATGTGATTCCAGACTGTCCACCAAGTGGCTCTGGCATAGCCGGCAGGTGATTTTGGTGTGTCCGGCAGGTGGCATGCGGCGAGCCAAGCAGGTGGTTCCGGTGTTTCCGGCACATGGTTCTGCTGTGTTCAGCAGGTGTTTCAGGCCTGTCCAGGAGGTGGATCTGGTGTGTCCATCACGTGGTCCTGGCACACCCGAGAGGTAGTCCGGCATGCCAGGCATGTGATTCTAGAGTGCTCGTCAAGTTGTTCTGGCATATCCGGCAGGTGATTTTGGCGTGTCCGGCAGGTGGCTCCTCGAGTCAAGCAGGTGGTTCCAGGGTTTTCACCAGATAGTTCAGGCATGTCAAGCAGAAGGTTCAGGTCTGTCCAGGATGTGGTTCCTGCATGTCCTGCACGAGCTTATGGCACATCTGAGAGGTGGTTCTGGCATGCCAGGCATGTGATTCCGGAGTGTCCATCAAGTTGTTCTGGCATATCTGGCAGGTGGCTCCGCTGAGTGAGGTACATGTTTTCCGGCGTGTTCAGCAGGTGGTTCAGACCTGTACAGCAGCTGGTTCAGGTCTCTCCTGGAGGTGGATACTGCGTGTCCGGCACATGATACTGGTACCTCTGAGAGGTGATTCTGGCAAGCCTGACATGTGATTCCGGAGTGTCCGCCAAGTGGTTCTGGCGTACCCGGGAGGTGATTTTGGCGTGTCAGGCAGGTGATTCCGGCAGGTCGAGCAGGTGATTCCAGCATGCTCGGAATCTGAATCAGGCGTGTCCGGCAGGTGGTTCAGGTCTGTCCAGGAGGTGGTTCCAGCGTGTCCAGCACGTGGTTCTGGACGTTCTGAGAGGTGTTACCGGCATGCCTAGCATGTGATTCCGGAGTGTCCGTCAAGTGGTTCTGGCATATCTGGCAGGTGATTTTCGCGTGTCGGCAGGTGTCTCCGGCAATTCAACAGGTTGTTCTGGCATATTTGGCAGGTGGTTCAGGCGTGTCCGGCAGGTGGGTCAGGTCTGTCCGGGACATGGTTCTGTTGTGTCTGGCACGTGCTTCTGGCATGCCTGAGAGGTGGTTCTGTCATGCCCTGCATGTGATTCCGGAGTGTCGGTCAAGTGGTTCTGGCGTATGCAGCAGATGATTTGGTGTGTCCGGCAGGTGGCTCCGGCGAGTCAAGCAGGTGGTTCAGCGTCTCCGGCAGGTGGTTCCAGCGAGTTGAGCAGGTGGTTACTGTGAGCTCGGCTGGTGGGTCAGGCGTGTCTGGCAGGTGGTTCAGGCGTGTCCATCAGATGGGTCACATCTGTCCGGGAGGTGGTTCCCGCATGTCCGGCACTTGGTTCTGGCATGTCTGTGAGTTGGTTCTGGCATGCCCGGCATGTGATTCCGTAGTGTCCACCAAGTGGTTCTGGCATATCCGGCAGGTGGTTTTGGTGTGTGCAGCTGGTGGATCTGGAGAGTCGAGCAGGTGTTTCTGGCGTGCTCGGCAGGTGGTTCAAGTGTGTCTGGCAGGTGTTTCGGTTCTGTCATGGAGGTGGTTCCGGCACTTCTGAGAGGTGGTTCCAGCATGCACGGCATAGGATTCCAGAATGTCTGCGAAGTGGTTCTGGAGTAACTGGCAGTTGATTTTGGCTTGTCCAGAAGGTGCTTCTGGCGAGTCGAACAGGTGATTCTGGCATGCTTGCAAGCTGGTTCAGGCATGTCTAGCAGGTGGTTCAGGTCTGTCCAGGAGGTGGTTCTGGCGTGTCCGGCAGGTGGTTCTGCCACGTCTGAGTGGTGGTTCTGGCATGCCTGGCATGTCATTCCGGAGTGTCCGCCAAGTGGTTCTGGCATAGCCGGCAGGTGATTTTGGTGTGTCCGGCAGGCGGTTCCAGCGAGTCAAGCAGGTGGTTCTGGCATGCTCTTCTGGTGGTTCAGGCATGTCCGGTAGTTGGTTCAGGTCTATCTGGAATGTGTTTCCACCGTGGCCGGCATGTGGTTCTGGCACGTCTATGAGTTGGTTCTGGCATGCCTGGCATGTGATTCCAGAGTGTGCACCAAGTGGTTCTGGCATAGCCGGCAGGTGATTTTGGCGTGTATGACAGGTGGTTCTGGTGAGTCGAGCAAGTGGTTCCAGCGTGTCCGGCAGGTGGTTCCAGTCTGTCCGGGAGGTGGTTACGGCGTGTCCCGTCTGTTGTTCTAGAACGTCTGAGAGTTGTTTCCGGCATGCCCAGCATGTGATTCCGGAATGTCCAACAGGTGGTTCCGGTGTGCTTCGCAGGTGGTTCCGGCGTGTCCGGCACATGGTTTTGGCATGTCTCAGATGTGGTTCCGGCATGCCTGGCATGTGATTCTGGAGTGTCCGCCAAGTGGTTCAGGCATACCCGGCAGGTGATTTTGGAGTGCTCGGCAGATGTTTCGGGTGTTTCCGGCAGGTGGTTCTGGCACGTCTGAGAGCTGTTTACTGCATTCCCAGCATGTGATTCTGGAGTGTCCCTCAAGTGGTTCTGGGGTATATGTCAGGTGATTTGGGCGTGTCCGAGAGGTTGCTCTGGCACGTCAGGCAAGTGGAAGTGGCATGTTCGGCAAATGGTTGAAGTGTTTACAGCAGGTGGTTCAGCTGTGTCTGGGAGGTGGTTCTGGCGTGTCCGGCACGTGGTTCTGGAACATCTGAGAGGTGGTTCTGGCATGCCCAGCTTGTAATTCTGGAGTGTCCACCAAGTGATTCTGGCGTACACGCCAGGTGATTTTGGTGTGTCTGGCAGGGGGTTCCGGTGAGTCGAGCATGTGGTTCAGGCATGCTCGGCAAGTGGGTCAGTCGTGTCCAGCAGGTGGTTCTGGCACGTCTGAGAGGCGGCTCCAGCATGCCCCACATGTGATTATGGTGTGTCTGACAAGTGATTCTGGCTTACCCGTCAGTAACTTTTGCGTGTCCAGCATGTGGTTCCAGCGATTTGAGCAAGTGGTTCCGTGTGTCCAGCAGATGGTTCATATGTGTCGAGCAGGTGGTTCAGGTCCATCCGGGTGGTGGTTCGTGTGTGTCCAGAACGTGGTCCTGGCACGTCTGAGAGGTGGTTCCGGCATGCCCAGCAGGTGATTCCAGAGTGTCTGCCAATTGGTTCGGCCATACCCGGCAGGTGATTTTGGTGTGCCCCAGAGGTGGTTCTGGCGAATCGAGCAGGTGGTTCCAGCTTGCTCTGCAGGTCATTCAGGCGTGTCCTTCAGGTGGTTGTGGTGTGTCAAGCAGGTGGTTCCGGCATGCTCGGCAGGGGGTTCAGGCATGCCTGGCAGGTGGTTCAGGTCTCTCCGTGAGGTGGTTCACGTGTGTCCGGCACATGGTTCTGGCACGTCTGAGAGGTGGTTCCGGCATGACCGGCATGTGATTCCACAGTGTCTGCCAAGTGGTTCTGCCGTACCTGGCAGGTGATATTGCTGTTTGTGGCAGGGGGTTCCGGACAGTCGAGTGGGTGGTTCCGGTGTGCTCGGCACATGGTTCACGCATATCCAGCAGGTGGTTATGGCATGTCTAAGAGCTGGTTCCAGCATGCCCTGCATGTGATTCTGAAGTGTCTGTCAAGTGGTTCTGGGGTATACAGAAGGTGATTTTGGCAAGTCTGACAGGTTGCTCTGGGGAGTCAAGCAATTGAATGACGCGAGCTTGGCAAGTGGCAAAGGCGTGTCCAGCAGGTGGTTCAGCTGTGTACAGGAGGTGGTTCCCGCATTTCCAGCATGTGGTTTTGGCACTTCTGAGAGGTGGTACTGGCATGACTGACATGTGATCCCGGAGTGTCTGCCAAGTGGTTCTGGTGCAAGTGGCAGGTGATTTCGGCTTATGCAGCAGGTGGTTCTGGCTACTGGCACTGGTGGTTTCGGCATGCTCGGCAGGTGGTTCAGGCACTTATGAGACATTTTGAGCCATGACTGAATTACACCAGAACCATGTGTGAGCCATGTATGAACCACATGTGAGACACCCTTGAAGCACATCTGAACCACCTGTGAAATACACATGTTCGATGCTTGATGCGCACATGAACCACATGGGATCCACACATGAAACAAAGCTGAGCCATGTCTGAGCCACGTGCCAGCCATGACTGAGTATGGGGGAGAAACGTTTCAGCAACCTGTGAGTCACGTAGAAGCCACACCTGTACGGACTGCCACACACGCATGACCACATGTCTGCCACACATGGATCCTGTGTGATGAATATCTGAGTCACATGTCAGCCACGCCTGAACCACCTGCCACTCATCCCAGAACCCTGCACCAGCCACCCCTGAACAACACGAAGGCCATGAATGAAGCATGTGTGAACACCTGCGAGACGTGTCATGCACTATTGTGTCACATGGCCGCCTCACCTGAGTCATGTGTCAGCCATGCCTGAATGACATGTGAGTCACACCTGAGCCACGTCTCAGCCATGCCAAATTCACATGCCAGCCAGGCCTGAACCAAGTGCCAGTCACACTTGAACCACAGGTCAGCCTCCCTTGAAGCATGTGTCAGCCACACTGGCACAACTTGCCTGCCATGCCTGAACCACGTGCCAACCATGCCACAAACACATGTGAGCCAGGCGTGAACAACAAGACAGCCGTGCATAGGCCACAACAGAGCCAGGTGTGACCCCAGTGGCAGAAAAGCCTGAATCATGTGACAGCCACATGGGAACCAGTGCTGTGGCAACCTGCATCACATGTGAACCACGGCTGAGCTGTGCCTGAACCTCGTGTGAAAGTGTCCCCTACCATAATTGACCCAGACGAGTAGTGTCTGAGCCACGCCTGAATTACACCCGAACCATGTGTGTCATGCTTGGCTCACAGCATGGCTCAGGTGTGGCTCATGAATGGCTGTGGTTTTGCTCAGGCGTGGCTCACATGTGTTTGTGGCATGCTTGACACGTGGTTCAGGCATGACAGGCAAGTTGTGCCAGTGTGGCTGACACTTGCTTCAAGTGAGGCTGACCTGTGGTTCAAGTGTGACTGGCACTTGGTTCAGGCATGGCTGGCACGTGACTTTGGCACAGCTGAGACGTGACTTAGGCATGGCTCACACGATATTCTGGCGTGGATGACATGTGACACTGGTGAGGCAGCCACATGACACAGGCGTGCCTGACACATCATGCTGGTGTGGTTCACACATGGTTGATGCATGGCCTTCGTGTGGTTCATGGGTGGCTGCCGCAGGGTTCACGCATGGGTGGCTTTGGTTCAGGTGTGTCTGATATGTGACTCAGGCATTTGTGAAACATGACTCCCTTGTGGCTCACACATGTCTCAGGCATGGCTGACATGTGAGTCAGGCATTCATCGCACAGGATGCATGTGTGGCAGACATGTGGTCACGAGTATGTGACATGCCATACTGGTGTGGCTCCCACGTGACTCACAGGTTGCTTAAGTGTGGCTCCCCCATTGTCATTCACGGCTGGCACATGTCTCACTCATGGCTCAGCTGTGTCTCATATGTGGGTACCCCGCAGTTCATGTGCGGTTCAGCATCTATCATGTGTGATTGACAGGTGGTTCAGATGTGCTTCAAGGGTATCTCACATGTGGTTCCTACATGGCTCTCACATGGATCGGGTGTAATTCAGGACTGGCTCACACACCACTCATGTTTGTCACATATGGTAGAGGCCACATTCACACGTGGTTCAGGCATAGCTCAGCCATGGCTCACACGTGATACAGGCGTTCCACAGCTCTGGCTCCCATGTATCTGACAGATGACTCAGGCTATTGTCACGCATGGCTCCCACATGGCACAGGTGTGGCTAATGCATGGCTGTGTTGCTCCTAAGGCATGGGTCACATGTGTTTGTGGCATGGTTGGCACGTGGTTCAGGCATGGCAGGCAAGTTGTGCCAGTGTGGCTGACACGAGCTTCAAGTGAGGCTGACCTGTGGTTCAAGTGTGACTGGCACTTGGTTCAGGCCTGGCTGGCACGTGACTTTGGCATGGCTGAGGCCTGACTTAGGCGTGGCTCACACGTTATGCAGGTGTGGCTGACACATGACTCAGGTGAGGTGGCCACGTGACACAGGCTTGCATGACACATCATGCAGGTGTTTTTCACACATGCTTCATACATAGACTTCTTGTGGTTCAGGGGTGGCTGTTGCAGGGTTCAGGGATGGGTGGCAGGTGGTTCAGGCTTTGCTGACATGTGACACATACATGTGTGAAACATGACTCTGCTGTGGCTCACACATGTCTCAGGCATGGTTGACACGTGACTCAGGCATTCATCGCACACGATCAATGTGTGGCAGACATGTAGTCACACGTGTGTGACATGCCGTACAGGTGTGGCTCCCACGGGACTCACAGGTTGCTTAAGCATGGCTCCCCCATTCTCATTCATGGCTGTCACGTGGCTCACCCATGGCTCAGCTGTGTTTCATGTTTGGCTCCCCTGCAGTTCATGTGCGGTTCAATCATCGATCACGTGTGAGTGACAGGTGGTTCACATGTACTTCAAGGGTGTCTCACATGTGATTAATGCATGACTCACACATGGTTTGGGTTTAATTCAGGAGTGGCTCACACACGACTCGTGTGGGTCACATATAGTAGAGGACACATTCACATGTGGTTCAGGCATATCTCAGCCATGGCTCACACATGATCCAGGCGTGGCTGAACACATGACTCAGGTGAGGCAGCCACATGTAACATGCGTGCGTGACACGACAAGCAGATGTGGTGCACACATGCTTCACGCATAACCTTCCTTTCGTTCAGTGGTGGCGGGTGCAGGGTTCAGGGATGGGTGGCAGATGGTTCAGGCTTGGCTGACATGTGACTCAGGCATTTGTGAAACATGACTCTGGTGTGGCTCACACATGTCTCAGGCATGGCTGATACGTGAATGAGGCATTCATCGCACAGGATCCATGTGTGGCAGACATGTGGTCACACGTGTGTGACATGCCGTACAGGTGTTGCTCCTGTGTGACTCACAGGTTGCTAAGGCGTGGCTCCCGCAGTCTCATTCATGGTTGGCACATGTCTCACTCATGGCTCAGCTGTGTTTCATGTGTGGCTACCTGGCGGTTCATGTGCAGTTCAGCATCGATCATGTGTGATTCACAGGTGGTTCAGATGTGCTTCAAGGGTGTCTTACATGTGGTTCATGCATGGCTCACACATTGTTCGGGTGTAATTCACACGTGGCTCACACACGACTTGTGTGGGTCACATATGGCAGAGGACACATTCACACGTGGTTCAGGCATAGCTCAGCCATGCCTCACACATGAGGCAGCTGTGCCACAGCACTGGCTCCCATGGGGCTGACACACGATTCAGGCACATGTCACGCATGGCTCACACATGGCTCAGTTGTGGTGCATGCACAGCTGTGCTGTTGCTCAGGCTTGGCTCACATGTGTTTTTGGCACGGTTGTTATGTGGTTCAGGCATGGCAGGCAAGTTGTGCCAGTGTGGCTGACACATGCTTCAAGTGAGGCTGACCTGTGGTTCAAGTGTGACTGGTACTTGGTTCAGGCCTGGCTGGCACGTGACTTTGGTACGGCTGAGACATGTCTCAGGTGAGGAGGCCACGTGTCACAGGTGTGCATGACAAGTCAGGCAGGTGTCGTGCACACATGTTTCATGCATAGCCTTCTTGTGGTTCAGGAATGGCTGGTGCAGGTTTCAGGGATGGGTGGCAGGTGGTTCAGACGTGGCTGACATATGACTCAACCATGTGTGAAACATGACTCCGGTGTGGCTCACACATGTCTCAGGCATAGCTGGCACATGTCTCACACATGGCTCAGTTGTGTTTCATGTGTGGCTCCCCTGCAGTTCATGTGCAGTTAAAGCATTGATCATGTGTGTTTCACAGGTGGTTCAGATGTGCTTCAAGGGTGTCTCATATGTGGTTTATGCATAGCTCACACATGGTTCAGGTGTAATTCAGGAGTGGCTCACACACGACTCATGTGGGTCACAAATGGTAAAGGCCATATTCACAGTTGGTTCCGTCATAGCCCAGCCGTGGCTCACACGTGATGCAGGCGTGCCACAGCACGGTCTCCCAATGGGCTGACACAAGATTCAGGATTCTGTCATGAATGGATCACACATGGCACAGGTGTGGCTCATGCACGGCTGTGGTGTTGCTCAGGCGTGGCTCACATGTGTTGGTCACACGGTTGTCACGTGGTTCAGGCATGACAGGCAAGTTGTGCCAGTGTGGCTGACACGTGCTTCAAGTGAGGCCGACCTGTTGTTCAAGTGTGACTAGCACTTGGTTCAGGCCTGGCTGGCACGTGACTTTGGCATGGCAGAGACGTGACTCAGGTGAGGCAGCCACCTGACACAGGCGTGCATGACACGTGATGCAGGTGTTTTTCACACATGCTTCATGCATGGCCTTCGTGTGGTTCATGGGTGGCTGGTGCATGGTTCCCTAATGCATGGCAGGTGGTACAGGCATGGCAGACATGTGACTCAGATATTTGTGAAACATGAATCTGGTGTGGCTCACACATGTCTCTAGCATGGCTGACATGTGACACAGGCAATCATCGCACATGATCCATATGTGGCAGACATGTGGTCACACGTGTTTTACATGCTCTACAGCTGTGGCTCCCACGTGACTCACAGGTTGCTTAAGAGTGGCTCCCACATTCTCATCATGGCTGGCACGTTGCTCACACATGGGTCAGCTGTGTTTCATGTGTGGTTCCCCTGCGGTTCATGTGCAGTTCAAGCATCGATCAAGTGTGATTCACAGGTGGTTCACATGTGCTTCAAGGGTGCCTCACATGTGGTTCATTCATGGCTCACACATGGTTCGGGTGTAATTCAGGCGTGGCTCACACATGATTCATGTGGGTCACATATGGTAGAGGACACATTCACATGTGCTTCTGGCATAGCTCAGACATGGCTCACTCGTGATACAGGCGTGGCTGTACCTGACTCAGGTGAGGCGGCCCTGTGACACAGGAGTGTGTCATACGTCATGCAGGTGTGGTGCACACGTGCTTCATGTATGGCCTTCATGTGGTTCGGGGTGGCTACTGCAGGGTTTAGGCGTGGGTGGCTGCTCTTTCTGGCCTGGCTGACATGTGACTCAGGCATGTGTGAAACATGACTCCGGTGTGGCTCACACATGTATCAGGCATGGCTGACATGTTACTCAGGCATTCATCACACGGGATCCATGTGTGGCACACATGCGGTAACATGTGTGTGACATGCCATAGAGGTGTGGCTCCCACGTGACTCACAGGTTGCTTAAGAGTGGCTCGCCCATTCTCAGTCAGGGCTGGCATGTGTCTCACACCTGGCTCAGCTGTGTTTCATGTGTGGCTCCATTGCGGTTCATGTGCGGTTCAAGCATCGATCATGTGTGAGTCACAGGTGGTTCACATGTGCTTCAAGGGTGTCTCACATGTGACTAATGCATGATTCACACATGGTTCGGGTGTAATTCATGCGTGGTTCATACACGACTTGTGTGGGTCACAAATGGTAGAGGACACATTCACACATGGTTCAGGCATAGCTCAGCCATGGCTCACACATGATGCAGGCGTGCCACAGAACTGGCTCCCCTGTGGCTGACACATGATTCAGGCTTTTGTCATACATGGCTCAGGTGTGGCTCATGCACGGCTGTGGTGCTGCTCAGGCGTGGCTCACATGTGTTTCTGGCATGGTTGGCATGTGGTTCAGGCATGGCAGGCAATTTGTGCCAGTGTGGCTGACACATGCTTCAAGTGAGGCTGACCTGTGGTTCAAGTGTGACTGGCACTTGGTTCAGGCCTGACTGGCACATGACTTCGCCACGGCAGAGACGTGACACAGGCATGGCTCACATGTTATCCAGGTGTGGCTGACACATGACTCAGGCAAGGTGGCCACATGACACAGGTGTGTGTGACACCTCACGCTGGTGTGGCTCACACTTGGTTACTTCATGGCCTTGGTGTGTTTCGGGGGGGCTTCCGTAGGGTTCATGCATGGGTGGCAGGAGGTTCAGGCGTGGCTGACATGTGACTCAGGCATGTGTGAAACATGACTCCGGTGTGGCTCACACATGTCTTATCCATGACTGACACGTGACTCAGCATTCATTGCACAGGATCCATGTCTGGCAGATATGTGGTCACACGTGTGACATGCTGTACAGGTGTGGCACCCACGTGACTCATAGGTTGCTTAGACGTGGCTCCTGCATACTCAGTCAAGGCTGGCACGTGGTTCATGCATGACTCAGCTGTGTTTTATGTGTGGCTCTCCTGTGGTTCAAGCATCGAAGATGTGTGATTCACAGGTGGTTCAGATGTGCTTCAAGGGTGTCTCACATGTGCTTTATGCATGGCTCACTCATGGTTCAGGTGTAATTCAGGCATGGCTCACACACGACTCGTGTGGGTCACAAATGGTAGAGGACACATTCACACGTTGTTCAGGCATAGCTCAGCCATGGCTGACACGTTATGCAGGTGTGCCACAGGACTGGCTCGCATTTGGCTGACACATGATTCAGGCTTTTGTCATGCATGGCTAACACATGACTCCGGTGTGGCTCATGCACAGCTGTGATGTTGCTCAGGCATGACTCACATGTGTTGGTGGCACGGGTGGCACGTGGTTCAGGCATGGCAGGCATGTTGTGCCAGTGTGGCTGACACGTGCTTCAAGTGAGGCTGACCTGTGGTTCAAGTGTGACTGGCACTTGTTTCAGGCCTGGCTGGCACGTGACTTTGGCACAGCTGAGATGTGTCTCAGGCAAGGCTCACACGTTATCCAGGTGTGGCTGACATATGACTCAGGTGGGTCGGTCACTTGACACAAGCATGCATGACATGTCACGCAGGTGTGCTTCACACATGCTTCATGCATAGCCTTCCTGTGGTTCAGGGGTGGCTGTTACAGGGTTCAGGGATGGGTGGCAGGTGGTTCAGGCTTGGCTGACATGTGACTCAGGCATGTGTGAAACATGACTCCGGTGTGGCTCACACATATCTCAGGCATGGCTGACACGTGACTCAGGAATGCATAGCAAAGGATTCATGTATGGCAGACATGTGGTCATGTGTGTGTGACATGCCGTACAGGTGTGGCTCCTTCATGACTCAGGTTGCTTAAGCATGGCTCCCCCATTCTCATTCACGGCTGGCAGGTGGCTCACACATGGCTCAGCTGTGTTTCATGTGTGTCTCCCTTGCGGTTCACGTGCAGTTCAAGCATCGATCACATATGAGTCACAGGTGGTTCACATGTGCTTCAAGGGTGTCTCACATGTGGTTCATGCAAGGCTCACACATGTTTTGGGTGTAATTCAGGCGTGGCTCACACACAACTTGTGTGGGTCACATACGGTAGAGGACACATTCACACGTGGTTCTGGCATAGCTCAGCCATTGCTTGCACATGATCCCTGCATGGCTGGACACATGACTCAGGTGAGGAGGCCACTTGTCACAGGCGTGCGTGACACGTCATGCAGGTGTGGTGCACACATGCTTCATGCATAGCCTTCGTGTGGTTCAGGGGTGTCTGGTGCAGAGTTCAGGGATGGCTGGCATTGGTTCAGGCGTGGCTGACATGTGACTCAGGCATGTGTGTAACATGACTCTGGTGTGGCCCACACATGTCTCAGGCATGGCCGATATGTGACTGAGGCATTCATCGCACAGGATCCATGTGTAGCAGACAAGGGGTTCACGAGTGTGTGACAGGCCGTAAAGGTGTGGCTCACACGTGACTCCCAGGTTGCTGAAACTTGACTCATGCATACTCAGTCATGGCTGGCACGTGGCTCACGCATGGCTCAGCTGTGTTACATGTGTGGCTCCCTTGCGGGTCATGTGCGATTCAAGCATTGATCATGTGTGTTTCACAGGTGGTTCAGATGCGTTTCAAGGGTATCTCACTTGTGATTCATGCATGGCTCACACATGCTTTGGGTCTAATTCAGGCTGGCTCACACACAACTCATCTGGGTGACATATGGTATGGGTCACTTTCACACGTGGCTCAGGCAGAGCTCAGCCATGGCTCACACGTGATGCAGGTGTGCCACAGCACTGGCACCCATGTGGCTGACACATTACTCAGTATTTGTCCCGGATGGCTCACACATGGCTCAGGCGTGGGTCGTGCATGCCTGTGGTGTTGCTCAAGTGAGACTCACATGTGTTTGTGGCATGGTTGTCACGTGGTTCAGGCATGGCAGGCAAGTTGTGCCAGTGTGGCTGACATGCGCTTCAAGTGAGGTTGACCTGTGGTTCAGGTGTGACTGGCACTAGGTTCATGTCAGGCTGGAATGTGACTTTGGCATGGCTGAGACTTGACTCAGGTATGGCTCACACATTTTCAGTTGTGGCTGACACGTGACTCAGATGAGGTCACCACGTGACACAGGCTTGGGTGACTGGTCATGTAGGTGTGGTTCACACATGGGTCCTGCATGGCCTTCATGTGGTTCAGGGGTTGCTGCTGCAGGGTTGAGGAATGGGTGGCAGGTGGTTCAGGCGTGGCTGACATGTGACTCAGGCATGTGTGAAACACGGCTCGGGTGTGGCTCACCCATGACTCAGGCATTCATCGCACAGAATCCATGTGTGGTAGTCATGTGGTCGGGCGAGTGTGACATGCTGTACAGGTGTGGCTCCCATGTGACTCACAGGTTGCTGAAACGTGACTCCCTCATACTCAGTCACGGTTGGCATGTGGCTCACGCATGGCTCAGGTGTGTTTCATGTCTGGCTTCTTTGCCGGTCATGGGAGATTCCAGCATCGAACATGTGTGTTTCACAGGTGGTTCAGATGTGCCTGAAGGGTGTCTCACACGTGGTTCATGCATGACTCACTCATGCTTCGGGTGTAATTCAGGCGTGGTAGTGTCCCATAACATATGTCACCCAGATGAGTCGTGTGTGAGCCGCACCTGAATGACACCCGAAGCATGTGTGAGCCATGCATGAACCACATGTGAGACACCCTTGATGCGCATCTGAACCACCTGTGAAAGACACATGTTCGATGCTGGAATCGCACATGACCCACAAGGGAGCCACACATGAAACACAGATGAGCCATGCGTGAGCCACGTGCCAGCCATGACTGAGTATGCGGGAGCCATGTTTCAGCAACCTGTGAGTCATGTGGCAGCCACACCTGTATGGCCTGTCACACACATGTGACCACATGTCTGCCACACATGGATACTGTGTGATGCATGCCTGCGTCACGTGTCAGGCATGCCTGAGACATGTGTGAGCCACAGCCTAGCCATGTTTCAAACATGCCTGAGTCACATGTCAGCCACGCCTGAACCACGTGCCACCTGTACATCAACACTGCACCAGCCACCCGTGAACCAAACGAAGGCCATGCATGAACCCTGTGTGAACCTCACCTGCATGACTTGTCAGGCACACATGTGTCACATGGCTGCCTCACCAGAGTCCCGTGTCAGCCACACTGGAATAGCATGTGATCCAAGCCTGAGTCACATCTCACCTGTGCCAAAGTCACGGGGCCGCCGGTCCTGAACCAAGTGCCAGTCACACTTGAAACACAGGTCAGACTCACTTGAAGCACGTGTCAGCCACACTGGCACAACTTGCCCGCCATGCCTGAGTGACGTGACAACCATGCCAGAAACACATGAGTCACACTTGAGCAACACCACAGTCGTGCATGTGCCACACCTCAGCCATATGTGAGCCATGCGTGACAAAAGCCTGAATCATGTGTCAGCCACATGGGAGCCAGTGCTGTGGCACACCTGCGTCACATGTGAGCCATGGCTGAGCTATGCCTGAACCACGTGTGAGGGTGTCCTCAACCATAGGTGACCCAGATGAGTCATGTGAAACACAGATGTTCAATGGTTGAATCGCACATGACCCGCAATGGAGCCACACATGAAACACAGCTGAGCCATGCGTGAGCCACGTGCCAGCCATGTCTGAGTATGCAGGAGCCAGGTTTCAGCAACCTGTGAGTCACGTGTCAGCCACACCTGTACAGCATGTCACACTCACATGAACACCTGACTACCACACATGGATCCTGTGCGATGTATACCTGAGTCACGTGTCAGCCATGCCTGAGACATGTGTGAGCAACACCTGAGCCATGTTTCACACATGCCTGAGTCACATGTCAGCCACGCCTGAACCACCTACCATCCATGTGTGAACCCTGCACCAGCCACCCCTGAACTACACGAAGGCATGAACCATGTGTGAACCACACCTGCATGACTTGTCAGGCACACCTGTTTCTCGTGGCCCCCTCACCAGAGTCACGAGTCAGCCATGCCAGAATAGCGTGTGAGCCACGCCTGAGTCACATCTCACGCATGCCAAAGTCACATGCCAGCCACGCCTGAACCAAGTGCCAGTCATACTTGAACCACAGGTCAGCCTCACTTAAAGCACGTGTCAGCCACACTGGCACAACTTGCCTGCCATGCCTGGACCACGTGCCAAACATGCCACAATCACATGTGAGCCACGCCTGAGCAACACCACAGTCGTGCATGAGCCACACTGGAGCAATGTGTGAACCAAGCATGACAAAAGCATCAGTCACGTGTCAGCCACATGGGAGCCTGTCCTGTGGTGCTCCTGCATCATGTGAGAGCCATGGCTGAGCTACGCCTGAACCACGGGTGAAAGTGTCCTCTACGATATGTGACCCACACGAGTAGTGTGTGAGTCACGGCTGAATTACACCCAAACCATGTGTGAGCCATGCGTGAACCACATGTGAGACACCCTTGAAGCACATCTGAACCACCTGTGAAACACACATGATCGATGCTTGAATCACACATGACCTGCAAGGGAGAAACACCTGAAACACAGCTGAGCCATGCATGAGCCACGTGCCAGCCGTGAATGAGTATGCAGGAGCCATGTTTCAGCAACCTGTGAGTCATGTGGCAGCCACACCTGTACGGCATGTCACCCACTTGTGACCACAAGTATCCCACACATGTATCCTGTGCCATGCATGCCTGAGTCACGTGTCAGCCATGCCTGAGACATGTGTGAGCCACACCAGAGTCATATTTCACACATGCCTGAGTCACATGTCAGCCACTCCTGAACCACTTGGACCCATGCCTCAACCCTGCAGCAGCCACCCATGAACCACATGAAGGCCATGCAGGAACCATGTGTGAACCACACCTGTGTGACGTGTGATGCAAGCCTGTGTCACATGGCCACCTCACCTGAGTCACATGTCAGCTATGCCTGCATAACTTGTAAGCCATGCCTGAGTCACAGCTCAGCTGTGCCAAAGTCACGTTCCAGCTGGGCCTGAGCCAAGTGCCAGTCACACTTGAACCACAGGTCAGCCTCACTTGAAGCACGTGTCAGCCACACTGGCAGAACTTGCCTGCCATGCCTGAACCACGGGACAACTATGCCACAGACTCATGTGAGCCACGCCTGAGCAACACCACAGCCGTGCATGAGCCACTCCTGAGCCTTGTATGAGCCAAGCATGACAAAAGCCTGAATCACGTGTCAGCCACATGAGAACCAGTGCTGTGGCAAGCAAGTATCATGTGTGAGCCATGGCTGAGCTATGCTTTAACCACAGGTGAAAGTGTCCTCTATGATATGTGACCCACACGAGTCTTGTGTGAGGAACGCCTGAATTACACCCGAACCATGTGTGAGCCATGCATGAACCACATGTGAGACACCCTCGAAGGACATCTGAACCACCTGTGAAACACACATGTTCGATGCTTGAATCGCACATGACCCGCAATGGAGCCAAACATGAAACACAGCTGAGCCATGCGTGAGCCAGGTGCCAGCCATGAGTGAGTATGCGGGAGCCACGTTTCAGCAACCATGAAAACCATGCCACAAACACATGTGAGTCACACTTGAGCAGTACCACAGCTGTGCATGTGCCACACATGAGCCATGTGTGAGCCATGCATGGCAAAAGCCTGAATCATGTGTCAGAAACGTGGGAGCCAGTGCTGGGGCATGCCTGCATCACATGTGAGCCATGGCTGAGCTATATCTGTACCAGGTGTGAAAGTGTCCTCTGCCATTTGTGACCCAGACGAGTCGTGCGTGAGCCACGCCTGAATTACACCTGAACCATGTGTGAGCCATGCATGAATCACATGTGATACACCCTTGAAGCACATCTGAACTACCTGTGAAACACACCTGATCGATGCTTGAACCGCACATGAACCACAGGGGAGCCACACATGAAACCAAGCTGAGCAATGCGTGAACCACGTGCCAGGCATGACTAAGTATGCGGGAGCCACGTTTACACAACCTGTGAGTCACGTGGTAGCCACACCTGTACGGCATGTCACACATGCGTGACAACGTCTGCCAAACATGGATCCTGTGCGATGCATGCCTGAGTCACGTGTGAGCCATGACTGAGACATGTGTGAGCCACACCAGTGTAATGTTTCACACATGCCTGTGTCACATGTCAGCCACGCCTGAACCACCTGTCACGCATGCTTGAACCCTGCACCAGCCACACCTGAACCACACGAAGGCCATTCATGAGCCATGTGTGAACCACACCCAGGTGACATGTCACGCACACCTGTGTCACATGGCCACCTCACCTGAGTCATGGGTCAGCCACGCCTGGATAACGTGTGAGCCACACCTTAGTTACGTCTCAGCAGTGCTGAAGTCACGTGCCAGCCTGGCCTGAACCAAGTTCCAGTCACACTTGAACCACAGGTCAGCCTCACATGAAGCACTTGTCAGCCACACTGGCACAACTTGCCTGTAATGACGGAACCACGTGCCAACCATGCCAAAAACACATGTGTCACGCCTGAGCAACACCACAGCCGTGCATGAGCCACTCCTGAGCCTTGTGTGAGCCAAGCATGACAAAAGCCGGAGTCACGTGTCGGCCACATGGGAGCCAGTGCTGTGGCAAGCCTGTCTCATGTGTGAGCCATGGCTGAGCTATGCCTTAACCACTGGTGAAAGTGTCCTCTACGATGTGTGACCCACACAACTCTTGTGTGAGCAACGCCTGAATTACACCCGAACCATGTGTGAGCCATGCATGAACCACATGTGAGACACCCTTGAAGCACATCTGAACCACCTGTGAAACACACATCATCGATGCTTGAATCGCACATGATCCGTAGGTGAGCCACACATGAAACACAGCAGATCCATGCGTGAGCCACGTGCCAGCCATGACTGAGTATGGGGGAGCCAGGATTAGCAACCTGGGAGTCATGTGGAAGCTACACCTGTATGGCATGTCACACAAACGTGACCACATGTTTACCACACATGGATCGTGTGTGATGCATGCCTGAGTCCAGTCAGCCATGCCTGAGACATGTGTGAGCCACACCACAGTCATGTTTCACACTTGCCTGAGTCACATGTCAGCCACGCCTGAAGCATCTGCCACCCATGTGTGAACACTGCACCAGCCACCCCTGAGCCACACGAAGGCCATGCATGAAGCATGTGTGACCCACACCTGTGTGACATGTCATGCACAAATGTGTCACCTGGCTGCCTGAGCTGAGTCATGTGTCAGCCATGCCTGCATAACGTTTGAGCCACGCCTGAGTCACATCTCAGCAGTGCCGATGTCACGTGCCAGCCTGTCCTGAACCAAGTGCCAGTCACACTTGAACCACAGGTCAGCCTCACTCGAAGCAGGGGTCACCCACACTGGCACAACTTGCCTGCCATGCCTGAACCACGTCACAACCATGCCACAAACACATGTGAGTCACTCTTGGGCTGTACCACAGCTGTGCATGTGCCACACAGGAGCCGTGTGTGAGCCATGTGTGGCAAAAGCCTGAATCATGTGTCAGATACATGGGAGCCAGTGCTGTGGCACGCCTGCATCACGTGTGAGCCATGGCTGAGCTATGCCTGAACCACGTGTGAAAGTGTCCTCTACTATTTGTGACCCAGATGAGTCATGTATGAGCCACGCCTAAATTACACCCGAACCAAGTGTGAGCCATGCATGAACCACGTGTGAGACACCCTTGAAGCACATCTGAACCACCTGTGAAACACACATCCTTGATGCTTGAACCGCACATGAACTGCAGGGGAGCCACATATGAAACCCAGCTGAGCCATGCGTGAGCCACGGGCCAGCCAAGACTGAGTATGAGGGAGCCACGTTTCAGCAACCTGTGAGTCACATGGGAGCCACACCTGTACGGCATGTCACACACGCGTGACCACATGGCTGCCACACATGGATCCTGTGCGATGCATGCCTGAGTCACGTGTCAGACATACCTGAGACATGAGTGAGCCACACCAGGGTCATGCGTCCTACATAGCCAGAGTCACATCTCAGCCACGCCTGAACCACCTGCCACCCATGCGTGAACCCTGCACCAGCCACCCCTGAACTACATGAAGGCCATGCAGGAAGCATGTGTGAACCACACCCAACTGACGTGTCAAGCATGCCTGTGTCATGGGGCCTCCTCACCTGAGTCATGTGTCAGCCACGCCTGGATAACGTGTGAGCCACACCTGAGTTACGTCTCAGCAGTGCTGAAGTCATGTACCAGCCTGGCCTGAGCCAAGTACCAGTCACACTTGAACCACAGGTCAGCCTCACTTGAAGCACATGTCAGCCACACTGGCACAACTTGCCTGCCATGCCTGAACCACGTGAGATCCATGCCACAACCACATGTGAGCCACGCCTGAGAAACATCACAGCTGTTCATGAGCCACTCCTGAGCCTTGTGTGCGCCAAGCATGACAAAAGCCTGAATCACGTGTCAGCCACATGGGAGCAAATGGCAAGCATGTATCATGTGTGAGCCATGGCAGAGCCAGGCCTTAACCACCAGTGAAAGTGTCCTCTACGATGTGTGACCCACACAAGTCTTGTGTGAGCAATGCCAGAATTACACCTGAACCATGTGTGAGCCATGCATGAACCACATGTGAGACACCCTTGAAGCACATCTGAAGAACCTGTGAAACACACATCTTCGATGCTTGAACCACACATGAACCGCAGGGGAGCCACACATGAAACACAGCTGAGCCAGGCGTGAGCCACGTGCCAGCCAAGACTGAGTATGTGGGAGCCATGTTTCAGCAACCTGTGAGTCACGTGGGAGCCACACCTGTACAGCATGTCACACACACGTGACCACATGTCTGCCACATATGGATCCTCTGCGATGCATGCCTGAGTCATCTGTCA
This sequence comes from Equus caballus, assembly GCF_041296265.1. NCBI lineage: Eukaryota > Metazoa > Chordata > Mammalia > Perissodactyla > Equidae > Equus > Equus caballus. The sequence continues at coordinate 8,859,104 of NC_091706.1, read as the reverse complement.
GCCATGACTGAGACATCTGTGAGCCACACCAGGGTCATGTTTCACACATGCCTGAGTCACATGTCAGCCACGCCTGAACCTCCAGCCACCCATGCGTGAACCCTGCACCATCCACCCCTGAACCACACAAAGGCCATGCATGAGCCATGTGTGAACCACAACCAGGTGACATGTCAGGGATGCCTGTGTCATGAGGCTGTCTCACCTGAGTCATGTGTCAGCCACGCCTGTATAACGTGTGATCCACGCCTGAGTCAAGTCTCTGCCGTGTTGATGTCACGTGCCAGCCCATCCTAAACCAAGTGCCAGTCACACTTGAACTACAGGTCAGCCTCACTCGAAGCACATGTGAGCCACACTGGCACTACTTGCCTGCCATGCCTGAACCACGTGCCAACCATGCCCCAAACACATTTGAACCATGCCTGAGCAACAACAGGCCATGCATGAGGCACTCCTTAGCCATGTGTTAGCCAAGCATGACAAAAGCCTGAATCACGTGTCAGCCACATGGGAGCCAGTGCTGTGGCATGCCTGCATCACGTGTGAACCATGGCTGAGCTATGCCTGAACCACGTGTGAAAGTGTCCTCTACCATTTGTGACCCAGATGAGTCGTGCGTGAGCCACGCTTGAATTACACCCGAACCATGTGTGAGCCATGCAGGAACCACATGTGAGACACCCTTGACGCACATCTAAATCACCTGTGAAACACACATGTTCACTGCTTGAATCGCACATGACTCGCTATGGAGCCACACATGAAACATAGCTGAGCAATGCCTGAGCCACGTGTGAGCCATGAGGGAGTATGCAGGAGCCATGTTTCAGCAACCTGTGAGTCAAGTGGGAGCCACACAAAGTGCCAGTCAAACTTGAGACACAGGTCAGCCTCACTTGAAGCACGTGTCTGCCATACTGGCACAACTTGCCAGCCATGACAGAAACACGTGCCAACCACGTCACAAACACATGTGAAACATGCCTGTGCAACACCACAGCAGTGCATGAGCCACTCCTGAGCCATGTGTGAGACAAGCATGACAAAAGCCTGAATCATGTGTCACATACGTGGGAGCCAGTGCTGGGGCACGCCTGCATCACATGTGAGCCATGGCTGAGCTATGCCTGTACCAGGTGTGACTGTGTCCTCTACCATTTGTGACCCAGATGAGTCGTGCGTGAGCCACGCCTGAATTACACCTGAACCATGTGTGAGCCATGCATGAATCACATTTGAGAACCCCTTGAAGCACATCTGAACAACCTGTGAAACACACATCATCGATGCTTGAACGGCACATGAACCGCAGGGGAGCCACACATGAAACACAGCTGAGCCATGCGTGAGCCATGTGCCAGGCATGACTGAGTATGCGGGAGCCACGTTTCAGCAACCTGTAGTCACGTGGGAGCCACCCATGTATGGGATGTGACACCTGCAGGATCACATCTCCATCACGCATGGATACTGGGTGATGAATGCCTGAGTCACTGTCAGTCATGCCTGACACATGTGTCAGTCACACCGGATTCAAGTTTCACACATACCGGAGTCACATTTCAGCCACGGCTGAACCACCTGCCACTCATGCATGCGCCATGCACCAGCCATCCCTGACCCACACGAGGCCATGCATGAACCGTGTGTGAACCACACCTGCATGACGTGTCAGGCACGCCTGAGTCACATTTCCAGCTCACCTGAGTCATGTGTGAGCCACGTCTGAACAACTTGTGAACCATGCCTGTGTCAAGGCTCAGTGGCGCCAAGTCACGTGCCAGCCAGGCCTGAACCAAGTGCCAGTCACACTTGAACCACAGGTCAGCCTCACTTGAAGCACTTGTCAGCCACACTGGCACAACATGCCTGCCATGCCTGAACCACGTGCCACCCATGCCAAAAACACATGTGAGCCACGCCTGACCAACACCACAGACGTGCATGAGCCACACCTGAACCATGTGTGATCCATGCGTGACCAAAGCCTGAGTCATGGGTCAGCCACATGGGAGCCAGTTTTGTGGCACGTATGCATCACGTGTGAGCCATGGCTGAGCTATGCCTGAACAACGTGTGAGAGTGTCCTAAACCATTTCTGACCCAGATGAGTCATGTGATATCCACGCCTGAATTACAACCGAACCATGTGTGAGGCATGCAGGAAGCACATGTGAGACACACTTCAACCACATCTGAAGAACCTGTGAAACACACATGTTCCATGCTTGAACCACGCATGAACCACAGGGGAGCCACCAATGAGACAGAGCTGAGACATGCGTGAGCCACGTGGAGGCCATGACTGAGTATGTGGGAGCCACGTTTCAGCAAACTGTAGTCACGTGGGAGCCACGCATGTACGGCATGTGACTCCTGCATGACCACCTTTCCGTCACATATGGATACTGGGCGATGAATGCCTGAGTCACGTGTCAGCCATGCCTGACATGTGTCAGCCACACCGGAGTCCTGTTTCACACATGCTGGAGTCACATTTCAGCCACGCCTGAACCACCTGCCACCCATGCGTGCACCATGCACCAGCCACCCCTGAATGACACGTAGGCCATGCATGAACCATGTGTGAACCACAACTGTGTGATGTGTCAGGCACGCCTGTGTCAAGTTTCCACCTCACCTGAGTCATGTGTCAGCCACGCCTGAATAACGTGTGAACCACACCTGTGTCAAGGCTCCGCCATGCCAAGTCACATGCCAGCCAGGCCTGAACCAAGTTCCAGTCACACTTGAACCACAGGTCAGCCTCACATGAAGCACTTGTCAGCCACACTGGCACAACTTGCCTGTAATGACGGAACCACGTGCCACCCATGCCAAAAACACATGTGAGCCACAGCTGACCAACACCACAGACATGCATGAGCCACACCTGAACCATGTGTGAGCCATGCGTGACCAAATCCTGTATCATGTGTCAGCCACAGGGGAGCCAGTTCTGTGGCACGCCTGCATCACGTGTGATCCATGACTGAGCTATGCCTGAAGCACGTGTAAGAGTGTCCTCAACTATATGCGACTCAGACGACTCATGTGAGATCGACGCCTGTATTAGACCCGAAGCATGTGTGAGCCACGCAGAAACCACATGGGAGATACCCTTGAACCACATCTGAAGGACCAGTGAAACGCCCATGTTCCATACTTGAACCACACATAAACCACAGGGGAGCCTCACATGAAACACAGCTGAGGCATGCATGAGCCACGTGGCAGCCATGTCTGAGTAAGTGGGTGCCACGTTTCAGCAACCTGTAGTCACGTGGGACCCACCCATGGACGGCATGTGACTCCTGCGTGATCACATGGATACTGGGCGATGAATGCCTGAGTCATGTGTCAGCCATGCCTCACACATGTGTCAGCCACACCAGAGTCCTGTTTCACACATGCCGGAGTCACATCTCAGGCACGCCTGAACCAACTGCCACCCATGCGTGCACCATGCACCAGCCACCCCTGAACAACACAAAGGCCATGCATGAACCATGTGTGAACCACACCTGCGTGACGTGTCAGGCACACCTGTGTCACGTTTCCACCTCACCTTAGTGACGTGTCAGCCATGCCTGAAAAACGTGTGAACCACGCCTGTGTCAAGGCTCAGGCACGCCAAGTCACGTGCCAGCCAGGCCTGAACAAAGTGCCAGTCACATTGACACACAGGTCAGCCTCACTTGAAGCATGTTTCAGCCACACTGGCACATCCTGCCTGACATGCCTGAACCACGTGCCACCAATGCCAAAAACACATGTCAGCCATGCCTCACCAACACCACAGTCATGAATAAGCTACACGTGAACCATGTGTGAGCCATGTGTGACCAAAGCCTGCATCATGTGTCAGCCACATGGGAGCCAGTTTTTGGCATGTCTGCATCACGTGTGAGCCATGGCTGAGCTATACCTGAACCACGTGTGAGAATGTCCTCAACCATATGTGACCCAAATGAGTCGTGTGACATCCACGCCAGAATTACACCCGAACCATGTGTGAGCCATGCATGAACCACATGGGAGACACCCTGAAACCACATCTGAAGAACCTGCAAAACACACACGTTCCATGCTTGAACCATGCATGAACCACAGGGGAGCCACACTTGAAACACAGCTGAGCCATGTGTGAGCCACGTGGCAGTGATGACTATGTGGGAGCCAACTTTCAGCCACGTGTAGTCACGTGGGACCCACCCATGGAGGCATGTGACTCCTGCATGATCACATTTTCATCACACATGGATACTGGGCGATGAATGCCTTAGTCACGTGTCAGCCATGCCTGACACATGTGTCAGCCACACCGGAGTCCTGTTTCACACATGCAGGAGTCACATTTCAGCCACACCTGAACCACCTGCCACCCATGCGTTCACCATGCACCAGCCACCCCTGAACCACATGAAGGCCATGCATGAACCATGTGTGAACTACACCTCCGTGACTTGTCAGGCACTCCCGTGTAACGTTTCCACCTCACCTGCGTCATGTGTCAGCCATGCCTGAACAACGTGTGAACCACGCCTGTGTCCAGGCTCAGCCGCGCCAAGTCACGTGCCAGCAAGGCATGAACCAAGTGCCAGTCACACTAGAAGCACAGGTCAGCCTCACTTGAAGCACTTGTCAGCCACACTGGCACAACTTGCCTGCCATGCCACAACCACATTTGAGCCATGCCTGAGCAACAGCACTGCTGTGCATGAGCCGCTCCTGAGCCTTGTGTGATCCAAGCATGAGAAAAGCCTGAATCACGTGTCAGCCACTTGGGAGGCAGTGCTGTGCCACTCCTTCATCATGTGTGAGCCAAGGCTGAGCTATGCCTTAACCACCCGTGAAAGTGTCCTCTATGTTATGTGACCCACAACAGTCGTGTGTGGGCCAAGCCTGAATTACACCCAAACCATGTGTGCGCCATGCATGAACCACATGTGAGACACCCCTGAAGTACATCTGAACCACCTGTGAAACACACATGATCGATGCTTGAACTACACATGAACCACAGGGGAGCCACACATGAAACACAGCTGAGCCATGCATGAGCCACGTGCCAGCCATGACTGAGTATGCGGGAGCCAGGTTTCAGAAACCTGTGAGTAACATGGAAGCCTAACCTGTATGGCATGTCACACACGCGTGACCACATGTCTGCCACACACGGATCCTGGGCGATACATGCCTGAGTCACATGTCAGCCATTACTGAGACATGTGTGAGCCACCCTAGGGTCATGTTTCACACATGCCTGAGTCACATGGCAGGCACGCCTGAACCACCAACCACCAATGCGTGAACCCTGCACCATCCACCCCAGAACCACATGAAGGCCATGCATGAGCCATGTGTGAACCACGGCCAGCTGACATGTCATGCATGCCTGTGTCACGTGGCTGCCTCACCTCAGTCATGTGTCAGCCACGCCTGCATAACGTGTGAGCCACGCCTGAGTCAGGTCTCAGCCGTGCCGATGTCACGTGCCAGCCCAGCCTGATCCAAGTGTCATCACGTGAACCATAGGTCAGCCTCACTGGTGGTACATGTCAGCCACACTGGCACAACTTGCCTGCCATGCCTGAACCACGTGCCAACCATGCCACAAACAAGTGTGAGCCATACCTGAGCAGCACCACAGCCATGCATGAGCCACAGCACAGCCGTGTGGGAGCCATGCATGACAAACGCCTGAATCATGCGTCAGCCACATACGACCCAGTACTGTTTCGTGCCTGCATCACGTGTGAGCCTTGGCTTAGCTGCACTGGAACCATGTGTGAACCATGCCTAAATTACATCTGAACTGTGTGTGAGCCACAACTGAACCATGCCGGATCCACTTGTGAGGCACCCTTGAACCACATCTGAAGCTTTTGGGAAGCACCCATGTTCAATGCTTGAACCACACATGTACCTCAGGTGAGCCACACATGAAACACAGTTGAGGCATGCATGAGCCACGTGCCAGCCATGACTGCATATGTGGGGACCACATTTCAGCAACGTGGGAAACACACCTGTACGACGGGTTCCACGGGTGACCACATGCCTGCCACGCATGGATAATGTGCGATGAATGTCTGAGTCATGTGTGAGCAATGCCTGCGCCATGTGTCAGGCCCGCATCAGTAAAGTGCAAACCACACGTGAATCACCTGTCACCAACATGTGAACCACATGTCAGCCACGCCTGAGCCATGCGTCAACTGCAACACACCAAGTGTCAGTCACACAGCAATCACGTGTCACTGCTGCCTGAACGAAGCATCACATACCACTGGAGCCCGTGTGTGACACGCCTTAAACCTATGCCTGAAATACATGTCAGCAATGCCGGAATCTCGTGTCAGACATGACTGAGCCAAGTGGCAACCATGCCAGAGCCACACCCCAGCATGACGTGAGCCTCACATGAGACATGTGTTAGCCATGTGTGACAAACTCCTGTGTCAGCCACACTTGGCCCCAGTCTGAGGCTCGATTGAACTACAGGGGAGCCATGGCTAAGCCATGCCTGCACCACGTGTGAGCCACGCCTGAATCACGGGTGAAACACTCCTCAACCATAGGTGACACGCACATGAGCCATGTGTGAGCCACGCCTGGGTTACACCTAAACCATTTGGGAGCCACACCTGAACCATGACTGAACCACATGAGACACACTTGAACCACATGGGAAACACGTGTGAAGCACACATGTTCAAGGTGTGAACCACACGTGAACCACAGGGGAGCCACCCGTGAGTCATGGCTAGGCCATGCGTGAGCCACGTGCCAGCCACGTCTGTGTAGGTGGGAGCCATGTGTCAGTAGCGAGTGAGTCACGTGTGTGCCACACATGAATGTCATGTAACCCTTGCATCAAACACATGTCTGCCAGACATGGATAATGTGCGATAGATGCCTGAGTCATGCGTCAGCCACACCTGAAACACCTGGCACCCCTGTGTGAACCATGCACCAGCCAGCCCTGAGCCACATGAAGGCCGTGCATGAACCAGGTGCGAGCCACACCTGTGTGATGAGACAGGCACGCCTCTGTCATGTGGCTGCCTCACCTGAGTCATGTGTCAGCCATGCCTGAAAAACGTGTGAGCCATGCCTGAGTCTCATCTCAGACATGCCGAAGTCACGTGCCAGCCACAACTGAACCATGTGTCAGTCCCAATTTCACCACACGCCTGCCTCACTTGAAGCACGTGTCAGCCACGCTGGAGGCACCTGCCTTCCATGCCTGAACCACATGCCAACCATGCCACAATCAAGTGTGAGCCACACCTGAGCAGCACAACAGCCATTCATGAGCCACACCTCAGCCATGTGTGAGCCATGTGTGACAACCGCCTGAACCTGGTGTCTGCCACATGTGACTCACTTCTTTGGTATGCCTGCCTCACGAGTGAGCCTTCACTGAGCTGCACCTGAACCATGTGTGAGTCATGCCTAAATCATGTGTGAAAGTCTCCTGAGCATTTGTGACCCCCACAAGTCATGTGTGAGCCATGCCTGAATTATATCTGAACCGTGTGTGAGCCACAACTGAACCATGCCTGAACCACATGTGAGGCACTCTTGAACCACATCTGAACCACATGGTAAGCACCCGTATTCAATGCTTGAACCACACATGAAGCTCAGGAGAGCCACAAATGAAACACAGCTGAGGCATGCATGAGCCACCTGCCAGCCGGAATGAGTATGTGTGGCCCACGAGTCAGCAACATGGGAGCCACACCTGTAGGACATGTCCCAAATGTGACCACATGCCTGCCACACATGGATAATGTGTGATGAATGCCTGAGTCGCCTGTGAGCCATGCCTGAGTCATGTGTCAGCCCCGCATCAGAAAACTGCCAGGCACCCCTGAAACACCTGTGAACCACATCTGAACCATATGTCAGGCACGCCTGAGCCATGTGTCAACTGCGACACACCAAGTGTCAGCCACACAGCAAGCATGTGTGAACCACACCTGTGTCAAGGCTCAGCCACGCAAAGTCACATGGCAGCTAGGCCTTAACCAAATGCCAGTCACACTTGAACCACAGGTCAGCCTCACTTGAAGCAGGTGTCAGCCACACTGGCACAACTTGCCGGCCATGCCTGAACCCCATGCCACCCATGCCAAAAACAAATGTGAGCCACGCCTGACCAACACCGCAGGCCTCCATGAAACACACCTGAACCATGTGTGTGCCATGCGTGACCAAAGCCTGTATCATGTGTCAGCCACATGGGAGCCAGTTCTGTGGCACTGCCTGCATCACGTGTGAGCCATGGCTGAGCTATGCCTGAACCACGTGTGAGTGTGTCCTCAACCATATGTGACCCAGAAGAGTCGTGTGAGATCCACACATGAATTACACACGAACCATGTGTGAGAGATGCAGGAACCACATGGGAGACACCCCTGAACCACATCTGAAGAACCTGTGAAACACACCTGTTCCATGCTTGAACCACGCATGAACCACACGGGAGCAACCCATGAAACACAACTGAGCCATTCGTGAGGCACGTTGCAGCCATGACTGAGTATGTGGCAGGCACGTTTCAGCAACCTGTAGTCACGTGGTAGCCACCCATTTACGGCATGTGACACCTGCATGATCACATTTCTGTCCCACATGGATACTGGGCGATGAATGCCTGAGTCACGTGTCAGCCATGCCTGACACATGTGTCAGCCACACCAGAGTCCTGTTTCACACATGCCAGATTCACATTTCATCCACGCCTGAACCACCTGCCATCCATGCGTGCACCATGCACCAGCCACCCCTGAACCAAACGAAGGCCATGCATGAACCATGTGTGAACCACACCTGCATGACGTGTCAGGCACGCCTGTGTCACATTTCCATCTCACCTGAGTCATGTGTCAGCCATGCCTGAACAATGTGTGAACCACACCTGTGTCAAGGCTCAGCCGCACCAAGTCACATGCCAGCCAGGCCTGAACAAAGTGCCAGTCACACTTGAACCACAGGTCAGCCTCACTTGAAGCACGTGTCAGCCACACTGGCACAACTTGCCCACCATGCCTGAACCACGTGCCACCCATGCCAAAAACACACGTGAGACACGCCTGACCAACACCACAGACATGCATGAGCCACACCTGAACCATGTGTGAGCCATGCGTGACCAAAGCCTGTATCATGTGTCAGCCACATTGTAGCCAGTTCTGTGGCACGTCTGCATCCCATGTGAGCCATGGCTGAACTATGCCTGAACCACGTGTGAGAGTGACCTCAACCATATGTGTCCCAGATGTCCTCAACCATATGTGTCCCAGATGAGTCGTGTGAGATCCAAGCCTGAATTACACCCGAAGCATGTGTGAGCCATGCAGGAACCAAATGGGAGACACCCTTGAACCACATCTGAAGAACCTGTGAAACACACATATTCCATGCTTGAACCACGCAGGAACCACAGGGGAGCCACACGTGAAACACAGCTGAGTCATGCGTGAGCCACGTGGCAGCCATGAGTGAGTATGGGGGATCCACGTTTCAGCAACCTGTAGTCACGTGGGAGCCACCCATGTACGGCATGTGACTCCTGCCTGATGACATTTACAACACACATGGATATTGGGCGATGAATGCCTGAGTCATGTGTCAGCCATGCCTCACACATGTGTCAGCCACACCGGAGTCCTGTTTCACACATGCCGGAGTCACATTTCAGCCACGCCTGAACCACCTGCCACCCATGTGTGCACCATGCACCAGCCACCACTGAACCACACGAAGGCCATGCATGAACCATGCGTGAACCACACCTTCGTGACGTGTCAGGCACGCCTGTGTCAAGTTACCACCTCACCTGAGTAGTGTGTCAGCCACACTTGAACATGTGAACCATGCCTGTGTCAAGGCTCAGCCACGCCAAGTCACGTGCCAGCCAGGCCTGAACCAAGTGCCAGTCACACTTGAACCACAGGTCAGCCTCACTTGATGCATGAGTCAGCCACACAGGCACAACTTTCCTGCCATGCCTGAACCACGTGCCACCCATGCCACAAACACATGTGAGCCATGCCTGACAAACACCACAGACATGCATGAGCCACACTTGAACCATGTGTGAGCCATGCAGGAACCACATGGGAGACACCTTTGAACCACGTCTGAAGAACCTGTGATTCTGGCAAGTTGAGAAGGTGGTTCCGGTGTGCTCGGCAGGTGGTTCAGTCAGGTCTGGCAGGTGGTTCCGGTCTGTCCTGGAGGTGGTTCCGACGTGTCTGGCACCTGCTTCTGGCACGTCTGAGAGGTGGTTCCGGCATGCCCATCAGGTGATTCCAGAGAGTCCACCAAGTGGTTCTGGCGTAGCCGGCAGGTGATTTTCACATGTCTGGCAGGTGGTTCTGGGGAGCGGATCAGGTGGTTGAGGCATGCTCAGCAGGTTGTTCAGGCGTTTTGGGCAGGTGGTTCCAGTCTGTCCTGCAGGAGCTTTTGGCGTGTCCCTCACATGTTTCTGGAATATCTGACAGGTGCTTCCGGCATGCCCGGCAGGTGATCCCGGACTCTCCCCCACGTTGTTCCGGCGTAGCCAACAGGTGATTTTGGCATGTCCGGGAGGTGGTTCCGGTAAGTCGAGCAGGTGGTTGGGGCATGCTCGGCAGGTGGTTCTAGCGGGTCCAGCAGATGGTTCCGATCTGTTTGGGGTGTGGTTCCGGCGTCTCAGGCACATGGTTCTGGCACGTCTGAGAGGTGGTTCCGGCAGACCCAACAGATGATTCTGGATTGTCCGCCAAGTGGGTCTTGTGTAACTGGCAGGTGATGTTGGCGTGTCTGGCATGTGGGTTCGGCGAGTCTGGCAGGTGGTTCCGGTCTGTCCAGGAGGTCATTCCGGTGTGTCCGGCACATGCTTCTGGCACGTGTGAGAGGTTGTGTTGTCATGGCTGACAAGTGATTCCGGAGTGTCCGGCAATTGGTTTTGGTATAGCCGGCAGGTGATTTTGGCATGTCCAGCAGGTGGTTCCTGCGAGTCGAGCAGGTGGTTCCAGTGTGATCGGCAGGTGCTTCCAGTGTCTCTGGCACGTGGTCCTGGCACGTCTGACAGTTGGTTCCGGCATGCCTGGCAGGTGATTCCAGAGAGTCCGCCAAGTGGTTCTAGCGTAGCCGGCAGTTGATTTTGGCGTATCCGGCATGGGGTTCCGGCGAGTCGAGCAGGTGGTTCTGGCGTGCTCGGCAGGTGGTTCTGGCATTTCTGGAAAGTGGTTTTGTCACGTCTGATAGGTGGTTATGGCATGCCCGGCATGTCTTTCCACACTGTCCGCCACGTGGTTCTGGCGTAGCTAGCAGGTGATTTTGACGTGTGCAGCAGGTGGTTCCAGCGAGTCCAGCAGATGGTTCGGGAGTGCTCGGCACGTTGTCCAGGCGTGTCCGGCAGGTGGTTCAGGTCAGTCCAGGAGGTGGTTCAGGCATTCACAGCAGGTGATTCCGGAGTGTCCGCCAAGTGGTTCTGGCCTAGCCGGCAGGGGGTTCAGGCATGTCAGGCAGGTGGTTCCGGTCAGTCCGGGAGGTGGTTCCAGCGTGTCCGGCACGTGTTTCTGGCACGTCTGAGACGTGGTTCCAGCATGCGTGACAAGTGATTCCAGAGTGGTTCTGGCATAGCCAGCAGCTGATTTTGGCGTATCCGGCATGTGGTTCCGGCGAGTCAAGCAGGTGGTTCCGGCGTGCTCGGCAGGTGAGTTTGGTGTGTCCGGCAGGTGGGTCTGGCGAGTCAAGCAGGTGGTTGTGGCGAGGCGAGCAGGTGGGTCCGGTGTGCTCAGCAGGTGGTTCCGTAGTGTCTGGCACGTGGTTCTGGCACGTCTGAGAGGTGGTTTTGGGATGCTCGGCAGGTGATTCCGGAGTGTCCGCCAAGTGGTTCTGGCGTAGCCGGCAGCTGATTCAGGCATGTCTGACAGGTGGTTCCGCTTTGTCCAGGAGGTGGTTCTGGCACGTCTGAGACGTGGTTCCAGCATGCCCGGAAGGTGATTCCGGAGTGTCGGCCAAGTGGTTCTCGCATAGCTGGCAGCTGATTTTGGCATATCCGGCATGTGGTTCCGGCGAGTCAAGCATGTGGTTCCGGTGTGCTCGGCAGGTGGTTCCAGGGTGTCCGGCAGGTGGGTCCTGGGAGTCGAGCAGGTGTTTCCGGCGTGCTTGGTAGGTGGTTCAGGCGGGTCAGGCAGGTGGTTCCAGTCTGTCCAGGACGTGGTTCTAGCATGTCAGGCACATGGTTCTGGTACGTCTGAGAGGTGGTTCCAGCATGCCCGGCAGGTGATTCCTGAGTGTCCGCCAAGTGGTTCTGGCCTGGCCGCAGGTTATTTTGACTTGTCTGGCCGGTGGTTCTGGGGAGTAGATCAGGTGGTTCCTGCATGCCCGGCAGGTGATCCGGGAGTGTCCGACAAGTGCTTCTGGTGAGTCGAGCAGGTGATTCCGGCGTGCTCGGATGGTGGTTCAGGCATTTAGGCCAGGTGGTTCCGGTCTGTCCTGTAGGTGGTTATGGCGTGTCCCGCACATGGTTCTGGCACGTCTGAGAGGTGGTTCCAGCATGCCCGGCAGGTGATCCCGTACTGTCCCCTATGTGGTTCTGGCGTAGCCGGCAGGAGATTTTGGCGTGTCCGACAGGTGGTTCCGGTGAGTCGAGCAGGTGGTTCGGGCGTGCTCGGCAGGTGGTTCAGGCATTTAGGCCAGGTGGTTCCGGTCTGTCCTGTAGGTGGATTCGGCGTGTCCCACACATGGTTCTCACACGTCTGAGAGGTGGTTCTGGCATGCCCGGCAGGTGATCCCGGAGTGTTCCCCACGTGGTTCTGGCATAGCCGGAAGGTGACTTTGGCATGTCCAGCAGGTGCTTCCGGTGAGTCGAGCAGGTGGTTCCTGCGTGCTGGGCTGGTGGTTCAGGGGTGTCCGGCAGGTTGTTCCAGTCTGTCCGCGAGGTGGTTCTGGGGTGTCCAGCAAGTGGTTCCTGTCTGTCTGGGAGGTGGTTCCTGCATGCTAGGCAGGTGGTTCAGGCGGGTCTGGCACGTGGTTCAGGTCTGTCCGGGATGCGGTTCCGGTGTCTCAGGCACATGGTTCTGGAACGTCTGTAAGGTGGTTCCGGCATGACCAGCAGGTGATTCCGGAGTGTCCGAAAAGTGGTTCTGGAGTAGCCGGCAGGTGATTTTGGCATGTCCGGCAGGTGGTTCTGGGGAGTGGAGCAGGTGGTTCCGGCATACTCGGCAGGTGGTTCTGGCGTGTCTGGCACATGGTTGTGGCACGTCTGAGATGTGGTTCCGGCATGCCCGGCAGGTAATCCCGGAGGTTCCTCCAAGTGGTTCTGGCATAGCCGGCAGGTGATTTCGGCATGTCTGGCAGGTGGGTCCAGTGAGTCGAGCAGCTGTTTCTGGCGTGCTCAACAGGTGTTTCAGGCGTGTCCGACAGGTGGTTCAGGTCTCTACGGGAGGTGGTTCCGGCATTTTCAGCATGTGTTTCTGGCTCATCTTAGAGGTGGTTCCAGCATGCCTGGCAGGTGATTCCGGAGTGTCGGCCAAGTGGTTCTGGCGTAGCTGGCAGGTGATTTTGACCTGTCCGGCAGGTGGTTGGGGCTAGGCTTGTAGGTGAGTCCAGTGTGCTCAGGAGGTGGTTCTGGCGTGTCTGGCACGTGGTCCTGGCACATCTGAGAGGTGGTTCCGACATGCCCGGCAAGTGATTCTGGAGTGTATGCCAAGTGGTTCTGGCGTTGCCGGCAGGTGGTTCCGGTGAGTCGAGCAGTTGGCTCCAGCGTGCTCGGCAGGTGGTTCTGAAGTGTCCAGCAGGTGGTTCCTGTCAGTCCTGGAGGTGGTTCCGGCGTGTGAGGCACGTGGTTCTGGCATGTCTGAGAGGTGCTTCCAGTATGCCTGGCAGGTGAATCCGGAGTGTCCACCAAGTTGTTGTGGCATAGCCCGAAGGTGATTTTGCCATGTCCGGAAGGTGGTTCTGGCGAGTCGAGCAGGGGGTTCTGCCGTGCTCCGCAGGTAGTTCAGGCGTGTCCAGCAGGTGGTTCCGTTCTGCCCGGGAGGTGCTTCTGGAGTGTCCGTCACGTTTTTCTGGCACATCTGAGAGGTGCCTCTGGCATGCCCGGCAGGTGATTCTTGAGTGTCCGCCAGTGGTTCTGGTGTAGCCTGCAGGTTATTTTGGCATATCCGGCAGGTGGTTCCGGTCAGTCCAGGATGTGGTCCCGGCTTGTCTGGCATGTGGTTCTGGCACGTCTGAGAGGTGCTTCCGGCATGCCCGGCAGGTGATTCTGGAGTGTCCTACAAGTGGTTCTGGCATAGCCAGCAGGTGATTTTGCCGTGTATGGCAGGAGGTTCTGGCGAGTCGAACAGGTGGTTCCGGGGTCCTCGGCAGGTGGTTCTGGTCTGTGTTGGAGGTGGTGCCGGGTGTCCGGCATGTGGTTCTGGCACGTCTGAGAGTTGGGTTTGGCATGCCCGACAGGTGATTCCGGAGATTCTGCTAAGTGGTTCTGGCGTGGCCTTCAGGTGATTTTGGCGTGTCCGTCAGGTTGTTCCGTTCAGTCCGTGAGGTGGTTCTGGCGTGTCCTTCACATGGTTCTGGCACATCTGAAGGGGGTTCTGTCATGCCCAGCAGGTGATTCCAGGGTCTCCGCCAAGTGGTTCTGGCATAGCCGGCAGGTGATTTTGCCATGTCCTGCAGGAGGTTCCGGCGAGTCGAGCTGGTGGTTCTGGCGTGCTTGGCAGGTGATTCAGGCATGTCTGGCAGGTGGTTCCGGCGAGCAGAGAATGTGGTTCCTGCATGCTCGGCAGGTGGTTCAGGCATGTCTGGCAGGTGGTTTCGGTCTGTCCGGGATGTGGTTAGGCCATGTCCGGCACATGGTTCTGGCACGTCTGAGAGGTGGTTCCGGCATGCCCGGCAGGTGATTCCTGAGTGTCTGCCAAGTCGTTCTGGAGTAGCCGGCAGGTGATACTTACGTGTCTGCCCGGTGGTTCCGCCGAGTCGAGCAAGTGGTACCAGCGTGCTCAGAAGGTGGTTCAGGCGTGTCCTGACGGTGGTTCCGTTCTGTCCGGGTGGTGGTTCCGTTGTGTCCAGCACGTGGTTGTGGCTCGTCTGAGACGTGGTTCTGGCATGCCCCGCAGGTGATTCTGGAATGTCCGCCCAGTGGTTCTGGCGTAGCTGGCAGGCGATTTTGCCGTGTCCAGCAAGTGATTCTGGCGAGTCAAGCAGTTGGTTCCGGTGTGCTCGGCAGGCGGGTCCGGTCTGTGCGGGAGGTGGTTCCAGGGTGTCTGGCACGTGTTTCTGGTACGTCAGAGAGGTGAATCCTGCATGCCCGTCAGGTGATTCTGGAGTGTCCTGCAAGTTTTTCTGGTGTAGCCGGCAGGTGTTTTTGTCGTGCCCGGCATGTGGTTCCAGCGAGTTGAGCAGGTCGTTCCGGCATGCCCGGCAGGTGATTCCGGAGTGTCCACCAAGTGGTTCTGGTGTAGCCGGCAGGTGATTTTGGCGTGCTTGGCAGGTGCTTCCACCGTGTCTGGCATGTTGCTCTGGCACGTGTGACATGTGGTTCTGGCATGCCCGGCATGTCTTTCCAGACTGTCCACCCCGTGGTTCTGGCATAGCCAACAGGTGATATTGGCATGTTCGGCAGGTGTTTTAGGCGAGTTGAGCAGGTCGTTCTGGCGTGCTCGGCACGTGGTTCTGGCGTGTCCGGCATGTGGTTCCGGTCTGTCCGGCAGGTGGTTCCGGCATGTACTGCACGTTTTTCTGGCACGTCCGAGAGGTGATACCGGCATGCCCGGCAGGTGATTCCGGAGTGTCCGACAATTGGTTCCAGTGTAGCTGGCAGGTGATTTTGGGGGCTCCGGCAGGTGATTCCGGCGAGTTGAGCCAGTGGGTCCAGCATGCTCAGCAGGGGGTTCCGGCGTGTCCGCCATGTGGTTCTGGCATGTCTGAGAGGTGGTTCCGGGATGCTCAGCAGGTGATTCCTGAGTGTCCGCCAAGTAGTTCTGGTGTAGCCGGCAGGTGGTTGAGGCGAGTCCGGCAGGTGGTTCCAGCGAGTTGAGCAGGTGGTTCTGGCGTGCTCGGCAGGTGGTCAGGCGTGTCCTGCAGGTGGTTCCGGTCTGTCCCAGAGGTGGTTCTGGCATGTGGTTCTGGCACGTCTGAGATGTGGTTCCAGCATGCCCAGCAGGTGACTCCAGAGAGTCTGCCAAGTGGTTCTGGTGTAGCCGGCAGGTGATTTTGGCGTGTCCGGCAGGTGGTTCCAGCGAGTCAAGCAGGAGGTCTGGCATGCTCGGCAGCTGGTTCCGGCATGTCCGCAATGTGCTTTTTGCCGGTCTGAGAGGTGGCTCTGGCATGCCCCACAGGTGATTCCGGAGTGTTGTCCAAGTGGTTCTCGCATAGCCAGAGGGGATTCTAGAGTATCCGGCATGTGGTTCTGGCGAGTCAAGGAGGTGGTTCCAGTGTGCTTGGCAGGTGGTTCAGGCGTGTCCGGCAGGTGGTTCCGGTGTGTACCGGAGGTGGTTACGGCGTGTCTGGCATGTGTTTCTGGCACGTCTGAGAGGTGTTTCCAGCATTCCCAGCAGGTGATTCCGGAGTGTCCGCCAAGTGGTTCCGGCGTCACCGGCAGGTGATTTTGACGTGTCCAGCATGGGGTTCCGGCGAGTCAAGGAGGTGGTTCAGGCATGTCCGGCAGGTGGTTCCGGTCTTTCTGGGCGGTGGTTCCGGCATGTGCGGCACTTGTTTCTGGCACGTCTGAGAGGTGGTTCCGGCATGCCCGGCAGGTGATTCCTGAGTGTCTGCTGCATGGTTCTGGCGTTTTAGGCAGGTGATTTTCACGTGTCCGGCAGATGTTTCTGGCGAGCAGAGCAGGTGGTTCCAGCATGCCCGACAGGTGATTCCAGAGTGTCAGCCAAGTGGTTCTGGCATAGCCGGCAGGTGATTTTGGCATATCCGGTATGTGGTTCTGGCGAGTCATGCAGGTGGTTCTGGCATGCAAGGCAGGTGATTTTGGCATGTCTGGAAGGTGGTTGTGGCGGTGCGAGCAGGTGGGTCTGGAGTGCTCAGCAGGTGGTTCCGGCGTCTCCGGCACAGGTTCTGGAACGTCTGAGAGGAGGTTCTGGGATGCTCGGCAGGTGATTCCGGAGTGTCCGCCAAGTGGTTCTGGCATAGCCGGCAGGTGGTCAGGCGTGTCCTGCAGGTGGTTCCGGTCTGTCCAGGAGATGGTTCCGGCATGTCCAGCATGTGGTTCTGGCACGTCTGAGATGTGGTTCCAGCATGCCCGGCAGGTGATTCCAGAGAGTACACCAGGTGGTTCTGGTGTAGCCAGCTGGTGATTTTGGCGTGTCCGACAGGTGGTTCTGGCCAGTCGAACAGGTGGTTCCGGCGTGCTCGGCAGGTTGTTCAGGCGTTTCGGGCAGGTGGTTCCTGTCTGTCCTGTAGGTGGTTTCAGTGTGTCCCGCACATGGATCTGGCACGTCTGAGAGGTGGTTCCGGCATGCCCAGCAGGTGATCCCGGACTGTTCCCCACGTGGTTCTGGCGTAGACCGCAGGTGATTTTGGCGTGTCCAGCACGTGGTTCAGGTGAGTCGAGGATGTGGTTCCGGCATGCTGGGCTGGTGGTTCAGGCGTGTCCAGCAGGTTGTTCAGGTCTGTCCGGGATGTGGCTCCGGGGTGTGTGGCAGGTGGTTCCTGTCTGTCTGGGAGGTGGTTCCTGCGTGCTCAGAAGGTGGTTCAGGCGGGTCCGGCTGGTGGTTCACATCTGTCCGGGATGTGGTTCCGGCGTCTCAGAAACATGGTACTGGCACGTCTGAGAGGGGGTTCCGGCATGCCCAGCAGGTGATTCCAGAGTTTCCGCCAAGTGGTTCTAGCACAGCCAGCAGGTGATTTTGGCGTGTCCGGCAGGTGGTTCCGGCGAGTCGAGCAGGTGGTTCCGGCATGCTCGGCAAGTGGTTCAGGCGTGTCCAGCAGTTGGCTCCAGTCTGTCCAGGAGGTGGTCCCGGCATGTCCGGCATGTAGTTCTGGTATGTCTGAGATGTGGTTCCAGCATGCCCAGAAGGTGATACAGGAATGTTGGCCATGTGGTTCCGGTGTAGACGGCAGGTGATTTGGCAGTCTGACAGGTGGTTCCGGCGTTTTGAGCAGGTGGTTCCAGCGTGCTCGGCAGCTGGTTCAGGCATGGATGGCAGGTGGTTCCAGTATGTCTGGGTGGGGGTTCCGGCGTGTCCGGCACATGTTTCAGGCACGTTTGAGAGGTGGTTCCAGCATGCCCGGCAGGTGATTCCAGAGTGTGTGACAAGTGGTTCTGGTGAGTCGAGCAGGTGGTTCTGGGATGCCCGGCAGGTGATTTTGGCGTGTCCGGCAGGTGGTTTTGGGGAGTGGATCAGGTGGTTTCGGCGAGCTTGTCAGGTGCTTCTGGCATCCGTGGCACATGGTTCTGGCACATCTGACAGGTGGTTCCGGCATGCCAGGTATGTGATTCCGGAGTGTCAGCCAAGTGGTTCTGGCATCGCCGGCAGGTGATTTTGGCATATCCGGCATGGGGTTCCGGAGAGTCAAGCAGGTGGTTCCGGTGTGCTCGGCAGGTGATTTTGGCATGTCCAGCAGGTGGTTTTGGTGAGGCGAGCAGGTGGGTCCAGTGTGCTCAACAGGTGTTTCCGGCGTGTCCAGCAGGTGGTTCCGGTCAGTCTGGGAGGTTGTTCCGGCGTGTGCGGCACGTGTTTTTGGCACGTCTGAGAGGTGGTTCTGGCATGCCGAGCAGGTGATTCTGCAGTGTCCGCCAAGTGGTTTTGGCATAGCCGTCACGTGATTTTGGCGTGTCAGGCAAGTGGTTCCGGCAAGTCGAGCAGGTGGTTCCGGCAAGCTCACCAGGTGCTTCCAGCCTCTCTGGCACGTCTAAGAGGTAGTTCCGGCATGCCGGGCTGGTGATTCCAGAGTGTCCGGTAAGTGGTTCTGGCGTAGCTGGCTGGTTAATTTGGCGTGTATGGCAGGTGGTTCCTCCGAGTGGAGCAGGTGGTTCTGACGTGCTTGGCAGGTGGTTCAGCTATGTCCGGAAGATGGTTCCGGTCAGTCCGGGAGGTGGTTCCAGCGTGTCCGCCACGTGCTTCCGGCATGTCTGAGATGTTGTGCCGGCATGCCCAGCAGGTGATTCTGGATTGTCCGCCAAGTGGCTGTGGCGTAGCCGGCAGGTGACTTTGGCGTTTCTGGGAGGTAGTTCCGGCGAGTCGAGGAGGTGGTTCTGGCGTGCTCAGCAGGTGGTTGCGGTGTGTCCGGCATGTGGTTCCGGTATGTATGGGAGGTGGCTGCGGCATGTCCAGCACATGGTTCTGGCAATTGTGTGACTTGGTTCTGGCATGCCCAGCAGGTGATTCCAGAGGGTCCGGCATGTGGTTATGGCGTAGCCGGCTGGTGATTTTGGTGTGTCCAGCAGGTGGTTCCGGGGACTCGAGCAGGTAGTATCGGCATGCTTGGCAGGTGGTTCCAGCTTCTCCGGCACGTGTATCTGGCATGTCTGAGAGGTGGTTCTGGCATGCCCGGCAGGTGATTCCGGAGTGTCCACAAAGTGGTTCTGGCGTAGCCGGCACATGATTCTGGCGTGTCAGGCAGGTGGTTCTGGCGAGTTGAGCAGGTGGTTCCGGTGAGCTCACCAGGTGTTTCCGGCCTCTCCAGCACGTGTTGCTGGCATGTCTGAGAGGTGGTTCCGGCATGCCCTGCAGGTGATTCCGGAGTGTCCAGCAAGTGGTTCTGGCATAGCCAGCAGGTTAATTTGGCGTGTATGGCAGGTGGTTCCTCTGAGTGGAGCAGGTGGTTCTGGCGTGCTTGGCAGGTGGTTCAGGTGTGTCCGGCTGGTGGTTCCGGTCAGTCCAGGAGGTGGTTCTGGCGTGTCCGGCACGTGCTTCCGGCATGTCTGAGAGGTTGTGCCGGCATGCCCGGATGCTGATTCCAGAGTGTCCGGGAAGTGGTTCTAGCATAGCCGGCAGATGATTTTGGCATGTCCAGCAGGTGGTTCTGGTCTGTCCGGGAGGTGGTCCCGGTGTGTACGGCACGTGTTTCTGGCATGTCTGAGACATGGTTCCTGCATGCCCGACAAATGATTCCAGAGTGTCCGCCAAGTGGTTCTGGCATAGCTAGCAGGTGATTTTGGCATGTATGGCAGGTGGTTCCGGCGAGTTGAGCAAGTGCTGCCAGTGTGCTCAACAGGTGGTTAACGCATGTCCGCCAGATGGTTACGGTCTGTCCGTGAGGTGGTTCTGACGTGTCCGGCACATGGTTCTGGCATGTCTGAGAGGTGGTTCCTGCATGCCCGGCAGGTGATTCCAGAGTGTCCGCCAAGTGGTTCTGGAGTAGCCGGCAGGTGGTTCAGGCGTGTCCGGCAGCTGGTTCCAGTCTGTACGCGAGGTGGTTCCGGCGTTTTCGGCACTTGTTTCTGGCTCATCTTGGACGTGGTTCCAGCATGCCTGGCAGGTGATTCCAGAGTGTCAGCCAAGTGGTTCTGGCGTAGCTGGCAGGTGATTTTGACGTGTCCAGCAGGTGGTTGTGGTGAGGCGAGTAAGTGAGTCCGGTGTGCTCAGGAGGTGGTTCCGGCGTGTCTGGCACGTGGTCCTGGCATGTCTGAGAGGTGGTTCCGACATGCCCGGCAGGTTCTTCTTGAGTGTCCGCCAGAGGTTCTTGCGTAGCCAGCAGGTGATTTTGGCATATGCGGCATGGGGTTCCAGCGAGTCAAGCAGGTGTTTCTGGCGTGCTCGGCAGGTGAGTTTGGCGTGTCCAGCAGGTGGTTGTGGCGAGGCAAGCAGGTGGGTCCGGCGTGCTCAGCAGGTGGTTCCGGCGTGTCTGGCACATCTGAGAGGTAATTCTGGGATGCTCGGCAGGTGATTCCGGAGAGTCCGCCAAGTGGTTCTGGCGTAGCCGGTAGGTGGTTCCGGTGTGTCCGACAGTTGGTTCCAGTTTGTCCAGGAGGTGGTTTCGGCGTGTCCGGCACGTTGTTCTGGTACGTCTGAGAGGTGGTTCCGGCATGCCCGGCAGGTGATTCCGGACTGTCCACCATGTGGTTCTGGCATAGCCGGCAAGTGATTTTGGCGTGTCCGGAATGTGGTTCCAGTGAGTCGAGCAGATGGCTCCGGCGTACTCGGCCGGTGCTCCAGGCCTCTCTAGCACGTGTTTCTGGCACGTCTGAGAGGTGGTTCCGGCATGCCCGGCAGGTGACTCGGGATTGTCCACCCAGAGGTTCTGGCTTAGCTGGCATGTGATTATGTCATGTCCGGCAGCTGGTTCTGGCGAGTTGAGCAGGTGGTTCCGCCATTCCCGGCAGGTGCTTCCAGCGTCTCCGGCACGTGGTTCCTTCACGTTTGAGAGGTTGTTCCGGCATGCCCGACATGTGATTCCAGAGGGTCAGGCACATGGTTCTGGCGTAGCCAGCAGGTGATTTTGGCATGTCCAGCAGGTGGTTGCGGCGAGTCGAGCAGGTGGCTCCGGCGAGCTCGGCATGTGCTTTCGACATCTCTGGCACATGGTTCTGGCCCGTGTGAGAGGTGGCTCCGGCTTGCCCGTCAGGTGATACCGGAGTGTCCGACAGGTGGTTGTGGCGCAGCCGGCAAGTGATTTTGGCGTGTCCAGTAGGGGTGTCCTGCTAGTCGAGCAGGTGATTTTGGCGTGCTCGGCAGGTGGTTCAGGCGTGTCCAGCAGGTGCTTCCATTCTGTCCAGGACGTGGTTCCTGGACGTCTGGCATGTGGTTCTGGTACGTCTGAGAGGTGGTTCTGGCATGCCCGGCAGGTGACCCCGGACTGTCCGCAACGTGGTTCTGGCATATCTGGCAGGTGATTTTGGCGTGTCCGGTAGGTGGGTCCTGCAAGTCGAGCAGGTGGTTCCGGCATGCTTGGCAGGTGATTCAGGCGGGTCCAGCAGATGTTTCCTGTCTGTCTAGGAGGTGGCTCCGGTATGTCCAGCACGTGGTTCTGGCATGCCCGGCAGGTGATTCCAGAGATTCCGCCAAGTGGTTCTGGCGTAGCCGTCAGGTGATTTTGGCGTGTCTGGCAGGTGGTTCTGGCGACTCGATCAGGTGGTTCCCACATTCTCAGCAGGTGCTTCCAGCGTCCCTAGCACGTGTTTCTGGCACGTCTGAGAGGTGGTTCCGGCATGCCTGGCAGGTGATTCCGGATTGTCCACCAAGTGGTTCTGGCTTAGCCAGTGGGTGATTTTGGCGTGTCCGGCAGCTGCTTCCGGTGAGTCGAGCAGGTGGTTCCGGCGTTCTCAGCAGGTGCTTCCCGCGTCTCTGGTACGTAGTTCTGGCACTTTTGAGAGGTGGTTCCGGCATGCCCGAGAGGTGATTCCAGAGTGTCTGGCAAGCAGTTCTGGCGTAGCCAGCAGGTGATTTTGGCATGTCCGGCAGGTGGTTGCGGCGAGTAGAGCAGGTGGTTCCGGTGAGCTCGGCAGGTGCTTCCGGCATCTCTGGCACGTGGTTCTGGTCCGAGAGGTGGTTCCGGCATGCCCGTCAGGTGATACCAGAGTGTCCGACAGGTTCTTGTGGCACAGCCGGCAGGTGATTTTGGCATGTCCGGTATGGCGGTCCTGCGTGTCGAGCAGGTGGTTCCGGAGTGCTTGGCAGGTGGTTCAGGCGTGTCCGGCAGGTGGTTCCAGAATGTCCAAGACGTGGTTCTGGCATGTCCGTCACGTGGTTCTGGCACCTCTGATAGGTGGTTCAGGCATGCCCAGCAGGTGATTCCGGAGTGTCCCTCGAGTGGTTCTGGAGTAGTCGGCGGTTGATTTTGGCATGTCCGGTAGGTGTTCCGGGTGACACGAGCTGGTGATTCCGGCATGCTCAGCAGGTGGTTCAGGCCTGAATGGCAGGTGGTTCCATTCTGTCCAGGATGTGGTTCCTGCGTGTCCGGCACGTGGTTCTGGTACGTCTGAGAGGTGGTTCCGGCATGCCCGGCAGGTGACCCCGGACTGTCCGCCACATGGTTCTGGCATACCCGGCAGGAGATTTTGGCGTGTCCAGTAGGTGGGTCCTGCGAGTCGAGCAGGTGGTTCTGGCGTGCTCGGCAGGTGGTTCAGGCATGTCCGGCAGGTGGTTCCTGTCTGTCCAGGAGGTGGCTACGGCAGGTCCAGCACGTGGTTCCAGCACATCTGAGAGGTGGTTCTGGCATGACCGGCAGGTGATTCCAGAGACTCCACCATGTGGTTCTGGCGTAGCCGGTAGGTGATTTTGGCGAGTCCGGCAGGTGGGTCCGGCGAGTCAAGCAGGTGGTTCCAGCGAGTCTGGCAGGTGGTTCCGGTCTGTCTGGGAGGTGGCTCCTGTGTGTCGGGCATGTGCTTCTGGCACGTCTGAGAGGTGGTTCTGGCATGCCCGGCAGGTGATCCCGGACTGTCCCCCATGTGGTTCTGGCATAGCCGGCAGGTGATTTTGGCATGTCCAGCAGGTGGTTCCGGTGATTCGAGCCTGTGGTTCCGGCGAGCTGGGCTTGTGGTTCAGATGTTTCCGGTAGGTTGTTCTGGTCTGTCTGGGAGGTTGTTGTGGCATGCTCGGCAGGTGCTTCCAGCGTCTCTGGCACGTGCTTCTAGCACGTCTGAGATGTGATTCTGGCATGCCCGGCAGGTGATTCCGGACTGTCCGCCACGTGGTTCTGGCATGTCTGAGAGGTGGTTCCGGCATGCCGGGTACGTGATTCCGGAGTGTCCGACAAGTGGTTCTGGCATAGCCGGCTGGTGATTTTGGCATGTCCGACAGGTGGTTCCAGCGAGTCAAGCAGGTGGTTCCGGCGTGCTCGGCAGGTGGTTCAGGCAGGTCTGGCGGGTGGTTCCAGTCTGTCTGGGAGGTGGTTCCAGCGTGTCCGGCACATGGCTCTGCGACGTCTGAGATGTGGTTCTGGCATGCCCAGCAGGTGATCCCGGAGATTCCTCCAAGTGGTTGTGGCATAGCCGGTAGGTGAATTTGGCGTGTCCGGCAGGTGGTTCGGGCAAGTCAAGCAGGTGGTACCAGCGTGCTCGGCAGGTGGTTCAGGCGCGTCCAGCAGGTGGTTCCGGTCTGTCCTGGAAGTGGTTCCGGCCAGTCCGGCACATGGTTCCGGCACGTCTGAGATGTGGTTCCGGCATGCCTGACAGGTGATTCTGAAGTGTCCGACAACAGGTTCTGGCACAGCCGGCAGGTGATTTTCGCGTGTCTGGTAGGAGGGTCCTGCAAGTCGAGCACGTGGTTCCTGCGTGCTCGGCAGGGGGTTCAGGCGTGTCCGGCAGGTGGTTCAAGTTGTCCAGGATGTGGTTCCGGCATGCCCGGCAGGTGATTCCGGACTGTCCACCACGTGGTTCTGTCACAGCCGGCAGTTGATTTTGGCATGTCCGGCAGGTGGTTGTGGCGAGTCATGCAGGTGGCTCCAGCGTGCTCGGCAGCTGGATCCACCGTGACCGGAAGGTGGTTCCGGTCTGTCTGGTTGGTGGTTCCGGTGTGTCCGGTACGTGGTTCTGGCACATCTGAGAGGTGGCGCTGGCATCCCGGGCAGGTGATTACGGAGTGTCAGACAATTGGTTCTGGCGTACCCGGCAGGTGATTTTTGCGTGTCCGGCAGATGGTTCCGGGGAGTAGAGCAGGTGGTTCCAGCGAGCTCAGCAGGTGCTTCCGGCGTCTCCGGCACATGGTTCTGGCACATTTGAGAGATGGTTCCAGCATGACCGAGAGGTGATTTCAGAGTGTCCGATAGGTGGTTGTGGCGCAGCCGGCAGGTGATTTTGGCATGTCCGGTATGACGGTCCTGTGAATCGAGCAACTGGTTCTGGCGTGCTTGGCAGGAGGTTCAGGCGTGTCAGGCAGGTGGTTCCAGAATGTCCAGGACGTGGTTCTGGCGTGTCCGGCACGTGGTTCTGGCACCTCTCATAGGTGGTTCCGGCATGCCCGGCAGGTGATTCCGGAGTGTCCCTCGAGTTGTTCTGGGGTAGTCAGCAGTTGATTTTGGCGTGTCTGGCAGGTGGTCCGGGCGACACGAGCCAGTGATTCCGGCGTCCTCGACAGGTGGTTCAGGCATGTCCGGCAGGTGGTTCCAGTCTGTCCAGGACGTGGTTCCTGCGTGTCCTGCACGTGGTTCTGGTACGTCTGAGAGGTCATTCCGGAATGCCCAACAGGAGATTCCGAACTGTCCGCCACGTGATTCTGGCATAGCCGGCAGGTGATTTTGGCATGTACGGCAGGTGGTTCTATGGAGTGGATCAGGTGGTTCTGGCGTATTCAGCAGGTGGTTCCGGCGTGTCCGGCTCATGGTTCTGGTACGTCTGAGAGGTGCTTCCAGCATGCCAGGCAGGTGACCCCGGACTGTCCGCCACGTGTTTCTGGCATACCTGGCCGGTGATTTTGGCGTGTCCAGTAGGTAGGTCCTGCGAGTCGTGCAGGTGGTTCTGGCGTGCTCGGCAGTTGGTTCAGGCGTGTCCGGCAGGTGGTTCCTGTCTGTCCGGGAGGTGGCTACTGCATGTACAGCACGTGGTTCCAGCACGTCTGAGAGGTGGTTCCGGCATGCCCGGCAGGTGATTCCAGAGAGTCCGCCATGTAGCTCTGGTGTAGCCGTCAGGTGATTTTGGCGTTTCTGGCAGGTGGTTCCGGAGACTCGATCAGGTGGTTCCCACGTTCTCAGCAGGTGCTTCCGGCGTCTCTAGCACGTGTTTCTGGCACGTTTGAGAGGTGGTTCCGGCATGCCCGGCAGGTGATTCCGGATTGTCCACCAAGTGGTTCTGGCTTAGCCGGCAGGTGATTTTGGCATGTCCGATATGGGGGTCCTGAGAGTCGAGCAGGTGGTTCCGGTGTGCTCGGCAGGTGGTTCAGGCGTGTCCAGCAGGTGGTTGCGTTCTGTCCGGGTGGTGGTTCCAGCATTTCAAACACGTGGTTCTGGCACATCTGAGAGGTGGTTCTGGCATTCCCGGAAATTGATTCTGGAGTGTCCGCCAAGTGGTTCTGAGGTAGCCGGCAGGTGATTTTGGCATGTCTGGCAGGTGGTTGTGACAGGTCAATCAGGGGTTTCTGGCTTGGCAGCTGGTTCAGGCGTGTCCAGCAAATGGTGACGGTCTGTCCAGGAGGTGGTTGCGGCGTGTCCAGCACGTGATTATGGCACGTATGAGAGGTGGTTCCAGCATGCCTGGCAGGTGATTCTGGGTTGTCCACCAAGTGGTTCTGGCATAGCCGGCAGGTGATTTTGGCGTTTCCGGCAGCTGATTCTGGCGAGTCGAGCAGGTGGTTCCGGTGATCTGGGTAGGTGCTTCCGGCATCTCCAGCACGTGGTTCTGGCACGTCTGAGAGGTGGTTCCGGCATGCCCGGCATGTGATTCCATATGGTCCGACAAGTGGTTCTGGCACAGCCGGCAGGTGATATTGGCGTATCCGGTAGGTGGGTCCCGCGAGTCGAGCAGGTGGTTCCAGCGTGCTCGGCAAGTGGTTCAGTTGTGTTCGGCAGATGGCTCCAGTCTCTCCAGCACGTGGTTCTGGTACATATGAGAGGTGTTTCCGGCATGCCCGGCAGGTGATTCCGGACTGTCCGCCACATGGTTCTGGCACGTCTGAAGGGGGTTCTGGCATGCCCGGCAGGTGATCCCCGAGAGTCCTCCAAGTGGTTCTGGCGTAGTTGACAGGTGATTTTGGAGTGTCCGGCAGGTGGTTCCAGCATGTCAAGCAGGTGGTTCTGGCGAGCTCGGCAGGTACTTCTGGCGTCTCCGGCACGTGGTTCTGGCATAGCCGGCAGGTGGTTCAGGCGGGTCAGGCAGGTGGTTTCGTCTGTCCGGGATGTGGTTCCGGTGTGTCCGGCACATGGTCCTGGTACGTCTGAGATGTTGTACCGGCATCCCTGCACGTGATTCAGGCTTGTCTGCCAAATGGTTCTGACATAACCTGCAGGTGATTTTGGCGTGTCCGGAAGGTGGTTCTCCCGATTGGATCAGGTGGTTCCGGCATACTCGGCAGGTGTTTCATGCGTGTCCGGCAGGTGGTTCCAATCTGTCTGGGACATAGTTCCGGCATGCTCGGTTGGTGGTTCCGGCGTGTCCGGCACGTGTTTCTGGCACGTCTGAGAGGTGGTTCCGACATGCCCGGCAGGTGATTCCGGAGTGTCCGCCAATTGGTTCTGGTGTAGCCTGCAGGTGATTTTGGCGTGTCCGGCATGTAGTTCTCCCGAGTGGATCAGGTGGTTCCGGCATGCTCGGCAGGTGCTTCCGGAGTCTCCAGCACGTGGTTTTGGCACGTTTGAGAGGTGGTTAAGGCATGCCCGGCAGGAGATTCCGGTGTGTCCACCAAGTAGTTTGGCATAGCCGGCATGTCATTTTGGTGTGTGTGGGAGGTGGTTCCGGCAAGTTGAGCAGGTGGTTTCGGCTTGCTCGGCAGGTGGTTCAGGTGTATCCAGGAGGTGGTTCCAGAGTGTCTGCCAAGTGATTCTGGCATAGCCAGCAGGTGATTTTGGTGTGTCCGGCAGGTGGTTCCGTTCTGTCCGGTAGGTGGTTCCAGCGTGTCCGGCACGTGGTTCTGGCATGTCTGAGAGGTCGTTCCAGCATGCCCGGCAGGTGGTTCCAGAGTGTCCACCGAGTGGTTCTGACGTAGCCAACATGTAATGTTGGCGTGTCCACCAGGTGGTTCCGGTCTGTCCACGAGGTGGTTCTGGCGTGTCCGGCACATGATTCCAGCTTGTCCGCCAATTGGTTCTGGCATAGCCCTTGGGTGATTTTGGCGTGTCCGGCAGGTGGGTCCAGTGGGTAAAGCACGTGGTTCTGGCGAGTCTGGCAGGTGGTTCTGGTCTGTCTGGGAGGTGGTTCTGGTGTGTCCGGCACGTGCTTCTGGCACGTCTGAGAGTTTGTGCTGGCATGCCCCGCAGGTGATTCCGGAGTGTCCGGCAAGTGGTTCTGGTGTAACCGGCAGGTGATTTTGCCGTGTCCGACAGGTGGTTCTGGCAAGTCAAGCAGGTGGCTCCAGCGTGCTTGGCAGGTGATTCCGGAGTGTCCGTCAGTGGTTTTGGTGTAGCCGGTAGGTGATTTTGCATGTCCGGCGTGTGGTTCCGGCGAGTCGAGCAGGTGGTTCGGTGTGTCCATCAGGTGCTTCCGCTCTGTCCAGGAGCTGCTTCTGGCTTCTCTGGCATGTGGTTCTGGTACGTCTGAGAGGTGGTTCCGGCATGCCTGGCAGGTGATTTTGGACTGTCTGCCACGTGGTTCTGGCATAGCGGGCAGTTGATTTGGCTTGTCCGGCAGGTGGTTCCGGCGAGGCAAGCAGCTGGCTTGGTGTGCTCGGCTGGAGGTTCTGGCGTGTCTGGCAGGTGGTTCCGGTCGGTCCGGTAGGTGGTTCCGGGGTGTCCGGCACGTGGTTCTGGCACGTCTGAGAGGCGGTTCCGGCATGCCTGGCAGGTGATTCCGGAGTGTCCGCCAAGTAGTTTGGCATAGCCGGCAGGTGATTTTAGTGTGTCCGGGAGGTGTTTCTGGCAAATTGAGCAGGTGGTTCCGGCGTGCTCAGCAGGTGGTTCAGGCGTGGCCAGCAGGTGGTTCCAGTCTGTCCAGGACGTGGTTCCAGCATGTCCGGCATGTGCTTCTGGTACGTCTGAGAGGTGGTTCCTGCATGCCTGGCAGCTGATTCTAGACTGTCCGCCAGTTGGTTCTGGCATAGCCGGCAGTTGATTTTGTCGTGCCCAGCAGGTGGTTCCAGCGAGTCGAGCAGGTGGCTCCTGAGTGCTCTGCAGGTGATTCTGGCAAGTCGAGCAGGTGGCTCCTGCATGCTCTGCAGGTGGTTCAGGTGTGTCTGGCAGGTTGTTCCGGTCTGTCCGGGAGGTGGTTCCAGCGTCTCCGACATGTGATTCTGGCAGGTCAGAGAGGTTTTTCCGGCATGCCCAGCAGGTGATTCCAGAGTGTCCTCCAAGTGGTTCTGGCGTAGCAGGCAGGTGATATCGGTGTGTCCGGCAGGAGATTCCAGCGAGTCGAGCAGGTGGTTCTGGCGTGTTCAGCTGGTGCTTCAGGCATGTCTGGCATGTTATTCTGGTCTGTCTGTGAGGTGGTTCCGGCGTGTCCAGCACGTGGTTCTGGCACGTTTGAGAGGTGGTTCCAACATGCCAGGCAGGTGATTCTGGAGTGTCACCCAAGTGGTTCTGGCATAGCCGGCAGGTGATTTTGACGTGTCCGGCAGGTGGTTCCCCGAGTCGAGCAGGTGGTTCTGGCGTGATTGTCATGTGGTTCAGGCGTGTCCGGCTTGTGGTCCCGGTCTGTCCTGGAGGTGCTTCCAGCGTGTCCAGCACGTGGTTTTGAAATGTCTTAGAGGTGGTTCCGGCATGCGCGGTAGGTGATTCCGGAGTGTCTGCCAAGTGGTTCCGGCGGATCCAGCAGGTGATTTTGGTGTCTCCGGAAGGTGGTTCCGGCGAGTTGAGCAGGTGGTTCCAGTGTGCCTGGCAGGTGGTTCCGGCGTGTCCGGCATGTGGTTCTGGCATGTCTGAGAGGGGGTTCCGATATGCCCGGCATGTCATTCCGGACTTTCCGCCACGTTGCTCTGAAGTAGCTGGCAGGTGACTTTGGCGGGTCCGCCAGGTGGTCCTGGTCTGTCCAGGAGTTGGTTCTGGTGTGTCCGGCATGTGTTTCTGGCACGTCTGAGAGTTGGCTCTGACAGGCCCAGCAGGTGATTCTGGAGTTTCAGCCACATCGTTCTCACATAGCCAGCAGGTGGTTCAGGCGTGTCCGGCAGGTGGTTCCGGGCTTTGGAGGAGGTGGTTCCGGCATTTGAGGCATGTGTTTATGGCACGTCTGAGATGTGGTTCCGGCATGCCCATCAGGTGATTCCAGAGTGTCACCCAAGTGGTTCTGGCGTAGCCGGCAGGTGATTTTGACGTGTCCGGTAGGTGGTTCCGGCGACTCGAGCAGGTGGTCCAGCTTGCTCGGTACGTGGTTCAGGAGTGTCCGGCAGGTGGTTCCAGTATGTCCTGGAGGTGCTTCCAGCTTGTCCGGCACGTGGTTCTGGCACGTCTGAGAGGTGGTTCCGGCATGCCCGACAGGTGATTCCGGAGTGTCCGCCAAGTGGTTCTGGCGGATCTGGCAGGTGATTTTGGCGTGTCCAGAAGGCGGTTCCAGCGAGTCCAGCAGGTGGTTCCGACGTGCTCAGCAGGTGGTTCCAGCGTGTCCGGCATGTATTTCTGGCACGTCTGAGAGGTGGTTCCGGCCTGCCAGGCAGGTGATTCCGGAGTGTCCGCCAAGTGGTTCTGGCAGATCTGGCAGGTGATTTTGGCATGTCCAGCAGGGGTTTCCGGCTAGTTAACCAGGTGGTTCCGGCATGCTCGGCATGAGGTTCAGGCATTTCCGGCATGTGGTTCCATTGTTTCCGGGAAGTGGTTCTGGCGTGTCCGGCAGGTGGTTCTGGTCTGTGCAGGAGGTGGTGCCGAGGTGTCCGTCATGTGTTTATGAGACGTCTGAGAGGTGGGTCCGTCATGCCCGGCAGGTGTTTCCAGAGTGTCCTGCAAGTGGTTCTGGCGTAGCCGGCAGGTGATTGTGTCGTGCCCGGCAGATGGCTCTGGCGAGTCGAGCAGGTGGTTCCGGCGAGCTCGGCAGGTGGTTCAGGCATGGTCGGCAGTTGGTTCTGGATTGTCAGGGGTGTGGTTCCCGTGTCTTCAGCACGTGGTTCTGGCATGTCTGAAACGTGGTTCCGGCATGCCGGCAGGTGATTGCAGAGTGTCCACCAAGTGGTTCTCGCATAGCTGGCAGGTGGTTCAGGCATGTCCGGCAGGTGGTTCCAGTCTTTCTGTTAGGTGGTTCTGGCATGTGCAGCATGTCAATCTGAGACGTCTCAGACTTGGTTCCGGCATGCTCTTCAGATGAGTCCAGACTGTGTGCCATGTGGTTGTGGCATAGCGGGCAGGTAATTTTGGCGTGTCCTGCAGGTGGTTCCAGCGAGTCGACCAGGTGTTTCCAGTCTGTCCGGGATGTGGTTCCGGCGTGTCCGGCATGTGGTTCTGGCACATCTGAGAGGTGATCCCTGCATGCCCGGCAGATGATTCTGGAGTGCCCGCCAATTGGTTCTGGCGTAGCTGGCAGGTGATTTTGGCGTATCCGGTAGGTGGTTCCAGCGAGTCAAGCAGGTGGTTCGGGCATGCTCGACAGCTGGTTCCGGCGGGTCAGGCAAGTGGATCCAGTCTGTTTGGGAGGTGGTTCCGGCATGTCCAGCATGTGATTCTGAGATGTCTGAGTGGTGGTTCCGGCATGCCCTTCAGGTGATTCCGGACTGTCTGTCACGTGGTTGTGACATAGCCGGCATGTGGTTCCGGGTTGTCCGGCACGTGGTTCTGGCGTAGCCAGTAGGTGATTTTGACGTGTCCGGCAGGCGGTTCCGGCGAGTGGAGCAGGTAGGTTGCGGCGTGGTCGGCAGGAGGTTGTGGCGTGTCTGGCAGGTGTTTCCGGTCTGTCCCACATGTGGTTCTGGCACGTCTGAGATGTGGTTCTGATACGCCAGCCATGTCATTCCGGACTGTCTGCCACGTGGTTCTGGCGTAGCCGGCAGATGATTTTGGTATGTCTGGCAGGTGTTTCCGCCGAGTCAAGCATGTGGTTCCGGCGTGCCCGGCAGGTGGTTCTGGTGTGTCCGGAACGTGTTTCTGGCACCTCTGACAGTTGGTTCCGGCATGCCCAGCAGGTGATTCCGTAATGTCCACCACGTGGTTCTGACATGGCCAGCAGGTAATTTTGGCATGTCCGGCAGGTGATTCCAGTGAGTCGACCAGATGGTTCTGGCGTGCTGGGCAGGAGGTTCAGGCGTGTCTGGCAGGTGTTTCTGGTCTACCCGGGAGGTGGTTCTGGCATTTCCGGCACGTGGCTCTGGCATGTCTGAGAGCTGGTTCCAGCATGCCCTGCAGGTGATGCCGGAGTGTGTGCCACGTGGTTGTGGCATAGCTGGCAGGTGATTTTGGCGTGTCTGGCAGGTGGTTCTTGCGGGACAATCAGGTGGTTCCAGCGTGCTCAGCAGGTGGTTCCGGTGTGTCTGGCATGTGGTTCTGGCACGTCTGACAGGTGGGTCCGGCATGCCCGGCAGGTGATTCCAGAGTGTCTGGAAAGTGGTTCTGGCGTAGCCGGCACGCGATTTTAATGTGTCCAGCATGTGGTTCCGGCGAGTCGAGCAGGTGGTTCCGGCATGCTCGGCAGGTGGTTCCGGCATGTCCGGCATGTGGTTCCAGCATAGCCGGCAGGTGGTTCCAGTCTTTCCGGGAGGGAGTTCCAGCATGTGCGGCACGTGTTTCTGTCACATCTGAGAGGTGGTTCCGGCATGCTAGGCAGGTGATTCCGGAGTGTCCGTCAAGTCCTTCTGGCATAGCCAGCAGGTGATTTTGGTGTGTCCAGCAGGTGGTTCCGGTCTTTCCAGGAGGTGGTTCTGACGTGTCTAGCACGTGTTTCTGGCACGTCTGAGAGGTGGTTCCGGCATGCCCGGCAGGTGATTTCGGAGTGTCCGACACGTGGTTCTGACGTAACCGGCTGGTGAGTTTGCCATGTCAGGCATGTGATTCCGGCAAGTCAAGCAGGTGGTTCCGATTTGCTCGGCAGGTGATTCCGGACTGTCCGCCACGTGGTTCTGGCATAGCCGGCAGGTGATTTTGGCATCTCTGGCAGGTGTTTCCGGCGAGTCGACCATGTGGTTCCGGCATGCTCAGCAGGAGGTTCAGGCGTGTCTGGCAGGTATTTCCAGTCTGTCTGAGAAGTGGTTCCGGAGTGTCTGGCACGTAGTTCTGGCACATCTGAGAGGTGGATCCGGCATGCCTGGCAGGTGATGTGTGCCAAGTGGTTCTGGCGTAGTCGGCAGGTGGTTCAGGCGTGTCTGGCAGGTTGTTCTGGTCTTTCCTATAGGTGGTTCCGGCGTGTGCAACATGTCATTTGGAGACGTCTCAGACTTGGTTCCGGCATGCCCTTCAGGTGATTCCGGACTGTCTAGCACATGGTTGTGGCGTAGCCGGCAGGTGACTTTCACGTGTCTGGCAGGTGGTTCTGGCAAGTCAAGCAGGTGGTTCTGGCATGCTCAGCAGGTGGTTAAGTCATGTCAGGCAGGTGGTTCCGGTCTGTCCGGGAGGTGTGTCTGGCATGTCCGGCACGTGGTGCTGGCATGGCAGAAGGAAGTTCCGGCATGCCCGACAGGGGCTTCCGGACTGTCTGACAAGTGGTTCTGGAGTAAGCGGCAGGTGGTTCAGGCATGTCCGGCAGTTGGTTCCGGTCTTTCCGGGAGGTGGTTCCAGCGTGTCTGGTACGTGTTTCTGGCACGTCTGAGAGGTGGTTCTGGCATGCACGGCAGGTGCTTCCCGAGTGTCTGCCAAATGGTGCTGGTATAGCCGTCAGATGGTTTTGGCGTGTCTGGCAGGTGATTCCAGCGAGTTGAGCCGGTTGTTCCGGTGTGCTTGGCAGGTGGTTCAGGCGTGTCCAGCATGTGGTTCCGCTCTCTCCGGGAGGTGGGTCTGGCATGTCCGGCATGTGGTTCTGGCACAGCTGAAGGGAGTTCCGGCATGCCTTGCAGGTGATTCCGGAGTGTCCAGAAAGTGGTTCTGGCCTACCTGGCAGGTGATATTGCCGTGTCCGCCAGGTGAATCCGGTGAGTCGAGCAGGTGGTTCGGGCCTGCTTGGCAGGTGGTTCAGGCGAGTCTGGCAGGTGGTTTTGGTCTGTCCGGGAGGTGGTTCCAGCGTGTCCAGCATGTGGTTCTGGCACGTCTGAGAGGTGGTTCCGGCATGCATGGCAGGTGCTTCCCGAGTGTCTGCCAAATGGTGCTGGTATAGCCGTCAGGTGGTTTTGGTCTGTCTGGCAGGTGATTCCAGCGAGTTGAGCTGGTTGTTCTGGTGTGCTCAGCAGGTAATTCAGGCGTGTCCAGCAGTTGGTTCCGTTCTGTCTGGGAGGTGCATCCAGGGTGTCTGGAATGTGGTTCTGGTACGTCTGAGAGGTGGTTCCGGCATGCCCGGCAGGTGATACTGGAGTGTCCGCTGAGTGGTTCTGGCTTTGCTGGCTGGTGATTTTGGCGTGTCTGACAGGTGGTTCCAGCGAGTCGAGCAGGTGGTTCCGGCATGCTCCGCATGTTGTCAGGCGTGTCCAGTAGGTGGTTCCAGTCTTCTGGGAGGTGTGTCTGGCGTGTCCGTCACATGGTTCTGGCACAGCTGAAGGGAGTTCCGGCATGCCCAGCAGGTGATTCCAGACTGTCAGCCAAGTGGTTCTGGCGTAGCCTGCAGGTGGTTCAGGCATGTCCTGCAGCTCGTGACGGCAAGTGGAACAGGTGGTTCCGGCGTGTCCGGCACGTTGTTCTGGCACGTCTGTGATGTGGATCCGGCATGCCCGGCAGGTGATTCCGGAGTGTCTGCCAAGTGATTCTGGCCTAGCCAGCAGGTGGTTCAGGTGTGTCCAGCATCTGGTTCCGGTCTTTCCAGGAGGTGGTTCTGGTGTGTGCAGCACGTGTTTCTGGCAAGTCTGAGAGGTGGTTCCGGCATGCCCGGCAGGTGATTTGGGATTGTCTGCCAAGTTGTTCTGGCGTCGCCAGCCGGTGATTTTGGCGTCTCTGGCAGGTGGTTCCGGCGAGTCAGGCTGGTGGTTCCGGCGTGCTCGGCGGGTGGTTCCTGTCTGTGTGGGAGTTGGTGCCGGGGTTTCTGGCACGTGTTTCTGTTACATTTGAGAGGTAGTTCTGGCATGCCCGGCAGGTAATTCTGGACTGTCTAGCACGTGGTTGTGGCGTAGCCAGGAGGTGATTTTGGCGTGTCCGGCAGGTGGTTCTGGCGAGTCGAGCAGGTGGTTCAGGCCTGCTCGGCAGGTGCTTCCGGAGTCTCTAGCACGTGTTTCTGGCACTTCTGAGAGGTGCTTCCGGCATGCACTGCAGGTCATTCCGGATTGTCCACCAAGTGGTTCTGGCTTACCCGGCAGGTGATTTTGGCGTGTCGGACAGCTGGTTCCGCCGAGTCTAGCAGGTGGTTCCGGCGAGCTCGGCAGTTGCTTCCGGCGTCTCCGGCACGTGGTTCTGGCACATCTGAGATTTGGTTCAGGCATGCCCGTCAGGTGATACCGGAGTGTCCGGCAAGTGGTTCTGGCACAGCCGGCAGGTGATTTTTGCATGTCTGGTATGTGTGTCCTGCAAGTCGAGCAGGTGGTTCCGGTGTGCTCAGCAGGTGGTTCAGGTGTGTCCGGCAGGTGGTTCCACTCTGTCCAGGAGGTGGTTCCGGCGTGCTGGGAAGGTGCTTCCGGCATCTCCGGCACGTGCTTCTAGCACGTCTGAGAGGTGGTTCCGGCATGCCTGGCGGGTGATCCCACAGTGTCCGGCAAGTGGTTCTGGTGTAGCCGGCTGGTGATTTTGACATGTCTGGCAGGTGGTTCTGGGGACTGGATCAGGTGGTTCAGGCATGCTCGGCACGTTGTTCAGGCATTTCAGGCAGGTGGTTCCGGTCTGTCCTGTAGGTGGTTTTGGTGTGTCCCGCACATGGTTCTGGCATGCCTGGGAGGTGGTTCCGGCATGCCTGGCAGGTGATCCAGGACTGTCCCCCACGTGGTTTGGGCGTAACCTGCAGGTGATTTTGGCGTTTCCAGAAGGTGGTTCGGGTGAGTCGAGCAGGTGGTTCTGGCATGCTCAGCAGGTTGTTCAGGCGCGTCCGGCAGGTGGTTCTGCCACGTCTGAGACGTGGTTCCGGCATGCCCGGCTGGTGATTCTGGAGTGTCCGCCAAGTCCTTCTGGCGTAGCCGGCAGGTGATTTTGGCGTGTCCTGCAGGTGGTTCTGTGGAGTGGATCAGGTACTTCTGGCATTCTTGGCAGGTGCTTCCGGCGTCTCTGGCACGTGGTTCTGGCACATCTGACAGGTGGTTCCAGCATGCCTGGCGGGTGATTCCCGAGTGCCCTACAAGTGGTTCTCCCGTAGCCTGCTGGTGATTTTGGCATGTCCGGCAGGTGGTTCTGGGTTGTCGAGCAGGTGGTTCTGGTGAGATCGGCAGATGCTTCTGGACTCTCCGGCACGTAGTTCTGGCACGTTTGAGAGGTGGTTCTGTTATGCCCGGCAGGTGATTCCGGAATGTCTGGCAAGTGGTTCTGGCATAGCCATAGGTGATTTTGGCATGTCCGGCAGGTGGGTCCTGGGAGTCGAGCAGGTGGTTCCGGCGTGTCCAGCAGGTGGTTCCAGTCTGTCCTGGAGGTGATTCTGGCATGTCCGGCATGTGCTTCTGGCACGTCTGAGAGATGGTTCCGGCATGCCCGGCAGGTGATTCCAGAATGTCTGCCAAGTGGTTCTGGTGTAGCCGGCAGTTGATTTTGGTGTGTCCGGCAGGTGGTTCCGGACTGTCCAGGAGGTGGTTCTGACGTGTCCCTCACGTGGTTCTGGGACATGTGAAGGGGGTTCTGGCATGTCTGGCAGGGAATTCTGGAGTGTCCGCCAAGTGGTTCTGGTGTAGCCGGCTGGTGATTTTGGCATGTCTGGAACGTGGTTCCATTGAGTTGAGCAGGAGGTTCTGCAGTGCTCCGCAGGGGGTTCAGGCGTGTCTGGCAGGTGGTTGCACTCTGTCCGGGTGCTGGTTCCATCATTTCCAGCACGTGGTTCTGGCACGTCTGAGAGGTGGTTCTGGCATTCCTGGAAATTGATTCTGGAGTGTCCGCCAAGTGGTTCTGAGTTAGCCAGCAGGTGATTTTGGTGTGTCTGGCAGGTGGTGGTGGCAAGTCAAGCAGGGGGTTCTGGCATGCTTGGCAGCTGGTTCAGGCATGTCCAGCAGATGGTCACAGTCTCTCCAGGAGGTGGTTGTGGCGTGTCCGGCACATGATTATGGCACATCTGAGAGGTGGTTCCGGCATGCCTGGCAGGTGATTCCGGAGTGTCCGACAAGTGGTTCTGGCACAGCCGGAAGGTGATTTTGGCGTGTCTGGTAGGAGGGTCCTGCAAGTCGAGCAGGTGGTTCCTGCGTGCTCGGCAGGTTGTTCAGGCATGTCCGCCAGGTGGTTCAAGTCTGTCCAGGATGTGGTCCCGGCATGCCCGGAAGTTTATTCTGGACTTTCCGCCACGTTGTTCTGGCACAGCCGGCAGGTGATTTTGGCATGTCCAGCAGGTGGTTCCGGCGAGTCGTGCAGGTGGCTCCAGCGTGCTTGGCAGGTGGATCCAGCGTGTCCAGCAGGTGGTTCCGGCATGCCCGGCATGTGATTCCGGATTGTTCACCAAGTGGTTCTGGCATACCCGGCAGGTGATTTTGGCATGTCCGGCAGGTGGTTCCGGGGAGTAGAGCAGGTGGTTCCGGCGAGCTCGGCAGGTACTTCCGGCGTCTCAGGCACGTGATTCCGGCACGTTTGAGAGGTGGTTCCAGCATGCCCGAAAAGTGATTCCGGAGTGTCCGCTAAGCGGTTCTGAGGTAGCCGGCAGGTGATTATGGAGTGTCCGGCAGGTGGTTCTGGCGAGTCGAGCAGGTGGTTCTGGCATGCTCGGCAGGTTGTTCAGGTGCGTCCGGCAGGTGGTTCTGCCACGTCTGAGACGTGGTTCCGGCATGCCCGGCTGGTGATTCTGGAGTGTCCGCCAAGTCCTTCTGGCGTAGCCGGCAGGTGATTTTGGCGTGTCCTGCAGGTGGTTCTGTGGAGTGGATCAGGTACTTCTGGCATTCTTGGCAGGTGCTTCCGGCGTCTCCGGCACGTGGTTCTGGCACATTTGACAGGTGGTTCCAGCATGCCTGGCGGGTGATTCCCGAGTGCCCGACAAGTGGTTCTCCCGTAGCCTGCTGGTGATTTTGGTGTGTCTGGCAGGTGGTGCCAGCTTGTCGAGCAGGTGGTTCTGGCGAGATCGGCAGGTGCTTCCGGAGTCTCCAGCACGTAGTTCTGGCACGTTTGAGAGGTGGTTCCAACATGCTTGGCAGGTGATTCCGGAATGTCCGGCAAGTGGTTCTGGTGTAGCTGGCAGGTGATTTTGGGGTGTCTGGCAGGTGGTTCCGGACTGTCCAGAAGGTGGTTCTGGCATGTCCATCACGTGGTTCTGGGACATGTGAAGGGGGTTCTGGCATGTCCGACAGGGAATTCTTGAGTGTCCGCCAAGTGGTTCTGGTGTAGCCGGCTGGTGATTTTGGCATGTCCGGAACGTGGTTCCGTTGAGTTGAGCAGGAGGCTCTGCAGTGCTCCGCAGGTGGTTCAGGCGTGCCCGGCAGGTGGTTGCGGTCTGTCTGGGTGCTGGTTCCGCCATTTCCAGCACATGGTTCTGGCACGTCTGAGAGGTGGTTCTGGCATTCCCGGAAATTGATTCCGGAGTGTCCGCCAAGTGATTCTGAGGTAGCCAGCAGGTGATTTTGGTGTGTCTGGCAGGTGGTGGTGGCAAGTCAAGCAGGGGGTTCTGGCATGCTTGGCAGCTGGTTCATGTGTGTTTCTGGCAGATGGTGACGGTCTGTCCTGGAGGTGGTTGTGGCATGTCCGGCACGTGGTTCTGGCACGTCTGAGAGGTGGTTCTGGCATGCCCGGCAGGTGATCCCGGAGAGTCCACCAAGTGGTTCTGGTGTAGCCCGCAGGTCATCTTGGCGTGTGTGGCAGGTGGTTCCGGTGTGCTCGGCAGGTGGTTCAGGCAGGTCCGGCAGGTGGTTCTGGTCTGTCCGGGAGGTGGTTCTTATGTGTAAGGCACGTGGTTCCGGCACGTATGAGTGGTGGTTCTGGCATGCCCGGCAGCTGATTCCAGAGAGTGCACCAAGTTTTTCTGGCGTAGCCAGCAGGTGATTTTGGAGGGTCCAACAGGTGGTTCCGGCGAGTTGAGCAGGTGGTTCCGGCATGTTTGGCAGGTGCTTCCGGTGTCTTTGGCACATGGTTCTGGTATGTCTGAGAGGTTGTGCCGGCATGCCCGGAACGTTTTTCCGGCTTGTCCGCCAAGTGGTTCTGGCGTAGCTGACAGGTGATTTTGGCGTGTCCGGCAGGTGGGTCCGGCGAGTCAAGCAGGTGGTTCCGGTCTGTCCGGGAGGTGGATCCGGCGTGTCTGGCACGTGCTTCTGGCACGTCTGAGAGGTTGTGCTGGAATGCCCGGCAGGTGCTTCCAGAGTCTCCGCCAAGTGGTTCTGGCGTAGCTGGCAGGTGACTTTGCGTGTCTGGCGGTGGTTCCGGTGAGTCGAGAATGTTGTTCCGGCATGCTTGGCACGTGCTTCAGGCATGTCCGGCAGTTGGTTCCAATCTGTCCAGGACATGGTTCTGACGTGTCCGGCACATGGTTCTGGTATGTCTGAGAGGTGGATCCGGCATGGCCGGGGCGTGATTCCGGAGTGTCCGCCAAGTGGTTCTGGCGTAGCCGGCAGGTGATTTTGGCATGTCCCGCAGGTGGTTCTGGGGAGTGGATCAGGTGGTTCAGGCATGCTCTGCAGGTGCTTCCGGCGTCTCCAGCATGTGCTTCTGGCATCTCCGGCATGTGCTTCTGGCATGTCTGAGAGGTGGTTCCACCATGCCCAGCAGGTGATTCCGGAGTATCCAACAAGTGCTTCTGGCATAGCCGCCTGGTGATTTGGGCGTCAGGCTGCTGGTTCCGGCGAGTCAAGCAGGTGCTTCCGTCGGGCTCGGCAGGTTTTTCAGGCGTTTCGGGCAGGTGGTTCCAGTCTGTCCTATAGGTGCTTTCGGCATGTCCTGCACATGGTTCTGGCACGTCTGAGAGGTGGTTCTGGCATGCCCGGCAGGTCATCCCGGACAGTCCTCCAAGTGGTTCTGGCGTAGCCGTCAGTTGATTTTGGCATGTCCGGCAGGTGTTTCATGCAGGTCCGGCAGGTGGTTCTGGTCTGTCCGGGAGGTGGTTCCGGCGTGTCCAGCACGTGGTTCCGGCACGTCTGAGAGGTGGTTCCATCATGCCCGGCAGGTGATTCTAGAGAGTCCACCATGTGGCTGTGGCATAGCCGGCACGTAATTTTTGCGTTTCTGGCATCTGGTTCTGCCGAGTTGAGCAGGTGGTTCCGGCATGCTCAGCAGGTGCTTCCGGCATCTCCGGCACCTGTTTCTAGCACGTCTGACAGGTGGTTCTGACATGCCTGACAGGTGATTCTGCAGTGTCTGGCAAGTTGTTCTTGCATAGGTGGCAGGTGATTTTGGCGTGTCTGGCAGGTGATTTTGGCGTGTCTGGCAGGTGGTTCATGCAGGTTGAGCTGGTGACTCCGGCGTCCTCGGCAGGTGGCTCCGGCGTGTCCGGCAGGTGGTTCCAGACTGTCTTATAGGTGGTTCCGGCATCCGGCACATGGTTCTGGTACGTCTGAGAGGTGGTTCCCACATGCCTGGCAGGTGATTCTGGACAGTCCGACAAGTGGTTCTGGCTTAGCCGTCAGGTGATTTTGGCATGTCCGGCAGGTGGGTCCTGGGAGTTGAGCAGGTGGTTACGGCGTGCTCGGCAGGTGCTTCCAGTGTGTTAAGAACGTGGATCTTGCATGTCCGGCACATGGTTCTGGTATGTCTGAAAGGTGGGTCCGGCATGCCCGGCAGGTGATTCAGGAGTGTCCGCCAGGTGGTTCTGGCATAGCCGGCAGGTGACTTTGGTGTGTCTGTCAGGTGGTTCCGGCGAGCTTGGCAGGTGCTTCTGGCATGTCCGGAACATGTTTCTGGCACATCTGAGAGGTGGTTGTGGCATGCCCGACACGTGATTCCCGATTGTCCACTAAGTGGTTCTGGCATAGCCGGCAGGTGATTTTGGCAAGTCCGGCTGGTGGGTCCTGCGACTCAAGCAGGTGGTTCCAGCATGCTCAGAGGGTGGTTCAGGCATGTCCGGCAGGTGGTTCCGTTCTGTCCAGTAGGTTGTTCCAGCATGTCCAGCACGTGCTTCTTGCACGTCTGAGAGGTGGTTCTGGCATGCCCGGCAGGTGATCCTGTACTGTCCGCCACGTGGTTCTGGCATAGCTGGCAGGTGATTTTGGCATGTCCAGCAGGTGTTTCTGTTGATTCGAGCTGGTGGTTCTGGTAGCGGGGCTGGTGGTTCAGCTGTGTCCGGCAGGTTGCTCCTCTCTGTCTGGCAGGTGGTTTCGGAGTGTCCGGCAGGTGCTTCCAGAGTCTCCGGCACGTGCTTCTAGGACATCTGAGAGATGGTTCTGGCATGCCCGGCAGGTGATTCCAGATTGTCCCCCACATGGTTTTGGCATGTCTGAGAGGTGGTTCCGGCATGCCCGGCAGTTCATCCCTGAGAGTCCTCCAAGTGTTTCTGGCGTAGCCATCAGGTGATTTTGGCATGTCCGGCATTTGGTTCCAGCGTGCTCGACAGTTGGTTCAGGCAGGTCCGGCAGGTGGTTCCAGTCTGTCCAGGAGGTGGTACCGGCCTGTCCGGCACGTGGTTCCGGCCCGTCTGAGAGGTGGTTCTATCATGCCCGGCAGGTGATTCCAGAGAGTCCACCAAGTGGTTGTGGCATAGCCGGCAGGTGATTTTGGCATGTCTGGCTGGTGGTTCAGGCGAGTTGAGCAGGTGGTTCCGGCGTGCTCGGCATGTGATTCTGGAGTGTCCAGCAAGTGGTTCTGGCGTAGCCAGCAGGTGATTTTGGCCTGTCCGGCAGGTGATTTTGGCGTGTCCGGCAGGTGGTTCCGGCGAGGCAAGCAGGTGGCTCCGGCGTGCTTGGCAGGTGGTTTCTGTCTGTCCGGTAGGTGGTTCCGGCGTCTACGGCACATGGTTCTGGTACGTCTCAGAGGTGGTTGCGCAGGCCCAACAGGTGATTCCAGACTGTCCGCCATGTGGTTCTGGCACATCTGAGAGGTGGTTCCGGCATGCCTGGCAGGGAATCCCGGAGAGTCCTCCAAGTGGTTCTGGGCATAGCCCGCAGGTGATTTTGGCGTGTCCGTTAGGTGGTTCTGGCGTGCTCGGCAGGTGGTTCAGCCGTGGCCGTCAGGTGTTTCCAGTCTGTCCAGTACGTGTTTCCAGCTTGTCTGGCACGTGGTTCTGGTACGACTGAGAAGTGGTTCCGGTATGGCCGGCAGGTGATTCCGGAGTGTCCCTCAGGTGGTTCTGGCATAGCCGGCAGTTGATTTTGGCCTATCTGGCAGGTGGTTCTGCTGAATCGAGCAGGTGGCTGTGGCGTGTTCGGCAGGTGGTTATGGCGTGTCTGGCAGGTGGTTCCATTCTGTCTGGTAGGTCGTTTTGCCATGTCCGGCACGTGCTTCTGGCACATCCGAGAGGTGGTTCTGGCCTGCCCGGCAGGTTATTCTGGAGTGTCCGATAAGTGGTTCTGGTGTAGCCGGCAGTTCATTTTGGTGTGTCCGGCAGGTGGGTCCTGTGAGTCGAGCAGGCGGTTCTGGTGTGCTCAGCAGGTGGCCCAGGCGTGTCCAGCAGGTGGTTCCAGTCTGTCCAGGACGTGGTTCCAGCATGTCCAGCACGTGGTTCTGGTACGTCTGAGAGGTTGTTCCTGCATGCCCGGCAGGTGATTCAGGACTGTCACCAGGTGGTTCTCGCATAGCCAGCAGTTGATTTTGGCATGTCCGGCAGGTGGTTCCGGCGGGTCGAGCAGCTGGCTCCGGCATGCTCTGCAGGTGGTTCCGGCATGTCTGGCAGGTTGTTCCGGTCTGTCCTGTAGGTTTTTCCGGCGTGTCCAGCACGTGCTTCCGGCACGTCTGAGAGGTGGTTCCGGCATGCGAGCAGGTGATTCCGGAGTGTCCGCCAAGTGGTTCTGGCCTACCCGGCAGGTGATTTTGGCATGTCCTGCAGGTGTTTCTGGCGAATCAAGCAGGTTGCTCCGGCATGCCGGGCAGGCATTTCCGGGGTCTCCGGCAGGTGGTTCTGGTGTGTCTGAGAGCTGATTCCGGCATGTCCGGCAGATGATTCTGGAGTGTCCGCCAAGTGGTTCTGGCATACCCAGCAGGTGATTTTGGCATGTCAGGTAGGTGGTTCCGGCGAGTCAAGCAGGTGGTTCCAGCGTGCTAGGCAGATGGTTCAGGCAGTTGTGGCATGTGGTTTTGGTCTGTTCGGGGTGTGGTTCCGGTGTCTCATGCACATGGTTCTGGCACGTCTCAGAGGTGGTTCCGGCTGGCCCGACAGGTGTCCACCAATTGGTTCTGGGGTAGCTGGCAGGTGATTTTGGCATGACCGGCAGGTGGTTCCAGCAAGCCCAGCAGGTGATTCCGAAGTGTTCACCAACTGGTTGTGGCGTAGCCGGCAGGTGATTTTGCCGTGTCCGTCAGGTGGTTCTGGTGAGTCGAGCAGGTGGTTCCAGCGTGATCGGCAGGTGGTTCAGGAGGGTCTTGCAGGTGGTTTCGATCTGTTCGGGGTGTGGTTCCGTCGTCTCATGCACATGGTTCTGGCACGTCTGAGAGGTGGTTCCGCCTGGCCCAAGAGGTGTTTCCAGAGTGTCCGCCAAGTGGTTCTGGCGTAGCTGGCAGGTGATTTTGGCATGACCAGAAGGTGGTTCCGGCATGCTCGGCTGGTGCTTCCGGTGTCATTGTCATGTGGTTCTGGCATGTCTGGGAGGTGGTTCCGGCATGCCCGGCAGGTGATTCCGGAGTGTCCGGCATGTGGTTCTGGCACCTCTGAGAGGTGGTTCCGGCATGCCCGGCAGGTGATTCCGGACTGTTCGCCAAGTGGTTCTGGCGTAGCAGGCAGGTGATTTGCCATGTCCGGCGGTGGTTCCGGTGAGTC
Organism: Equus caballus; assembly: GCF_041296265.1. Classification (NCBI taxonomy): domain Eukaryota; kingdom Metazoa; phylum Chordata; class Mammalia; order Perissodactyla; family Equidae; genus Equus; species Equus caballus. The sequence continues at coordinate 8,815,636 of NC_091706.1, read as the reverse complement.
CAGCCGGTGGTTCCGGCGTGTCCGGCAGGTGGCTCCGGTATGTCCGGCAGGTCGTTCTGGGGTGTCCATCACGAGGTTCTGGCACGTCTGAGAGGTTGTGCCTACATGCCCTTCACGTGATTCCGGCTTGTCCGCCAAGTGGTTCGGGTGTAGCGTGCAGGTGATTTTGGCGTGTCCGGCAGGTGGGACTGGTGAGTCAAGCAGGTGGTTCCGGCGTGCTCGGCAGGTGGTTCAGGCAGGTCTGGCGGGTGGTTCCAGTCTGTCTGGGAGGTGGTTCCAGCGTGTCCGGCACATGGCTCTGCGACGTCTGAGATGTGGTTCTGGCATGCCCAGCAGGTGATCCCGGAGATTCCTCCAAGTGGTTGTGGCATAGCCGGTAGGTGAATTTGGCGTGTCCGGCAGGTGGTTCGGGCAAGTCAAGCAGGTGGTACCAGCGTGCTCGGCAGGTGGTTCAGGCGCGTCCAGCAGGTGGTTCCGGTCTGTCCTGGAAGTGGTTCCGGCCAGTCCGGCACATGGTTCCGGCACGTCTGAGATGTGGTTCCGGCATGCCTGACAGGTGATTCTGAAGTGTCCGACAACAGGTTCTGGCACAGCCGGCAGGTGATTTTCGCGTGTCTGGTAGGAGGGTCCTGCAAGTCGAGCACGTGGTTCCTGCGTGCTCGGCAGGGGGTTCAGGCGTGTCCGGCAGGTGGTTCAAGTTGTCCAGGATGTGGTTCCGGCATGCCCGGCAGGTGATTCCGGACTGTCCACCACGTGGTTCTGTCACAGCCGGCAGTTGATTTTGGCATGTCCGGCAGGTGGTTGTGGCGAGTCATGCAGGTGGCTCCAGCGTGCTCGGCAGCTGGATCCACCGTGACCGGAAGGTGGTTCCGGTCTGTCTGGTTGGTGGTTCCGGTGTGTCCGGTACGTGGTTCTGGCACATCTGAGAGGTGGCGCTGGCATCCCGGGCAGGTGATTACGGAGTGTCAGACAATTGGTTCTGGCGTACCCGGCAGGTGATTTTTGCGTGTCCGGCAGATGGTTCCGGGGAGTAGAGCAGGTGGTTCCAGCGAGCTCAGCAGGTGCTTCCGGCGTCTCCGGCACATGGTTCTGGCACATTTGAGAGATGGTTCCAGCATGACCGAGAGGTGATTTCAGAGTGTCCGATAGGTGGTTGTGGCGCAGCCGGCAGGTGATTTTGGCATGTCCGGTATGACGGTCCTGTGAATCGAGCAACTGGTTCTGGCGTGCTTGGCAGGAGGTTCAGGCGTGTCAGGCAGGTGGTTCCAGAATGTCCAGGACGTGGTTCTGGCGTGTCCGGCACGTGGTTCTGGCACCTCTCATAGGTGGTTCCGGCATGCCCGGCAGGTGATTCCGGAGTGTCCCTCGAGTTGTTCTGGGGTAGTCAGCAGTTGATTTTGGCGTGTCTGGCAGGTGGTCCGGGCGACACGAGCCAGTGATTCCGGCGTCCTCGACAGGTGGTTCAGGCATGTCCGGCAGGTGGTTCCAGTCTGTCCAGGACGTGGTTCCTGCGTGTCCTGCACGTGGTTCTGGTACGTCTGAGAGGTCATTCCGGAATGCCCAACAGGAGATTCCGAACTGTCCGCCACGTGATTCTGGCATAGCCGGCAGGTGATTTTGGCATGTACGGCAGGTGGTTCTATGGAGTGGATCAGGTGGTTCTGGCGTATTCAGCAGGTGGTTCCGGCGTGTCCGGCTCATGGTTCTGGTACGTCTGAGAGGTGCTTCCAGCATGCCAGGCAGGTGACCCCGGACTGTCCGCCACGTGTTTCTGGCATACCTGGCCGGTGATTTTGGCGTGTCCAGTAGGTAGGTCCTGCGAGTCGTGCAGGTGGTTCTGGCGTGCTCGGCAGTTGGTTCAGGCGTGTCCGGCAGGTGGTTCCTGTCTGTCCGGGAGGTGGCTACTGCATGTACAGCACGTGGTTCCAGCACGTCTGAGAGGTGGTTCCGGCATGCCCGGCAGGTGATTCCAGAGAGTCCGCCATGTAGCTCTGGTGTAGCCGTCAGGTGATTTTGGCGTTTCTGGCAGGTGGTTCCGGAGACTCGATCAGGTGGTTCCCACGTTCTCAGCAGGTGCTTCCGGCGTCTCTAGCACGTGTTTCTGGCACGTTTGAGAGGTGGTTCCGGCATGCCCGGCAGGTGATTCCGGATTGTCCACCAAGTGGTTCTGGCTTAGCCGGCAGGTGATTTTGGCATGTCCGATATGGGGGTCCTGAGAGTCGAGCAGGTGGTTCCGGTGTGCTCGGCAGGTGGTTCAGGCGTGTCCAGCAGGTGGTTGCGTTCTGTCCGGGTGGTGGTTCCAGCATTTCAAACACGTGGTTCTGGCACATCTGAGAGGTGGTTCTGGCATTCCCGGAAATTGATTCTGGAGTGTCCGCCAAGTGGTTCTGAGGTAGCCGGCAGGTGATTTTGGCATGTCTGGCAGGTGGTTGTGACAGGTCAATCAGGGGTTTCTGGCTTGGCAGCTGGTTCAGGCGTGTCCAGCAAATGGTGACGGTCTGTCCAGGAGGTGGTTGCGGCGTGTCCAGCACGTGATTATGGCACGTATGAGAGGTGGTTCCAGCATGCCTGGCAGGTGATTCTGGGTTGTCCACCAAGTGGTTCTGGCATAGCCGGCAGGTGATTTTGGCGTTTCCGGCAGCTGATTCTGGCGAGTCGAGCAGGTGGTTCCGGTGATCTGGGTAGGTGCTTCCGGCATCTCCAGCACGTGGTTCTGGCACGTCTGAGAGGTGGTTCCGGCATGCCCGGCATGTGATTCCATATGGTCCGACAAGTGGTTCTGGCACAGCCGGCAGGTGATATTGGCGTATCCGGTAGGTGGGTCCCGCGAGTCGAGCAGGTGGTTCCAGCGTGCTCGGCAAGTGGTTCAGTTGTGTTCGGCAGATGGCTCCAGTCTCTCCAGCACGTGGTTCTGGTACATATGAGAGGTGTTTCCGGCATGCCCGGCAGGTGATTCCGGACTGTCCGCCACATGGTTCTGGCACGTCTGAAGGGGGTTCTGGCATGCCCGGCAGGTGATCCCCGAGAGTCCTCCAAGTGGTTCTGGCGTAGTTGACAGGTGATTTTGGAGTGTCCGGCAGGTGGTTCCAGCATGTCAAGCAGGTGGTTCTGGCGAGCTCGGCAGGTACTTCTGGCGTCTCCGGCACGTGGTTCTGGCATAGCCGGCAGGTGGTTCAGGCGGGTCAGGCAGGTGGTTTCGTCTGTCCGGGATGTGGTTCCGGTGTGTCCGGCACATGGTCCTGGTACGTCTGAGATGTTGTACCGGCATCCCTGCACGTGATTCAGGCTTGTCTGCCAAATGGTTCTGACATAACCTGCAGGTGATTTTGGCGTGTCCGGAAGGTGGTTCTCCCGATTGGATCAGGTGGTTCCGGCATACTCGGCAGGTGTTTCATGCGTGTCCGGCAGGTGGTTCCAATCTGTCTGGGACATAGTTCCGGCATGCTCGGTTGGTGGTTCCGGCGTGTCCGGCACGTGTTTCTGGCACGTCTGAGAGGTGGTTCCGACATGCCCGGCAGGTGATTCCGGAGTGTCCGCCAATTGGTTCTGGTGTAGCCTGCAGGTGATTTTGGCGTGTCCGGCATGTAGTTCTCCCGAGTGGATCAGGTGGTTCCGGCATGCTCGGCAGGTGCTTCCGGAGTCTCCAGCACGTGGTTTTGGCACGTTTGAGAGGTGGTTAAGGCATGCCCGGCAGGAGATTCCGGTGTGTCCACCAAGTAGTTTGGCATAGCCGGCATGTCATTTTGGTGTGTGTGGGAGGTGGTTCCGGCAAGTTGAGCAGGTGGTTTCGGCTTGCTCGGCAGGTGGTTCAGGTGTATCCAGGAGGTGGTTCCAGAGTGTCTGCCAAGTGATTCTGGCATAGCCAGCAGGTGATTTTGGTGTGTCCGGCAGGTGGTTCCGTTCTGTCCGGTAGGTGGTTCCAGCGTGTCCGGCACGTGGTTCTGGCATGTCTGAGAGGTCGTTCCAGCATGCCCGGCAGGTGGTTCCAGAGTGTCCACCGAGTGGTTCTGACGTAGCCAACATGTAATGTTGGCGTGTCCACCAGGTGGTTCCGGTCTGTCCACGAGGTGGTTCTGGCGTGTCCGGCACATGATTCCAGCTTGTCCGCCAATTGGTTCTGGCATAGCCCTTGGGTGATTTTGGCGTGTCCGGCAGGTGGGTCCAGTGGGTAAAGCACGTGGTTCTGGCGAGTCTGGCAGGTGGTTCTGGTCTGTCTGGGAGGTGGTTCTGGTGTGTCCGGCACGTGCTTCTGGCACGTCTGAGAGTTTGTGCTGGCATGCCCCGCAGGTGATTCCGGAGTGTCCGGCAAGTGGTTCTGGTGTAACCGGCAGGTGATTTTGCCGTGTCCGACAGGTGGTTCTGGCAAGTCAAGCAGGTGGCTCCAGCGTGCTTGGCAGGTGATTCCGGAGTGTCCGTCAGTGGTTTTGGTGTAGCCGGTAGGTGATTTTGCATGTCCGGCGTGTGGTTCCGGCGAGTCGAGCAGGTGGTTCGGTGTGTCCATCAGGTGCTTCCGCTCTGTCCAGGAGCTGCTTCTGGCTTCTCTGGCATGTGGTTCTGGTACGTCTGAGAGGTGGTTCCGGCATGCCTGGCAGGTGATTTTGGACTGTCTGCCACGTGGTTCTGGCATAGCGGGCAGTTGATTTGGCTTGTCCGGCAGGTGGTTCCGGCGAGGCAAGCAGCTGGCTTGGTGTGCTCGGCTGGAGGTTCTGGCGTGTCTGGCAGGTGGTTCCGGTCGGTCCGGTAGGTGGTTCCGGGGTGTCCGGCACGTGGTTCTGGCACGTCTGAGAGGCGGTTCCGGCATGCCTGGCAGGTGATTCCGGAGTGTCCGCCAAGTAGTTTGGCATAGCCGGCAGGTGATTTTAGTGTGTCCGGGAGGTGTTTCTGGCAAATTGAGCAGGTGGTTCCGGCGTGCTCAGCAGGTGGTTCAGGCGTGGCCAGCAGGTGGTTCCAGTCTGTCCAGGACGTGGTTCCAGCATGTCCGGCATGTGCTTCTGGTACGTCTGAGAGGTGGTTCCTGCATGCCTGGCAGCTGATTCTAGACTGTCCGCCAGTTGGTTCTGGCATAGCCGGCAGTTGATTTTGTCGTGCCCAGCAGGTGGTTCCAGCGAGTCGAGCAGGTGGCTCCTGAGTGCTCTGCAGGTGATTCCGGCAAGTCGAGCAGGTGGCTCCTGCATGCTCTGCAGGTGGTTCAGGTGTGTCTGGCAGGTTGTTCCGGTCTGTCCGGGAGGTGGTTCCAGCGTCTCCGACATGTGATTCTGGCAGGTCAGAGAGGTTTTTCCGGCATGCCCAGCAGGTGATTCCAGAGTGTCCTCCAAGTGGTTCTGGCGTAGCAGGCAGGTGATATCGGTGTGTCCGGCAGGAGATTCCAGCGAGTCGAGCAGGTGGTTCTGGCGTGTTCAGCTGGTGCTTCAGGCATGTCTGGCATGTTATTCTGGTCTGTCTGTGAGGTGGTTCCGGCGTGTCCAGCACGTGGTTCTGGCACGTTTGAGAGGTGGTTCCAACATGCCAGGCAGGTGATTCTGGAGTGTCACCCAAGTGGTTCTGGCATAGCCGGCAGGTGATTTTGACGTGTCCGGCAGGTGGTTCCCCGAGTCGAGCAGGTGGTTCTGGCGTGATTGTCATGTGGTTCAGGCGTGTCCGGCTTGTGGTCCCGGTCTGTCCTGGAGGTGCTTCCAGCGTGTCCAGCACGTGGTTTTGAAATGTCTTAGAGGTGGTTCCGGCATGCGCGGTAGGTGATTCCGGAGTGTCTGCCAAGTGGTTCCGGCGGATCCAGCAGGTGATTTTGGTGTCTCCGGAAGGTGGTTCCGGCGAGTTGAGCAGGTGGTTCCAGTGTGCCTGGCAGGTGGTTCCGGCGTGTCCGGCATGTGGTTCTGGCATGTCTGAGAGGGGGTTCCGATATGCCCGGCATGTCATTCCGGACTTTCCGCCACGTTGCTCTGAAGTAGCTGGCAGGTGACTTTGGCGGGTCCGCCAGGTGGTCCTGGTCTGTCCAGGAGTTGGTTCTGGTGTGTCCGGCATGTGTTTCTGGCACGTCTGAGAGTTGGCTCTGACAGGCCCAGCAGGTGATTCTGGAGTTTCAGCCACATCGTTCTCACATAGCCAGCAGGTGGTTCAGGCGTGTCCGGCAGGTGGTTCCGGGCTTTGGAGGAGGTGGTTCCGGCATTTGAGGCATGTGTTTATGGCACGTCTGAGATGTGGTTCCGGCATGCCCATCAGGTGATTCCAGAGTGTCACCCAAGTGGTTCTGGCGTAGCCGGCAGGTGATTTTGACGTGTCCGGTAGGTGGTTCCGGCGACTCGAGCAGGTGGTCCAGCTTGCTCGGTACGTGGTTCAGGAGTGTCCGGCAGGTGGTTCCAGTATGTCCTGGAGGTGCTTCCAGCTTGTCCGGCACGTGGTTCTGGCACGTCTGAGAGGTGGTTCCGGCATGCCCGACAGGTGATTCCGGAGTGTCCGCCAAGTGGTTCTGGCGGATCTGGCAGGTGATTTTGGCGTGTCCAGAAGGCGGTTCCAGCGAGTCCAGCAGGTGGTTCCGACGTGCTCAGCAGGTGGTTCCAGCGTGTCCGGCATGTATTTCTGGCACGTCTGAGAGGTGGTTCCGGCCTGCCAGGCAGGTGATTCCGGAGTGTCCGCCAAGTGGTTCTGGCAGATCTGGCAGGTGATTTTGGCATGTCCAGCAGGGGTTTCCGGCTAGTTAACCAGGTGGTTCCGGCATGCTCGGCATGAGGTTCAGGCATTTCCGGCATGTGGTTCCATTGTTTCCGGGAAGTGGTTCTGGCGTGTCCGGCAGGTGGTTCTGGTCTGTGCAGGAGGTGGTGCCGAGGTGTCCGTCATGTGTTTATGAGACGTCTGAGAGGTGGGTCCGTCATGCCCGGCAGGTGTTTCCAGAGTGTCCTGCAAGTGGTTCTGGCGTAGCCGGCAGGTGATTGTGTCGTGCCCGGCAGATGGCTCTGGCGAGTCGAGCAGGTGGTTCCGGCGAGCTCGGCAGGTGGTTCAGGCATGGTCGGCAGTTGGTTCTGGATTGTCAGGGGTGTGGTTCCCGTGTCTTCAGCACGTGGTTCTGGCATGTCTGAAACGTGGTTCCGGCATGCCGGCAGGTGATTGCAGAGTGTCCACCAAGTGGTTCTCGCATAGCTGGCAGGTGGTTCAGGCATGTCCGGCAGGTGGTTCCAGTCTTTCTGTTAGGTGGTTCTGGCATGTGCAGCATGTCAATCTGAGACGTCTCAGACTTGGTTCCGGCATGCTCTTCAGATGAGTCCAGACTGTGTGCCATGTGGTTGTGGCATAGCGGGCAGGTAATTTTGGCGTGTCCTGCAGGTGGTTCCAGCGAGTCGACCAGGTGTTTCCAGTCTGTCCGGGATGTGGTTCCGGCGTGTCCGGCATGTGGTTCTGGCACATCTGAGAGGTGATCCCTGCATGCCCGGCAGATGATTCTGGAGTGCCCGCCAATTGGTTCTGGCGTAGCTGGCAGGTGATTTTGGCGTATCCGGTAGGTGGTTCCAGCGAGTCAAGCAGGTGGTTCGGGCATGCTCGACAGCTGGTTCCGGCGGGTCAGGCAAGTGGATCCAGTCTGTTTGGGAGGTGGTTCCGGCATGTCCAGCATGTGATTCTGAGATGTCTGAGTGGTGGTTCCGGCATGCCCTTCAGGTGATTCCGGACTGTCTGTCACGTGGTTGTGACATAGCCGGCATGTGGTTCCGGGTTGTCCGGCACGTGGTTCTGGCGTAGCCAGTAGGTGATTTTGACGTGTCCGGCAGGCGGTTCCGGCGAGTGGAGCAGGTAGGTTGCGGCGTGGTCGGCAGGAGGTTGTGGCGTGTCTGGCAGGTGTTTCCGGTCTGTCCCACATGTGGTTCTGGCACGTCTGAGATGTGGTTCTGATACGCCAGCCATGTCATTCCGGACTGTCTGCCACGTGGTTCTGGCGTAGCCGGCAGATGATTTTGGTATGTCTGGCAGGTGTTTCCGCCGAGTCAAGCATGTGGTTCCGGCGTGCCCGGCAGGTGGTTCTGGTGTGTCCGGAACGTGTTTCTGGCACCTCTGACAGTTGGTTCCGGCATGCCCAGCAGGTGATTCCGTAATGTCCACCACGTGGTTCTGACATGGCCAGCAGGTAATTTTGGCATGTCCGGCAGGTGATTCCAGTGAGTCGACCAGATGGTTCTGGCGTGCTGGGCAGGAGGTTCAGGCGTGTCTGGCAGGTGTTTCTGGTCTACCCGGGAGGTGGTTCTGGCATTTCCGGCACGTGGCTCTGGCATGTCTGAGAGCTGGTTCCAGCATGCCCTGCAGGTGATGCCAGAGTGTGTGCCACGTGGTTGTGGCATAGCTGGCAGGTGATTTTGGCGTGTCTGGCAGGTGGTTCTTGCGGGACAATCAGGTGGTTCCAGCGTGCTCAGCAGGTGGTTCCGGTGTGTCTGGCATGTGGTTCTGGCACGTCTGACAGGTGGGTCCGGCATGCCCGGCAGGTGATTCCAGAGTGTCTGGAAAGTGGTTCTGGCGTAGCCGGCACGCGATTTTAATGTGTCCAGCATGTGGTTCCGGCGAGTCGAGCAGGTGGTTCCGGCATGCTCGGCAGGTGGTTCCGGCATGTCCGGCATGTGGTTCCAGCATAGCCGGCAGGTGGTTCCAGTCTTTCCGGGAGGGAGTTCCAGCATGTGCGGCACGTGTTTCTGTCACATCTGAGAGGTGGTTCCGGCATGCTAGGCAGGTGATTCCGGAGTGTCCGTCAAGTCCTTCTGGCATAGCCAGCAGGTGATTTTGGTGTGTCCAGCAGGTGGTTCCGGTCTTTCCAGGAGGTGGTTCTGACGTGTCTAGCACGTGTTTCTGGCACGTCTGAGAGGTGGTTCCGGCATGCCCGGCAGGTGATTTCGGAGTGTCCGACACGTGGTTCTGACGTAACCGGCTGGTGAGTTTGCCATGTCAGGCATGTGATTCCGGCAAGTCAAGCAGGTGGTTCCGATTTGCTCGGCAGGTGATTCCGGACTGTCCGCCACGTGGTTCTGGCATAGCCGGCAGGTGATTTTGGCATCTCTGGCAGGTGTTTCCGGCGAGTCGACCATGTGGTTCCGGCATGCTCAGCAGGAGGTTCAGGCGTGTCTGGCAGGTATTTCCAGTCTGTCTGAGAAGTGGTTCCGGAGTGTCTGGCACGTAGTTCTGGCACATCTGAGAGGTGGATCCGGCATGCCTGGCAGGTGATGTGTGCCAAGTGGTTCTGGCGTAGTCGGCAGGTGGTTCAGGCGTGTCTGGCAGGTTGTTCTGGTCTTTCCTATAGGTGGTTCCGGCGTGTGCAACATGTCATTTGGAGACGTCTCAGACTTGGTTCCGGCATGCCCTTCAGGTGATTCCGGACTGTCTAGCACATGGTTGTGGCGTAGCCGGCAGGTGACTTTCACGTGTCTGGCAGGTGGTTCTGGCAAGTCAAGCAGGTGGTTCTGGCATGCTCAGCAGGTGGTTAAGTCATGTCAGGCAGGTGGTTCCGGTCTGTCCGGGAGGTGTGTCTGGCATGTCCGGCACGTGGTGCTGGCATGGCAGAAGGAAGTTCCGGCATGCCCGACAGGGGCTTCCGGACTGTCTGACAAGTGGTTCTGGAGTAAGCGGCAGGTGGTTCAGGCATGTCCGGCAGTTGGTTCCGGTCTTTCCGGGAGGTGGTTCCAGCGTGTCTGGTACGTGTTTCTGGCACGTCTGAGAGGTGGTTCTGGCATGCACGGCAGGTGCTTCCCGAGTGTCTGCCAAATGGTGCTGGTATAGCCGTCAGATGGTTTTGGCGTGTCTGGCAGGTGATTCCAGCGAGTTGAGCCGGTTGTTCCGGTGTGCTTGGCAGGTGGTTCAGGCGTGTCCAGCATGTGGTTCCGCTCTCTCCGGGAGGTGGGTCTGGCATGTCCGGCATGTGGTTCTGGCACAGCTGAAGGGAGTTCCGGCATGCCTTGCAGGTGATTCCGGAGTGTCCAGAAAGTGGTTCTGGCCTACCTGGCAGGTGATATTGCCGTGTCCGCCAGGTGAATCCGGTGAGTCGAGCAGGTGGTTCGGGCCTGCTTGGCAGGTGGTTCAGGCGAGTCTGGCAGGTGGTTTTGGTCTGTCCGGGAGGTGGTTCCAGCGTGTCCAGCATGTGGTTCTGGCACGTCTGAGAGGTGGTTCCGGCATGCATGGCAGGTGCTTCCCGAGTGTCTGCCAAATGGTGCTGGTATAGCCGTCAGGTGGTTTTGGTCTGTCTGGCAGGTGATTCCAGCGAGTTGAGCTGGTTGTTCTGGTGTGCTCAGCAGGTAATTCAGGCGTGTCCAGCAGTTGGTTCCGTTCTGTCTGGGAGGTGCATCCAGGGTGTCTGGAATGTGGTTCTGGTACGTCTGAGAGGTGGTTCCGGCATGCCCGGCAGGTGATACTGGAGTGTCCGCTGAGTGGTTCTGGCTTTGCTGGCTGGTGATTTTGGCGTGTCTGACAGGTGGTTCCAGCGAGTCGAGCAGGTGGTTCCGGCATGCTCCGCATGTTGTCAGGCGTGTCCAGTAGGTGGTTCCAGTCTTCTGGGAGGTGTGTCTGGCGTGTCCGTCACATGGTTCTGGCACAGCTGAAGGGAGTTCCGGCATGCCCAGCAGGTGATTCCAGACTGTCAGCCAAGTGGTTCTGGCGTAGCCTGCAGGTGGTTCAGGCATGTCCTGCAGCTCGTGACGGCAAGTGGAACAGGTGGTTCCGGCGTGTCCGGCACGTTGTTCTGGCACGTCTGTGATGTGGATCCGGCATGCCCGGCAGGTGATTCCGGAGTGTCTGCCAAGTGATTCTGGCCTAGCCAGCAGGTGGTTCAGGTGTGTCCAGCATCTGGTTCCGGTCTTTCCAGGAGGTGGTTCTGGTGTGTGCAGCACGTGTTTCTGGCAAGTCTGAGAGGTGGTTCCGGCATGCCCGGCAGGTGATTTGGGATTGTCTGCCAAGTTGTTCTGGCGTCGCCAGCCGGTGATTTTGGCGTCTCTGGCAGGTGGTTCCGGCGAGTCAGGCTGGTGGTTCCGGCGTGCTCGGCGGGTGGTTCCTGTCTGTGTGGGAGTTGGTGCCGGGGTTTCTGGCACGTGTTTCTGTTACATTTGAGAGGTAGTTCTGGCATGCCCGGCAGGTAATTCTGGACTGTCTAGCACGTGGTTGTGGCGTAGCCAGGAGGTGATTTTGGTGTGTCCGGCAGGTGGTTCTGGCGAGTTGAGCAGGTGGTTCAGGCCTGCTCGGCAGGTGCTTCCGGAGTCTCTAGCACGTGTTTCTGGCACTTCTGAGAGGTGGTTCCGGCATGCACTGCAGGTCATTCCGGATTGTCCACCAAGTGGTTCTGGCTTACCCGGCAGGTGATTTTGGCGTGTCGGACAGCTGGTTCCGCCGAGTCTAGCAGGTGGTTCCAGCGAGCTCGGCAGTTGCTTCCGGCGTCTCCGGCATGTGGTTCTGGCACATCTGAGATTTGGTTCTGGCATGCCCTTCAGGTGATACCGGAGTGTCCGGCAAGTGGTTCTGGCACAGCCGGCAGGTGATTTTTGCATGTCTGGTATGTGTGTCCTGCGAGTCGAGCAGGTGGTTCCGGCGTGCTCAGCAGGTGGTTCAGGTGTGTCTGGCAGGTGGTTCCACTCTGTCCAGGAGGTGGTTCCGGCGTGCTGGGAAGGTGCTTCCGGCATCTCCGGCACGTGCTTCTAGCACGTCTGAGAGGTGGTTTCCGGCATGCCTGGCGGGTGATCCCACAGTGTCCGGCAAGTGGTTCTGGTGTAGCCGGCTGGTGATTTTGACATGTCTGGCAGGTGGTTCTGGGGACTGGATCAGGTGGTTCAGGCATGCTCGGCACGTTGTTCAGGCATTTCAGGCAGGTGGTTCCGGTCTGTCCTGTAGGTGGTTTTGGTGTGTCCCGCACATGGTTCTGGCATGCCTGGGAGGTGGTTCCGGCATGCCTGGCAGGTGATCCTGGACTGTCCCCCACGTGGTTTGGGCATAAGCTGCAGGTGATTTTGGCGTGTCCAGAAGGTGGTTCGGGTGAGTCGAGCAGGTGGTTCTGGCATGCTCGGCAGGTTGTTCAGGCGCGTCCGGCAGGTGGTTCTGCCACGTCTGAGACGTGGTTCCGGCATGCCCGGCTGGTGATTCTGGAGTGTCCGCCAAGTCCTTCTGGCGTAGCCGGCAGGTGATTTTGGCGTGTCCTGCAGGTGGTTCTGTGGAGTGGATCAGGTACTTCTGGCATTCTTGGCAGGTGCTTCCGGCGTCTCTGGCACGTGGTTCTGGCACATCTGACAGGTGGTTCCAGCATGCCTGGCGGGTGATTCCCGAGTGCCCTACAAGTGGTTCTCCCGTAGCCTGCTGGTGATTTTGGCATGTCCGGCAGGTGGTTCTGGGTTGTCGAGCAGGTGGTTCTGGTGAGATCGGCAGATGCTTCTGGACTCTCCGGCACGTAGTTCTGGCACGTTTGAGAGGTGGTTCTGTTATGCCCGGCAGGTGATTCCGGAATGTCTGGCAAGTGGTTCTGGCATAGCCATAGGTGATTTTGGCATGTCCGGCAGGTGGGTCCTGGGAGTCGAGCAGGTGGTTCCGGCGTGTCCAGCAGGTGGTTCCAGTCTGTCCTGGAGGTGATTCTGGCATGTCCGGCATGTGCTTCTGGCACGTCTGAGAGATGGTTCTGGCATGCCCGGCAGGTGATTCCAGAATGTCTGCCAAGTGGTTCTGGTGTAGCCGGCAGTTGATTTTGGTGTGTCCGGCAGGTGGTTCTGGACTGTCCAGGAGGTGGTTCTGGCGTGTCCCTCACGTGGTTCTGGGACATGTGAAGGGGGTTCTGGCATGTCTGGCAGGGAATTCCGGAGTGTCTGCCAAGTGGTTCTGGTGTAGCCGGCTGGTGATTTTGGCATGTCTGGAACGTGGTTCCGTTGAGTTGAGCAGGAGGTTCTGCAGTGCTCCGCAGGGGTTTCAGGAGTGTCTGGCAGGTGGTTGCACTCTGTCCGGGTGTTGGTTCCGTCATTTCCAGCACGTGGTTCTGGCACGTCTGAGAGGTGGTTCTGGCATTCCTGGAAATTGATTCTGGAGTGTCCGCCAAGTGGTTCTGAGTTAGCCAGCAGGTGATTTTGGTGTGTCTGGCAGGTGGTGGTGGCAAGTCAAGCAGGGGGTTCTGGCATGCTTGGCAGCTGGTTCAGGCATGTCCAGCAGATGGTCACAGTCTCTCCAGGAGGTGGTTGTGGCGTGTCCGGCACATGATTATGGCACATCTGAGAGGTGGTTCCGGCATGCCTGGCAGGTGATTCCGGAGTGTCCGACAAGTGGTTCTGGCACAGCCGGAAGGTGATTTTGGCGTGTCTGGTAGGAGGGTCCTGCAAGTCGAGCAGGTGGTTCCTGCGTGCTCGGCAGGTTGTTCAGGCATGTCCGCCAGGTGGTTCAAGTCTGTCCAGGATGTGGTCCCGGCATGCCCGGAAGTTTATTCTGGACTTTCCGCCACGTTGTTCTGGCACAGCCGGCAGGTGATTTTGGCATGTCCAGCAGGTGGTTCCGGCGAGTCGTGCAGGTGGCTCCAGCGTGCTTGGCAGGTGGATCCAGCGTGTCCAGCAGGTGGTTCCGGCATGCCCGGCATGTGATTCCGGATTGTTCACCAAGTGGTTCTGGCATACCCGGCAGGTGATTTTGGCATGTCCGGCAGGTGGTTCCGGGGAGTAGAGCAGGTGGTTCCGGCGAGCTCGGCAGGTACTTCCGGCGTCTCAGGCACGTGATTCCGGCACGTTTGAGAGGTGGTTCCAGCATGCCCGAAAAGTGATTCCGGAGTGTCCGCTAAGCGGTTCTGAGGTAGCCGGCAGGTGATTATGGAGTGTCCGGCAGGTGGTTCTGGCGAGTCGAGCAGGTGGTTCTGGCATGCTCGGCAGGTTGTTCAGGTGCGTCCGGCAGGTGGTTCTGCCACGTCTGAGACGTGGTTCCGGCATGCCCGGCTGGTGATTCTGGAGTGTCCGCCAAGTCCTTCTGGCGTAGCCGGCAGGTGATTTTGGCGTGTCCTGCAGGTGGTTCTGTGGAGTGGATCAGGTACTTCTGGCATTCTTGGCAGGTGCTTCCGGCGTCTCCGGCACGTGGTTCTGGCACATTTGACAGGTGGTTCCAGCATGCCTGGCGGGTGATTCCCGAGTGCCCGACAAGTGGTTCTCCCGTAGCCTGCTGGTGATTTTGGTGTGTCTGGCAGGTGGTGCCAGCTTGTCGAGCAGGTGGTTCTGGCGAGATCGGCAGGTGCTTCCGGAGTCTCCAGCACGTAGTTCTGGCACGTTTGAGAGGTGGTTCCAACATGCTTGGCAGGTGATTCCGGAATGTCCGGCAAGTGGTTCTGGTGTAGCTGGCAGGTGATTTTGGGGTGTCTGGCAGGTGGTTCCGGACTGTCCAGAAGGTGGTTCTGGCATGTCCATCACGTGGTTCTGGGACATGTGAAGGGGGTTCTGGCATGTCCGACAGGGAATTCTGGAGTGTCCGCCAAGTGGTTCTGGTGTAGCCGGCTGGTGATTTTGGCATGTCCGGAACGTGGTTCCGTTGAGTTGAGCAGGAGGCTCTGCAGTGCTCCGCAGGTGGTTCAGGCGTGCCCGGCAGGTGGTTGCGGTCTGTCCGGGTGCTGGTTCCGCCATTTCCAGCACATGGTTCTGGCACGTCTGAGAGGTGGTTCTGGCATTACCGGAAATTGATTCCGGAGTGTCCGCCAAGTGATTCTGAGGTAGCCAGCAGGTGATTTTGGTGTGTCTGGCAGGTGGTGGTGGCAAGTCAAGCAGGGGGTTCTGGCATGCTTGGCAGCTGGTTCATGTGTGTTTCCGGCAGATGGTGACGGTCTGTCCTGGAGGTGGTTGTGGCATGTCCGGCACGTGGTTCTGTCACGTCTGAGAGGTGGTTCTGGCATGCCCGGCAGGTGATCCCGGAGAGTCCACCAAGTGGTTCTGGTGTAGCCCGCAGGTCATCTTGGCATGTGTGGCAGGTGGTTCTGATGTGCTCGGCAGGTGGTTCAGGCAGGTCCGGCAGGTGGTTCTGGTCTGTCCGGGAGGTGGTTCTGACATGTAAGGCACGTGGTTCCGGCACATATGAGTGGTGGTTCTGGCATGCCCGGCAACTGATTCCAGAGAGTGCACCAAGTTTTTCTGGCGTAGCCAGCAGGTGATTTTGGAGGGTCCAACAGGTGGTTCTGGCGAGTTGAGCAGGTGGTTCTGGCATGTTTGGCAGGTGCTTCCGGTGTCTTTGGCACATGGTTCTGGTATGTCTGAGAGGTTGTGCCGGCATGCCCGGAACGTTTTTCCGGCTTGTCCGCCAAGTGGTTCTGGCGTAGCTGACAGGTGATTTTGGCGTGTCCGGCAGGTGGGTCCGGCGAGTCAAGCAGGTGGTTCCGGTCTGTCCGGGAGGTGGATCCGGCGTGTCTGGCACGTGCTTCTGGCACGTCTGAGAGGTTGTGCTGGAATGCCCGGCAGGTGCTTCCAGAGTGTCCGCCAAGTGGTTCTGGCGTAGCTGGCAGGTGACTTTGCGTGTCTGGCGGTGGTTCCGGTGAGTCGAGAATGTTGTTCCGGCATGCTTGGCACGTGCTTCAGGCATGTCCGGCAGTTGGTTCCAATCTGTCCAGGACGTGGTTCTGACGTGTCCGGCACATGGTTCTGGTACGTCTGAGAGGTGGATCTGGCATGGCTGGGGCATGATTCCGGAGTGTCCGCCAAGTGGTTCTGGCATAGCTGGCAGGTGATTTTGGCATGTCCCGCAGGTGGTTCTGGGGAGTGGATCAGGTGGTTCAGGCATGCTCTGCAGGTGCTTCCGGCGTCTCCGGCATGTGCTTCTGGCATCTCCAACATGTGCTTCTGGCATGTCTGAGAGGTGGTTCCACCATGCCCAGCAGGTGATTCCGGAGTATCCAACAAGTGCTTCTGGCATAGCCACCTGGTGATTTGGGCGTCAGGCTGCTGGTTCCGGCAAGTCAAGCAGGTGCTTCCATCGGGCTCGGCAGGTTTTTCAGGCGTTTCGGGCAGGTGGTTCCAGTCTGTCCTATAGGTGCTTTCGGCATGTCCTGCACATGGTTCTGGCACGTCTGAGAGGTGGTTCTGGCATGCCCGGCAGGTCATCCCGGACAGTCCTCCAAGTGGTTCTGGCGTAGCCGTCAGTTGATTTTGGCATGTCCGGCAGGTGTTTCATGCAGGTCCGGCAGGTGGTTCTGGTCTGTCCGGGAGGTGGTTCCGGCGTGTCCAGCACGTGGTTCCGGCACGTCTGAGAGGTGGTTCCATCATGCCCGGCAGGTGATTCTAGAGAGTCCACCATGTGGCTGTGGCATAGCCGGCACGTAATTTTTGCGTGTCTGGCATCTGGTTCTGCCGAGTTGAGCAGGTGGTTCCGGCATGCTCAGCAGGTGCTTCCGGCATCTCCGGCACCTGTTTCTAGCACGTCTGACAGGTGGTTCTGACATGCCTGACAGGTGATTCTGCAGTGTCTGGCAAGTTGTTCTTGCATAGGTGGCAGGTGATTTTGGCGTGTCTGGCAGGTGATTTTGGCGTGTCTGGCAGGTGGTTCATGCAGGTTGAGCTGGTGACTCCGGCGTCCTCGGCAGGTGGCTCCGGCGTGTCCGGCAGGTGGTTCCAGACTGTCTTATAGGTGGTTCCGGCATCCGGCACATGGTTCTGGTACGTCTGAGAGGTGGTTCCCACATGCCTGGCAGGTGATTCTGGACAGTCCGACAAGTGGTTCTGGCTTAGCCGTCAGGTGATTTTGGCATGTCCGGCAGGTGGGTCCTGGGAGTTGAGCAGGTGGTTACGGCGTGCTCGGCAGGTGCTTCCAGTGTGTTAAGAACGTGGATCTTGCATGTCCGGCACATGGTTCTGGTATGTCTGAAAGGTGGGTCCGGCATGCCCGGCAGGTGATTCAGGAGTGTCCGCCAGGTGGTTCTGGCATAGCCGGCAGGTGACTTTGGTGTGTCTGTCAGGTGGTTCCGGCGAGCTTGGCAGGTGCTTCTGGCATGTCCGGAACATGTTTCTGGCACATCTGAGAGGTGGTTGTGGCATGCCCGACACGTGATTCCCGATTGTCCACTAAGTGGTTCTGGCATAGCCGGCAGGTGATTTTGGCAAGTCCGGCTGGTGGGTCCTGCGACTCAAGCAGGTGGTTCCAGCATGCTCAGAGGGTGGTTCAGGCATGTCCGGCAGGTGGTTCCGTTCTGTCCAGTAGGTTGTTCCAGCATGTCCAGCACGTGCTTCTTGCACGTCTGAGAGGTGGTTCTGGCATGCCCGGCAGGTGATCCTGTACTGTCCGCCACGTGGTTCTGGCATAGCTGGCAGGTGATTTTGGCATGTCCAGCAGGTGTTTCTGTTGATTCGAGCTGGTGGTTCTGGTAGCGGGGCTGGTGGTTCAGCTGTGTCCGGCAGGTTGCTCCTCTCTGTCTGGCAGGTGGTTTCGGAGTGTCCGGCAGGTGCTTCCAGAGTCTCCGGCACGTGCTTCTAGGACATCTGAGAGATGGTTCTGGCATGCCCGGCAGGTGATTCCAGATTGTCCCCCACATGGTTTTGGCATGTCTGAGAGGTGGTTCCGGCATGCCCGGCAGTTCATCCCTGAGAGTCCTCCAAGTGTTTCTGGCGTAGCCATCAGGTGATTTTGGCATGTCCGGCATTTGGTTCCAGCGTGCTCGACAGTTGGTTCAGGCAGGTCCGGCAGGTGGTTCCAGTCTGTCCAGGAGGTGGTACCGGCCTGTCCGGCACGTGGTTCCGGCCCGTCTGAGAGGTGGTTCTATCATGCCCGGCAGGTGATTCCAGAGAGTCCACCAAGTGGTTGTGGCATAGCCGGCAGGTGATTTTGGCATGTCTGGCTGGTGGTTCAGGCGAGTTGAGCAGGTGGTTCCGGCGTGCTCGGCATGTGATTCTGGAGTGTCCAGCAAGTGGTTCTGGCGTAGCCAGCAGGTGATTTTGGCCTGTCCGGCAGGTGATTTTGGCGTGTCCGGCAGGTGGTTCCGGCGAGGCAAGCAGGTGGCTCCGGCGTGCTTGGCAGGTGGTTTCTGTCTGTCCGGTAGGTGGTTCCGGCGTCTACGGCACATGGTTCTGGTACGTCTCAGAGGTGGTTGCGCAGGCCCAACAGGTGATTCCAGACTGTCCGCCATGTGGTTCTGGCACATCTGAGAGGTGGTTCCGGCATGCCTGGCAGGGAATCCCGGAGAGTCCTCCAAGTGGTTCTGGGCATAGCCCGCAGGTGATTTTGGCGTGTCCGTTAGGTGGTTCTGGCGTGCTCGGCAGGTGGTTCAGCCGTGGCCGTCAGGTGTTTCCAGTCTGTCCAGTACGTGTTTCCAGCTTGTCTGGCACGTGGTTCTGGTACGACTGAGAAGTGGTTCCGGTATGGCCGGCAGGTGATTCCGGAGTGTCCCTCAGGTGGTTCTGGCATAGCCGGCAGTTGATTTTGGCCTATCTGGCAGGTGGTTCTGCTGAATCGAGCAGGTGGCTGTGGCGTGTTCGGCAGGTGGTTATGGCGTGTCTGGCAGGTGGTTCCATTCTGTCTGGTAGGTCGTTTTGCCATGTCCGGCACGTGCTTCTGGCACATCCGAGAGGTGGTTCTGGCCTGCCCGGCAGGTTATTCTGGAGTGTCCGATAAGTGGTTCTGGTGTAGCCGGCAGTTCATTTTGGTGTGTCCGGCAGGTGGGTCCTGTGAGTCGAGCAGGCGGTTCTGGTGTGCTCAGCAGGTGGCCCAGGCGTGTCCAGCAGGTGGTTCCAGTCTGTCCAGGACGTGGTTCCAGCATGTCCAGCACGTGGTTCTGGTACGTCTGAGAGGTTGTTCCTGCATGCCCGGCAGGTGATTCAGGACTGTCACCAGGTGGTTCTCGCATAGCCAGCAGTTGATTTTGGCATGTCCGGCAGGTGGTTCCGGCGGGTCGAGCAGCTGGCTCCGGCATGCTCTGCAGGTGGTTCCGGCATGTCTGGCAGGTTGTTCCGGTCTGTCCTGTAGGTTTTTCCGGCGTGTCCAGCACGTGCTTCCGGCACGTCTGAGAGGTGGTTCCGGCATGCGAGCAGGTGATTCCGGAGTGTCCGCCAAGTGGTTCTGGCCTACCCGGCAGGTGATTTTGGCATGTCCTGCAGGTGTTTCTGGCGAATCAAGCAGGTTGCTCCGGCATGCCGGGCAGGCATTTCCGGGGTCTCCGGCAGGTGGTTCTGGTGTGTCTGAGAGCTGATTCCGGCATGTCCGGCAGATGATTCTGGAGTGTCCGCCAAGTGGTTCTGGCATACCCAGCAGGTGATTTTGGCATGTCAGGTAGGTGGTTCCGGCGAGTCAAGCAGGTGGTTCCAGCGTGCTAGGCAGATGGTTCAGGCAGTTGTGGCATGTGGTTTTGGTCTGTTCGGGGTGTGGTTCCGGTGTCTCATGCACATGGTTCTGGCACGTCTCAGAGGTGGTTCCGGCTGGCCCGACAGGTGTCCACCAATTGGTTCTGGGGTAGCTGGCAGGTGATTTTGGCATGACCGGCAGGTGGTTCCAGCAAGCCCAGCAGGTGATTCCGAAGTGTTCACCAACTGGTTGTGGCGTAGCCGGCAGGTGATTTTGCCGTGTCCGTCAGGTGGTTCTGGTGAGTCGAGCAGGTGGTTCCAGCGTGATCGGCAGGTGGTTCAGGAGGGTCTTGCAGGTGGTTTCGATCTGTTCGGGGTGTGGTTCCGTCGTCTCATGCACATGGTTCTGGCACGTCTGAGAGGTGGTTCCGCCTGGCCCAAGAGGTGTTTCCAGAGTGTCCGCCAAGTGGTTCTGGCGTAGCTGGCAGGTGATTTTGGCATGACCAGAAGGTGGTTCCGGCATGCTCGGCTGGTGCTTCCGGTGTCATTGTCATGTGGTTCTGGCATGTCTGGGAGGTGGTTCCGGCATGCCCGGCAGGTGATTCCGGAGTGTCCGGCATGTGGTTCTGGCACCTCTGAGAGGTGGTTCCGGCATGCCCGGCAGGTGATTCCGGACTGTTCGCCAAGTGGTTCTGGCGTAGCAGGCAGGTGATTTGCCATGTCCGGCGGTGGTTCCGGTGAGTCCAGCCGGTGGTTCCGGCGTGTCCGGCAGGTGGCTCCGGTATGTCCGGCAGGTCGTTCTGGGGTGTCCATCACGAGGTTCTGGCACGTCTGAGAGGTTGTGCCTACATGCCCTTCACGTGATTCCGGCTTGTCCGCCAAGTGGTTCGGGTGTAGCGTGCAGGTGATTTTGGCGTGTCCGGCAGGTGGGACTGGTGAGTCAAGCAGGTGGTTCCGGCGTGCTCGGCAGTTGGTTCAGGCAGGTCTGGCAGGTGGTTCTGGTCTGTCTGAGAGGTGGTTCTGGTGTGTCTGGCACGTGCTTTTGGCACTTCTGAGATTTTGTACTGGCATACCCGGCAGGTGATTCCGGAGTGTCTGCCAAGTGGTTCTGGCGTAGCCGGCAGGTGATTTTGCCATGAGCGGCATGTGGTTCTGGTGAGTCGAGCATGTGGTTCCAGCGTGCTCGGCAGTTGGTTCAGGCAGGTCGGACAGGTGGTTCCGGTCTGTCCGGGAGGTGGTTCCGGCGTGTCTGGCACATCGTTCCGGCACGTCTGAGAGCTGGCTCCGGCATGCCCGGCAGGTGATTCCAGAGAGTCCGCCCAGTGGTCCTGGCAGTCGATCTGGTGGTTCCGGCATGCTCGGCAGGTGATTCCAGAGTGTCCGACAAGTGGTTCTGTCCTAGCCGGCTGGTGATTCTGGCGTGTCAGAGAGGTGGTTCCGGCGAGTCGAGCAGGTGGTTCTGGCGTTCTGGACTGGTGGTTCAGGCGTGTATGGAAGTTTGTTCCGGTCTGTTTGGGAGGTGGTTACGGCTTGTCCGGCAGGTGGTTCCTGTCTGTCCGGGAGGTAGTTCCAGCGTGCTCGGCAGGCGCTACCAGCGTCTGCGGCACGTGCTTCTAGCACGTCCAAGCAGTGGTTCCGGCATGCACAGCAGGTGATTTCGGAGTGTCCGGCAAGTGGTTGTAGCGTACCCGGCTGGTTATTTTGGCGTGTATGGCAGGTGGTTGCTGTGAGTGGAGCAGGTGGTTCTGGCGTGCTCAGAAGATGGTTCAGGATTGTCCGGGAGGTGGTTCCGGTCTGCACGGGAGGTGGTTCCGGCGTATCCAGCACATGGTTCTGGCACGTCTGAGACGTGGTTCTGTATGCCAGGCAGGTGATTCCGTAACGTCCGCCAAGTGGTTCTGGTGAGGCCGGCAGAGGATTTTTGTGTGTTCGGCAGCTGGGTCTGGAGAGTCGAACAGGTGTTTTTGGCGTGCTCGGCAGGTGGTTAAGGCGTGTCCAGAAGGTGGTTGCCGTCTGTGCAGGAGGTGGTTCTGGCGTATCCGACACGTGCTTCCGGCATGTCTGAGAGGTTGTGCCAGCATGCCCGGCAGGTGATTCAGGAGTGTCCGCCAAGTGGTTCTGGCGTAGCCAGCAGGTGACTTTGGCATGTCCGGCAGGTGTGTCCGGCGAGTCGAGCAGGCGGTTCTGGCATGTCCGGCAGGTGGTTCTGGGCTCTCCGGGAGGTGATTCCGGAGTGTCCTGCAAGTGGCTCTGGTGTAGCCAGCAGGTGATTTTGGCGTGTCCGGCAGGTGGTTCTGGGGAGTGGATCACGTGGTTCCGGCATGCTCGGCAGGTGCTTCCAGAGTCTCCGGCATGTGGTTCTGGCACGTCTGAGAGGTGGTTCCGGCATGCCCAGCAGGTGATTCTGGAGTGTCCGACAAGTGGCTCTGGTGTAGCTGGCTGGTGATGTTCGCGTGTCCGGCATATGGTTCCAGCGAGCTCGGCAGGTGTTTCCGGCATCTCCGGCACATGTTTCTGGCACGTCTGAGAGGTGGTTGTGGCATGCCCGACACGTGATTTCCGATTGTCCACTAAGTGGTTCTGGCGTAGCCGGCAGGTGATTTTGGCAAGTCTGGCAGGTGGGTCCTACGAGTTGAGCAGGTGGTTCCAGCATGCTCGGCAGGTGGTTCAGGCGTGTCCGACAGGTGGTTCCGTTCCGTGCGGTAGGTTGTTCCAGCGTGTCTGGCACGTGGTTCTGGCACATCTGAGAGGTGGTTCTGGCATGCCCGACAGGTGATTCCGGACTGTCCGCCAAGTGGTTCTGTCGTACCCTACAGGTGATTTTGGCGTGTCCGGCAGGTGGGTCTGGCGAGTCAGGCAGGTGGTTCCGGCGAGTTTGGAAGTTGGTTCCGGTCTTTCCTGGAGGTGGTTCCAGCGGGTCCAGCACGTGCTTCAGGCACGTCTGAGAGGTTGTTCTGGCATGCCCGGCAGGTGATTCTGGAGTGTCCAGTAAGTGGTTCTGGTATAGCTGGCCGGTGATTATGCCGTGTCCGGCAAGTGATTCCGGAGAGTCGACCTGGTGGCTGCGGAGTGCTCGGCAGGTGCTTCTGGCATCTACGCATGAGGTTCTGGAGCGTCTGAGAGGTTTTTCTGGCATGCCTGGTGGGAGATTCCGGAGTGTCCGGAAAATGGTTCTTGCGTAGCCGGCAGGTGATTTTGGCGTGTCCGGCAGTTGGTCCTGCGAGTCGAGCAGGTGGTTGTGGCAGGCTCAGCAGGTGGTTCCGGCGAGTTGATCAGGTGACTCTGGCGTGCTCAGCCGGGTGGTTCCAGGGTGTCTGGCACGTAGTTCTGGCATGTCTGAGAGGTGGTTCTGGCATGCCCGGCAGGTGATTCCGGAGTGTCCGCCAAGTAGTTTGGCATAGCCGGCAGGTGATGTTGGCTTGTCTGGGAGGTGGTTCCAGCAATCGAGCAGGTAGTTCCCCCTTGCTCGGCAGGTGGTTCAGGAGGGTCCAGCAGGTGGTTCCGGTCTCTCAAGGAGGTGGTTCCGGAGGATCTGCCCAGTGCTTCTGGCGTAGCCGGCAGATGATTTTGGTGTGTCCGGCATGTATTGCTGGCGAATCGAGCAAGTGGTTTGGGCAAGCTCGGCTGGTGCTTCTGGCGTCTCTGGCATGTGGTTCTGGTACGTCTGAGAGGTGGTCTGGCATGCCCAGCACGTGATTCCGGATTGTCCATGAAGTGGTTCTGGCATAGCCGGCAGGTGATTTTGGCATGTCCAGCAAGTGGTTCCGGCATGTCGAGTAGGTGTTTCCGGCATGCTGGGCAGGTGCATCCGCTGTCTTTGGCATGTGGTTCTGGCATGTCTGACAGGTGGTTCCGGCATGCCCGGTAGGTGATTCCAGTGTGTCCGCCAAGTGGTTCTGGCGTAGCCGGCAGGTGATTTTGCGTGTCAAGCGGTGGTTCCGGTGAGTCAAGCAGGTGTTTCTGATGTGTCCGGCAGGTGGTTCCAGCCTGTCCAGGAGGTGGTTCCTGAGTGTCCGGCTCGTGCTTCTGGCACATCTGAGAGGTGGTCCCGGCATGCCGGCCAGTTTATCCCGGAGAGTCCGACAAGTGGTTCTAGCGTAGCCGGCAGGTGATTTTGGTGTGTCCGGTAGGTGGGTCGGGTGAGCCGAGCAGGTGGTTCTGGCATGCTCGGCTGGTGGTTCAGGCGGGTCCGGCAGGTGGTTCCGGTCTGTCCGGGAGGTGGTGCCGGCGTGTCCGGCATGTGCTTCTGGCACGTGTGAGAGGTGGTTGCGGCATGCCTGACAGGTGATTCCGGAGTGTCCGCCAAGTGGTTCTGGGGTAGCCGGCAGGTGATTTTGGAGTATCTGGCAGGTGGTTCTGTGGAGTTCATCAGGTACTTCTGGCATTCTCGGCAGGGGCTTCCGCGTGTCCGGCTCATGTTTCTGGCACGTCTCAGATGTGGTTCCGGAATGCCCGGCAGCAAGTGGTTCTCGTGTAGCTGGCAGGTGATTTTGGAGTGTCTGGCAGGTGTGTCCTGGGAGCCGAGAAGGTGGTTCCGGCCTGCTCAGCAGGTGCTTCCAGCGACTCCAGCACGTGTTTCTGGCACATCTGAGAGGTGGTTCCGGCATGCCCGGCAGGTTATTCCGGAGTGTCCGGCAACTGGTTCTGGTGCAGCCGGCATGTGATTTTGGCATGTCCGGTAAGTGGGTCCTGCGAGTCGAGCAGGTGGTTCCTGAGTGCTCGGCAGGTGGTTCAGGAGTGTCCAGCAGGTGGTTGCAGTCTGTCCAGGACGTAGTTCTGGCGTGTCCGGCACCTGGTTCTGGTACGTCTCAGAGGTGGTTCCGGCATGCCCGGCAGGTGATTCCGGACTGTCCACCACGTGGTTCTAGCATGTCTGAGAGGTGGTTCTGTCATGCCCGGCAGGTGATCCCGGAGATTCCGAGAGTGGTTCTGGCTTAGCCGGCATGTGGTTTTGACGTGTCTGGTAGGTGGTTCCAGCGAGTGGAGCAGGTGGTTCCGGCGTGCTCGGCTGGTGGTTCAGGCGGGTCCGGTGGGTGGTTACGGTCTGTCTGGGAGGTGCTTCCGGTATGTCCGGCATGTGGTTCTGGCACGTCTGAGAGGTGGTTCCGGCATGCACGGCAGCTGATCCCGGAGAGTCCTCCAAGTGGTTCTGCCATAGCCCCGAGGTGATTTTGTCGTGTCAGACAGGTGGTTCTGGCATCCTCGGCTGTTGGTTCAGGTGGTGTCCGGCAGGTGGTGCCGGTCTGTCCAGGAGGTGGTTCCGGCGTGTAAGGCACGTGGTTCCGGCATGTATGAGAGGTGGTTCTGGCATGCTCAGCAGGTGATTCCAAAGAGTCTGCCAAGTGGTTCTGGCATATGCGGCAGGTGATTTTGTGTGTCCGGCAGTGGTTCCGGCGAGTCGAGCAGGTGGTTCCGGCGTGTCTGGCAGTTGTTTCCAGTCTGTCCAGGACGTGGTTCTGGCGTGTCCGGCACGTGGTTCTGTTACGTCTGAGCGGTGGTTCCCGCATGCCCGGCTGGTGATTCCGGACTGTCCGCCACGTGGTTCTGGCATGTCTGAGAGGTGGTTCTGGCATGCCCGACATGTGATTCCGAAATGTCTGCCAAGTGGTTCTGGCAGAGCCGGCAGGTGATTTTGGTGTGTCCTGCAGGTGGGTCTTGGGAGTCGAGCAGAGGGTTCCCGTGTGCTTGGCAGGTTGTTCAGAGGTGTCCGGCAGGTGGTTCCAGTCTGTCCAGGACGTGTTTCTGGCGTGTCCGGCACGTGGTTCTGGTACATCTCAGAGCTGGTTCCGGCATGCCTGGCAGGTGATTCCAGAGAGTGCACCAAGTGCTTCTGGTGTAGCCGGCAGTTGATTGTGGCGTCTCCAACAGGTGGTTAAGGCGAGTTGAGCAGGTGTTTCCGACATGCTTGGCAGGTGCTTCCAGTGTCTTTGGCATGTGGTTCTGGCATGACCGGCAGGTGATTCTGGAGTGTCCACCAAGTGGTTCTGGCATAGCCGGAAGGTGATTTTTCGTGTCCAGCAGTGGTTCCAGCGAGTTGAGCAGGTGGTTCTGGCGTGTCTGACCGGTGCTTCCGGTCTGTCCTGGAGGTGGTTCCAGCGTGTCCGACACGTGCTTCTGGCACGTCTGAGAGGTTGTGCCGGCATGCGCGGAACATTTTTCCGGCTTGTCCACCAGGTGGTTCTGGCATAGCTGGCAGGTGATTTGGGCATGTCCGGCAGGTGGGTCCAGCAATTCAAGCAGGTGTTTCTGGTGAGTCTGGCACTTGGTTCCAGTCTGTCCGGGAGGTGGATCCGGTGTGTCTGGCATGTGCTTCTGGCACGTCTGTGAGGTTGTGCTGGGATGCCCGGCAGGTGTTTCCAGAGTGTCTGCCAAGTGGTTCTGGTGTAGCCGGCAGGTGATTTTATGTGTCCGGCGGTGGTTCCGGAGAGTCAATCAGGTGGCTCCACTGTTCTCGGCAGGTGGTTCCGGCGTGTACGGCACGTGGTTCTGGTACGTCTCAGAGGTGGTTGCGCATGCCCAACAGGTGATTCCGGACTGTCCGCCACGTGGTTCTGGCACGTCTGAGAGGTGATTCCAGCATGCCCGGCAGGTCATCCGGGAGAGTCCCCCAAGTGGTTCAGTCGCAGCCCGCAGGTGATTTTGGCGTGTCTGGCAGGTGGTTCCGTCGTGCTCGGCAGGTGGTTCAGGCGTGGCCGGCAGGTGGTTCCAGTCTGTCCAGGATGTGTTTCCAGTATGTCCGGCACGTGGTTCTGGTACGTCTGAGATGTGGTTCCGCCATGGCTGGCAGGTGATTCCGGACTGTCCCCAGGTGGTTCTGGCATAGCCAGCAGTTGATATTGGCCTGTCCGGCAGGTGGGTCCGGCGAGTCGAGCAGGTGGCTGTGGCGTGTTCGGCAGGTGGTTCTGGCATGTCTGGCAGGTGGTTCCGTTCTGTCCGATAGGTCGTTCTGGCATATCCGGCACATGCTTCTGGCACGTCTGAAAGGTGGTTCTGGCATGCCAGGCAGGTGATTCCGGAGTGTCAGGTAAGTGGTTCTGGTGTAGCTGGCAGTTCATTTTGGCATGTCCAGCACGTGGGTCCTGCGCATTGAGCAGGTGGATCCGGCGTGCTCGGCAGGTGTTCCAGGCGTGTCTGGCAGGTGGTTCCAGTCTGTCTAGGACGTGGTTCCAGCGTGTCTGGCACGTGGTTCTCTAACATCTGAGAGGTGGTTCCTGCATGCCCGGCAGGTGATTTTGGAGTGTCCGCCAGGTGGTTCTCGCATAGCCAGCTGTTGATTTTGCCCTGTCCGGCAGGTGGTTCCAGCGAGTCGAGCAGGTGGCTCCGGCGTGCTCAGCAGGTGGTTCCGGCATGTCTGAGAGGTGGTTCCGGTCTGTCCGGTAGGTGTTTCCGGCGTGTCCGGCACGTGCTTCCGGCACGTCTGAGAGGTGGTTCCGGCATGTGCGGCACGTGATTCCGGAGTGTCCGCCAGGTGGTTCTGGCATAGTTGGCAGGTGATTTTGGTGTGTCTGTCAGGTGTTTCTGGGGAGTCGAGCAGGTGGCTCCGGCATGCTCAGAAGGTGCTTCCGGCGTCTCCGGCACTTGGTTCTGGCATGTCTGAGAGGTGGTTCCGGCATGCCCAGCAGGTGATTCCGGAGTGTTCGCCAAGTGGTTCTGGCGTAGCCGGCAGGTGATTTTGCATGTCGGGCTGTGGTTCCGGCAGGTCGAACCGGTGGTTCCGGCGTGTCCGGCAGGTGGTTGCGATCTGTCCGGCAGGTGGTTCTGGGGTGTCCGGCACGAGGTTCTGGCACGTCTGAGAGGTTGTGTCGGCATGCCATTCACGTGACTCCGGCTTGTCCCCCAAGTGGTTCTGGTGTAGCGGGCAGGTGATTTTGGCGTGTCTGGCAGGTGGGACCGGTGAGTCAAGCAGGTGGTTCCTGCAAGTGTTTCCTGTGTTTCCGGTCTGTCCGGGAGATGGTTCCGGCCTGTCCGGCATGTGCTTCTGGCACTTCTGAGAGGTTGTGCTGGCATGCCTGGCAGGTGATTCCGGAGTGTCCGCCAAGTGGTTCTGGCGTAGCCGGCAGGTGATTTTGCCATGTCTGGCATGTGGTTCCAGCGAGTCGAGCATGTGGTTCCAGCGTGCTCGACAGTTGGTTCAGGCAGGTCCAGCAGGTGGTTCCGGTCTGTCCGGGAGGTGGTTCCGGCGTGTCCGCAACGTGGTTCCAGCCCATCTGACAGGTGGTTCTATCATGCCCGGCAGGTGATTCCAGAGAGTCCACCAAGTGGTTTTGGCATAGCCGGCAGGTGATTTGGGCGTGTCCGACAGTTGCTTCAGGCGAGTTGAGCAGGTGTTTCTGACGTGCTCGGCAGGTGCTTCCGGCGTCTCCGGCACGGGTTCTGGCACATCTGACAGGTAGTTCCGGCATGCCCGAAAGGTGATTCCGGTCTGTCCGGTAGGTGGATCCGGCGTGTACGGCACGTGGTTCTGGTACGACTCAGAGGTGGTTGCGCATGCCCCACAGGTGATTCCGGACTGTCCGCCACGTTGTTCTGGCACGTCTGAGAGGTGGTTCCGGCATGCCCGGCAGGGCATCCCGGAGAGTCCTCCAAGTGGTTGTGGCGTAGCCCGCAGTGATTTTGGCGTGTGGGGCAGGTGGTTCCGTCGTGGTCGGCAGGTGGTTCAGGCATGCCAGGCAGGTGGTTCCGGTCTGTCCGGTAGGTGTTTCCAGCGTTTCTGGCACGTGCTTCCGGCACGTCTGAGAGGTGGTTCCGGCATGCGCGGCAGGTGATTCCGGAGTGTCCGCCCGGTGGTTCTGGCGTACCCGGCAGGTGATTTTGGCGTTTCTGGCAGGTGTTTCTGGCGAATCGAGCAGGTGGCTCCGGCATTCTCGGCAGGTGCTTGTGGCGTCTCCGGCACATGGTTCTGGCACGTCTGAGAGCTGGTTCCGGCATGCCCGGCAGGTGATCCCGGAGAGTCCTCCAAGTGGTTCTGGCATAGCCCCCAGGTGATTTTGCATGTCCGGCGGTGGTTCCGGTGACTCGAGCCGGTGGTTCCAGCGTGTCCGGCAGGTGGTTCCGGTCTGTCCGGTAGGTGCTTCCTGAGTGTCCGGCTCGTGGTTCTGGTGTGTCTGAGAGCTGGTTCTGGCATGTCCAGCAGATGATTCCGGAGTGTCCAACAAGTGGTTCTGGCATACCCGGCAGGTGATTTTGGCGTGTCAGTTAGGTGGTTCCGGCGAGTCGAGCAGGTGGTTCCGGCTTGCTCGGCAGGTGGTTCAGGCGGGTCTGGCAGGTGGCTTCGGTCTGTTCGGTGTGTGGTTCCGGCATCTCAGGCACATGGTTCTGGCACGTCTGAGAGGTGGTTCCAGAGTGTCCGCCAAGTGGTTCTGGCGTAGCTGGCAGGTGATGTGGGCGTGACCGGCAGGTGGTTCCAGCCAGCCCGGCAGGTGATTGCAAAGTGTTCACTAACTGGTTGTGGCATAGCCGGCAGGTGATTTTGGCGTGTCCGTCAGGTGGTTCTGGCGAGTTGAGCAGGTGGTTCCTGCGTGCTCGGCAGGTGCTTACGGTGTCATTGGCATGTGGTTCTGGCATGTCTGAGAGGTGGTTACTGCATGCCTGGCAGGTTATTCCGGAGTGTTCGCCAAGTGGTTCTGGCGTAGCCGGCAGGTGAGTTTGCATGTCCAGCGGTGGTTCTGGCTGGTCGAGCCGGTGGTTCCTGCGTGTCCGGCAGGTGGTTGCGATCTGTCCGGGAGGTGGTTCTGGGGTGTCCGGCATGAGGTACTGGCACGTCTGAGAGGCTGTGCCGGCATGCCCTTCACATGATTCCGGCTTGTCCCCCAAGTGGTTCTGGTGTAGCGGGCAGGTGATTTTGGCATGTCCGGCAGGTAGGACCAGAGAGTCAAGCAGGTGGTTCCGGCGAGTGTTTCCTGTTGTTCCGGCCTATCCGGCACGTGCTTCCGGCACTTCTGAGCGGTTGTGCTGGCATGCCCGGCAGGTGATTCCGGAGTGTCCGCCAAGTGGTTCTGGCGTAGAAGGCAGGTGATTTTGCCATATCCGGCAGGTGGTTCCAGCGAGTCGAGCATGTGGTTCCGGTGTGCTTGACACTTGGTTCAGGCAGGTCAGGCAGGTGGTTCTGGCACATGTGACAGGTGGTTCCGGCATGCCCGAAAGTTGATTCTGGTCTGTCCGGTAGGCGGTTCTGGCGTGTACGTCACGTGGTTCTGGTACGTCTCAGAGGTGGTTGCGCATGCCCAACAGGTGATTCCGGACTGTGTGCCACGTGGTTGTGGCACGTCTGAGAGGTGGTTCCAGCATGCCTGGCAGGTCATCCAGGAGAGTCCTCCAAGTGGTTCTGGCGTAGCCCGCAGGTGATTTTGGCGTGTCTGGCAGGTGGTTCCGTCATGCTCGGCAGGTGTTCCGGCTTGCTCGGCAGGTGCAACCTGTGTCATTGGCACGTGGTTCTGGCATGTCTGAGAGGTGGTTCCGGCATGCCCGGCAGGCTTTCTGGAGTGCTCGCCAAGTGGTTCTGGCGTAGCCAGCAGGTGATTTTGCATGTCCGGCGGTGGTTGCTGCGGGTCGAGCCGGTGGTTCCGGCGTGTACGGCACGTGGTTCTGGTCCGTCTCAGAGGTGGTTGCACACGCCCAACAGGTGATTCCAGACTCTCTGTGACGTGGTTCTGGCACGTCTGTGAGGTGCTTCGGGCATGCCCAGCAGGTGATTCCTGGGTGTCCGCCAAGTGGTTCTGGCGTCACCGGCAGGTTATTTTGGTGTGTCCGGCAGGTCTTTCCTGCTTTTTGGGCTCGTGGCTCTGGCTTGTAAGACAGATGCTTGTGGCATTTCTGGCCCCCGTTCTTACATACTCCTCAGCTGGTCTCAGGGTTTCTGTCACCTGTTTGTGGCATATCCAACAGGTGTTTACAATATGTCTGGCATGTCATTGTGCTATGTTTGGAATCTGGTTCCGTCATGTCATTGTGTGCGGCTGGCATGTTGAAGAGATGGTTCTGCAGTGTCAGAATCGCTGCTCCACTGTGTCCGGCAGGTGGTTACAGGTGGTTCTGGCATGCAACGTGCGTGCTTCTGGTATGCCTGTTGGGTCATACTGGCATGAATGTGTGGCCCTTTGAGAGTGTGCGGAGGGTGTTTTTGGCATGTCTCCCGGGGTTTTCTGGCACATAAGGGGCATGATTCCTTTTTATACGTCAGGTGAGTTTGTTCTCAGCTTCCTCAAGAGATGGAAGGAAGATGGTGTGTGGCTTGTGGCCCCTTGAGGGGTGGAGCCAATGCATTGTGCATTCCAATCTAGAGCAATGGAGGGCATGGCTGAGAGCAAAAGGGTCTTTCGGACATAGCTGCATTCTGACACTCTCTCCACCAGTGCACAATGGTGGTTGGAAAAAGGCTTACATTCTAGCGCCTCCTGAGCAGGTGGATGCTAAATCATTTGGGACTCAGCCCAGTTGCTTCAGGGGAAGATGTAGGCATTTCGTCTGAGCAAGGTTGGCAAGGTAGAACTGCGGCAGAAGCAGAAGTCCTAAAGCAGCGAGTTAAGATCTGGGAAGAAATGGCGTTTGAGCTGACTTTGTATGAGAGTTTCCTCGTATGCTGTAACAGCACTATGGAAAGCGAGTTCTTTCTCAGCTTCCTAAAGAGCTGGAGACAAGACAATTTATGGCTTGTCTCCCATTGAAGGAAAGAGGCAGTGCTTTGTGCCTTCCACCTGCAGAGCAATGGAGGGCATGGCTGAGAGCCAAGGGGGCTTTCTGCCATTGGTGCTTTCTGATACCCTTCAGGGGTGATGCCAGTGCCTTGTGCCTCCTACCTCTAGAGGAATGGAGGGCAAGACCAAGAGTAAAAGGACTTTCTGAAATTGGTGGTTTCTGACACTGCCCCAACCATTGCTCAAGGGCGGTTGGTTAAAAGCCTATTGTCTGTCTCCTCCTCAGCATGTGGAACCACAATCATCCAGGCCTTGTCCCCATTGCTCAAGGGGCAGATGTAGGCATTTCGTCTGAGCCGGGTGGGCAAGGTGGAAATGCGGCAGAAGCGGATGTTGCACATTGGCGAGTTAAGGGCTGAAAAGACACGGCGTTCAGGTGCCTTTGTATGAGATGTTCCCAGGATGCTGCAAGAGCACTGTGGAATGCGAGTGCTTTCCCAGCTTCCTAAAGAGCTGGAAGCAGGACAGTTTATGGCTTGTCTCCAATTGAAGGATGGAGGCAGTGCTTTGTGCCTTCCACCTCTAGAGCAATGGAGGGCACGGCTGAGAGCAAAGAGCCCGTTCTGACATAGGTGCATTCAGACACTCTCTGCACCAGTGCACAATGGCTGTGTGTAAAAAGCCTATTGTCTGCTCCTGCTAAGCATGTGGAAGCACAATCATCTGGGCCTCGTGCCCGTTGCTGAAGGGGAAGATGTAGGCATTTCGTCTGAGCCGGGTTGCCATGGTGGAAAGGTGCAGGATGAAGATGTCCCAGACTGGCCAGTGAAGTGCTGAAGGAAACGGTGTTCAGCCTCCTTTGTATGAGATGTTCCCAGGACGCTGTAAGGGCACTGTGGAAAGGGAGTTTTTTCTCAGCTTCCTAAAGTGCTGGAAGCATGACAAGATGTGGTTTGTCTCCCATTGAGGGGTGGATCCAGAGCCAGTGCCTTGCGCCTTCCACCTCTAGAGCAATGAAGGGCACGGCTGTGAGCAAAGGGGCCTTTCTGACATAGCTTCTTTATGAAAATCTCTCCAGCAGTGCACATTGGTGGTTGGAAAAAGGCGTGCAGTCTATCGCCTCCTAAGCACGTGGATGCTCAATCATTTGGGACTCAGCCCAGTTGCTTCAGGGGAAGATGTAGGCATTTCGTCTGAGCTGGGTTGGCAAGGTGGAATTGCGGCAGAAGCAGAGGTCCTAACGCTGCGAGTTAAGCACTGGGAAGAAATGGCGTTTGAGCTGCCTTTGCATGAGAGGTTCCTGGTATGCTGTAACAGGACTGTGGAAAGCGAGTTGTTTGTCAGCTTCCTAAGGAGCTGGAGGCAAGACAATTTATGGCTTGTCTCCCATTGAAGGATGGAGGCAGTGCTTTGTGCCTTCCACCTGCAGAGCAATGGAGGGCACGGCTGAGAGCCAAGGGGGCTTTCTGCCATAGGTGCTTTCTGATCCCCTTCAGGGGTGGTGCCACTGCCTTGTGCCTCCTACCATGAGAGGAATGGAGGGCACGGCCAAGAGTAAAGGGCCTTTCTGACATTGGTGCTTTCTGACACTACCCCAACCACTGCTCATGGGCGGTTGGTTAAAAGCCTATTGTCTGTCTCCTCCTCAGCATGTGGAACCACAGTCATCCGGGCCTCGTCCCCATTGCTTAAAGGGGAAGATGTAGGCATTTCGTCTGAGCCGGGTTGGCAAGGTGGAAATGCGGCAGAAGCGGATGTTGCAGATTGGCAAGTTAAGGGCTGAAAAGACATGGCATTCAGCTGCTTTGTATGACATGTTCCCTGGATGCTGTAAGAGCACTGAGGAATGCGAGTGCTTCCCCAGCTTTCTAAAGAGCTGGAAGCAGGACAGTTTATGGCTTGTCTCCAATTGAAGGATGGAGACAGTGCTTTGTGCCTTCCACATCTAGAGCAATGGAGGGCACGGCTGAGAGCAAAGGGCCCTTTCTGACATAAGCGCATTCTGACACTCTCTGCACCAGTGCACAATGGCAGTTTGTAAAAAGCCTTTTGTCTGCTCTTGCTAAACATGTGGAGGCACAATCATCTGGGCCTCATCCGTGTTGCTGAAGGGGAAGATGTAGGCATTTCATCTGAGCGGGGTTGGCAAGGTGGAAATCTGGCAGAAGCAGAAGTTCTAAATCGGCGAGTTAAGCGCTGAAAAGAAATGGCATATCAGCTGCCTTTGTATGAGGTGTTGCCAGGACACAGAAAGAGCACTGTTGAAAGCGAGTTCTTTCTCAGCTTCCTAAAGAGATGGAAGGAAGATGGTCTGTGGCTTGTCGCCCCTTGAGGGGGGGAGCCAGTGCATTGTGCATTCCACGTCTAGAGCAATGGAGGGCAGAGCTGAGAGCAAAGGGGTCTTTCTGACATAGCTGTTTTCCAACACTCTCTCCACCAGTGCACAATGGTGGTTGGAAAAAGGCGTGCCGTCTATCACCTCCTAAGCACGTGGACGCTCAATCATTTGGGACACAGCCCAGTTGCTTCAGGGGAAGATGTAGGCATTTCGTCTCGCCGGGTTGGCAAGGTGGAATTGCGGCAAAAGCAGAATTCTTAAAGCGGCGAGTTAAGCACTGGGAAGAAATGGCGTTTGAGCTGCCTTTGTATGAGTGTTTCCTCGTATGCTTTAACAGCTCTGTGGAAAGCGAGTTCTTTCTCAGCTTCCTAAAGAGCTGGAAGCAAGACAGTTTATGGCTTGTTTCCCATTGAAGGATTGAGGCAGTCCTTTGTGCCTTCCTGCTCTAGAGCAATGGAGGGCACTGCTGAGAGTAAAGGGGTCTTTCTGCCATTGGTGCTTTCTGACACTCTCTCAACCATTGCACTTGGTGGTTAGTTAAAAGCCTATTGTCTCTCTCCTCCTCAGCATGTGGAACCACAATCATCCGGGCCTCGTCCCCATTGCTCAAGGGGAAGATGTAGGCCTTTCGTCTGAGCTGGGTTGGCAAGGTGGAATTGTGGCAGAAGCAGAAGTTCTAAAGTCGCGAGGTAAGGTCTGGCAAGAAAGGCCGTCTGACCTTCATTTCTATGACAGTTTCCCCGTAGGTTTTTCCCAGGAGCCGAGCAGGTGTTTCTGGCATTCTCGGCAGGAGGTTCGGGCATGTACGGCAGGTGGTTCCAGTCTGTCCAGGATGTGGTTCCGGCGTGTCTGGCACGTGGTTCTGGTACATCTCAGAGGTGTTTCCGGCATGCCCAGCCGGTGATCCCGGAGAGTCCACCAAGTGATTCTGGCGTAACCGGCAGGTGATTTGTGCGTGTCCGGCAGGGGGTTCTGGCGAGTCGAGCAGGTGGTTCCGGCGTGCTCGGCAGGTGCTTCCGGTGTCATTGGCACGTGGTTCTGGCATGTCTGAGAGGTGGTTCCGGCATGCCTGGCAGGTGATTCCGGAGTGTTCGCCAAGTGGGTCTGGCGTAGCCGGCATGTCCTGCGGTGGTTCCAGCGGGTCGAGCCGGTGGTTCTGGCGTGTCCGGCAGGTGGTTGCGGTCTGTCCGGCAGGTGGTTCTGGGGTGTCTGGCACGAGGTACTGGAACGTCTGAGATGTTGTGCCAGCATGCCCTTCACGTGATTCTGGCTTGTCCCCCAAGTGGTTCTGGTGTAGCGGGCTGGTGACTTTGTCGTGTCCGGCACCTGGGTCCTGCGAGTCGAGCAGGTGGTTCGGCGTGCTCGGCATGTGGTCCACGGGTGTCCGGCAGGTGGTTCGAGTCTGTCCAGAACGTGGTTCCAGCGTGTCATGCAAGTGCTTCTGTTACGTCTGAGAGGTGGTTCCTGCAAGCCCGGCAGGTGATTCCGGACTGTCCGCCAGGTGGTTCCCACATAGCCAGCTGTTGATTTTGGCCTGTCCAGCAGGTGGTTCAGGTGAGTCGAGCAGGTGGCTCCAGCATGCTCGACAGTTGGTTCAGGCAGGTCAGGCACGTGGTTCCGGTCTGTCTGGGAGGTGGTTCCGGCGTGTCCGGCACGTGGTTCCGGCACGTCTGAGAGGTGGTTCTATCATGCCTCGCAGGTGTTTCCAGAGAGTCCACCAAGTGGTTTTGGCGTAGCCGGCAGGTGATTTTGGCGTGTCCGGCAGGTGGTTCAGGCGATTTGAGCAGGTGGTTCCAACGTGCTCGGCAAGTGCTTCCGGCGTCTCCGGCACGTGTTTCTGGCACATCTGACAGGTGGTTCCGGCATGCCCGAAAGGTGATTCCGGTCGGTCCGGGAGGTGGTTCCGGCGTGTGCGGCACGTGGTTCTGGTACGTGTCCGAGGTGGTTGCGCACGCCCAACAGGTGATTCTGGACTGTCCGCCACGTGGTTCTGGCACGTCTGAGAGGTGGTTCTGGCATGCCAGGCAGTTGATTCCGGAGTTTTGGGTAAGTGGTTCTGGTGTAGCCGGCAGTTCATTTTGGCATGTCCGGCACGTGGGTCCTGTGAGTCGAGCAGGTGGTTCCAGCGTGCTCGGCATGTGCTTCTGCTGTCATTGGCACTTGGTTCTGGCATGTCTTAGTGGTGGCTCCGGCATTCCTGGCATGTGATCCAGGAGAGTCCGTCAAGTGGTTCTGGCATAGCCTGCAGGTGTTTTAGGTGTGTCCCGCAGGTTGTTCTGGCGAGTCGAGCAGGTGGTTCCGGCGTGCTCGGCAGGTGGTTTAGGCAGGTGCGTTAGGTGGTTCCGGTCAGTCCGGGAGGTGGTTCTGGCATGTTTGGCACGTGGTTCCAGCACGTCTGACATGTGGTTCTGGCATGTCCAGCAGGTGACTCCGGATTGTCCAACAAGTGGTTCTTGCGTAGCCGGCAGGTGATTTTGGCATGTCCCACAGGTGGTTCCGACGATTCGAGCAGGTGCTTCCGGCTAGCTCGGCAGGTGCTTCTGGCATCTCTGGCACTTCATTGTGGCACATTTGAGAGGTAGGTCCGGCATGCCCAGCAGGTGATTCCAGAAAGTCCGGCTAGTGGTTCTGGCACAGCCAGCAGGTGATTTTGGCATGTGTGGCAGGTGGGTCCTGCGAGTCGAGCAGGTGGTTCCTGCATGCTCAGCAGGTGGTTCCGTTGTGTCTGGTAGGTAGGTCCGGCGTGTGCCGCACATGGTTCTGCTACGTCTGAGAGTTGGTTACCGCATGCCCAGCAGGTGATTCCGGACTGTCCGCCAGGTGGTTCTGGCACATCTGAGAGGTGGTACCGGCATGCCTGGCAGGTGACCCCGGAGAGTCCTCCAAGGGGTTCTGGCCTAGCCCGCAGGTGATTTTGGCGTGCCCGGCAGGTGGTTGCGGCATGCTCGGCAGGTGGTTCAGGCAGGTGCGGTAGGTGGTTCCGGTCAGTCCGGGAGGTGGTTCCGGCATGTCCGGCACGTGGTTCCGGCACGTCTGACAGCTGGTTCTGGCATGCCCGGCAGTTGATCCCGGAGAGTCCTCCAAGTGATTCTGGCGTAGCCCGCAGGTGATTTTGGCGTGTCCGGCAGGTGGTTCCGGCATGCTCGGCAGGTGGTTCAGGCAGTTCTGGCATGTGGTTCCGTTGTGTCCGGTAGGTGGTTCCGGCATGTCCGGCACGTGGTTCTGGCACGTCTGACTGGTGGTTCTGGCATGACAGCAGGTGATTCTGGAGTGTCTGTTGAGTGGCTCTGGCGTAGCCGGCAGGTGATTTTGGCATGTCCAGCAGGTGGTTCTGGGGAGTTGATCAGGTGGTTCCGGCATCCTCGACAGGTGGTTCCGGCGTGTCCGGCACATGGTTCTGGCACATCTGAGAGGTGGCTCCGGCATTCCTGGCATGTGATCCAGGAGAGTCTGCCGAGTGGTTCTGACATAGCCCGCAGGTGTTTTAGGTGTGTCCAGCAGGTGGTTCTGGCGAGTCGAGCAGGTGGTTCCGGCGTGCTCAGCAGGTGGTTCAGTCAGGTCCAGCAGGTGTTTGCAGTCTGTCCATGACGTGGTTCCGGCATGCCCGGAAGGTGATTCTGGAGTATCCACCAAGTGGTTTTATCATAGCCCGCAGGTGATTTTGGCGTGACCGGCAGGTGGTTCCGGCGTGCTTGGCAGGTGGGTCAGGCATGTCCGGCAGGTGGTGCCGGTCTGTCCGGGAGGTGGTTCCGGCGTTTAAGGCACATGGTTCCGGCATGTATGAGAGGTGGTTCTGGCATGCCCAGCAGGTGATTCCGGAAAGTCCTGCTAGTGGTTCTGGCATAGCCAGCAGGTGATTTTTGCGTGTACGGCAGGTGGGTCCTGCGAGTCGAGCATGTGGTTCCTGCATGCTCAGCAGGTGGTTCAGGCGTGTCCGGCACGTGGTTCTGGGACGTGTGAGAGGTGGCTATGGCATGCCCAGCCGGTGATTCCGGACTGTCCGCCACGTGGTTCTGGTACATGTGAGAGGTGTTTCCGGCATGCCCGGCAGGTGATTCCACAGTGTCCTTCAAGTGGTTCTGGTGTAGCCAGCATGTGATTTTGGCGTGTGAGGTTGGTGGTTCCAGCGAGTCAAGCAGGTGGTTCTGGCGTGCTCGGCAGTTGGTTCAGGCATTTCCGGCAGGTGGTTCCGGGCTGTCTGGACGGTGGTTCTGGAGAGTCGAGCAGGCGGTTCCGGATTTTTTGGCATGTGGTTCCGGTGTGTTCGGTAGGTGGTTCCGGCATGTCCGGCACGTGGTTCTGGCGTGTCTGAGAGGTGGTTGCGGCATGCCCGGCATGTGGTTCCGGAGTGTCCGACAAGTGGTTCTGGCATAGCCGACTGGCGATTTTGGCTTGTCCAGCAGGTGTTTCTAGCAAGTCGAGCAGGTTGTTCCGGAGTGCTCGGCAGGTGGTTCCGGTCTGTCTGGGATGTGGTGCCGGCGTGTCCAACATGTGGTTCTGGCATGTCTAAGACGTTGTTCCAGCATTCCCTGCAGGTGATTCCAGAGTGTCCTCCATGTTGTTTTGGCATAGCCGGCAGGTGATTATGGCGTGTCCGGCACATGGTTCCACCTAGTTGAGCAGGTTATTCCGGCGTGCTCGGCATGTGCTTCTGGTCTGCTTGGGAGGTGGTTCTGGCATGTCAGGCATGTGGTTGTGACACGATTGAGAGGTGGTTCCTGCAAGCCCGCCTGTGATTCTAGAGTGTCCACCAAGTGGTTCTGGCATAGCCGGCAGGTGATTTTGGCATGTCCGGCAGGTGGTTCCGCCGAGTTGACTAGGTGGTCCCGGCATGCTCGGCAGGTGGTTCAGGCAGTTCTGGCATGTGGTTCCGTTGTGTCTGGTAGGTTGTTCCGGCGTGTCCGGCACGTGGTTCTGGCACGTCTGAGAGGTGGTTCCGGCATGCCCGGTAGGTGATTTCGGAGCGTCTGCCGAGTGGTTGTGGTCTAGCCGGCAGGTGATTTTGTTGTGTCCAGAAGGTGGTTCTGAGGAGTGGATCAGGTGGTTCCGGCATCCTCGGCAGGTGGTTCTGGCGTGTCCAGTACATGGTTCTGACACGACTGAGAGGTGGCTCCGGCATGCCCTGCAGGTGATCCCGGAGAGTCCGCCAAGTGGTTCTGGCATAGCCCGCAGGTGTTTTTGGTGTGTCCGGCAGGAGGTTGTGGTGAGTTGAACAGGTGGTTCTGGCGTGCTTGGCAGGTGGTTCAGGCAGGTCCTGCAGGTGTTTGCAGTCTGTCCACGATGTGGTTCCGGCATGCCCGGAAGGTGATTCTGGAGTGTCCGGCAAGTGGTTCTGGCATAGCCGGCTGGTGAGTTTGGCGTGTCCAGCAGCTGGCTCCTGCGAGTTGAGCAGGTTGTTCCAGGGTGCTCAGCAGGTGGTTCCGGTGGGTCCGGCAGGTGGTTCCGGTCTGTCCAGTAGGTGGTTCCGGCGTGTCCGGCACTTGTTTCCGGCACGTCTGAGAGGTGGTTCCGGCATGCCCGGCGGGTGATTCCATAGTGTCCTCCACGTGGTTCTGGCCTAGCTGGCAGGTGATTTTGGCATCTCCGGCACGTGGTTCCGGCGAGTCGAGCAGGAGGTTCCGGCATGCTCGGCAGGTTCATCCGGTGTCTCTGGCAAGTGGTTCTGGCACGTCTGAGAGGTGGTTCCGGCATGTCCAACAGGTGATTCTGGAGTGTCAGGCAAGTGGTTCTGGCGTAGCCGACAGGTGATTTTTGCGTGTCCAGCAGGTAGTTCCGGCAACTCGAGCAGGTGGTTCCAGCGTGCTCAGCAGGAGGTTCAGGTGGGTCCGGCAAGTGGTTCTGGGTGTCCCGGAGGTGGTTCCGGCATGTCCAGGACGTGGTTCTGGCACGTTTGAGAGGTGGTTCTGGCATGCCCGACATTTGATTCCGGAGTGTCTGGCAAGTGGTTCTGGTGTAGCCGGCATGTGATTTGGCGTGTCCGGCAGGCGGTTTTGGCGTGTCCGGCAGGTGATTTTGACGTGTCCGGCAGGTGTTTCTGGCAAGCTCTTCAGGTGGTTCCGGTGTTCTCAGCAGGTGATTCCGGCATGTCCGGCAGCTGGTTCCGGTCTGTCCCGGAGTGGGTTCCGGCGTGTGCCGCACGTGGTTCTGGTACGTCTGAGAGGTGGTTCCCGCATGCCCAGCAGGTGATTCCGGACTGTCTGCCACGTGGCTCTGGCACATCTGAGAGGTGGTACGGGCATACCCGGCAGGTGACCCCGGAGAGTCCTCCAAGGGGTTCTGGCCTAGCCCGCAGGTGATTTTGGCGTGTCCTGCAGGTGGTTGCGGCATGCTCGGCAGGTGGTTCAGGCAGGTGTGGTAGGTGGTTCCGGTCAGTCCGGGAGGTGGTTCCGGCGTGTCCGGCATGTGGTTCCAGCACGTCTGACAGCTGTTTCTGGCATGCCCGGCAGTTGATCCCGGAGAGTCCTCCAAGTGTTTCTGGCATAGCCCTCAGGTGTTTTTGGCTTGTCCGGCAGGTGGTTCCGGCGTGCTCGGCAGGTGGTTCAGGCATGGCCGGGAGGTGGTTCCAGTATGTGCAGTACATGTTTCCAGGTTGTCTGGCATGTGGTTCTGGTACGTCTGAGAGGTGGTTCCGGCATGGCTTTCAGGTGATTCCGGACTGTCCCCCAGGTGGTTGTGGCATAGCCAGCAGTTGATTTTGGCCTGGCCGGCTGGTGGTCCCCGCGAGTCAAGCAGGTGGCTCCGGCGTGCTCGGCAGGTGGTTCCGGCGTGTCTGGCAGGTGGTTCCGTTCTGTCCGGTAGGTCGTTCCGGCATGTCCGGCATATGCTTCTGGCACGTCTGAGAGGTGGTTCTGGCATGCCCGGCAGGTGATTCGGGAGTGTCCGCCAAGTGGTTCTGGCGTAGCCGGCGGGTGCTTTTGTCGTCTCCGGCATGTGGTTGAGGCACCTCTGAGAGGTGGTTCCTGCATGCCCGGCAGGTGATTCCGGTTGCCCGACAAGTGGTTGTGGCGCAGCCGGCTGGTGATTTTGGCGTGTCTGGCAGGTGGTTCTGGCGAGTCAAGAAGGTGGTCCCGGCTTGTCCGGCAGGTGGTTCCGGTCTGTGCTGGAGGTGGTTCCCACGTGTCTGGCACGTGCTTCTTGCACGTCTGAGAGGTTGTGCCGTCATGCCCAAACAGTATCCCGGCTTGTACGCAAAGTGGTTCTGACATAGACGGTAGGTGCTTCCGGCGAGTCTGGCAGGTGGTTCCGGGCTGTCTGGTAGGTGCTTCCAGGGTCTACGGCACGTGGTTCGGGCACCTCTGAGAGGTGGTTCTGGCATGACCGGCAGGTGATTCCAGAGTGTCCGACAAGTGGTTGTGGCGTAGCATGCTAGTGATTTTGGCGTGTCCGGCAGGTGGTTCTGCGGAGTGGCACAGGTGGTTCTGGCATGCTCGGCACGTGCTTCCGGCATCTCCGGTATGTGGTTCTTGCACGTTTGAGAGGTGGTTCCGGCATGACCGGCATGTGATTCCGGAGTGTGTGCCAAGTGGTTCTGGCGCAGCGGGCAGGTGATTTTGGCGTGTCCGGCAGGTGGTTCCTTGGGAGTGGATCAGGTGGTTCCGGCATGCCCGGCCTTTGAACCCGGACTGTCAGGCACGTGCTTCTGGCATACCCAGCAGGTGATTTTGGCATGTCAGGGATCTGGTTACGGTGAGTCGAGCAGTTGGTTCCGGCGTGCTCAGCAGATGGTTCCGGTATGTCCGGTAGGTGGTTCCAGTCTGTCCGGTAGGTGGTTCCGGCGTGTACGGCATGTGGTTGTGGGACGTCTCAGAGGTGGTTGTGCATGCCCAACAGGTGATTCCGGACTGTCCGCCACGTGGTTCTGGCACGTCTGATAGGTGGTTCCGGCATGGCTGGCAGGTGATTCCGGACTGTCCCCCAGGTGGTTGTGGCATAGCCGGCAGTTGATTTTGGCCTGTCCAGCAGGTGGTTCCGGCGAGTCGAGCAGGTGGCTGCGGCTTGTTCGGCAGGTGGTCCTGGCGTTTCTGACAGGTGGTTCCGTTCTGTCTGGTAGGTCGTTCCGGCATCTCAGGCACATGGTTCTGGTACGTCTGAGAGGTGGTTCCGGCCTGCCCGACATGTGTTTCTGGAGTGTCCGCCAAGTGGTTGTGGCGTAGTTGGCAGGTGATTTTGGCGTCACCGGGAGGTGATTCCAGCAAGCCCGGCACGTGATTCAAAAGTGTTCACCAACTGGTTGTGGCGTAGCCGGCAGGTGATTTTGGCATGTCCGGCATGTGATTCTGGCGAGTCGAGCAGGTGGTTCCGGTGTGCTCGGCAGGTGCTTCCGGTGTAATTGGCATGTGGTTCTGGCGTGTCTGAGAGGTGGTTCCGGCATGACCGACAGGTGATTCCGGAGTGTCCGGTAAGTGGTTCTGGCGTACACGGAAGTTCATTTTGGCGTGTCCTACAGGTGGGTCCTGCGAGTCAAGCAGGTGCTTCCGGTGTGCTCGGCAGGTGATCCAGGCGTGTCCGGCAGGTGGTTCCAGTCTGTCCAGGACGTGGTTCCAGCGTGTCCGGCATGTGGTTCTGGTACGTCTGAGAGGTGGTTCCTGCATGCCCGGCAGGTGATTCCGGAGTGTTCGCCAAGTGGTTCTGGTGTAGCCGGCAGGTGATTTTGCATGTCCGGCGGTGGTTCCGTCTAGTCGAGCCGGTGGTCCCGGCGTGTCCGGCATGTGGTTCCGGTCTGTCCGGCACGTGGTTCTGGCATGTCCGGCACGAGGTTCTGGCACGTCTGAGAGGTTGTGCCGGCATGCACTTCACGTGATTCTGGCTTGTCCGCCAAGTGGTTCTGGTGTAGCGGGCAGGTGATTTTGGCGTGTCCGTGAGGTGGGACCAGTGAGTCAAGCAGGTGGTTCTGGCGAGTGTTTCCTGTGTTTCCGGTCTGTCCGGGAGATGGTTCCGGCCTGTCCGGCACGTGCTTCTGGCACTTCTGAGGGGTTGTGCTGGCATTCCCGGCAGGTGATTCTGGAGTGTCCGCCAAGTGGTTCTGGCGTAGCCGGCTGGTGATATTGGCGTATCCGGCATGTGGTTCCGTGGAGTGGATCAGGAACTTCCACCATTCTCAGCAGGTGCTTTTGTCGTCTCCGGCATGTGGTTGAGGCACCTCTGAGAGGTGGTTCCTGCATGTCCGTCAGGTGATTCCTTAGTGTCCGACAAGTGGTTGTGGCGTAGCCGGCTGGTGATTTTGGCGTGTCCGGCAGGTGGTTCAGGCGAGTCAAGCAGGTGGTCCCGGCTTGTCCGGCATGTGGTTCCAGTCTGTGCTGGAGGTGGTTCCCGCGTGTCTGGCACGTGCTTCTGGCACGTCTGAGAGGTTGTGACGTCCTGCCCGAAACAGTATTCCGGCTTGTACGCAAAGTGGTTGTGACGTAGACGGTAGGTGCTTCTGGCGAGTCTGGCAGGTGGTTCCGGGCTGTCCGGTAGGTGCTTCCAAGGTCTACGGCACGTGGTTCTGACACCTCTGAGAGGTGGTTCCGGCATGACCGGCAGGTGATTCCGGAGTGTCCGACAAGGGGTTGTGGCGTAGCCGGCTAGTGATTTTGGCGTGTCCGGCATGTGGTTGTGGCACCTCTGAGAGGTGGATCCAGCATGCCCAGCAGGTGATTCCGGAGTGTCCGACAAGTGGTTGTGGCGTAGCCGGCTGGTGATTTTGGCGTGTTCAGCAGGTGGTTCCGGTCTGTGCTGGAGGTGGTTTCCGCATGTCCCGCACATGCTTCTGGCACGTCTGAGAGGTTGTGTCGTCATGCTCGAAACATTATTCCGGCTTGTATGCAAAGTGGTTATGACGTAGCCGGCAGGTGCTTA
This sequence comes from Equus caballus, assembly GCF_041296265.1. NCBI lineage: Eukaryota > Metazoa > Chordata > Mammalia > Perissodactyla > Equidae > Equus > Equus caballus. The sequence goes on along the minus strand of NC_091706.1, from coordinate 8,772,626 downwards.
CGGCGAGTCTGGCAGGTGGTTCCGGGCTGTCCGGTAGGTGGTTCCAGCGTCTACGGCACGTGGTTCTGGCACCTCTCAGAGATGGTTCCCGCATGACCGGCAGGTGATTCCGGAGTGTCCACCAAGTGGTTCTGGCGTAGTTGGCAGGTGATTTTGGCGTGACCGGCAGGTGGTTCCAAAGTGTTCACCAACTGGTTGTGGCGTAGCCGGCAGGTGATTTTGGCGTGTCCGGCAGGTTATTCTGGCAAGTCGAGCACGTGGTTCCGGCGTGCTCGGCAGGTGCTTCCGGTGTAATTGGCATGTGGTTCTCGCATGTCTGAGAGGTGGTTCCGGCATGACCAACAGGTGATTCCAGAGCGTCCGGTAAGTGGTTCTGGTGTAGACGGCAGTTCATTTTGGCGTGTCCTGCAGGTGGGTCCTGCGAGTCAAGCAGGTACTTCCGGCGTGCTTGGCAGGCAGTCCAGGCGTGTCCAGCAGGTGGTTCCAGTCTGTCCAGGATGTGGTTCCAGCGTGTCCGGCATGTGGTTCTGGTACGTCTGAGAGGTGGTTCCTGCATGCCCGGCAGGTGATGGCGGACTGTCCACCAGGTGGTACTCGCATAGCCAGCCGTTGATTTTGGAGTGTCTGGCCCGTTTCTCTGGCGAGTCGAGCATGTGGCTCCGGCATGCTCGGCAGGTGGTTCCAGCATGTCTGGCAGGTGGTTCCGGTCTGTGCGGTAGGTGTTTCCGGCGTGTCCGGCACGTGCTTCCGGCACGTCTGAGAGGTGCTCCCGGCATGCGCGGCAGGTGATTCCGAAGTGTTGGCCAAGTGGTTGTGGAGTAGCCGGCAGGGGATTTTGGTGTGTCTGGCAGGTGAGTCCTGCGAGTCAAGCAGGTGCTTCCGGCGTGCTCGGCAGGATGGAACAGGCGTGTCCGGCAGCTGGTTGCAGTCTGTCCAGGACGTTGTTCCAGCGTGTCTGGCATGTGGTTCTGGTACATCCCAGAGGTGGTTCCTGCATGCCCGGCAGGTGATTGCGGACTGTCCGCCAGGTGGTTCTCGCATAGCCAGCAGTTGATTTTGGCATGTCCGGCCGGTGGTTCCGGCGAGTTGAGCAGGTGGCCCCGGCGTGCTCGGCAGGTGGTTCCGGCATGTCTGGCAGGTGGCTCCGGTCTGTGCGGTAGGTGTTTCCAGCGTGTCCTTCACATGCTTCCGGCACGTCTTAGAGGTGGTTCCGACATGCGCGGCAGGTGATTCCGAAGTGTCGGCCAAGTGGTTCTGGCGTAGCCGGCAGGGGATTTTGACGTGTCCGGGAGGTGTATCTTGCGAGTTGAGCAGGTGGCTCAGGCATGCTCGGCAGGTGCTTCCGGCGTCTGCGGCACTTGGTTCTGGTGTGTCTGAGAGCTGGTTCCGGCATGTCCGGCAGATGATTCCGGAGTGTCCGCCAACTGGTTCTGGCGAAGTTGGCAGGTGATTTTGGCGTGACGGTCCGGTGGTTCCAGCAAGCCCGGCAGGTGATTCCGAAGTGTTCACCAACTGGTTGTGGCGTAGCCGGCAGGTGATTTTATCGTGTCCGGCAGGTGGTTCTGGTGAGTCAAGCAGGTGGTTCCGGTGTGCTCGGCAGGTGCTTCCGATGTAATTGGCATGTGGTTCTGGCATGTCTGAGAGGTGGTTCTGGCATGCCAGGCAGGTGATTCCAGAGTGTCCGGTAAGTGGTTCTGGTGTAGCCAGCAGTTGATTTTGGCGTGTCTGGCAGGTGGGTCCTGCGAGTCAAGCAGGTGCTTCTGGCGTGCTCGCCAGGCAGTCCAGGCGTGTCTGGCAGGTGGTTCCAGTCTGTCCAGGACGTGGTTCCAGCGTCTCCGGCATGTGGTTCTGGTACTTCTGAGAGGTGGTTCCTGTATGCCCGGCAGGTGATTGCGGACTGTCCACCAGGTGGTTCTCGCATAGCCAGCAGTTGATTTTGGCGTGTCTGGCAGGTGGTTCCGGCGAGTCAAGCCGGTGGTCCAGGCATGTCCGGCAGGTGGTTCCGGTCTGTCTGGCAGGTGGTTCTGGGGTGTCCGGCACGAGGTTCTGGCACGTCTGAGAGGTTGTGCCGGCATGCCCTTCAGGTGATTCCGGCTTGTCCGCCAAGTGGTTCTGGTGTAGCGGGCAGGTGATTTTGGCATGTACGGCAGGTGGGACCGGTGAGTCAAGCAGGTGGTTCCGGCGAGTGTTTCCTGTGGTTCCGGTCTGTCCGGGACATGGTTCCGGCCTATCCGGCACGTGCTTCTGGCACTTCTGAGGGGTTGTGCTGGCACGCTCGGCAGGTGATTCAGGAGTGTCCGTCAAGTGGTTCTGGCGTAACCGGCAGGTGATTTTGGTGTGTCCGGCAGGTGTTTCTGGCGAGTCAAGTAGGTGGTCCCGGCGTGTCCGTCAGGTGGTTCCGGTGTGTGCTGCAGGTGGTTCCCGCGTGTCCGGCCAGTGCTTCTGGCACGTCTGAGAGGTTGTGCCGTCATGCCTGAAACATTATTCCCGCATGTATGCAAATTGGTTCTGACGTAGCCGGCAGGTGCTTCCGGCGTGTCTGGCAGGTGGTTCTGGGCTGTCCGGTTGGTGGTTCCAGCGTCTACGGCACATGGTTCTGGAACCTCTGAGAGGTGGTTCCGGCATGACCGGCATGTGATTCCAGAGTGTGTGCCAAGTGGTTCTAGCGCAGCGGGCAGGTGATTTTGGCGTGTCCGGCAGGTGCTGCTGGGGAGTGGATCAGGTGGTTCCGGCATGCTCGGCATTTGAACCCGGACTTTCAGGCACGTGCTTCTGGCATACCCAGCAGGTGTTTTTGGCATGTCAGGGATCTGGTTACGGTGAGTCGAGCAGTTGGTTCCGGCGTGCTTGGCAGATGGTTCTGGTGTGTCCGGCAGGTGGTTCCGGTCTGTCCGGTAGGTGGTTCCGGCGTGTACGGCACGTGGTTCTGGTGTGTCTGAGAGCTGGTTCGGGCATGTCCGGCAGATGATTCCGGAGTGTCTGGCAAGTGGTTCTGGCATACACGGCAGGTGATTTTGGCGTGTCCGGCAGGTGGGACCAGTGAGTCAAGCAGGTGGTTCCGGCGAGTGTTTCCTGTGGTTCTGGTCTCTCCGGGAGATGGTTCCGGCCTGTCCGGCACGTGCTTCTGGCACTTCTGAGGGGTTGTGCTGGCATGCCCGGCAGGTGATTCTTGAGTGTCCGCCAAGTGGTTCTGGCGTAGCCGGCAGGTGATTTTGGCGTGTCCGGCAGGTGGTTCTGTGGAGTGGATCAGGAACTTCCGGCATTCTCGGCAGGTGATTTTGTCGTCTCTGTCATGTAGTTGTGGCACCTCTGAGAGCTGGTTCCGGCATGTCCGGCAGATGATTCCGGAGTTTCCGCCAAGTGGTTCTGGCATACCCGGCATGTGATTTTGGCGTGTCAGGTAGGTGGTTCCGGCGAGTCGAGCAGGTGGTTCCGGCGTGGTCGGCAGGTGGTTCAGGCGGGTCTGGCAGGAGGTTTCGGTCTGTTCGGGGTGTAGTTCCGGCATCTCAGGCACATGGTTCTGGCACGTCTGAGAGGTGGTTCCGGGCGCCCCGACAGGTGTTTCCAGAGTGTCCTCCAAGTGGTTGTGGCGTAGTTGGCAGGTGATTTTGCATGTCCGTGGTGGTTGCGGCTAGTCGAGCCCGTGGTTCCGTCGTGTCCGGCAGGTGGTTCCGGCGTGGCCGGCAGGTGGTTCAGGCGGGTCTGGCAGGTGGTTTCGGTGTGTTAGGGGTGTGGTTCCGGCATCTCAGGAACATGGTTCTGGCACGTCTGAGAGGTGGTTCCGGCCGGCCCGACAGGTGTTTCCAGAGTGTCCGCCATGTGGTTGTGGCATAGTTGGCAGGTGATTTTGCATGTCCGGCGGTGGTTCCGGCTAGTCGTGCCAGTGGTTCTGGTGTGTCTGGCAGGTGGTTCCGGTCTGTCCGGCAGGTGGTTCTGGGCTGTCCGTCTCGAGGTGCTGGCACATCTGAGAGGCTGTGCCGGCATGCCCTTCACGTGATTCCGGCTTGTCCGCCAAGTGATTCTGGTGTAGTGGGCAGGTGATTTTGGCGTGTCTGGCAGGTGGTTCTGGCGTGCTCGGCAGGTGGTTTGGCGTGGCCGGGAGGTGGTTCCAGTATGTGCAGTACATGTTTCCAGGTTGTCTGGCATGTGGTTCTGGTACGTCTGAGAGGTGGTTCCGACATGGCTTTCAGGTGATTCCGGACTGTCCCCCAGGTGGTTGTGGCATAGCCAGCAGTTGATTTTGGCCTGGCCGGCTGGTGGTTCCCGTGAGTCGAGCAGGTGGCTCCGGCGTGCTCGACAGGTGGTTCTGGCATGTCTGGCAGGTGGTTCCTGTCTGTCTGGTAGGTCGTTCCGGCATGTCCGGCATGTGCTTCTGGCACATCGTAGAGGTGGTTCTGGCATGCCCGGCAGGTGATTCTGGAGTGTCCACCGAGTGGTTCTGGTGTAGCCAGCAGTTGATTTTGACTTGTCTGGCTGGTGTGCCCTGCGAGTCAAGCAGGTGCTTCTGGCGTGCTCGGCAGGCAGTCCAGGCGTGTCTGGCAGGTGGTTCCAGTCTGTCCAGGACGTGGTTCCAGCGTCTCCGGCATGTGGTTCTGGTACTTCTGAGAGGTGGTTCCTGTATGCCCGGCAGGTGATTGCGGACTGTCCACCAGGTGGTTCTCGCATAGCCAGCAGTTGATTTTGGCGTGTCTGGCAGGTGGTTCCGGCGAGTCAAGCCGGTGGTCCAGGCATGTCCGGCAGGTGGTTCCGGTCTGTCTGGCAGGTGGTTCTGGGGTGTCCGGCACGAGGTTCTGGCACGTCTGAGAGGTTGTGCCGGCATGCCCTTCAGGTGATTCCGGCTTGTCCGCCAAGTGGTTCTGGTGTAGCGGGCAGGTGATTTTGGCATGTACGGCAGGTGGGACCGGTGAGTCAAGCAGGTGGTTCCGGCGAGTGTTTCCTGTGGTTCCGGTCTGTCCGGGACATGGTTCCGGCCTATCCGGCACGTGCTTCTGGCACTTCTGAGGGGTTGTGCTGGCACGCTCGGCAGGTGATTCAGGAGTGTCCGTCAAGTGGTTCTGGCGTAACCGGCAGGTGATTTTGGTGTGTCCGGCAGGTGTTTCTGGCGAGTCAAGTAGGTGGTCCCGGCGTGTCCGTCAGGTGGTTCCGGTGTGTGCTGCAGGTGGTTCCCGCGTGTCCGGCCAGTGCTTCTGGCACGTCTGAGAGGTTGTGCCGTCATGCCTGAAACATTATTCCCGCATGTATGCAAATTGGTTCTGACGTAGCCGGCAGGTGCTTCCGGCGTGTCTGGCAGGTGGTTCTGGGCTGTCCGGTTGGTGGTTCCAGCGTCTACGGCACATGGTTCTGGAACCTCTGAGAGGTGGTTCCGGCATGACCGGCATGTGATTCCAGAGTGTGTGCCAAGTGGTTCTAGCGCAGCGGGCAGGTGATTTTGGCGTGTCCGGCAGGTGCTGCTGGGGAGTGGATCAGGTGGTTCCGGCATGCTCGGCATTTGAACCCGGACTTTCAGGCACGTGCTTCTGGCATACCCAGCAGGTGTTTTTGGCATGTCAGGGATCTGGTTACGGTGAGTCGAGCAGTTGGTTCCGGCGTGCTTGGCAGATGGTTCTGGTGTGTCCGGCAGGTGGTTCCGGTCTGTCCGGTAGGTGGTTCCGGCGTGTACGGCACGTGGTTCTGGTGTGTCTGAGAGCTGGTTCGGGCATGTCCGGCAGATGATTCCGGAGTGTCTGGCAAGTGGTTCTGGCATACACGGCAGGTGATTTTGGCGTGTCCGGCAGGTGGGACCAGTGAGTCAAGCAGGTGGTTCCGGCGAGTGTTTCCTGTGGTTCTGGTCTCTCCGGGAGATGGTTCCGGCCTGTCCGGCACGTGCTTCTGGCACTTCTGAGGGGTTGTGCTGGCATGCCCGGCAGGTGATTCTTGAGTGTCCGCCAAGTGGTTCTGGCGTAGCCGGCAGGTGATTTTGGCGTGTCCGGCAGGTGGTTCTGTGGAGTGGATCAGGAACTTCCGGCATTCTCGGCAGGTGATTTTGTCGTCTCTGTCATGTAGTTGTGGCACCTCTGAGAGCTGGTTCCGGCATGTCCGGCAGATGATTCCGGAGTTTCCGCCAAGTGGTTCTGGCATACCCGGCATGTGATTTTGGCGTGTCAGGTAGGTGGTTCCGGCGAGTCGAGCAGGTGGTTCCGGCGTGGTCGGCAGGTGGTTCAGGCGGGTCTGGCAGGAGGTTTCGGTCTGTTCGGGGTGTAGTTCCGGCATCTCAGGCACATGGTTCTGGCACGTCTGAGAGGTGGTTCCGGGCGCCCCGACAGGTGTTTCCAGAGTGTCCTCCAAGTGGTTGTGGCGTAGTTGGCAGGTGATTTTGCATGTCCGTGGTGGTTGCGGCTAGTCGAGCCCGTGGTTCCGTCGTGTCCGGCAGGTGGTTCCGGCGTGGCCGGCAGGTGGTTCAGGCGGGTCTGGCAGGTGGTTTCGGTGTGTTAGGGGTGTGGTTCCGGCATCTCAGGAACATGGTTCTGGCACGTCTGAGAGGTGGTTCCGGCCGGCCCGACAGGTGTTTCCAGAGTGTCCGCCATGTGGTTGTGGCATAGTTGGCAGGTGATTTTGCATGTCCGGCGGTGGTTCCGGCTAGTCGTGCCAGTGGTTCTGGTGTGTCTGGCAGGTGGTTCCGGTCTGTCCGGCAGGTGGTTCTGGGCTGTCCGTCTCGAGGTGCTGGCACATCTGAGAGGCTGTGCCGGCATGCCCTTCACGTGATTCCGGCTTGTCCGCCAAGTGATTCTGGTGTAGTGGGCAGGTGATTTTGGCGTGTCTGGCAGGTGGTTCTGGCGTGCTCGGCAGGTGGTTTGGCGTGGCCGGGAGGTGGTTCCAGTATGTGCAGTACATGTTTCCAGGTTGTCTGGCATGTGGTTCTGGTACGTCTGAGAGGTGGTTCCGACATGGCTTTCAGGTGATTCCGGACTGTCCCCCAGGTGGTTGTGGCATAGCCAGCAGTTGATTTTGGCCTGGCCGGCTGGTGGTTCCCGTGAGTCGAGCAGGTGGCTCCGGCGTGCTCGACAGGTGGTTCTGGCATGTCTGGCAGGTGGTTCCTGTCTGTCTGGTAGGTCGTTCCGGCATGTCCGGCATGTGCTTCTGGCACATCGTAGAGGTGGTTCTGGCATGCCCGGCAGGTGATTCTGGAGTGTCCACCGAGTGGTTCTGGTGTAGCCAGCAGTTGATTTTGACTTGTCTGGCTGGTGTGCCCTGCGAGTCAAGCAGGTGCTTCTGGCGTGCTCGGCAGGCAGTCCAGGCGTGTCTGGCAGGTGGTTCCAGTCTGTCCAGGACGTGGTTCCAGCGTCTCCGGCATGTGGTTCTGGTACTTCTGAGAGGTGGTTCCTGTATGCCCGGCAGGTGATTGCGGACTGTCCACCAGGTGGTTCTCGCATAGCCAGCAGTTGATTTTGGCGTGTCTGGCAGGTGGTTCCGGCGAGTCAAGCCGGTGGTCCAGGCATGTCCGGCAGGTGGTTCCGGTCTGTCTGGCAGGTGGTTCTGGGGTGTCCGGCACGAGGTTCTGGCACGTCTGAGAGGTTGTGCCGGCATGCCCTTCAGGTGATTCCGGCTTGTCCGCCAAGTGGTTCTGGTGTAGCGGGCAGGTGATTTTGG